>NC_135503.1:71246353-71888853 GCF_052857255.1 Amblyomma americanum | reverse complement strand
ACGTGGACGACATGGTAACAGAGATCTACAAATATTTCCAAACACACATGACCCTAGCGGCTTATGGTCCTACGTGGACCACACCAACTATTTCTGAACACCTGTAGGGCAATAATGGCTGATCATCCAACCTGGACTACACGAGCAGCGCTGTGTCATACTTAGTCCTGAATATGGATATACTTAGATATACTTACCATACATAATATACTTAGCCTTATGTTGACTACACGGTCAAAGAGCTGGCACACCCTTTTCAGATCGCGCATAGTCGTAACGCCTTATATACCTGCGGTTACAACCTTACCACGCACCTCACACGCCTAATTCATATCTCACAGTGCTTTAGCAACTTAGAGCCCTATGTTTACTACATAGTGATTTATCTGGTAAACATATTTCTAGAGCTACATGGCTGAAACTGCTTACAGTCCTACATAGATGACATGAGCGCAGGCATGGCTGATGTTTTACTACACACACACATAGTCCTTAAGAGTTTTAACGCTCCTTAGCCTCGTGGGAATATGAGAGACGCCATAGTAGAGGTCTCTAGAATTATTCTGAACACCTAGGGGCACCGAAACCACTGTGTTCACTTTTTAAAAAAAGCTGTAGTCTACCCGGTTGAATTTTCAGCCGTGTAGTGAGGCGCGTAATAATCACTGAATCTCTAAACCTTTAGTTCTTTATCAGTGCCTTGCTGCTTCTACTACGGGGGCTCAAAACCAAATCACGAGGTCTGAAAGCATCGGACCAAGTCTGCATATTTAGGTCGTACCCAGTTTTTCAGAATTATATTGTATTATACGGCCCCCACTCTGCAGAACAGCGTTCCACAAAAATCTTTGTAACAGTGGAGTTCATAAAATTACCCAGCGCCTTTCGAGTGCGGTGAACAAAGCTGTCAAACAAATATCCAAGTATTCACGCACAGAAATTCAGTGAACACGATGATGCCATTCAGAAAGAGATACCAGCCTTTCGTCACCGTTTTGTGTGATAGAAAATACAGGCTTGCTGAGAGCGAAATACAGCGATACCCCTAAGCCACGGTTACCGAGTATTGGTCAAAGGTGGCTAACGCCATGATGAGTACGCCTGTAAATTCCTGCAACGGCTGCTTTTGAAGGTATGAATGCTCAGCTCCTTGTCTCATGGTCATATAATGTCATTTCCAGCAACAAGCGTATATTATGATTATATCTGTCGTCATAAACACTGGTCTGCCTAATTGGAATGTGGGTTCGAAAACATAGCACGTAGAATTCAATACGAAACTAAGTTTATTCTCCTAGATGGATTCTTAAAACAACGAACTCAGTGACGTGAAAAGTTATGTCGGACTACCGTGAGAACTGTCAACGTGCGCTATCTAAATGCCGCGTTAAGTCTAAAATTGCAGTGCATGGAGTACATTCTTATCCACGTACTTGCAACACAATTCCACGTCACATAGATTTTTTCTCTATTTCATTCGCATCAGCTGTTTGGCTCACCTGTCGTAGTCGAGTATTGTGTATATGCGATGAGCTATCGTGATGACAGTGCAGTGCGCGAAGCTTTCTCTCAGGGTGGCCTGCACCTTTTGCTCCGTGTCCGCATCCATCTGAGATGTGGCCTCGTCCAAAACCAGGATCTTCGTTGCTCTCAGGAGAGCGCGAGCGAGCGCCACCAGTTGGAACTGGCCGGCACTGTGAGACGTCATTAAAATATTATTAAATAATAAATAGCTCTGGAAATCACCCGAAGGCCCGCTTTTCGATATCAGGCCGTGTCTTTCTTGGCCTTTTTATGGTAGTGTGGCCGGCATGTGCTGAATTTTGCTACCCAGAGACCAACTGCGAACTCAGACACTAGGGCTGGGGAGCTTTTATCATTGCGAGGAGCAAAAGGTTATGAGAGAACAAAAGGCCTGGTAAATTTCGCTCAAATCTCTTAGCCACTTATCACCCGTGAGTTTGCAGAGTGACTGCTAGGGATACTGCTGTTGTCAAAACAAGCTACCTGTCGCCTCCCACCTCGTTCTCTCAGCCCATCTTCTCCTAGTAGTTCGCGGCGCTACACATCGGGCATTGCAGTTTTGCCTTGGGTTACCCGACGCGAAATCGCGACGGCGTAGGCAATATAGCTATCACTGTAATAAATGCCATAGTATCACTTCCGTGGTTTATTGGCTTAAATACTTTCCTATAAAGTGGGCTTCATATGCACTTTGTTCGAGACATCTGCGTGGGCGTGAGGCCCCAGCGTTATCACGATGGTTAACTGGTAGAGGCCTGTTGGTAGAGGCGCATTTTACAAAATTATTGTGCAGGGGAGACCCCCTACGGGCCCGAAGGGTGCCCCAATGCACTAGGAGCGCTGGAACCACAGCTTCTTTTCCGTCGGAAGAGGTCTATAGTGCTAACACAATAAAAGCACAAGTCCGTCGTAGATAAAAATGTATTAACTCACATAACTGTCTGCCAGTTCATGGCCAGCATTCTTGGACCAAATTGCTGAATATTGGAATGGTCTATGGTACTGTTATGGAAACACTGATGCTAATGGCCCGCATTTTTTTTTATGCACAGAAAAATCTTTCCTTTAAAGCTTTTCTATCACTCATATCAAGGAGATAAAACTGCCCGATGTAAATATTGATGGTAATTGTTCACTATTCTGATATGTAGCAAAATCTTTCTTTTAAAGTGTTTCCAGCGATCGCATCGAACAGTTAAGACTGCCATATAAAACCAATGTTAAACGTTCTTGACAGAACAAAAACGTTAACAGCAAAAAAAGCCGAGGAATCTAGATCTGCGAATATATTTATTGTTATTGTGAACTGATTACAATATATAAAACAATTGCGTCCAAAAACTGATTTCGGTTGAAAAAATGCTTTTGTCCGGAACTCCTGCGTATGCCGCGCATTTTTCTCATTGTAAGCACCTTAGAACGTCTCAGCAGTTGTGTGCATGCCTACGCACACCTGCAATCTAATGCTGTTAATGGCGCCCTTGCGTAAGTCTATGATAGCGTGTCTTAAAAGCTGAACTGCGCAAGATACCTTATTTTCCACTTGTTTTTAACTGCGTAGTTTGTCGTTGCGAAGCCAGCTGCCCAAATTATGGAAGGCACCTCATAAGGAGACATGCTCTGCTTCCCGTAAGTGCTACTCTGAACAGTTCATGAATGTATACGAATTGATAAATTATTCATGGTTATTCAAACACTAATTTACCTTGCAAGATTACGAATCATTTCACGAAGTTTATTTCGTTGTGAAACAGAGCATACTTATTTAAGCTTAGTTCCAGGCTATGGTGCTTTATAATGTTATATTGATGCAGAAAAGAAATTTCTCGCACTTTGACTTCTGTAGACAGCCTGAAGGATTTCACTACCATTAAGATTATGGTGAAAAGATCTAATCCTTCCTACGAAAATGTTGCGCATGTTGCGAAGAATACGCAGTAGCATTACATTAACACTCTGGCTGAATTGTTCAAAACAAAAATATTGAGTGGCCTTTGAGTTAAGATTGTGCTGTCTAGAAAAAATGAAGCAAGAGTACGCTAAGGACGCGGATTCTTCAGGAACCTAACCAACGCTATGTGTTGCTCATCGTTTGAATAGCTCCCAGTGGTAATCACTTTCGCAAACGGAACTGCCCGTAACCTTCTGGTAAAAATTCGTGCATTAAAGATGGCAGAAAAGTGCGCAGATTTTACTTGACACCTGACATGTTCGTGGCTGTATCGTCGCACTTTAGGGGCAATGGGCAAATAGGTCCAAGCAGTGTACTGAGGTTAAATTTTTTTAATAATTGTAGGGCAGCAAAAATATTCTTAACGAAATAATCACGTTCGCCTCTGACGACGTGCCTCGAAACTCATTCTATCGTGTCATTACAGTAAGGCACAAACCTCAGGTTTCCTCCTTTCTCAGATATGGCAAATGACAAAGCTTTCGAAATGCTTTCGAAGAAGTCGCTCATGCGGACGCTGCGAAGAACTTCCCACAGCTCCTCGTCTGAGAAACAGCCTTGTGGATCCAAATTTTCCCGGAGTGTGCCAGTGAACATAGAGGGGTCCTAGGCACAGTTAAGAAAAATTGCACGCCAGTTTACTTTCAAAATAAGAGTTGGAAGAATAAACTTCGCATAAAGATTCCAGTTTACTGCCGCAGCCTTTACAGCCGCCCAATGTGCGCTCAAACAATGTTTGGACGCGCAATGTTTGAGCGCACTATGGTCTCTGAGTGATGCAGCTGTAGAGTGCAAGTGTGCTCACAGCATGCCGTCTGAACGGTTTTGTTCATAAATATTTCTTTCCTTTTTACCGGGTACGAGCAGAACTTCACTTTTTACATGTCAGCGTCTGTACTGTATTTCCTGAAAAAAAAAGTTTTTTCCAAGCCTCATCGCTTAGCTCATACCTGAGGTATAACGCTGATAGAAGAACGCAGACGATTCAGAGGAACAGTACATATGTCGACTCCGTCAATTGTGATGGACCCAGAGGTTCGCTCTATCATGCCGAGCAGGGCTAGCACCAGTGAAGATTTTCCTGCACCAGTCCTTCCCACGACAGCTAACTGAAAAGTTGAAAAAAAAATCAGACACACTAATTAGCATGCACATAGACGCAACCCTTCAGCACTTGCAAGCTTGCGTGTCAGTTCTACAAACTGTACATCATGTTTTGGAAGTTTATCATTATGTCTCTGCCTGTGGCAATGAAACATTTCTCTGCAGCGTTCATTACCAATGATATGGCTGCAGCTAGTGCAGTCAGTGATTCACCCGGTGTGCTGTTCATGCAGTTATTAGATACGATTGTCTCCCGCACTGAAGCGGGAAATGAATTTGTTGCTCCTCCACGTCTCACTTCTTCGTGCATATCTGCAGCGGTTTTATGCTGCTATACTTGCATTTATATATTAAAAGCTGACAGAAATATTATTTAGGTTAAATGAAATCTCCATCTAAAACAATCTATTTTCTCCTAGAAGCGCTTGCAAACTCGCCAAATTAAGGTGTTTCATTGTAGGCAAGTTCACCACTACGATGCTACAGTCACGCTCACGTGTACCTTTTGTCCTGCATGTGCTTCAAAGGATACGTCTTTCAGTGTGTCTTCAGCAATTCCAGGTCGATACGACGCGGAGAAGTGCTCAAACCTCACAACACCTCTGCATGGCCACAAATCGTCATAAGGCTGAAGGAAGAGGCGAGCACTGAAGGGGTCCTTGCGCAGCGTCGAGACTGCCTGCATGCAAATGTGACACACGTATATAGAGAGACATTTTCCTCCTTCTGGCATGGCTGGCTGACTGCTTTAAATAGAAGCACCAACAGAAGTCCTTTTCGCAGCAAACAAATGGCGTCCCTCGTAACGCAGCTGTGCTTATCACGTATCAGGATAACATTACTGTGATCTCAAGCCAACAGCACGCAAGAGAAATTTATGCGACCACTTGCAAAATTTACCCAGGCAGGTAGCAGGCAGGTAGCAGGTATTCATTGATGTACACTTGACAAACTATTATCAAACACTCCACCTTAACCCATGGCGCACACCACACAGCTTTCTGGGTTGGAAGAAAGTCGAAGGGCTTACCGGCGACCATTGTCCCACCACGGCATTAGTGAAATGTTAAAACAGCCCGCTTGCGGATAACGCTTACCATCATGTCGTATGTTCCGAGTGCAACCACGCCCATCACAGACACTTTGCAGAACAATATGCTCAAGTATCGCTAGAAACACACACAAACTCACAATTCGGATATTCTACATAGAACACGTCCCTTAAATCACAGCAAAGGTAACACTGTCACCTCCGCAAGCAAATATCATAACGGGATCTAGAGAAACAAGGCATGCTTCCGAAAAGTGGCACAAATAAGTCATTGCGGTCATGCCCAAAAAGGTGATAAAGAAGTAGTCAACCCTCCCACGGTGACATGGGGCACATACCAAACGGCCTACTGAACATATTGAGTACGTAGAGCATGTAAGAGAGTAAACATAAGAGACCGAACGCTGCGCACTCTTCCGAAGCCCCTTCTTTGCATTATACGAGAGTGCAAGGTGTCCCTGAAGGCAGCATTTTCATGGTGCATTCATAAACGAAGAAGATGTGTAGCGTCTTTTTCTAATTTGTTATCACTGCCTCCTGCGTATCACAGCGGCAACAGCATCAGGGAATGCAAAAGAACCTGCCTGGGAGTGAGGCAACGAAGGCACAGAATCTTCTTTGCACATATTGAGTGTGATCTATGTAACTTTCCGGCAAAGCACATCAACACTACGGGGGCTACCTTGTGCCTTTATGCCCAAAGAATTCAGAACAGTGCACACTTTCTTGCCTGTTCCAAGGGCAGTTCTGTGTATTCCAGAACACGATGGAAAGCCGCGTCTCCCTGTGCGGTCCAAAAGGAGCTTAAGTAGACCCCAGCCATGGCGAACAGCACCTGCACAGAGAGCGGCAGATTAAGCCTCAGCCTCTGGTACCCTGAAACCCTTCGCATTAGTAACCTACTTTACAACAATTAGAATTTCCTCATTTTCATGCGTTGAGTTAATTCTTTAGTCCCTTATTCGGTAGCAAACCGTCGACAGGCTGTTCTTGCTAGCCGACTGCTATGAAATCACAGGTGATTGACATCAATGGTAGAAGAACAGAATGCGAATCAAGAAAAAATTGTGCAACCCCAGAACAACGACAGATACTCGTTAATGAAATTGAAAGTTTCGATGAGACCCATAACTAGCGCGCTGCTGATAGCACTCCTCAATTCAAGCATTGAAAAATGCACAAATAACGAAACCAGCATTGTTACAAGTACCTCAAGCTACGCTATATAACATGTGAACGTAAACGTGCCAACATCAGCAGGAACTAAACAACGCATGCGCGTTGAGGCACAGAACAGAGTTTTCGTATAAATTTTTCATTTTAAGTAAACTTCTTACCACGCTAAGCAGTAATATGTGTGTGCGTGTGTGTGTTACCTGCTCGTGTGAGCAGTGCAGTATAGGAAAACATGCAAACGCTTTTTTTTTCCTTTTGGAACCATGTATCTCCTACCACAGCCATGAAGAATGAAGACCGCAGCATACAGCACGATCAGTGCATGCAAGAAAAACTTATATTTCTTGTATACTTGTGAATGGGTGTAGCGACGACAGCCAGGCTAATGTGGACTCAAATAGCGCGCTTTCTAAATGGTGGTTAACGTTTGTGTATGTGCCAAATATGGCACTAAGAGTGCGCTTCCTTTCTGACAGTAATGATTCATTTATAGCAGCGTAGAACATTTGTGCCCCTACCTAACAAAATTGCATATGCCTGACAAACTTCGCTGGAGGCAATCTTTGTACCGGCTTCTTTCGACACGAGCAGCGGTTTTAAATTTATTCTATTTGATCGTATTATTTCGCTGTAACATTGTTCACATGGCACGCTGGCACATATGCCTTGCCCTGTGCTCGTGCTGGCTTCGTACGACAATTACCAACAATTTCTGCCTACACTCCACACTCTAAGCTGCCAGTCACCAATAAAAATGTTCCTAACCTACCGTGATAGACGACAGCAGGGAGACTCCACTAGCAGCTGCGGCCTCGGGATCGTTGTGCGCCGGCCCGACAACGATGACCACCGTTAACAGAACAACCAGCAGACCACCGAAAGTGATGAGGAAGCGGCTGAATGCGAAGCAGTACGTGAACATGTTGAACGCCTGTAAGTAGTCGCTGTACAGGCGTCGGAACCGGGTGCAAAAGCGGTCCATGACCCCATAGCAGCGTATCAAGCACACAGAGTCCAGGGTCTCGGTCAGATTCTGCAGCACCCTAGACAACCTCGTACTCTCGTACAGGCGCCCCCGCATTGTCGCAGGCAAAACGTACCACTGCGAGAGCATGGCGGATGAAATACTGAAGGTCAATGTTCAAAAACAATGATTAGCGGATTGTTTCGGGTACTGAGGTGCAGCAGGATTTTAAGAAGCCTGGCTAGTTGGCACAGCTGCAAGCTTACTAAGACAGACATTTCCCACTGAAACGCATGCGTATGACACGCGCTCGTCAAGCACGCACGAAAAGAATGTGCTTCAATCGCTAAATCAACGTAGAACGACAGAAGCCACTAGTTACATGCCTCCCTAACAAGTGCTGGAGCGGATGTTTTTCAAGTACGAAACTTGTTTGATGACTGTAATGAAGGGCACTCACTTTATTATTTCCGCTCTTTCTCACTTTTTTCATTTTTCTAACGTCCTTTTTTGCGCTTGTGTCTTAGCGTGCGCATGCAAAACAGCGTGATCGCCACTCCCAGTGTCGTTAAAAGTGGTCCAGCATTTGACTTCTCCTCTACAACCCACCCCTCTGCCGCTAACATATGCCCTCTGCCATTGTCTGTATCCCTGCAGACGTCCTCTTCCTTAGCCCTATGTGGGTGTTCAATACGCTCATCAGCGCCTTGAACTGGCTTTTCGCTTCCGCATACCATCGATCCGTTTCATGCTCCTTTACCAGCGTTTCGCACTATCACTGCGTTGAACATATTTGCCTCTGCGTAGGTTACCGCGCATTGTCCCCCCTAACGCGTGTTTTCAGTTTTCAAGTATTCACATATTTGTGCAGTAAAGATAAATTTCGCTCAAAACACCCGTGGAACTTCTGCATTTCTTATTCAGTCACAGCACAGTCAGTAAATGTGTGGCGTACGGCATGTATCTTTTGCCGCTTCTTGCAAGTTCATAGTGCAGACGTGACCATGTGCATAGGGCTGGCATGCGTCTCTGTGCAGTTCTCAGATATTAGCATTCTGGATAATCGATCGGGAAAGGCAAGTGACAGCTGCATAGCGAAAGCTTAGTCTGTCTTTCTTTGAGCACTATGAAGTCAAGAACAGCAGCAAGCCGACAGCTAGTTTTCTTCCGCTGTGCACAATCATTCGATGCTGAATGTATTTTCTTTTGCACTAACCAAAACGATATATATGCCCCCGTCATAAACACATGTCTCGTAGTATTTTTGCCCGAATTCAACTTCCTTGATGCAACCAGCGTTCAAATGGATGCCTCCTGCGGTTTCCTTCGTTTCCGACTGTGTTCTCCCTAGCATACAACTCGCTGATGTGAGTACTCACCAAGCATTTAATGAAAACTCTCCCGAAAGACGTCAACGCGTGACTCGCAGCATTAAACTTAAATCAATGGCTTTGCACACCTCCGCACTCCCAAACGTGATCTAATGGTAATTATCCCTTTTGCTTCATCTAAAATTAATATTCATTCATACCGCTGGAAGGGCTAGCGAGGTAACAACTGCTAACCACAAGACTCACCATTATGAAAACCAGGATGATCTCTGTGCCGCAGGCGAGTCCGAACACCAAGGGTGCCTGCACCCCTATCACAGCGAGGCGTGCCCCAATGAACAAGAGATTCTGAAAAAGCTGCTTGTAGTGAACGAAGACGCGGCTGTCGTTAACTTCCAGGTCCACGGAGAAACGATTGAAGATCCTGCCCCGCGGCGACGCATCGAAGAAGGAGAGTGGACTGCCGGCGATCTTTTCCAGCATGCTAGCGTGAAGCTTCAGGGAACGGTGCCGGTTTGACCGGGCAAGCATGACGCCTCCGACAAGCCGGAAAAGAACTGCGCATTTGCAAAACGGCAGTCAACGAACGGAACAATCTAAATCAACTGAACAATTTAAAGAATAGATTTCAAAGCAACCAACAGCTTACACATAGCGTCTATACTAAGACTATCTATCCGCACTTGATATCCTTTGTTATACAAGCGATGTGATGCCACCATCTGACTACGCCTACAGCTCGACAAAGGCATCTCCCATATCCCTCGAATTATCCCTGTCCTCTGCCAGCTGCGGCCACCTTATACCCGCAAACTTCTTAATGCCATCCGCCAACCTAATTTTCTGCCGCCCCCTGCTACACTTTCCTATCCTTGGAATCTAGCCTGTTGCCCTTAAGAACCATTTGTTATCCTGACTTCGCATTACATGTCCTGGCCAAGCCCATTTCTTCTGCTTGATTTCGACAAGGATGCCATTAAGCCGTGTTTGATCCCTGGCTCACTCTGCCCGCTTCCTATCTCTTAACATTAGACCTATCATTTTTCTTCAATGATTGGGGCATCCAAGAATTCTTAGCTGCAGCACCACAGGGAGACGAGAACTACGAATTCCTGTTTTGCGTACCGTAGGAAATCAATGTGTCAAAATCCTGGCACTTCTCTTCCGCCCCATGCTGTTTCAATAGGAAGTGCGCGCCGCCGATGCTTGCTGGTCAGCTGATGACCTTCTTCTACCTTTCTCTCCTCGCCTCTATTGTTTTATGCCAAAGCGTAAGTGCCCCATGTCCACACACCCACTGGCGGTGTCATACTTTGCCTCTTGCAAAGTGGCAAGTGACACCTGACAAGAACACGGATGAGCCGCTTGCGACCTGCCACAATTAGCAGATGGCGAAGTGAAGAGGGGAAAATCCTTGCCACCTCTTTTAGAGGATAGGAAGGAGAAACCCCAAAATAGCTGCCATGGGAAAAACCCTGTCACCTGTCAAAGTAGTGCATAAAAGAGGCAACTGCGGCCTGTCGCCTGTCACGGTTGGCAGGTTGCAAATTTTTGACATGGAAATCCGTCTCTACTTGCATTTCTATTTCACCCTTATTGCATTTCCTATTTCACTGTTCTGTTGTATGTGTTTAATTGTTGTATTCCCAATGGTGCAGAAGAGCTTCAACTTGCACGGTTATTTTTGTTTACTTTTGCCTGTTTTATTAAACTGCTTAGTTTGTATT
The DNA here is from genome assembly GCF_052857255.1 of Amblyomma americanum. Lineage (NCBI taxonomy): Eukaryota > Metazoa > Arthropoda > Arachnida > Ixodida > Ixodidae > Amblyomma > Amblyomma americanum. The sequence continues at coordinate 71,878,025 of NC_135503.1, read as the reverse complement.
TCCACCCTGCTAAAATCTCAACTCCGGGATTGCAGTATCAATAAATAAATAAATAAATGGTATGTGCGGTCGCGCATGGCGGATGACAGTAAGGTTTTTAAGCTATCGCATTGCTACTCCTCATGGTAATTAGGTTCCCTCCTAGTTTTTTTTTTCTATATTCTCGGCGTGTCCTCTTTCATTTAGCTTCCCTGTCAGCCTTTTCCTATCAACAGGCCTTTTAACTTTGCCTTTAGATAGCATCGTTTTTGCAGCATACAAATGTTTAAACTTACAGGCTCGGAAAAATAATTTTTTTATGGAGTGATGAACTGAAAGCAACTTGATAATTTCGCCTCTCTTATTCTAGTTTCTCGTTATTTGCGACACTACCGACACGGATGGCCTATCGACAAGTGCTTGTGTTCTACTTTTGAGCATATTCTCTAATGACATTCATGACGTCAACCGACTGATGGAGACAAAATTCAAAAGAAGCAAGCAATCCCAGCAAATCCTTGCAGGCGTCGCTAAATTCCAGTGAAGTGCGCAGTTATACACTTAGTTACGTTTCCTTATCGCCATCATCGTCAGCTCTTGATTTTCGCGCGCTCTCAAAATCTGCGGCAAGACATCGCGGCAGCATGCTTCCCAAAATACAACTAGCTTCAGAGCCCATTACCGGACACATTCAGACATTAAGCATTGGTTACGCTTTCTAATGTAACCTACTCACCATCTCCGGTGCAAAACACAGCCAGCCATTGAACAATTTCTTGTCCGGAACGGCTTTTTTCTATGCTGCTGCTCACACGCAGCAGAGCCCACGCTTTGATGGAAAGCAGCTGACCGACGACAAACACAGCGCTGGCTGCGAAGCATAACAATGCGAGCGGTGCCGAGACACCCGAGTATCTGAAGTATTCGACAACGATCTCCAAAAATCCCTGCAAAAAGGATGAAAGAGCCAGGTGAATATGTGCTGTAAGTCCTACAGAGCCTGTTCGGTTGCCTCCGCATTTGCGGCAAGCGTGATGACTTCCTACAATTATCGATGTTATTCATTTGACCATCGGAAAGGCGAAAGCTTGAGTTTCGTTTTGTCACTCAAGGACTACGACCCCCTCCCCCCTCATTCTCAAACAGACGTTTGCTGCACTTACGGCCACCGCAGAGGGCGGCTCTCGCCGTCTACAGAAGAATACTCTCATAGTGCGGACGATCAAAAGCCTTCAAGGCTGATTTAAGAGAGCCAAGTGTCTACGCACTTGTGGAAAGCGCAAGAAGACATCGCGGTTTCTCTGCCACCCACGGAAGCACGCCATGTCGCTGTGAGCGCCAGGTCATCCTGACGTCATATGGGATGACCCATCCTATGCTTCCTCTCAGGCTGCCCTTCTGCATTTCCTTTCCGCGTGGCCAGCTATCTGTTTCATTCACACAACACTGACCTCGACACAGCAATATCAGAGGGAACAGTATGTGTAATTAAGCCATTCCTTACTTAATTTTCTGCCCCTGCACTCCCCAGCTTAATGTTAAGAAGGCTGCATTTGATGGCAAGCGCAAATGTACTTTGTACCTACACGACACCTTCTCTACCACATCCTCAACCACTTTGGATATTCCTCTAAAACTATACGCACTGGCCATCCCGGCAGCACAAACGTCATCAGGAGCTGTAATCCATAACGCAGCGGCTGACAGACCGATAGGTCAATCTGACGCCATGCTACCGATAGTAAACATTATGTATGAGCTGAGCGTCACAGCAACAGCAGTGTGTTTAACCTTGCCCGAGGCTGCAAACTTGGGGTTCTCTTTCAATTGTAATAAAAGCTTTCTGTAATCAGCAGCACAATTTCTCTTCTCCACAGCAAGTTATACATGTATTAACGAGATCAAAAGTAACTGAGTTCCCCTCCAAGTTCCGAACATGCCGCACTGCATACGGAGGTCACCTCACGATGCACCTCTGGTGTAGAGACCGATGCTTCCGGTCACCGTAACGCAGCTTATGCGCCTTGCAATACCTTGCAATAAACACAACCATAACTGAGTGGGAGAGTGGTACATGTGAAAGAACGTTACCCACTTAAGAGCTTCCTCAGCACGAACGTATCGTCTTAAATTTAGCTCTCCGTAGGCATTTTCGCGAGTTGAAGTGCCCAGGCAAAAACCAATAATTCCATCCTTCGATCAAAGTAGGCTGAGCTTTCAAACTTTCTGACCTTTTTAAGCGTCATTCCTTCTTCCTTGACCACGCGAAGTGATTCTTCCTCTTCTATCAAGAGCTGTTCGCCACATCTGAAAAACACACTAAAAAGTTAGCGACACTCTGATGTCAAAAATAACGGCCGCGAAAGCATTGAGCGCGACCTCTATCCAAAGAACTGTTGTTGGAAGGTTACTGAAAAGAACTCCACCCGCCATCGCTACTGAAGCTTGCGTGCTGATCTTGAACCACGTACACATTGCATGCGTTAGAAATTTCAGAAGACTTCAGCATCTGCCTGGTTTCCTCACGATGCGTGCTGTTCTTGAACTGCCTCACCTGAAGCTGTTGAGTCTTTTAGGCGAACGAGAAGTGCTTTTTTCCTCGAACAACATCACCGGTGCTCCAGGGTGTTCTTTCATTTCGCTCAGATCACGAAATGAGAGTGTCGTCTTCTCGTGCATCAGCACCCACTGGTAGACACAGAGAGGTAGCCGAGTGTTGTTTGTAACCAGCATCCGAGTCTGCAAAGCCGAACATGCAGATCAGCAACCCTTAAGAAAAAGAGGTCTTCGTGGAAGCTATAGACAGAGTGAAGAAAATGTTATTTTCCCTGGCAGCTGGTTTTAAATTTAACACAATACCCGCGTGAATGTTAGCCACGAACCGTTTTATTCTTAGCGAAAATAACCGGCCGGTACGTGCTACACATATCCTCTAAACGCAGTTGTGCGATGCCGGCACTTGCTCAAATGTAGATTGTAGCCTGATTGTGAATTGTCAATTGAGTTGTAAGAGAAAGACCTCGTCCGCAGCTGTAATGTACCGTATGTTAAGCTAAGCGCCGCAATGCACTATTTAAGTGCAGTTATTGCATAGTTTCGTTTTCTTGCAGTACAAGCTGGATACTTCAAATTTCAAAAGGAAAGTTGTCGCTTCGACGTCAGACACATAGCTACGCATGTCGGCATTGGTTTCACTCACCGTCAGTACAGCCAGCCTAAACGAAACAAAAGTAGATTCAGTCGCCCCAAAAAAAGACAGTAGCGCCCCTACACTTTGTTGCGACGAGGTTTCACTGTTTTCTGCTACCGTACAACGCTTTGCGGTATCTCCCTTCGTGTCCGTGTTCGTCTTTGCGCAGTGAATGTAAGCATGAAATACCAACTCGCCCAGCAACTGATTTTCAGCTGAGTTCTCGACGGTAAAGTCGACCGCATAGTTAAAAAAATGGCAGTGGCTTAGCTCGGCTATGCCAGGATATATGTAGCGAAAGCAAGTGTGAAACTCCCCGGTTGGCCTTGTTCACATATTCCACAACGTATAAAGCACAGGCATAAACGTCCAGTATGACCTGTAGGTGCATGTTTGATTTCAGCACCGAGGCTATCCAAGGATTGAAGGGGTCGCGTCACTCTTACGCCTATTCTCTAGGCTAACGGCACGTCGTTCTTCGGTTTCTTGAGCCCGCCGCTGAAGTCTCTTGGTCGCATTCCATCGTTCATCACCGGCCGTCTTCAGTGAAGCAGGACTCACGTATCTCCTCCGGCTGCTGTCACTGCTGCTAGCGGTCGAGACACCGGACGTTAAACGTGCCTGTCTCGTGGCGGCATACTGACGGCGGCGTTTAGCCAGTCGTTCGGCGCGCTGTTCGTCTGTTTCCTGGGCGATTCGTTTCCTCTTCATCTCGTTCTGCTGTCGATTCCAGGCCTCCTCCAGCTTACCAGAATTGTCGCCGTCCATACTGTCGCCTCCGCTGTGGTTGCGGCGCACGCCAGCTCTCCTTTTCAATCCTGTGACATCTTATCACGCATGCGACGCAGCTGTCGAAGCGAGCGGAGGCGAGCGCAATGACGAGGAACGCGGTGTCACGTCCTACCAAACGGCGGCGGCGGCGAGCGGTGCGTGTGACGTCATGCCAGATGGCGCGAGAGCGCGCGAAGCACAGTAACTTTCCGCGACGAGGCGCGCGTTGTGGCGTCACGTGCCTCGATGGAGTACCGCCACGGCGAAATCGCGAGTTTGCGGCCAATAAAGCTTTCGCTTTAAAAATTAGTTGTAGTTTAACGACTGTTGAATCTGGATAGAGCGCGAAAGCTGTGGTCTATCGGGTAACCATACGCGGCTTGGCGCCTGTAACGTTGAGTGCATTCCGGACAACTTCGCTATTCGCTTAATTGAAACATCTGTAATTTACTCGCTCATAACTAAATTATTCATGAACGCATCAGTACCTAACTCGAAGGTACGTTCCTAAGGCATCTGTTGACGGACGCACAGATGAACGGAAGGAAGGTAGGAGCGTCCCTATTGTAATGAGGTGATGGCAGTTGCTACCATGCTCAGCTTTTTTTCCTTTATTTTTTACAATGGTGTAAACTTTTAAAAATCGCCAATCTTCCAACCGCTTTTTGCTTATTTCTACCACAGATTTATTTACATGACTATTAATATCTCTAAACCCTAGGGCCTCAGGAAGAGTGACTGTGCCCGCATCGACATCGGGATGGATAGCATCAGATTTTACTACGAGGTGTTCTATTGTTTCTACAGATTTACCACACACAGCACATGTGTCATCTTCTTCGTTAAATTTCTTTTTGTAGCTGCGCGTTCTAAGACATCCTGACCTAGCTTCAATGAGTATGGCACTGCCTCTTGAGTTATCATAAAACGCTTCCTTCCTGATCTGCCTTTTCCAGTATAGATATAGTTCTACACTATGCTTCTTTTTCATTGAATCTATCCAATTTTTGCCTTCCGCGTTTTTAATCTGTCGTTCAATGCTCTTTCTTTCTGCGTCCTTGTGTCTGGCATACTTACTGATTAGCTTCCTAGTTCTTTTCCGCCTGTGTGTCAACGCTCTTTCTGTAAAAATATTTAAATACATTAGCTATCCACCTGTATCGTCCAATTTCCTCAGGTGTTGTTCATATAGTATTTTACTCTGAGCTACCCGTGCTTCGAACGACGCCCAGCCCATATCCCCCTGTACTGCCTCGTTTGTGGATTTCCCGTGGGCACCAAGTGCTAATCTTCCAACAGCTCTTTAATTTACTTCTACTCTACTGAACTTCTGCCCTTAACCACAGAACCGCACTCCCGAAAGTAAGCACCGGCACCAGTAAGCCCCAGCACCGCAGTCTAGGGTGCCTGGATGCCCGCACTGGCCCATCGAGGCACCCTACCGCAGTCACTATACGCTCGCCATCTGCTGGACCATCGCAGTACATTGCGTGCTGTAGTTTCAGTGGGTGCCGCATGATGGCGTTATGACTGCACGCCATGTAGGGTGCCTCGATGCCAGCGCCGCTTTTCAGGGTGGGGACACCCTTTGTAGCACTCCGCGCCGCCTCTGCGCCATGTTGGTTCTTTCCCGCCGGCCGTCGAGCTGAACGGAAGCGCGTCGCGTTCTATTTGCTGTCTTTGTGGTGTTGCGGTGCGAGAGCTCGTGTTTTATGTGGTCTCTTGGGATGTGCGCGCTTGTTAACGAAACATGACGGGCTGTTGTGTCCCTCTGTGCACTGGATCGAGCGCAAAAGGGCAGCGGGTATTTCGTTTCCCCCGCGATGCTGAACGAAGAAAGAAATGGGCAGCGCAAGTAAAACGTGACGGCTGGGAACCGACGGATACAGCTAAGATATGTGAGGTAAGGCTCATGATTTTGTGATTATGAATAATGTCATTTTCTATTGCTTTTCATCATCTCAATACAGCAGCATGCATATGTTGGCGTGCCTTTTGTAGTGATCACGCTGCAGTATGGTGCGATCGCCGTGTTTGACTCGTTGCAACGGCGTAGGTTTATTCTAGACGTGTGAACTGCGCATTTTTTTTCTATCTAGAAGTATTGGGGCGCTTATAAACTCGGTTCGTATCCAAGTTCGTGCATTGATCTTGATAGGCATAAGGGGTTTATTTATTCGTCGACTGGGGTGTGTGTGAAGAAAGTGCCTTACGATTCTGCTTGCCACCTCATCTTTCAATGACATGCTGTGCTTCTTTTTTTCATTCTTACAGCTCCACTTTGGGCAGGATCAATATGAATTAAATCGTCTGGATGGACGACGGCTGCTCGAATGGAACGCCTTGCCTACTCTCTTCGATTTTAGGCGTACGTAAACATGAATTTGTTGTTTTTTATCTTTTGCTATTGTGAAAAATCTTCTAAAGTTTGCAGTCGCGCGAATTTTTCGTGTTTGTTTTCCGCAGACTGCACTCGTTTAAGCTTTGCTCAAGGAGTGTGCATATGTTGCGTTGCATGTATTGCTCATTATGTAGAAGATCGGCGGAACTTACACGCGTGTTTGTAATATGCAAGCGTATATTTGATTACTCTATTGGACTCACTGATTATTGAATCCTTAATTAGGTCAAAAGTATTACAAATTATTAGCAGCAGGGGTTTTGTGCTTCCCATGACATGCAGTTATTGTGTTGTCATTGCCAGTTCCTTAATCACGTGGCTCTCATGGGTAACAATCTCTGTGGGCCGTCTGCTTTCAGGGTGGATTCATTGTTGTTTTTATGAACTTATTGCTCCCATTGGTTACGACTTTTTTCTCAAAGGTGTTGTCCTCATTTTTTCGCCACTTGTTTGTGTAGTAGATACTGAGGCTGCACTAACTGCACACAAGCTTCGAAGCTTAATCTAGGTGGTTTTAGATATGCAAAATTTTCGTAATTATTGATATTTGTAATTTTCACTTTTGCAGCTCGGCCCAGGCATAAAAAGCCTCCGTGTCAGCGAACGCTGCCCACGACCTTTGTCGTCGATGCTTCAGAGAGTTCGTCTATCGCACAAGGGGATTGTGACAGTAGTGACTCCGATATCGCTGAGCAGTGCAAGACAGTGACGGAGTCCGCTGATGTCTTTTCTCTGCAACCAAGCGAGCTGATCAAGAAATTGCAGGACTTGCAAAAGAAGAATACTGCACTCAATGAGCAGCTGTTACGTTCCAAGAAGAAACTAAAGAAAGAAGCAAAACGAACAAAGCGTCTTCAAGAAAACATGTCTGTTTTGACTTCAAACATGAAGTTTCTAAATGAGGATCAAAAGTCTGCCTTGCATAAGCGGAACAGAAAGGGGTGCGTGTGGAGTGCCGAGACTGTGAAGAAAGCTCTCCAGCTCAAGTTTGCCTGCGGCTCAACAGGCTATGACGTTTTGTTAGAGCAGGGCAATCCTTTGCCTTCTAGAAGAACTCTTTGTAGGCGGCTTCAACATCTTTCATTTCAACCTGGTGTCCTTAAAGAGATATTTGACATCATGGAAACAAAGGTTGCACCAATGACAGACATTGAGAAGGACTGTGTTTTATTTTTGGACGAAATGGAAATAAGAAGGGGACTCGAACTTGACCGTGGCAGTGATGCATTCCTTGGAACGACAACGCTTCCAGAGAGTGACCAACCTGCTAACCATGCACTTGTCTTTATGGTTGGTGGAATGAACACCCGATGGAAGCAGGTGATCGCCTACCACTTCACCGGGGCGTATGTTTCTGGAGACACGCTGAAAGACTTCGTGTTCCACTTGATACGTCTCTGCACGCAGATATCGCTGCGTGTGTTATGTGTAACCTGTGATATGGGTTCGTCAAACCGTGCCATGTGGCGGACTTTAAATCTCTCCTGTTCACGCAATTCAGTGACTACATGCAGTGTACCACACCCTTGTGATGAACAAAAGGAACTTCACTTTATGCCGGACCCTGCGCATGTCCTCAAAAACCTAAGAGGGCACCTTGTGCGAAAGGACACTATGCGCCTTAGTGATGACATTGTATCCAAGTATGGATTACCAAGTGCTCATGTTTCGATACAGCATGTTGAACGTGTGATTGAGCTGCAGCGAGATGACCAGCTACAGGTGGCCTCAAACCTTAGTGATGTTCACATATCAAAGGGCCACTTCAAGAAAATGAAGGTTGGCATTGCCGTACAGTTTTTCAGAGAGGTACCGCCAGTCATTCGGTTCTGGATTGAAAAAAAAATGTTTCCTCCTGAAGCTGAAACAACAGCATGGTTCTTTGAGCTTATCTTTCAATGGTACACGCTCATGACAGCTCGCCATCCCGTAGTTGCTTTGAGCCATCTCGATGACGCAAAATACAAGCAAGCCATATCAACTCTGAGTCTTGCTTCAGATGTGATCAGGGGTCTCAACATTGGCGTAAAGGGTGCATGGAAGCCATGCCAGTCTGGCGTCTTGATGTCAACGGAAGTGGTAATGAAACTACATGCTGTTCTTATTAACGAGCGTCGGTACAGATTTGTGCTGACTGGAAGGCTCGCTCAAGACTGCCTTGAAAACCTGTTCTCTGTAGTACGAATGATGAGTCCAGTACCGAGTGCTTACGATTTGAAAAACGCACTAAGAATAGTGTCGGTGAGCCAGTTCCTCAAGGTACCGAAAGCGTCTGGATACACAATCGATGACAGCACCTACCTTGTCGATTTGCTCTCACCAGAAATTAAACAGTTTCAAAGTATCATCCAGTCGGAAGAGAGCGATGAGAGAAGAGACTTCGTTCTTGACTTAGAGGAAGTGTCTTCTCTTGAGGAAGATGTGCTCGCCCACTTGGCGGGCTTCTTGTTAAAACCAATTGTCCGCACTGTGGAACACTGCTCTGTATGCATGCGCATGCTAGTGGCAGAAGAACCTGGACCGGACCACCACCTTACTCAACTAAAGGAATATGTTAAAGGTGGCAGGAATTTAATTTATGCAAGCAGACAAGTGCTGGACTTTGTTTTTAAATGTGAGAGCGCTTTCAAGTCCTTTGCTGAAGCTCAAGATCTGAGCCATCTAAGAACACCATTGAAAGCACTGAAGGAAATTATTGCAAACAATGTAACCTTGCCAGAAAACCCATGTTGTCAGCACAAAGATGTGATCGAAAAACTTCTTCAGCGCTTTGTATCCACAAGGCTTCAGATCTGCGATGGCTGAACACTCCAGAAAAGCCAGCTGAGTGTTACGCTAGCAAGACTGTAGCAGGTACGAGCCTCCAGTAAGGCAATTACATTTCAGCCTTATAACCTCGTTGAGACCTCATAACGTGAAGTATGAGTGATTATGTTACAAATAAAATGGGTTTGATTGTTGAAGACTGTTTTTAGTGCATTTTTTGCTCTTCCGTTAGCACGTGAGCTGCTTTCGGCGAACTTACGCGGCGTCTCCTCATTTTTCTCCTAGTTTTATAAATCTGACCGGAAACTCACAATAAGAAACAAAATTTTACGAAAGTACTGCAAACAATAAATTTCATCCAAGTGTGCAATTCCAGTAATGTTTGTATGACGTGTACGAGTGAAATGAGTAAATAAAAAGGGGTAACCTCAGATGCAAATCTTGCCAACATCAGGTTGTGATGCACGCGAAAAGTGTCGCCGCAACCACTCTGGAACTGAACAGTTTATGCAAACAAAATGCTCAATAGATGGTAAAGCAGAAAATTTGCATTTAAATAACGGTGGTATCGCCCTCATACGCCCGCGCCCCTTTCTTTCTGCCCGATAGTTAATCTGCACACCCTGCGCCTTCGAATTGGAAAGAACCAAGATGGCGCCGAAAAGAGTCGGTGTCCCCACCCTGAAAGCGGAAGCGCGGGCATCAAGGCACCCTAACGCCATGCATGAAGGAAATTCACTTCGCGGAAACGTACTTCCCTACTCTCTAAATTCGGATATATGTAATTTATTTCCTCATAATTAATTTATTCATGCACTACTCCGTACATATCTCGAAGATACGTTTCTTAGACATCTGTGCATTCACTAGACGCGCCTTCATTCGCTTCCAAGAGTGGAAGAGTCGTGGTGGAAGCGTACCCGTCCCGCATGCCGGAGGCCCGGGTTAGGTTCCCACCTACACCACAATTTTCTTCTCTTTTGTATTAACTGAGGCCGCTTCAAGGTTATATCCGCGCCGTAACATGAGCTTCAAGGTTTGTACGCGAGCAGTGGAGCTTTCGCTCCAAAACTGGCCCAAGCAATTTGAAATATGCATCTTCGTAGTGGCCAGGTACTGTAAAGGCGCAATTATTTTTAATCGCGGTGGACAGCACGCGATCTGCGTCGCCATTCGTCAAAGCCCATGTATATCGATCCTCTACGCTAGTGCATATATGCACTAGATATTCGAATATTTTAAAACATGTCCTAGGTATGATCGAACCTCTCCTGTTATGTGCATTTGTTGTTAATGTTCTGGGTGCACACAATCATGTCTCCGGGCCAGGGTCTTTCAATCCAGCGTTCCACACAAGTCAGCCCAAAATTAAGAAAAAAAAACGCAAATTGCATGTCTGAGTATTCTCTAAAAAAACGGCCGTGGCTTAGCTTGGTTAAGCCTGGTGATTGCGAAGCAAGCCTTGGTGAGAGATTTCTCCTGTCTTTTCTTCGAACGCTCTTGTCTCTGCTGGGGTGTTTCTTCTGCACGCTGTATTCTTCGCTTTTCGTTTTCCTTCTCTCGAAACGCACGTTCCTTCTCGAGCCGCTGCTGCCGCTGTTCCGGGGTTTCTTGGACACGCCTCTGCCGTTTAGTCGCGTTCTGAACTAGTAGAAGGAGACTCACTGTCGGGCAAACTCATAATTTCTTCCTTTGTTTCTGCTGTTTCCACAGAGGAGGTTGCACGTTGTCGCCGAGCTGCATACTGGGCACGCCGCTTAGAAAGTCGTTCTTCTCGTTCTTCTTCCGTCTCCGTAGCTCGCTGATGCTTCCTCTTTGCATTCTGCCGAGCTGCCTTGTTCGTAGGCACCATCGTAACATCTGGCTTTATGACTGCCTTGGCGAGAGGAGCGGAGCTGTTTTATACAGCTGGTGTGACGTCACTCTGACCGTAGCGCCCCTGGTGAGAGGAGCGGGAGTTAGGCCGCCGTTGGTGGCTACCGCCTCGCCTCGCGACGGCGTGAGATGGGGCCCCGTTTTTACACAGTTCGTGTGACGTCACTCTAGGTCACGTGGTGTGACGTTACGCAGCGAGGTCACGCTAAAGGTCAATGGTGCCTACCACCGCCTCGCCACGGAACGGGCTGAAGTGCGACCTAAAGTAGTATTGCTTCGCAATAATAATTCGCGTCAATTGGGCTATACGCGGCGAACAGATGGCAACTTATGACTCTCGCGTAATGCAACAACATTTGGTCCCGAAAAACCTATGGGATAAACAGCTGATCATTGGTCGCTGTCTCCTACCTCGACTAACATGCACTGAGATTTATATCAAATAAAACATAATTTCTTATATTTTAGGCTGCACTGCATATGTGCAGACTGCATAATCGTTCCTGCACTGCATAGCCATTCATTTCAGCGGCACTCTCACATTCCCTCAGGAGTTTTAATAGCGAGCGGTCATCAAACTCGATTGCGTGTCATTATTCTTTTAATGATTACTGTGAGATGATTTCCGTCGATATCTTGCTAGACATGAGCGCCAGCAGCTAACTTGGAAGGCGCATGTGTTATTTTCCCGTTCTATCACCAGAGCTGCATGCTAAACTGATGTTCCCTTTCCCATTAAAACACAAATGAAATGTTGCTGTAACCGACAGCGACAGCGCTTGTGTGTGGGAGTACAAAGAAGGTGCAACTGCTCGATACTAGCTTTTCGTATATTTTTGCTTAGCCGCCCAACTCTGTTTTTTTTTAATAATGTGCTTGCTTGTTTTATGCACATTTATATTATACAATAACAGGAAGCTAAAGACCTTACTCCCGATTCCAGTAAGGTTTGATTTTTATAGCTAATTACGAACTTGCTCTTCTCGGCATAACGAACAATTTCTTTTTTCCAACGATGAAATCGGCACAAAAGACGAGCACGATCGAGTCACACTGGACAAGGCGGATTGTCGCGTATGAAAAGGTTGTGTTTGTCTTTTGTTGAGCTTTACTCGTCAGGAAGAATCATGTGCAACTAGTAAAGCAACAAGTTTTTTCATGACCATCTAAATTCACTGTTAACTCTCCGCAAACGTTTAGACCACTGTGTGAAATGAGAGAACGATAAATACCCTTGTAAAGTGTATCACAGCTTAGTATACGTTACGGATGAAACAAAGTGCAAGCTTTACCTGAATGTGTATTTTTCGTTATTTTGAGCGCACTTGAAGGAAGCAAATGCCAGTACTCTTCCTAAATAATAAATACCTCTGTTGTAACATGACTTCCGCATGTGTATACGTATACGGCTCCAAGATAGCGCACAAACATTCCCCGGACGTTTTCATTGTACAAATGTAGAGTGATTACAGTTCGTGCAGCCGGTACAGTGGTAGAACTTCGTACCTGAAAGTCTCGAAAAATTCGGTTTTCGTGTCAGTCCTCCTCTTACCTTGTCGTTAATCATGCCGGCCTGGCCGATGACATTCTCGAAGATGCTTGAGGCCACACGGCTGTCTTGCGAGCTGGTAGGGTCATCCAGGAGGTAAATATCGCTTCGCGAGTACACAGCTCGGGCAAGGGCCACCCGTTGCTTCTGCCCTCCACTCAACATTTCGCCCTGTATAGTTACAGCAGGAAGTAAGTTTCAAATTATCTGGACAGCAAATGTAATCCAAGTATACAGTGAGTCTAAAAACGCTCTTGTTTTACCATTACGTCCATATGAGTTCAGCTCCTCCTCTATCTGTATTTCTGTTCACAACCGAGCAACTGGGCTCAATGCATGGCCTCACTTGCACCCACAGCATTATTGCGTGCATATTACTCCCAACTCTTGCTCTCTTCTAAGGCTATAAAGATTAGTATTTCATTGCAATAAGTGGTTAACAGCAAACTTTGGTACTACCGACACAAGACATAGACATTCGGCACTGATAATAACGTTGCCGTGGCAGTTCATGCGGCGTTCAGGTATCTTCCTTCTCCTCGCTTCACGTCTGTTAGCAAAGTACCACTTGCCACAAATGTTTTGGCATATTTCTCAAATCGTAATAGATTCTTTGAGACCTCTGTGGTTTTCAGCAGATGCTGATTTTTTTCCAGATTCATACCAGTTCTGGTATTATGCATGTGATCACAAACAACGTATGAAATCATTCCTCTCGAAAAGAAGCTTAAGACGCTTAACGAGTTATTAATTCTTTATAAAATCATCAATTAACCTTCAAGGTAGCCTTCAAGAAACAGTGATGTCAGGTTTCGTTCAGCGTGCAACGCCAGAAGTGGAGGTTAAAATTTAAGTCACGAATTACGTACGCTATAAAAAAAAATACCGCAGAACAAACTGAGTTCATCAAGAGAGGGTCAAAAAAGCGTGATTCATGGCGCGCTCATAAGACATATTTGTCTAGTTTGAATACGGGCCAAGAATAGCTTAAGGTAGTTGTGCCTGAGAAATATTAAAAGAACTACACCTGACTCTACACGCACCGAACATGTGGTAATGCTTTTGTAAATTTTTGTAACATCTCTAACCGCATCTACGCTTGCCCTGGCCTAAGTGATGCTGTTGACAGACGGCATCAAAGATCTTGGCGTTAAGCAGTCACGTCAACACGCTCGTGGCATGCGCCAACAAAAAGGCATGTGAGAAAGCTAACGCACGGATCGAGAAGAAATTTTATTGCGGGAATGCTCTTTATAGCGGCGCTCTTGGATTTATATAATAATAACGACCACTATATGTTCTCTTTCACAGTGACTGCCGTATAAAAGTCACGAAAAAATAAAGTACTTGTGCATACGACAAGGCAAGCAGCCTTCATAGCTCTGCTCTAGACGCAGTTCTCAAAACAAGTGTCGCTGATGCCTTTCAGTCAACAATCCAAGCAAAAAAAAAAGCATGCATCCTATTAGCTTTCAGGGTTCTTAATTCTGTCTGTTTTGCACCAGCGGCTGATCATACCTTTTCTCCTGCTTCAGTGAGGTCCCCGGCTGGCATTCTGCTGATGTCGCGAGCCAGTTGACAAGCGTTCAAAACATTGTCGTAATACACCTCATCAAATTTCTTCCCAAATGTTATGTTGTCCCTTATTGTCATGTTCATTATATGATGTCCTTGCGGCACCACGCCTATAGTACCCTGGAATAAGAAAACAACATTAACTGATTCCGCATATGTGAAGCAGCATTAATTTAGCTGCAGAAAACAGAAACGTACGCAAAGTGTTTCTCGTCGTAAAAAGCGTTTGAATAGTGCCCCACGCGCAATACATACCCGGCCGCCAAGAAGACCACCACATGTACCCTCCAAATAACCTCAAATTCTTTAGCGAGGGAGCTTTCCTGTATCGCACTGAATGCAGAGTTTTGAGCATCCTCACGATTAATGCCAAACTTCGCCACCCTGTGGCTTATTGTGCCTGTGAACGCTTAAATGTTGCCAGTTTCCTCTGAAGGGCGCTGCTACAACGTGGCGCATAGCGCACTGCTGCTCTGTAGCGCAAACGAAATCAATCACATTACCAGTATCAACCAGATTACCTGTAGTATGACGTAACTTGGGCTGATTTTCAATTAATCCTGTTTTACTCGGCACAATCATTATTCGTCCACATGAGACCGCCCTCTGCTTGCTAAACGCAAAAATGCCGCCCTTGTTTTCTGTTATTCCTGACGTTTCACGCAATGGGTCGCTGATTAGTGTCGCTAGATTAAAATTGAAAGTGCACCTCATGCTTTGCTGTAATGTTTATGACGTTATCACCACTCAAGGTGAAACGCCGCCTTAGGCCGAAGTATGATTTGGGTTTGGTTTCAGTTCCTCGTTTTTTGCTGGTTTAAACAGTTCGACGAAATGTTTGAAGAATTTATTTTCCGGACCTAAGAAAAGGAGCTCGAAGAAATATAATCCGACACTCAACTGGAATGGTAAAAAACCTTGGAGCTATCTTTTAATGGTTGAGCTCTAACTAGCGGCACTACAAAAAACTGCGAGACAAGACAGCCAACGTGTGGGAGTTTGTCAAAATTATTCGTTCATCAAATTGGTCCTGAAAGGCTCTTTCCGACAGGTGCCTCTGTAGCTTTAAACAGCATGCCATGCTTAATGGCTTCTGGTTTTGTTTTATTAGATTAAACGTCCCAAATTGACTTAGAATATGAAGGACGCCCCAGTGGAGGGCACCTGATAATTACGACAACTTGTAGTTCCTTAATGTGCACTGGCATCACACAGCACACCAGTCTCCAGCATTTCGCCTCCATCCAATGCGGCTACCGCAGCCGGGATCGAACTCGCGTCTTTCGGGTCAGCAACCGAGCACTGAGCCAGTGAAACGGCCTTAATGGCTTCTCCTGCACTGACGTTGATTTGGAAAGTTTCTCTGTTGTGAAAGAACAATTCTACATTTGCCGGCCTCCACCTGCAAGTAAAAACCGTGACTTTTAACTTGCATTTTACAAAACCGAAAACAAAAAAAAACATACTACAATGAGCACCAACGACTGATGACTCTTTTTGTGGCCTTTACTGCTCTGCAGTTGAAGCGGGTTTCAGTGCACCTTTAACTCAGCGCATCCTACATCAGTCACCATAATTCTGCTGAAGGATCTTTTGTTCCTTCACAAATTTCTGCTGAGTAAAAATGCTTCGAAAAACATTTTCAGTATCTGGAATGCTTCCGCGTTGTCTAAAAGCAAACGAAACATGTGGTTGTGCACCTGTCATCTCGCTTTTGGTGCACTGCAGAGGCAGACTCATATTTTCAGATCCACTACGTAATTGCCGCTCAACAATCTTTACGTCAAACTGGCTAAGCGTAAGTAAGGCGACTACGGCTGTTGAGTTGTCAGTGCAAAAAAAAAACATTTCTCAGCAATGCCGTGTGCTCAAGCAAACTGACTGTATACTCACGTTGCGTGCAAAACAGCCACCCAAGCGTCTCATGTCTCCGGAAATAGCTGACAGGAGCGAAGACTTTCCGCTTCCCACGGTACCAACGACGCCGACGAGGGAACCGGCCTTGACGGATAGACTGATTCCAGCCAGGGTCGGGCTATCCACGACACTGTCTCTCTTGGTCCAGGCGAAGGAACAGTTCTTTATGCTGATCTCGCCGACTGCACAGCAGCGTATTGTGACAGCATGTAGATATCGCAAAAGGCAATGAAGAAACCTCATTCAAATTACGTCTCTCTAATGGTGCGATTTATTTTCTAGCGAACTTCCTGCCCACTTGTCAGCTAATCGCGGAAAACGCTAATTCTGACAACTGACTTCTTTCTGCATGTTCAGCAGTCCCTCCGAGATCCGTTCCGGCGCCTCTTTGCGGGCTGGAGTCTTCTACTGTCAGGCCACCGCCCTGGCCCAGAGGTGGCCACGGCTTCCGCCTAAGCAAAAGGCGAAGCGTGTGGAGGGGCACCGAATCCACGTGGCGCGAACGCCCGCGAATCGACTCATGCCACCGCCGAAGCAGCAAGCAGCTCGCTTCAGAGGCCGCCAAAAGTGCGGACTGCTTAAGGATTCCAAGTGTCCGTTTATGCACTGGTATCCGCCCTAACAGAAGGAATAAAAAGCAAATATGTTGCGGCAACTTTAGAGGCTGCACCTCTGATCCCGATGCCTGCCAACCGGAATACTCATGATAGTCCTTGCAACAGGCTTGGAAGATTGTACAGGCACAAATCCTAGGTGGTTTCTTTACTTTTGTTCGGTCTCCCCTATTCGCAAATTCCTCCTATTACCAAACATTATCCCTGGAGCTAAAAAAATTGTGTAAGACCGTGCTAAAGCTGGTACGATGTATTCAATACAGATTTTAATTTTATAAGTCAGTAAAGTTACTCCGGCGGGCACTGAGCAAATACACTCTGCGGAAAGGGGACATTTACGTAATGCGGTGCAATTAAAAGACGTCTGTATAATTAAAGTATTCAACCTTTTAATGGCTGATTTTAGAGCGCAAGATTGTATTGTGAAATTGAAGGCCGTCAGCATAAAAGGAGTGCTGAGCTTTTTAAGCGTCGTCCTTGAAGACACCGAACGTGAAAAATGGGCTTTCCAAAACTCTTTGAGTTGGCTATCCTAAGTTACCAATAGATCAGATGGTATTGCTAGAACTTTTTGATGCAGGAAATACTTGCGCAATTCATGTCCATTCTGACATCGAACACTTTGACGCTCTTTCTGTGACGACACCACTCCATCTATATGCAACGTGAGAAAACCAACTTTAAAGTTTTCGAAGACGTCTCTTACGCGTTTGATATCTTGTGCCGCGTAGCCGATTAGGAAATTTTAATAGTGGGCTTACTTTTCACGCTGACGGCTTTAAATTTTGGAATTATATTTTGCCTTTCACAGAAAACATTTAAAAAGTTAATTTTTATTTTATAGTCTTATTTGCGCTTCACCATCTAAGTAACGCCCAACTGGGCATACAATCTATTCGTTTATTCCTCACAAACATTTTTTTCTTTCATCTTTTAAAAAAACAATCTGTAACCAATAGTTTGCAAAACACCCCGTAAACATTGCTCGATCAAACAAGCCGTAGTAAACAGTGCGAGACGACCAGTGTGTGGCTGCCGCCCAAAAACAAATCCTTGTCCATGATATTGTGCACTCGCCATCCTAAACCTGAATTGAAAGCTTTTGGATCAATTGTATCAGCTTTCTCCTCATTGTTGTGATGACTATGACGAGTACAAACCATTTCCTTGCACCGCTCGACGGATCAAAAGTGCATGTAAGCACTGCAGCACGTCACTTCCGGATAAATTATCTTCATTGAACTTCCTGTCCACCTTAAGTGCTCACTTTCGTTTTTAAGCGGAAAAAAGAAAAATATAATTCGTTCCGCCGCAGGGCTTTTGACAACGATTTTTTCTTCGTTTCACAGAATGACCTCGGGTTGTTTCGTTCGTGGTTGCGAACTCGCCATTGGCCTTACCATCTAACCGTGCTCCATAAAAGTTAGTATACTTACTTATTCAGGTAGTCATTCGGTCTGATTTTCAATATAACTCACGTCTAGCGCGGCTAGAAGAGAAAACATTTTTGATTTCGACTTCTATATTTCTAGAAACCTCCTATAGTTCCGGCTGAAACATTCAGTATATATACGCCGTTTATGTACAGCACGAGGCCTAAAAGTGCGGGGGCGCCTTTTACATTGACTGGAAAAGGAAAACAAATCCTGCAAAAGTTGCAATGCGACGTCCCGAATGTGGGCGCCGAAGTGGAAAGGTCCAGATTGATTTCAAGCACCTGGCGTTTTTCGGACGTTTAGTGGCATCTCACAAGACGCGAACGTTCTTGCATTGTGCCTTCAGTCAAATCCAGCTGCCGCGGCCGATATTCCATTGGGCAACATTGGGATCGGCCGCAGAAAGCCAAAAGCAGTCAATCTCTGCGACGGCTTATTGACAGTATTTATGGGCAACAACGACTATTTCGGCCAGTGACTACACCTCAAAAGCGCATAATGTCTGCCATTTGCAAACACAGTTTCTTTTTTATGACAAACCATTACTTCCAACCAAAGAACAAAAAAAAAACTTGTGGGCGATCATACGATTTGATCTGACAAAAGTTGTACACTCTGTCAAAAGCAAACAGCCCAAGGGGTCTGCTTCACAGCCCTGAAGTGCGGCTCCTTTTGCATACGCAGGGACCCTAATCTCATGAAGGCAGGAGTAATTTAAGTCCTCAACACTACCGAACTTTGTTAGTTCTAGTTAGTTAGTTAGTTAGTTAGTTAGTTAGTTAGTTAGTTAGTTAGTTAGTTAGTCAGTCAGTCAGTCAGTCAGTCAGTCAGTTAGTTAGTTAGTTAGTTAGTTAGTTAGTTAGTTAGTTAGTTAGTTAGTTAGTTAGTTAGTTAGTTAGTTAGTTAGTTAGTTAGTTAGTTAGTTAGTTAGTTAGTTAGTTAGTTAGTTAGTTAGTTAGTTAGTTAGTTAGTTAGCTAGTTCTGCTAAAGAGCCCCGCTGCACGGCTTGGAAGCAAATCCCTTGGTCTGTATATTTCTGAAAAAGACTGTGCATTTCGGTTTTGTATTCATCGCCTTCCCATTGCGTATCTGAATTTGATTTTGCCGTCCCTTTTTCGCTTCCCGGCTGGGTGCGCTTCCGATGGAAGGTTGGGTACTGGGTGGAGGCCTTTGTGGAGGGTGGAAGAAGGTGAAGGTGGATGGGTGGTGGACCCCTGTCACTCTTTCGCCAAGGCATCGGCCTCGGCTTGAAACAGCGGACCACGCCGTTTTGAGAAATTGTATCCCTACTACCAATCCAGTAAAAAAAAAAACATGGTTCTTACTTGGAACTTTAGTATCGTGCAGCTTTCCATCTTCGTCCGCGCAATGCTCCTCTTCGGCGAAAAATGCAACTAATCTTCTGCAGCTCCGAAACGCCTTCAGAGAAAAAGGTGACGATAAAATGAAAATGGCATTCACGCAGAAAAAGCTGCAAACCATCAGCGATTATCAAATATTAAAAAGTTTATTTTTTTGCACAATAAGACAAAACTCGACTTTACTGGACTTATGGTGTGGACTAATACAGAGCTTATGTAGATGAAAAATAGTTGAGTGCTGCTGCACGAAATACGCAGCAGAAACTGCCGGTGATCAAATGCTTAGAGAGCTGGACATGTCGAAAACCCAAACCAAACCAAACCAAACTTCCTAGGAGGACGCAGCACTAAGTGCACAGCTCAGCACTCGACTTTTGGCAGTTGACCGAGGCTGCCAAAAGAAATATTTGCCGTCCATGCTGGCCTCGTTAAACTAGGCCGTAGACGAATCCACAGGAGGTAATAAAGGAACATCAAAATCAAGAAATGAATATGCTTTTACCCCTGCATCAAGCTTGAGAATTAGTAAGGGGGTCACGCGTGTTTGTAAACGGTAAATACAGATCAACCTATGCTTCAAACCAATGTTGAAGGAGTAATTTCTGGCTGCATGCAGTTAAGGTCTTCGCTTTAAGATGCTTTGACTAGCAGTTTACATCAGTGAGGATAAACGACGCTCTAATGTACCATTCTACTTGTTGTCTGAAGGGTTTTGCAACTGAACAGCACTACAGCAAAAGCAGGCACCTCTATGTTGATTCGAACGGATGAATTGATATTTAAAATTATTCCACGGCAGGTGCCATTAAAACCAGTTGCCGCACTGACAACATACAAGAGGTTTCTAGAGCCCACTGGTTTGAAAGTAGATTCATACAGCCGACTTGGAAGCATACCATATTTACATTGCTGAGCGTACCACGTGTCATTTTTGTGATCACAATGCCGTACTATGATTGAAATGAGCCGCGTAATGAGTGAGCGAGCAAACACTACGATTTAGCTCACTAAGCTTTCATCTTTGGCATGTAATTTTATAATTGATGGATTTTTTCATGGTACATTCAGCTACAAATTTCTAATGGTCCCATTCTCAGGAGCACATCTGAAGCACATTCCCCTGAGATGTTCCTTCATCTGGCGGCCCAACATGCAAATGCCAGATGGTGCAAGGACCGAGCTGCGGAATGGGTGAGGCTTGTTTATTTGCAATGAGGTTTATTTGCAGAGAGTGCATTGTAGAACTGCCACTCACGTTATTCAACGGCGGTGTACAGAGACATGTACACCGATGGCTGAAGCGTATCGTCTCTAATGAGGACTATATCACAAAGATATATGCTCCTGCGATAGATGGCGCTTCAAACCTTCGTTTAATATTGACGCCTCTCAGTTATCATCAAGGCTACAACCATGTGGCAAGCTCGTTGTGCAACTCTCGTACAATGTCGGAAAAAACTTTCTAGGCCCATGCAAGTTTCAAGCGTTTCCGCCTTGTCATTATGGCAGTAGTAAGTAATACGCCTGAAAAGTCATTCCTCAGCTTGTGACCGTGATTAACATTATCATTTAAGCTTTAACGGGTTGGCGTGCATAGAAACTTAGTTAATCATTAAAACACCCTCAAAGAAGTCCTAAAAGCAGCTGTGGGAAGTAGCAGATTTTAGCTTGCACACAGTCTTTCGCCGCCGAGAGTTTAACTAGTCCTGAAGAAGCCGTTAGTAAATGCCATTTCAACTCCTTCGGCAGAACTACGTGTTTCGGTGTCGTAACGAAAACCTTAGTCAATTGGAATACACGTGTTTTCCTTATTTTTTTCTAAGACTCCTGAATGACTATGTGATAAACGCATTTTGGGCGCATTTTTTCAACACGTGGTGTTGATTTTAGACATGCCAAAGTGCGATGAGTGTTGCTCCAAATTTTTTCCTCAATTGCACGTAGGACCAAAAGCTTTCCCACCTGGCTCTTCATCCTGAGGACATGCGGCATGCCTGTCCCAAGAGAATCCGTTATCGTGAGCATGTAAACGCAGGAAAACATTGTAGCAGCGCTGAATGCTGCATCAGGGTTTGTGAAACTCACAGTGCCAAAAGCAGCAATTATCATCTGAAAAAAACACGCTCATTAGCGTAATAAAAAAATGTATAATCTCGAAAATGTTCACTTTGAAAGAATAATTAAAGTAAGCTTTCCGGTCTCTCTGTACCGCCTTAAAGTAGGAATTCGATGAAAACGCTCTCGTAAAAGCATCGCTGATAAACACTGGAGTGACCGAAAATAGCAAAGGATGTTGAATAAAGAGCGCGAAAAAATTCGTGCTTGCTGCAGTAACAGATTACGAGGCATCAAGCAAGAAAGCACCGCGAAGACACAATAATGAACACTATGATACCAAACCAATGCTATGTAGAGACTGCGCAGTGGATCAGAGGTGCTGCAGCGAAAGCTGCTATCTGAAAATCGGTCGTTTTTTTACTACTATGACGTACTACCGAACACGCGTTTTTTTTTACATTCCTACAGCCGTTTTTCTTATTTCTCTACGCTTCAGGCATTTCAGTCCGACCTGCCATCGGAGCCTGAGTACGTCATTCAAACAAAAATGAGGTGTTCAGTGCGCACCCTAGTGCGTTACACATTATACATGCACGTAGGGCCTTCTCAGGAAGTATATCGACATATTCCAAGACGTAACCCAGACGAACTGCAATTGCATTGCCTGCTCAAATAACAGGCTCTCTTGCCATTATGTTGTGCCCATTGTGTTGTGCCCATTGTGGCCGCTCCTGCTGCCAATGAAAGTGGTGCGACAGACTCAACTGCTTTTACTGAGATGGCACCATCCCTCCTGTTGTATCCTTGCCATGCTAATCGTCGCTTTGCGACTTCACGCTCTTTGAGTACGCATTAGTGACGAAGGGCCCAGGGCTGTTACACTGTGCCATTCGCTTGCATGGTGCGATGCATGCTAGCTATGCTGAATTTTGCACTGCATGTCAAACAAAGTACATTCTGCTAAGGTAAATACATATAAGCGGACAAAGTTCATGTTGCCGTACTCGATATTTTCGGCTTGTTTCAGGAAATATCTAACAAAACAACGAAGTACGAGCACAAGTTCAACAACGAAATATATTTTTACACAATAACTCTTTGTCGATAGCCGGTCCCTTACCACCGAACTAGAAGCGCTGAACAGCGTGTCAAGAACAGTCTCCAGCACGTTGAAGCGGTATGCCTGGTCGGTTTCCTTCGCTCGGAGCTGAAGAAGGTTCTTCTGAAAGACGTTCTCTAACGCTGACATTTTGATTGGACGTATCGACAACAGGAAGTCGGTGAACTTCCTCAGACGCTCGTCTCGGTACTTGTAGAGTATTCTCTGTGAAGAAAAAGCAAGACAGCCAGTTTTATTGTTGCTTCCTTCTTACAGGTTACTGTATCGCCTCGGACAAAGGAAACAAAATGTTATTCTGATGTCGTTTCCTTCGACAGGCTTACAAATTCGCTAGAAATTTTGACGGATGCATGCAGTAGCCTTTCTTCTGAATAGCACCGGCAGCAAAAATATTGGCCTCCAACACCTATTACGTATACTTACACCGCTACGCATCGCCAAGTGCCACTGATGACATCGTTAATACGCTGCAAGTAATTTTTTGTAGGCTAATGTAGTGTCCTAAAAAGAGAAGGTGATTTACCAGTGAAATAGTCAAAACTATTGCTCAGGGCACGTTGCACTTTGTCTTCTTACAATTGTTTTGTGACGTGTGTTCAAGCAACGCTACTTATTTATTTGGAAAGTGAGCGCAACGCTTTGATGGAGGCGAAATCCTAGAAGCTCGTGTACTGTGCGATGTCAGTGCACGTTAAAGAACCCCAGGTGGTCGAAACTATCCAGGGTCCTACACTACGGCGTTCCTCATAGTCTAAGTCGCTTTCGGAAGTTAAACCCAATATTACTAACCGAACTAGGCCTGGATTGGAATGGAAAAGCCATTTTTATCTAGAATGTATATGGATATGTCCTTTCTCGAAAACACATTTAGGAAGCCTAAAATAAGTGTCGCTTGTTCAATAACGTTTAAAATGGGTTCAAGAGGCAAGCTAGACATGTTGCTGATTGAAAACGGCATTAATAGGAAGAGATTGAAGAAACAATGTCAGGAACATTTTTATGAATGAAACGCAGTGCTGCAAGTAGAGGCTCTACTGAGAAAAGTTTTCGTGAACTGGCGGCGAGAACCGAGCGAAGGACAAAGCCTTGTTATATTTGTGGAGATTACATTTTGAAAAAATGTCAGCCCGAACGTGAATATTACTTTTTGGTAGCCTGAAAGCACACTTTGAAACACTTCACATGCCTACTAAAAACTATGGGGACGATTAAGTCACTCTAAAGGTGGAATGCGATAGCAATAAGTTTCGCGTTCGTCGCAGCTTCTGTAGGAAATTCTGTGTGTGCTGTATCAGTTCCTTTGTATTTGTCGGTACATCAACTAGCTAGCTGCAGTAGCAGGTATCCGCTAAGCTGTGACGGTGCCGACCTTTGCGTATATCACATTTTTGCTGATTTATGATTTTGATTGTGTATCTAGGTTGTTGGCTAGAAACTATAGGTTGCTCACAACCCGGTGGTAAGCTTGTAATGACGTCACAAGGTCACGCGACCTCTGTCGACCAATCAAAAATTTAATTGCCACCTGCCACGGTGCGGAGGTACCAAACAATCCAGTTACCAGATTGCCACCTGCCACGGTGGGCAGGTTTTTTGAAATCACAAGGGCACATGAAATCTCTCGACAAACCAGTGACTTTCGTGACACCGCACATCAGCAGCGTTTTGGTGAAATGATCACTCTAACGCGATGACTGAATGCATGAAGTCACATTGAAGTAGTGTGTGAGCAGCATGTTCTGTTCGTGCTAATCGTACATGTTCTCATGTTCGTATTAGTTTGCGTACTAGTCATTCGCGTTCTAATCGTGCAAATCCTATTAGAGAAAACGGGAAATACATCCTAGAACAAGCTGCCGCATAACGTATAAAGTGTCATGTAACACTTTATTTAAGCAAAGGACAACTAGCATTGCGGGCGACCATGGGAAATCCTAAAACTCATTGGGGAAAACGGACAAAAATAAATATCGAGAGCAAAATTAAAGCAGGAATGTCGTATAGCCCGCTGAGTTCACTTAACGGCCGTTCACAGTGAGTACTAAAGCATGTAAGGGAAGTCACAAAATAATACTGCACGTGTGGTGTGAAAATACCTATAACTAAGAGGAAAATCGCTTTTATACGTAATGAAGTTCGTTGAAGAGGTAAACATAAACTTAATAGCAGGTAGGATGTGAATGTGAACTACACAACGGTAATTTTCCTGGTAGCTCTATCAGAATGCAGAACAGCGACCATATGAACCAGTGGAATGTATAAAACGTGGAAAGCAAGCACCACATTTCGTAAAATTCTTGAGCAATTCAATATATAATCTTTTTTCATTCGCCAATTCGGCATTTTTATACCAGCCTGTAGCACACATCGCTTGCTGTAGCTCTATCAGCATTGGCGTCACAGACAAGAGGTGCCTGTTGTCAATTGCAGAAGAATTGAAAAAGAATAATCGTTCCAAAATACGGCCCCAGAAAAATGGCACCCACTGTATTGCTTAAAAGAGGTTGGGACGAGACAGCTGTCGGTGGCTATTCATAAATGCTACGGTGCTAGCACAACGCTGCCAGGTATAGACGGAGGCAGGAAGGTTTTCAAAAATAAAAACCCTACCCAGGCACATATACAGTAACATTTACTAGAGCTGATTGATTCACATGGAATTTCTTCATACGCGGAGTGTCTGCACCAAACCACACTCGCTTTTGTCTCTACGCCTACAAAAAGCGCCTCTCTTAGTAAAGAAAGTATGGAAGAAAACCGCATATGCCGGTATATATGAACAGGTGCGGAGTTTTATCTCTTTCGTGCCTATTTTCGAGCTCTGGCTGGCGTGTATAAATGCCGAAGCTTGCTTACTTCGTGACACATGCTTGTGAAAGATGATAAACGGCGTTCGTGCAGCATGGGACAAATAATGTTGCGTTGTTAGTGCAACACCTGCCGTGCCCTTTTATCTTTCGTATGACACATGCCGTGCATCCTGCGTTTCCTCTTCTTTAATGTCAACTGTTATTTGTGCCTCAGCAACAATCCCCTAACCTCCACCGTCTGTCTTCCTTGTCTTGAAACACCTGCGAAACGTGCCGACCAGGTCGGTTCGCTATCTCGTTGAACAAAAGCCATCTGAAGGCAACTGTTAGAAAGACAGATAAAGCATATAGTCGCACGCAGCACGGATTAATGAAATGTGTGGCCAAAAACCATCTGTTGTACAGATATATTCGAAGCAGTCATTAGCATAACATTAAGAAGTTACTGATTCTAGGAAACATAGCAGCGACGTAGTTTGTCTGGGAACAGATAGCGTATAGATCCACGGAGCACAAGGCACAGTGGAACGCAATAATACTGATTTGTTATGACGGACGTAAAGGTACAGTAACTGTCTCACTCTCGGTGTTCGTCCACAACTGAGCTCGCTTCCCCCATTTGTACACCTTATCATAACATGGTTACCTGGTTAGAGTCCATCCAGAACAGGGCTGCAGCACGATTCATTTCAAGAAACCATAACTACCATTCCAGCATCACTCAGATCCAAACCGATATTTCAGTACTGTCTTAAGCCACATCCCGTGACATTTCTCTCTTAATACTATTTTACAGTATGTTCACCTCAATAGATTATGCCCGCTTCACCTCGACATTCCATCTCTCACGTCTAAAAGATTGCACAATCACCTTAGCTTCACAGGGATATACGGTGACATATTAGCTCTTAATGGTAAGGTCAAGGGTTAATTTACCAGATAACAACGCTTCTGTCTCATCCAGATATATTCCTTCACCACTTAACCGCACATTTTAGTGAAGCCATCACTTAACAAGCCTTTAGTCATATCTTTTTAGCATCGTTTTTCTTTTGTTGCAGAGTTTATGCGCCATTTTGATGCAATTTTTGTACTAGCGTTTTTCTGTTATGCGCTGCATCTTTTTATATTTATTTTCCGTAATTGGAGAGACATGGGAGAGGTCTTTGCCCTGCAATGGTTGTAGTCAGGCTGAGGATGGTGGTGGTGGTGGTGGTGGTGGTGGTGGTGGTGGTGGTGGTGGTGGTGGTGGTGAATTGCACTGTATCACTACTTGTTCGATTACGCGCTGATAATGACTCGAGATACGAGCATTATATTATTTTTGTGGTGCTTTAACATTTCCTACATCACAAAGCAGCAGGTTTACACACAAGAAAACAATGACACTAATTGAGGAACAGTTTGAGATCAGTATGAGACTAAATGTTGCGAGATCATGTTGAGAAACCATCACCGGCACGTTAGAAGTTTCTTTAGCATGATACTGACCGATATTTTAGGACGAGCAACTGAAGTGGTCCCAGTTGCTTCTTAATGCGCATAAAACTGGATAGTTGAGCATGCAAGAGGAGAAGTCAAACTACACTAAGACGAAGATGATGCGAGAGACAAACGTGACAAACTTCTGAGGAGAACGTGTAAGCTGCATAGAATAAGGATCCAAGCAACAAAGGACCAGCTACGGTGGTGGACTGCAAAGAGTTTTTTTTTTCAGAAAATGGCACTGTTCTTTAATACAATGCCTCCGATTGAAACATAACGTTTTGTCTAGCTGTCATTCAGGTATACTGAAATCGCGACAGCAGAGAAGCGGACACTGTATAGTCACGTATGCGTGTAGTCGCGGGAGAGTTCTCGATGTTGGCCCAAAGGTGAATTTGCTGATAGCGGTCAGATGCGAAAGTGTGAATTACGTAAACTGTATGGGCGCATAGCGGCCGTGTGTGATAGAAGGACGAAAGGTGAAGAAAAGGTGGAAATGATGCTGAAATAGATGGATCACCGCAAAAACCGCACAATTTTTTGGCAAGTTTTGTTCGCCAAAGTAACGATGAAGACGTGTGCCAGAAGGAGGGAGTAGGGAAGACGGTGTACAATTCTGAAACCGCTTGTGCTTGACAGGTTACACGATGCAGTAAAGCAAAGCGAACTAATTAGCACACAGAAGACACTTTCATTTTTTTATTTGACATTTACGATTACGCCATTTTTTCACTAGTTTCATTGTAAAATGTTACGACTCTTGAGCATAGGGGCACGACAGTCCTCGTATAGCAGACTAACATGAACGTAACTCATTTAAGGTTGAATAATGTCCCCCCTATTAAGAATACATCGTTTTGGTAAGAAACGGTCACCGGCGTGCCGTGTTCAATAGATTTATTAAACTACTAAACAAGCATATACGACCGACCAGTAGTAGAAACGCATGACAGATCATGTTATATAAAATAGAAGCGCTGGTTGCCTGATCTAGCGAAAATGCGATGCCTACAAACAGCGTCGGACGGTTTGACATCACTCTATCCAATACTCATGGTTTTTATGTCATCATACGCTAGTTGTTGTTCTTGCCTTAGTGACATGGCATATACCCATGATGGGGGATAGGCCAGAGTTCAGTGAGGAGGGTCAAGAGATGAGGGTAAACGGGTTGTGCTTTGGGTAATAATTCAAAGATGAATTAACCAGGAAAAAAAAAGTTCAAAGGTATTTCCGGGCCATTGCACCTTTATTTTTTCTTTGTGGCATCATAAACCAGATGCAACACATCATTCTGCACAATCATTTGAGGATTTGTAATTGATAATCTGCAAAAGAAGCAGTGAAAAGGTGTTCTTACGCAGCTCCTGTCGAGCACCGGCTCTATGAAGGAGCAAGCAATCCCTAGCACGAGCAGCCAGACAAGGCATGCGAGCATGGGCGCGTAGCCAATCTCGCGGGCCAGACCACCCATAGTGACGGGCAGGCACAGCAGTCCTACGAAGGCGTTGGAGAGAAAGCTCGTCACCAGAGCCACAGCCCAAGCGTCGACGGCCAGGAGCGAAGACACGTACCCCGCCGAGTTGGCGGAAACGCCAGCAGCAGACAGACAGGTCACCTGGGGACGTGAGCAGTGCAAGTCAAGAGCTTTCTCACAGCATCGGCAATCTTCGCCATCAGCTTAGCTACGTCTACTACACAAGAGAGGCCTCTCCACTGAATCTCAACCCCTACCCGACTCTCTGGCGTCACCTGATAGGATTGCGTTCCCTTA
Source organism: Amblyomma americanum (assembly GCF_052857255.1). Classification (NCBI taxonomy): domain Eukaryota; kingdom Metazoa; phylum Arthropoda; class Arachnida; order Ixodida; family Ixodidae; genus Amblyomma; species Amblyomma americanum. The sequence continues at coordinate 71,849,344 of NC_135503.1, read as the reverse complement.
GAACCTATTCCGTGACCCTGAAGGACCATCAGTTATCTGCTCTCTGCATGTCTACAAACGTGTCCGCACTACAGGCCTACTAGCACGCTCAAAACGGCATGACTGAAAAAAAAACGTGTTTTTCTTTTCATTTTAACGTTTTACATTCAGCATAATTGGCGGAAGAGTTTCATTTACGCCTACACGACAGGTACAATTTTTGCAGCCGGCAGAGAAGCACACTGTCTGTGCTGAAGTGGCAGTATCGCTTTCATGTTTAGCGTTACAGCTTAAAAATATAACTAGGCCCAATGTTCACCAGGAACACTATTCAATAAATGCCAAGAAGTCACATACGCAAGAAGTTACACATATCTTTGAAAATTATTCATTGATTAGATACTCGTACGGTGTCATATCTCATAGTGAATACCCTTGGGCAGAGGTATGTAAGAGGCCCTTTTTCTGCCTGAATCTCAATACCCGCATACATGAGAAACCTGCCGGTGTTCTTTCTCTAGTCATCAATTTATTTGTTAAAAGCGCCTTATTTCATAAAATTTCTTGAAACACTAAAAGGCGCCGCAACAGCAGCGAGCCACGCTGCAGTCGTGGGGTCCACCACTTCCGCTCCCTACTGTGAGCAAGTAGTGCTGGCAGCACAGATGTACTGAGGAGACGATCGATAAGCCCGAGGACGCTGGCTCTGCTGACAGAATCTGAGAATGACTGACCTTCTTGAAGACTGCAGTCTGGAGTAGCAATTGAGCCCTGATCTGACTGCGGACAGTTAAGTTGACATAGACGCTGGACACGAGACATTCCGCGACGCAGGAGGCTGTCAGCAAGAGGACGCTCTGGCTGAAGGAGAGGCCACTGCTGCCTGCGAGTAGGCCACTGCACATGGCACCAGAAAGGAAACGGAAATGAAACCGACACGTTGTTGGAACCAGCGGAACTGTGGAATACGGGGAAAAGCATTGTTTGAACAGAGCACGGAAAGTAAACGTCGCCAGAAGATATACACGTCGAAGCCGGAAGTACATTGGCAGGTTGTGTTCTCGGAAAATTCTCAAATAGGGCGCAGAGCGATGTAACTTCGCCTGTTCTAAACTAGGTTTTCTTTTTTTTTTGTAGCAGCAAGTCTGCGCTTACGTGACCTCCAAATTTTTGTTCGTGTCAAATCCACTTTAATTCAGGGTTCCATTTTCCAGAACACATCGGAGCAAGCTGTGATTTTGAACAATTTGGCAAGAGCACTGTGTTCTCAGAGGAGAATGCGAACCGAAATACTTGCACGATATCTGGTTATAAGCATCGCATTCGTACTGTGTGATCGCGGACACTAAAACATTTACCTTTTTTCTGATTTTGTTGACTTTGCTTTACCTTACTTACCTTACCCTGCACATGCTCTCTAAATAAACGCACTTTGTTTTTAAGACCACAAGGACTTTTTTCACGTGAGTTGTCCCTAAAAGGCAACTCACATGCCGAAAAGCTATGACTTCAAGTAGGGTGCACTCGGTGGAGACAGCACACAATCTTTGTGAAGGAGTGTAGTGCTCAAACGGGTACCACTGTACTTCCAATATTACCTTCTAGTGCGTCTTCTAGCTACTGACGGAAGATATGTCACGGTGATGACAGAGCGACGAATCCAAAGGTGCCTAATAGCATTGCTCATATTGCACAAAATTCACGTTTTGTTGAAGCTTTATGAAATTAATGTTTTTATTTATAGCATGCACAGTAAAGAAAAACAATCTATAGGGGAGCTATCGTGACCCAGTACTGACAGCTATTGGTGACCCAGTGCCGAATTCCGTGTGCACAAAAGCAAATTTAAAGCGGAGCAAATCTGCGCACTCACTGGAAAACTGGAATCCGCATAAGAATGCTGGAGTAATAGAGCACCGTGACGGCGTTCGACCACAAGTGCTCCTTCCAACCGTGGCGTATGACCAGCCACATGAAGAGGTAAGGGCTGCGCAGTCCACGCCTGGAAGAGCAAATCAACACTTACTTTAAAAAAGAAAATCCAGAAGTGAGGACCCAGCTACACCCGTCAGTATATCTGCGATGAGTAAGCGCGCATTTAATTCCAAAAGCAGTTTGCACGTCTAATATCGATCCGCCGTTGGTCAGTGCCCAGCCCGTCACCTCGGTTACTACAATCGCCGGCCATGACAGAAGATCCGCGGAACACGAAGCGAACTCAAGTGCAAACAGTGTCGCAAGTTCACTATCAAAGCTGGCATAAATTAGTCATCTTTTCGTTTCTATTCTGTTCCGTCTTCGTCGTCCACCACATCTGTATAGTATATTAGCATTTCATGCTTACTTTAACTTGCTCCTGATCTAGTGGTCGCAATCAGTTTACAGCGTAAACTATCAGAGCAATACGAGGTATAAGAGCTTATGCTACGAGCTTGAGCGTATGCTACGAGCCCATCCATGATATACCATCACCGTCAACACAAAACGCGAACAGGAAAACTTCCCTGCCAAACGAGAATACAAACCTATTATACACTAGCGAAGAAAAACATTTGCGTGGCCTATTAAACTTTGCAAGGAGCAATCTTCGCACCTCAACGTGAAAATTCAATGTACTAATAATACATCAAGCAAAATCATCGTAGTTTGCTGCTGCCATTTCAACTTTCTTGTTCGCGTTTCCTTCGACGCTGAGATTACATAAGAGCCAGGAATGCTCTCTATTTGTAATCAAGCGCACGTAGCTCTTCTTTATTGGCTTTGACAAGAGTGTCACAAAAAAATACCTACGTCTTCTTCATGAACTCTCGAGATTCATTCTCGCTCTCAAGGCTGCTCCGAAGTCGTGACGTCAGCCTCGGCACATCTTCCAAGATTAGTTTTGACTTCGTAATCATGTTTTGAAGATGCCTGCGAGAAAATATTAAGACACAAAAACGAAAATAAGAAAGATCACCTACGCAAGGGGCCCGAAAGACGCGGGTTCGATCCCGGCCGTGGCGGTCGAATTTCGATGGAGGCGAAATTCTAGAGGCCCGTGTACTGTGCGATGTCAGTGCACGTTAAAGAACCCCAGGTGGTCGAAATTTCCGGAGCCCTTCACTACGGCGTCTCTCATAGCCTGAGTCGCTTTGGGACGTTACACCACCATAAACCATAAAACCTACGCAAGGAACAACAATGAAGGCAAATTGCTATTTTTTTTTTGCTTTCGTACTACATTTCTCCCCGCTGGAGCGCGAGTGATGACGTGACAACAGATGTCTGTCTGATGAATAACAGGTCCATAAATGCACCACTGCTAATAAAGGGGGGGGGGGGGGGGGGGGTGTCTTCACTGTCGCAGCAATGGAACGCGATGTTTCATGACAGCTGCGGGAGTCTGAGGCATTACGCCTGTGCCGCAGCAGTGTTTTAGTGCTGGCTATCCCATCGCGTCTGTAAGCCGGCTTATTCCGAAGTATCGGCGTCAACCGTACGCAGCGTATGCTGCAGGTACCAACATTCCGCATTTGTCACTCCTCTCTCCACATACAGCGTCCGGTCGCGATACGCTTACCCGCTTCCGGCTTCCAGAAGTGGCACTCCTCTATTCAAGTACCAAGTATCTTCAACACGATCTAGAATACAGAAAAGACGCGAACAAGACCTCCTCTTCTATGTGCCCGCGTTACTAATGCGAAATGATAGTTGTAATATCAGCAAATGGGAAGGACCCCGCCGGCGCGAGCCTGAATGTGTCCCGTCATAAAGCGCGAGCGTGCGCAGGCTGTCTCCTGCGAGTACCTCCTCTCCTATTTGTCCGTTGTGCGTCCACCACCGCGACTGGGTTCTCGCAAAGAAAGCTGCTATCTCTTGACTCTGTAAAACTTCAAATATCCGAGATTAGTGCGGTCGGTGTAAGCTCGGTTTCGGAGGAGATGTAAAATATTACATTTGTTCTCACTGTGTACAGCAACTTCTTGAATCTGTACCTTTTATTTATGCGCGAAGACTAGGGCTTCGAAGTCCTAAATCTCTGAAATGTAGCTTTTACACCTTTAGTCTAAACACTTCTTTTCGCTGAAATTTATAGACGGAAATCATAGAAACGACCTGGATTGTTTACTTACTTGATGATAATTGTTATCAACACTCTTGAAAACGGGGAACAGTAATCCAAATCACGAGTTCTCGGCTGTAATGAAAAATAGAGAGGGCACCAGATATAACGAACTTTTCTATTCGAATGCATATAATGGCATCCTAATAGCACTAAAAAAATTTGTTTTCTATGAAAAGCTGAACGCCTTCCGGTTCGTCCGATACGGGAAACATCCCCAAGGCAATAAAATCTTATACAATGCCCCTGCCCAAACTTTGCATACTTTGTTGTTGTTGTTGTTGTTGTTGTTGTTGTTGTTGTTGTTGTTGTTGTTGTTGTTGTTGTTGTTGTTGTTGTTGTTGTTGTTGTTGTTGTTGTTGTTGTTGTTGTTGTTGTTGTTGTTGTTGTTAATACCGCGCCGACATATCGTGTAAGCTTTCCTGGGAGCACACCTGGCAAGTTTTACACCATGTTTTGGAGCTGTTTTGTCACCTGCACGTCTGAATAGATCAGAGTATCGATAGATCAATACGTTTTTCTTTGTCCTTTCACTTTGCAATCCCTTCCTCTTTTTCTTTTGCTTTTTCTGACATCAAGCAAGAGAGAGAGAGAGGGTTTATTGATAAGAAAGGCAGAGAGGTTGGCCTGAAAAATAAATATCTGGCCTGCTACTCTGCTCTGGGGGACGGGAAGAGGAGATAAAAGGTCACGATGGGGGACGATGATGATGGGAGGAGGCAGATGAAAAACTACTTTAAAAAATTAAAAAAACACGGCACACTTTCTGACATAACAAACGCGAGACAAGGTCCGTGTCGCTCAAAAAGCGCGAGAGCGCTCGCGTTGCCTTTACAGTTCTAAAACTATCTGGCCAAGCGCCGAGGATCAAATCCTCAGAGAGGAGCGATGTGTCCATAGGCTTCAGAGCAGATGCGAGTATGAGTCTTTCACGTGCATACGCTGGACAAGCCACTAAAACATGTTCTATAGTCTCTAGCACGCCACATGTGGTACATTCCGGGGAGTCCGCTTGTCCTATTAAGTGCAAGTATTTGTGCGTGAATGCCACATTTAAACGTAGTCTACGGATAACGCATGCAATAGGGCGAGGTATACCTGCGTGGAAGAATATGCCAGTGCACGAGGCCTCGCCTGCTCCACCGAAAAATCAGAACTCCTGCGAGTCCACAAAGGGAAACACAAGGAAGGGTCCCTCAATGTCTCCCTCGAAGGACAGCTAATTCCCGAACGAGACAAGATACGCGTCTTGGGAATGTGGCTGCAGAGCAACCAGCGATGCGGCCATACGCTCGGCCTTCTCAAGCAATCGACCACTCAGGTCGCCAGAATGAACACGCGCGTGTCGCAGAAGCGGAGCGGCATGCGAGAGGGGGATACCCTGCGCCTGGTTCAGAGCCTGGTGGTTAGTCGCGTGGGTTACGCCCTCCCGTACTTCAACCTCAACAAAGTAGAAGTTGATAGTGCAGACACCATACTCCGCAAAGCTTACAAGACAGCCCTGCATCTACCAATGAACACCTCCAACGAAAAACTATTGGCTCTTGGAATTCACAACACCTTCGAAGAGATCAAAGAAGCCCAACTGGTCACGCAGTTAGCTAGGCTCCAGCAGACTCCTACGGTGCGCTCGCTCCTTAGCCGACTGGGGCTAGGCGGAACTGCGGAATTCGAGAATCGTACTGCGAGCATACCGGACGCAATCCGCCAGACGCTAAAGGTTCGCTCCCTTCCCCGGAACATGGACCCCAACTTGCATGCGGCCCGTAGGGCATCCCGGGCGAGGTATGTACAACAAAATCTAGCTACAAAATCCACAACGGTATACACGGACGCGGCTCCGTATACAAGAAGCTCACATAACAGCACAGTGGCGGTAGTTATTGATTCGAACTTAAAGGAATTAGCTAGCGCCTCAGTGAGGGATTGCACGGTAACCGAAGGGGAGGAGCTGGCCGTAGCTCTAGCGGCGGTAGCCGGTTATCGAAGCAACATGTCCCTTACCATCCTTACAGATTCGAGAGAAGCGTGCCGTAACTACATGAACGGCCGCATAGGTCGCGCCGCGCTCCGGCTCCTCCAGAGCGCGACCCCACTAAAAGTCATACATAGCATTTACTGGGTGCCAGGACACACCGACATAGCGGGGAACGAACGCGCCGACGAGGTAGCTCGAGGGTATACGAGCCGAGCTTCCTCCCAATCGGACGATCTACCCGACCGAGTCAGTCCTACGTACTCAGACATTCTCAACTACTATAATGGGGTACGGATCCGCTATCCGCCGCCTCATCCTGATCTAAATCAACTAGAGGCAGTGTATTGGCGAAGATTGCAGACAGGAACATTCCCAAACCTGCATATCCTTAGCAAGATTTACCCGACGCAATATCGGGACACTTGCCCGTGGTGTGGCAGCAAACCATCGTTGTACCACATCACGTGGGAATGCAGTAAAAACGACAGCTTTCGCAAAGACCCGAGTGCGGAACAGTGGGAGAGCCGGCTCTCCAGCGGCGATCTGGGTTGCCAACAAGGTCTGATCCAGCACGCCCAACGAGCAGCGAAGCTCAGCGGAGCCCTGGAATAGGGGCACCGACCCTGTGAGAAGAAGGAAGATGGACCTCTTCTTTCTCGTCTGCTACTAGCACCTTTCTAGAGCATTAAAAGTCTTTCCTACCTACCTACCTACCTACCTATCCGCGAGGAACTGAAAAGGTCATCGTCGGATCTAGCCGTTTAAGGCGGATGTGGCGGGTGTCTGGCAGGGCCCAGTACCTAGCCGTCGCCCTCCTCATCAATTCCGAAAGGAGACAAGTTGTGTCCACTATAGAGAACGGTACAGCTGTACGCAGGCCACTGCTGAAGGCGCTCCTTGCTTCAGCGTCGGCGGTCTCATTTCCATCGAGTCCGCAGTGTCCGGGGATCCACTGAAACACTATACGGTGGCCGTTTCCCTGAGCAAATGATACGAGACTAATGATATCAAGAGCCAGAGCTTGGTAGGCTGTGTGTGGTAGGAAGCATCCTAAAATGTGTACCGCAGGTTTACAGTCGGTGAAAATGCACCACTCCTGAGGCGGTTCTCCGCAGATGTGGCGAATCGATTCCCGAAGGCCCACAAGCTCTGCAGTGGTTGAAGTAGACTTGTGTCCCAAAATGAATCTGCGGGTCGTCTGTTGTGCAGGGATTGCGAAATCTGCTGTTGATGCATTTGGAGACGCAGATCCATCCGTGTAGACGTGCACACATTTGTGGTATTCTGACCAAATGTAGGCAAGTGCGAGTTGCTTCAGTCCGCTAACCGGCATCGCTGACTTCTTGATTATGCCAGGAACATGCAGGCAGACTGAAGGCTGAGCCATTACCCATGGGGGCTGCGAGGAATGATGCGGCAGGGCATAGTCTGATGGCAATTCGTAGCAATGGAAGCGCAATGCGCGTGCAAAACTGCTGTCCGGTCGCTCATCAAAAATCTTCGTCAGCGGGTGACAGCGGTGCCGTGTAAGTGCACGTAAATATACACGAAGTGGTTCGTGTGACAGGTAGACCAATATTGGGCACGCACTAGATTACTCAATCGTGCCTTTGGTCGAGGCACAACGTGGTAATCCGAGGCATATCTTGAGCGCCTGTGCTTGGACACTCTCTAATGTCCGCAAGCAGGAAATACTCAAGTTAGAGAGTACAGGAAGGCTGTAACGAATGTAGCCAATAAAGAGGGTATAGTAAAGTCGAAGCAAGGAGCGCTCCGTTGGGCCCCATTTAATGCCTGCCACAAAGCGAAGCACATGGCAAAAAAGAGTGTCTTTTCTTTAGCATGTTTATATGCCTCGACCATGACAGATCGCGGTCAATGATAATGCCCAGAAATCTGTGGTGGGAGACGTATGGTAATGCAACCCTTTGAAGAGATACCGGGTAGTGGCAGACAGACTTGCGCGTGAATGCGACCAGAGCACATTTTTCAGCTGCCAAGTGCAAACCCTGACGCCGTAGGTACCTTGAAGTAGATGACACGGCACGTTGTAATTTCGCACGCATTTGCGGACGTGTCGGACCCGACGCCCAGATGCAGATATCATCAGCATAGGCACTGATGTGAATGTTAGTGGGAAGTTCATTCACCAGTCCAATCAATGCCACGTTAAATAGGGTTGGGCTAAGAACTCCTCCCTGAGGAACTCCACGGCAAACCTGATGGCGGGTAGTCTCCCCATCAGGCGTAGACATGTAAACAGACCGGCCGTTGAGGTAGCTTCCAATCCACGAATACATCCGGCCGCCAACGCCAATGTCGTCAAGGGCATCAAGGATGGCGTCATGAAGTACATTATCGTAGGCCCCTTTGATGTCCAAGAAGACAGCAGCGACGAGTCGGCGACTACGTTTTTCATGTTCCACTGTCGATATGAGGTCGATTACGCTGTCAATCGAAGAACGTCCCCTCCGGAACCCGGTCATCATATCCGGATAGAGAGCATTCTGCTCTAAAAACCATTCGAGCCGCGCCACCACCATTCGCTCCATAACTTTGCCGACGCAGCTTGCTAGTGCAACTGGCCGGTATGAGGTAAGCTCATAAGGAGGTTTGCCAGGCTTCAAAAGTGCAACCAGGCGGCTGATCTTCCAGTGTTCTGGAACGATTCCGGAAGCCCATGTATCATTGTAGTAACTGAGCAGCACAGTTCGGCCTTCCATGCCAAGGTGAGAGAGGGACGCGTACGAAATCCCGTCAGGACCAGGTGCAGATGGACGCCTACACGAGGAAAGAGCAGCTTCAAGTTCAGGCATCGTGAATAGCATGTCGTAGTGGTCATCTGGTGAAGGTGGTACAAAAGCCTCCAAACTGGTTGATGGTACCATAGTTGTGCCCACAACCATTTTGCAGAATTCTTCTGCTACCTCTACATTATTACGGCGTTGGTTAATAGACAGGGCATGGAAAGGATAGCGTTGCTGCGGGGGTGAACGCAAGCTCCTGCCTACATGCCAAATACGCGACAGTGGTTTGCGAGGGTCCAGCGATGAACAGAACTGCCTCCAACGTTGTCTCCCTAGTCTCGCTAGGTGGCGCTTTATTTGTCGTTGAGCGCGGCGACAAAGGGCAAGATCATATGTGGATTTGGTTCTTCTGTATTTCCTTTCGGCGCGCCGACGGACTGCCCGTAGTCTTTCGAATTCCACGTCAATAGTAGACCCTGGCGTAGGCGCACATATATACCGCGTGGTCTCACTGAGTGAGGACGTAATTAGGCCTTCTATTTTAGATGGTGCTGAGAGGTCCACACAGGAAATCTCCACGGACGACCTAAAGGCAGGCCAGTCTGTATATTGCACGCGAGACGGAGTAGTAGGTGCGTACCACTTGACGCAAACATACGTTGGAATGTGGTCACTCCCATGTGTTTCCACGTCACTGCACCAGCTGACGTAAAACTGGAGACTTGCTGAAACAAACGCCAGATCCAAGCAGCTGCTGTACGACGTGCCACGCAGAAACGTAGGTGAACCATCGTTGATATTGATGAAGTTCTGGGAGTGCATAAAGCCAAACAGGTTCCTGCCTCGGTTATTCATAACAGCACTGCCCCACTGAGGGTGATGAGCATTAAAATCGCCCACTATGGTATGAGGAGCTGGACAACTCTGGATGGCTGAATATAGGTACGAAGTATCAATGGCATCTCTAGGTGGAATGTAGGCACCGATTATCGAAAAGACCCGTCCTTTTAGCGTGACTGTCAAACAGATGTAATGGTTTGTGTTGTGTGGCTGTAGAACTTGGCGGACGTGCGCAATGTCTTGGCGTATGCAAACTAACACTTTGCTAGTTTCGTCTTCTGTGCGAGACCACAGCAGCACGTATCCAGAAAGGCGGAAAGGCGACGGCATGTTGGGCTAACATATAACCAGCACAGGGAAGCGGTTCACGCCTCACGTATTGGACGAGCGGTAGAGAGCAAGAAACGAAGAGCAAGGTAGAGAAATACACAGACAGGCAGTGAACTCACAACTCGCTATTTTATTCAGAAATGCTCGCTCAAATAGCATACAGCCGTGCTGACACGCTCGTGTCAGCGCGGCGGTAATATTATAGCATATTTCATTTCGAGTACTGTAAAGCTGGTACAGCACTGTGAACCTAGTACAAGCATGTACCTTCGCTGAAAAGACCTCTCTCACGTTTACTCAATGCCACGGATGCCTTGCTCATACCCGTATGTGCTTCGTAGTAGGTATAAAATGCCTCTAGGATTTCCCGCACAAAATGATCTTTGTCGTATGCTACACAGTTGCATTGTCCAGATAAGCGGGAAATCATAGAGGCACTCCTATGATTTACTGTTGTGGATTTATTTCTATAGAATAAAAAATTGACAAGGCGGTGTACGATCCAAGTGACTATATTCACTAGTACGAAAGAAAAGTCGCTTCCCATTGAAGCGTCACGGACAGCGCCCTAAAGTGCGGCTGGTCTCATTTCACGCTCACATCGCACCCACCAGCATTCAATGAACGGCTGCGACAGATAGTCCAAGAGGAGCTCCCAGCATCGATTCTACTGTGAAATGATCGCACCTAGGCCTGTTATCTGTGCTATATATCTTATTGCGTACGTATGTAGAGGTAAATTGTCCGGAACTCTGACTTCTCAGTCATGATCCAAATTTACTTTTACTTCGGTCTTCAACTAACAAAATCCTCAAAGCTATCATGACCACCAAAGAAAACTAACTTAGTAAAAACGGTTAAAGTATTCATTATAATAGTACTTAGACTGCAATCATTTATTTCAGCCTGGCAGAGTATTCTGTTTCATATCGCCTCGGCATGTGCAATGTTATAGAATGTTCCATAGTGGCAAACTCTGACATTCTTTCTGAACGCCTTGGTACCACAATAGTTCAGGGGAGGCTTGCGTTACTAAATTAGTATTAATCCGGTTATACAAACTGGTTTCATATAAATTGGACTACGCAACGACCACTTGCGCCGCAAACTCATTTAGCGAATGAACCAAATACGCCGTGTTTCCTATGAGCAACGTTTTTTCTGCCACTTGCCACATAGCTTGTGTTAACGTTTCTGCGACTGAAAAAGGGGCGCATCTGCTTGCTTCCTGACATCAGTGAATTCAAGGATAACAAACAGGTTCTACTGCCGAGAAAGAGAGAGAGAAGTGCGTCGCTTTGTCAGCTCCCAGATATGTACAGGCTCCCGATTGTGTACTGTGACCACAGCGTGCGTCGGTTACACCCGCTATAAGAAATATCACCTAAAGTGAAATTACAACATGCCGCTCTAATCGACATTACATTCACTGAACCATATTACGATAACCGGCTCTTCACCAGTGTCTGGCATAAACACATAGAACGGTACCTTCAATGTTGTATCCTGCACCGTTGGTCTGTCAGCAAGTCCAACTGTCAGAAAATTTCCAAGGGCCAAAAATGCAGAACCACTCAACAGAATTATTCTATTCGCTAAGGCAAGGTTACGTAGGTTGTCGCACTGTGCCAGCTGCAATAGAAAAGTAACAAACATTATTCATGACCGAACAATACTACCGCTGCGCGAGAGTTATGTAACTTTCAGGCCTAAAAGACCATTAAAGGGACACTAAGGACCGACTAGAGTTGAACTGCATGAATACCTTATCACATTCTAACAACAACGACGGTACTTTCATTGTAAATGAACCCACTGCGCAGTTTTGATACAGTGCTGAAAATAAGAGATAATCTGATAATTTACACCTTCTCTGTCAAGAATACCAGGATTCCTGTTGCCTCAGAGGTGGCGCTGTTGGAATCGAAACAGCATTTCTCTTTCTACCCTAGGTCGTTTCTGTTTTTTTTTTGCTTTCTTTTGTTTTGTTTTATTTTTATTTATCATTTTTCCCACTTCAGCGCTACCAGGGTATGTTTGCGTCCGTGTCATTTTTTTAATAATTATGTTTTTAGATAGGCGGAGGTGGAAGGGATTATTCCCTAGTCGTAGAAAAACTAAGCAGGAATTACAAGACTGCTCCATTTGAGCAATGAAGTATGCTTACCGCATAGTCCCATCTACCTTCAACCGTGTCGAATACGTCGCTGATCAGAGCGGTCAGGATCAAACCGTGAACTGCGCAGGCAATACCCGGCGCCCCTTGACTGCGCAGTCTCTTCACAATAAATACCACACACATGAACACCTGCGACCGAGAAAAAATAGTTTTGGTAAGGCAGCTTATACGCCGCTTTCGAAACTGAAAGCAGTGCTTCTTGGCGGACGAAGACTGCACGTAACTGCGTTTATAGCAAATTCAGAGCTTGTATTGTTTCTTTCTTTCACACGAATTAAGCACGCTTTATATAGTAATCAGAACGTTTTTGTGTAATAATATAATTTATTTCTGCGCTTTCAGAGTCATGTACAGCTCCGAAATAATCAATTAAATCCCCTGATCTATCACTTATTGCACAAATCCTGGTGTTTAGAAATTAAAATTTATAACCATTTTGTCACTTTCTACGGGATTTTGTACACTCCAGTACAACAATTGCAGTTAGTTTACCGTTTCAGACCAGACAAATGGTCTTTTTCGGTGCCTGCAGGAGCTTTAAGATGAAGAAATAAAATTTCTGAACATAATTGGCTAGCGACGCCCGAAAGAGTTATAGGATATAGACACTAATTTCTTTGTTGCGCGTTTTTTTTATTCTTTGTAATGATACTTAAAACATTAGGAAAGACGGATCGTCATTAGGTATTTGCCTAGGAAAACTAAACAATTTATTACTGAAGACCTTCTATTATGGTACCTGGGCATCGATTTCAATAGCCGAACGATGGGAATGGCGTCAAGGTTCAGAACAGGGGACGTTAGTAATAAAAAAATACAATGTAATCGCTACGTCGTGGTTTTAATTAAAAACTACGCTGAAGCCAGACCTCCTCAAGAGCCGGTATGACATTGAATAAAGACGCAGTAATTATTTCGCAGCTTCTTTTTATGAAACGCTCCAATAGGCTCAAAAATTTATTACGAATAAAGAAGTTTTTCTGAAAACCGCGTCCCACTAAAATGTGTGCGCGACTGAATACATATTTAAATCTAAGTGACAAATAATCTCAAGGTGAACAGGGAGCAACTTTGGGGTTATTTGGTCGCTGATAGCAGGAATCCGGTTTAGATAAAGCCACCAACTTAAAAGAGAACTCAGAGTACCCCAACTATTACACAGTTTTTGAAAAGGTGACTACGACGGAGCCCAGTGCGTATTGTGACTTCCAGTGGTACTTACAGTGCAAATCGTATGCGTATTTTTAACTCCTTAAAAGGCAGATGTCCAGTATAATGTGCGCGGCGCCTTAAAAGAATATTAGCCTATGCTCCAGGAAAACAAGAAGGAAATATACGCCATTAGCAGACAAAGAATACAGGAATGCAAAGTAGTACAAGAAAGCTTCTTTTGATATCACTCTGCCGAACTTTCAAGCCCATTGTTGGTTTGGTTGCGTTACATTACTGAAGCATTAAATAACTGATTTATTCTTATAGGAAGACGTACGAAATTGCTGATTGCAGATTCGCAGATTGCAGATTGCACGTGGAAATAATTCAGCTGTACACTTCTTTTTCTTTTCTTGTAAAATTATTTGCCTTCTCAAACTATCAAACGAACACTGAAGCCGAGGGAACAATGATGTGACCTAGCCACACAGAAACATACCGGTGCCAGAGCACATCTGAGGCGCTAAACTGTCCTGCAGTCGTTCCGGTTCACAGAACGTCATTAGTAAGTTTTTCAAACGCAGCGAAACCTCTGGCTGTCGCTACTGCAACGAGAACAAGCTACACAACGACTCGTAAAAATGTTAACGCCGCGGTTACGACAGATCAGGCCAGTTCGTACAGAGGCGGCACTACATCTTAAAATCATGTTATAAAACGTGCACTATTTTGATAGAGGATTGTCAACAAAGGTGTTCTAGCTTCATTACCACTGCATGCACGTCTTTAAGTTTTTGTCCTCCTCATGGTTGCTGCATGCCGCTGTTGTTAATCACATTTGTTCCTATTTGAGACGCCCTTAGTGTTGGATTCGATTAACACGCTGTAACAGTGCCAGGACGAATTTCTGAAACATTCCCCCGACTAATGAGAAAGATGCCACTAGATCTCATTGAGAGTTGGAAGCAGTATTTTTTTTCGCATATTTCCTTCGACTTTTTGGCCGGTCGTCATTTCCAGTGCGCAGTGCTTGTCAGGTACCATTTTTGTTATTGTCAGGATTAAAAGATACACTGTAAATATGACAACAGTGCACTGAGCACCTGAGTACACGTCGTTGCGTCTAATTGCTTTCCTGTGTAGGGCTTGTAATCCTGCTTCTGCCCGGTAAGCCCAATAGCGCATCGTGTGATTGGATGAGCTTAGCAGTACTGCTAGTGTTGAGCCAACAGGGAATGCTTTAATAATTGCAATTACAATAAGAAGGCTTAAGCAAATTTGTTGAGAAAGATTAGGCGGAAAAGGAAGCTTTAATGACACACATACTCTGCACAGTGTTTTAGGGTGAAAAAAGGGAGTCGCTTTGCTGTGGCCATCCTGGAGACGCAAGCTTTCGTGCACCCGGCTGCTGCTCAGCTGTTCGCCTTGCGGGGTTCATTCGTGGACGTGCCGACTTCGACCACGTTTCTAGAGGTAATACAGCGTAGCGCGGATGCGAAAGTGGCAGCGTCCCACCACGCTGCGTATTTCCATTCCGCCAACGATACAGCGCACTACCTCCTGGTGGTCTGAACGCCTTTTAAACGGCGATTTCTGGTACAAAACTTTTCATGATGCAACATGTATAGAAGGTAACACGCACCGCAACAGTAAATAGCAAATTATTTGCGGGGTGCGGTAATTGCTTGCTCAGATAAAGAAAAAGACGAGTTAAATTTATTTATATTGAGTGGCTTAAACAGTGATTTTCGCTCGCACTTCAGAATTCGACCTTAAAGGCAACACACCGCCAGGGAAAAATGACATATGGCTTGCGTGGTGTAACTACTGAAAAGAAAAAAAGAAATGATCAAACGTGTTCAAGTAAAATTGGGATTCAAATTGCTATTTTACGCATTCTAAAGCAGTGCTCTAATCCATTGCGCCACAGAAGCACTTCTGCTGTGTTATTTCTTCACTTCCCTGTTTTCCCACATATTCTATATTCCGCTAGGTGGCGCAGCTGAATTGGTGCGCTGTACCGTTTACGGTTCGGAAACACGTCATCGCGCTACTATAAGTAGGGACACTGAGGAGAAATTGAAGTAGGCCTGTATCTATCGATAGTATCGTTCTAATGACAAAGAGGTTATATTTATTGAAAATGAATTTGCCATACCCTATAAAATGTCGCAAAATAAAATACCTAGAATAGGAGGCCGCCGCGGTAGCTCAGTGGTTATGGCACTCGGCTGCTGATCCGAAAGACGTGGGTTCGATCCCGGTCGCCGCGGTCGCACTTCAATGGAGGCGAAATGCTAGAGGCCCGTGTACTATACGATGTCAGTGCACGTTCAAAAACCCCAGGTGGTTGAAAATTCCGGAGCGCTTCAATACGGCGTCCCTCAAAGCCTGAGTCGCTTTGGGACGTTAAACCCCATAAACCAAACCAAACCATTTCTAATCGCTCATCACGGAGTCTTCCTCAGTCTTAACGTCACATGTTCGAATCGAGAGGCCGTAGAAAATTTTCAACCTTTAAATTCAACTTTCGCAACAATAAACGCCTCGTTTGCTGCAGGACAGACATCAGAATAGCCACAAAATTCTAGAAAATCGATTGTTTCTCAGATCAAAAATTAAATGACGCTGTGCTCAGTGTCCGACATCCCTGTGTGTGCGACCAGGTAGACGAGAAAGCACCCTCCGACATTTTGGAGATATTGCGCTTTTGCGACATGATCAGGCGAGAGCTGCAACAAACAGAGCAATGCAAAACACGTCGATCAGCATCGGCGCTGTGCTTGCTGGCCAGACCAGCCAATTCTGCCCGTTTCTTTCATACTCCACCGGAGTGCCGTTTGTCAGGTCCTGAGACAAGCGAGCCCGTTTATTTACCAGGTCATTCACCCAGGTGTGGATCGTTGACCTCGGTGGCCGACGAAGCTGGCGCGTTCGTTTTATCTCTGAACCGACTGTTTTTATTTTTTACGCGGTTACACAGTACATGCTTAGCCTCGACAGCGTCCAAAGCAACCAGCTGGAAGAGTTGCTTGGCGCTTGAGCTCGTCTGTGCTGCTTTCTAGTGATGCCTGCCGTCAACTGTACTTCCTGCATTGCACTGTAGCGAACTTAGAAAACAAGGCCGAAATACATAGAAGAGAAATATATATCGCAGATAAAGCTTCACTGTCCTCTACCTCACCACCAACCGTCTTATGCGAGGCCCTACGTGCAACTCGCGCAGTGTGATGTGACATAACGAAAAACTTTCCACTCAAAGAAAGCTACACATAAAATGTGTTGAAGGTGTCTATACCAGCTGTATATTTTTGTGCCCACTCGGTAAAGTAGCGTGTACCGAAGGCAGATGCTGCTATTGCGACAATGAAAAAACTAAATCGTGAAGCGAGAGCTTCAAGCAGCGTTCACACCAACCTATTGCTGCTATTGCCAGTATGTTTGGCAGGTTTGCTGGGGGATTGCTGCTTCACGCATGTTTTCAGCTTCGCTTTAAATTTCCCACACTAGCTGAAGATGGCAAGAATCGGCAATGGGAAATGCGTCGTAAAGTCGAACTCCGTGACGCTGGCGTTGAAATCCGCAGATTTATCATTAATTAAAAAACTAGCGCATAAAACTGGGACGCAGACAGAGAAGAAGACAGGGCGAGCGCTCTGTCTGCGTCCCAGTTTTATGCGCTAGTTTTTAATTATTGATGACATACCAACTAGCCCAACTTTCCGCATTGACGCAGATTTAGGCAAGCGCTCAAGCGCTGGGCATTATCCTTGCTGTTTTATTAATAAGATGATCCTGGTCGATCCACGATCCGCACCTGGTTGATTGTTGCACGTACGTGGTATATTCACCTATCAATTAGAGTGGCTGTTTTGATTCGTGCACCTAGTTTTAGAGCGTTGGTCTCAGGCAAGCCAGAGCTGCTCTAAATCAAACTTTCGTGCGCGCCGCCGTTAACAGGTGGCTGATCTGCCGTATAACCGCACACTGCTTACCGGTGGCAGCTGCACAGACATCCCTTTGACTATAATATGCGATGCTTGAATCGCTGCCTTTATTCATGACTTTTGACGCCAGCCCTTACAAAAATTTTTTTAGACAGTCTATACACTGTCCATAGACTTTTGTCTAAAAAGCCTATAGACTGGCTAGAGACAAATACTAGAGAATAGTCTAAAGACAATACAAATCCTGTAGACAGTCTACACATAATCGATAGATTTAATAATAATAATAATAATAATAATAATAATAATAATAATAATTGGTTTTTGGGAAAAAGGAAATGACGCAGTATTTGTCTCATATATCGTTGGACACCTGAACCGCGCCGTAAGGGAACGGATAAAGGAGGGAGTGAAAGAAGAAAGGAAGAAAGGTGCCGTAGTGGAGGGCTCCGAAATAATTTCGACCGCCTGGAGATCTTTAACGTGCACTGACATCGCACAGCACACAGGCGCCTTAGCGTTTTGCCTCCATAAAAACGCAGCCGCCGCGGTCGGGTTCGAACCCGGAAACACCGGATCAGTAGCCGACCGCCGTAACCACTGAGCCACCGCGACGGGTATAGATTTATGGCCACATGCTTTTACTAGACAGTCTATAGACTGTGAATAGACAAAAGTAAATATCTATACGAAGCCAATAGAGTCTATAAGAAGTCTATAGACTGTCTATAGACCACGTTTATAAGGGAGCGTTCAAAGCCCGACGCAATTCTCAGCGTCGATTCGTCAAATACGCGTGTGCATCAAATACTCTGTTTTCATAGGACATTTTTCTAAATATTGTAACCCAAGATTTACAGTACTAATGCTATACTATTTAGGTTGTCGTCTTGCAAAGACCACCTGGTTTCTCAGTAACAAAATTCTCTGATCGGTCGAGAGAATCGTGGCATTATCTGCACCGCTAGATTTGAAAATATGAAGACTAGAATTGTTGGAGTACATTCCATTTGATTATCATGCGCAGATTATCATATGGGATTATTCTAACCCTACCCACTCTTCCACTTTAATCCACCCACTAGTCCCAACTCATCCTCATTATTTCACCCACTGACCCCCAATAATCCGCCGTAATCTAGTCACCAATTCCAGCTAATTTACCTGAATTTATTTTCTTCGGCATGCCTACTGCAAAATTTGGGGGCTCCTTTGGAATTATTGGCAACTTCCAAACGCTATCACATTTCTTCTTTAAGAATGCGGTTAAGAAGGCCACAAGTTTGTTTGTTTTTTGTCTCAGTTGTTCTACTTGCTAATTTACCAACATTTCCTCATGCCAAGAAAAGTGAAAGAAAAGAAAACTGATTAAAGTTAGTTTATTGGTGTGCGCATCAAGTAGTTTTCTGCTCAGTGCGGTGGCTTCCTATGCTAGGCTGGCTTCCAAAGCTGAACAAAGAAAGAACGGCTTTGTCGAGTAGCAAGCTACTGTCGCTTAATTACCTCATCGATAATAAAATTTGACTGTTTTCTGCCTGCTATACTTAGCGGTGCAGGTGCGGGCCATTTTTTTTCTTCTCTTTTTCAGACCTCCACTTCTCAAATGTTTTGAGCACAAAGCAGTCGCGCGCTTTGTGGCGTTTCGTCCCTTCGTCACGCTTAATACCTATATTTTGTTTCTGAACAAACTTGCATCTTTTACATCGCCGTAATAAACCTTTGTACTGTTTACCGAGCGATTTCTTTTTTTAACCTTTAGAATTTTTTTTTAACACCTACAAGAGACACATCAATGAGGTCTGTGCAGGTGGACTGTACAGCAAGGCAGACATTATGTACGTTCTAGAGCTCGACAATAAGATGAATAAATATTTAAAATTAACTAATTATTTTTTTTATTTCTCGACAATAACATGAATAAATATTTTAAACTAATTATTTTTTATTTATATAGACGCAAGGGCGCAAGATTATATTTGCAGAATTTAAGAACATCAACTTTGAAGGTTAGCCCTGTTTAATCGACAATGTGCTTTGAAATATCCGCAGCCTAAAATACGCCTTTGAAAGTTCGTTGAGCTGGCTTTCTCTCATTGCACATTTATAAAATGGCGTCGCTCGCATTTGTGATGCATGAAATACACAGTTTCTACATTTGATGAAAAAATTTAATGCGTGAAACCTTACTCAATGAGCTTTGAACCACCTATTTTTAGGTAGTTTAGGAAATTTAGGACCATACTGTGGATTTTAAAAAATTTAAAAACTGCGCACATCTTCATTTTTACTTCTTGTATTTCTTTAGTTTTTTTATTTAGATGCAAAGGGCAAGATTAAAATACAAAATGAAGGTCGTCAACATCGAAGGTGAGTCCAGTTTTTAAATTTTCTTAATCCACAGCATGGTTGTAAATGTCGAACGTCAAAAAAAAAAAGGCATTTCAGAGCTTGTCGGGTTAGCTTTCACGCACTACATATTTTCATCAAATGCACAAAAGATGTCTGTGTTTGGTGCTCACGAATGCGAGTGACGCCATTTTTTTTTTTAATATGCAATGCGGGAAGGCCGAATCAATTAGCTTTCAAAGGCGTATTTTTCTCGTTCGAAATTTCAAAGAACATTGCCGATTAAGAAATTTTAAAAACAGGGCTGACCTTCTATGTTGGCGGCATTCAATTTTGCAGTATAATCTTACTCCCTTAAATCAAACATAAAAAGTTGATTCGTTAGTTTTAGTTAATTAATTGAACAATTGTTGATACATATCAGGTGCATAATGTCCACCTTGCTGTGCAGTGCATCTGCACAGACCGCACCGACGTATCTCTCAGTTTTTACAATAAAAACCTGCAAACGTTATCGCCATGTATATTATTATACCAAACCAAGGGCGCAACGACACTCACGATATGCGGGCGCGATGGCGGTACATCAGTGCCGAATAGTATGTGCGTGGCGACATTCGCCTCCCAGCTGCCGGCGTGCCGTGCTGCTGACCCTGACCGCAAGGGCTGAGCTTGCTTAGCTCCCGATCACCGTGCCTCGCGATGTTGGTGTGATATTCGGCGCGTCCGGAGGAGTGGCTGTTACAACGCGCAGTGGTTGCAGAACGCCGGCATAACAGCGCGCCGTCATGCTGCCGCATGAACCCCGATTTTACATTACTGCCGTCGCGGATGCTACTGAACGCCTGAGCGAAGCGGCAGACACGGGCAGTCACAGGGTTCACCACCCGATGAACTTGCTACTGTTTCCGCTCGCTTTTGACCGCTGATTTCACGCATTGCGGTAAGTAATCACTTTGTTAAGAAGCTCGATAGATAACATTTCTTGAATTATTTCGATATTGTGCCTCTATATTATGAACAAAAACTACATCACCGCTGTCGAAACAATATTTAAACATAATTCAATGGCTTCATATATCGCGAATTAATAAAGGCGAAATTCTAGAGGCCCGTGTACTGTGCGATGTCAGTGCTAGTTATATCTCCCCACGTGGTCGAAATTATCCGGAGACCTTCACTACGGCGTCCCTCATAGCCAGAGTCACCTTGGGACGTTGAACCCCCAAAAAACAAACCAACAATAAATTGGCTGTTCAGGAAAGGAAAGGCTGCAGTAAATGTCTCACATCTCGGCGGACATCCGAACCACGCGAATTGCAAGTGTGTAATATTTCTTAATATCTGATGGAAATAAATGTCATGGAATAAGCTGGTCAATATTTTATATCAGAATATAATATTTACATGACCAACCTTTATGACATTGTTTTCTATTCAGAGTGCTTAAGTCCCAATAAGGTATACGGCTCGCCTAAAATATGTAAACGCTGATTTGTTTCAGCACAGTCGATAACAGTCACGCCTTCTATTGCCGGTATCCTGCGCAGAATGCCGATCTCAGTTCATAGTATAATATCTGTTATACACCCTGGATATATCTTATATCACTGAGATATGTGAAGGGATATAATCTTTCTTACTCGCGAATTCATTAGTGCGAAAGCACTCGTGTGGGCTCCAGAGTCGAGCATAGGAATTGTCGGTCTTGCGCCGTTGCTACTGTAAGAGCGAAGCCTATGCTTGGTATAAACTTAGCCGTCGATAATTTGCTAGATTAATAGTTTAAACACTAGTGATAATTAGTGGCAGTGATGGTTAATGATATCACAGCCACTATATATTTAGAATCCTAGTGGTACTATGTACAAGTCAGTTTAGCAACAGTGGTAACGTTAGCTACACCATGAGCCAAACAGTGCTTTCTCGTGGTATCATCGGTCTAACCAGGTTCAATCTAGGCTGAAGTTTATTTCTATGGTCGTGACAATACTGCTGCACGCATGCTTGGCGTGCCTTTTGCTGAAGCTTAGAATAAAGAGTGATAAGCTAGCGCTGTTGAAACATCCATTTAGTCTGACAACGAAAACTATATAAGCAACAAACTTGCACTTTTTTATTTTAATTGGAGAAGTCTTTCAGCGCAAGGTGAAAAATATTTATAACGCAGGAAGGTGTTCTGCCTTAGAAAACAAGAGCGTTTGAAATGAGTTTGAAATGGCGTTTGAAATGGCGAAGCAGGCTTGTTACGGTAGATCATACTGTAAATAGTAACAAACGCACATGATAATTCAATAATCAGGCTTACTGAATTTCTTTCTTGAATAGGTTACACCAGAATTGAAGCGGCAACAACCTTTCCAGAGCTTCGTCCTTCCTTTGAAAACTACGAAGCAAGATCAAAGTGCAAAATCGTGGGACGCTTCCGCTACTGCATCTGAGTGTCCTATTTTGCCCCCGGAAGACCCAGGAACAACCACGGAAGAGCGCACACAGTCGAAGGGACATTCCCGGAGTTCCCCAGTCACGAGATTTTTCTTTATAGAGGTTACCAAAGACGGCTACAGGTGCAAAATTTTCAAGAGGGCATATAATGAAGGGACGCTTCTTGTTGACGGAAAAACAGGCGGTGCGTGGATCGTCAAGCCAGCCAGCAAGTCTAATGCATCCAAGCTTGGTGAAAAGGCCACGAACCACGACGCTTCTGGACACCGCAAACATGCTGTAAACATTTTGAGCCAGCCGCAGACAATTTCAGAGGCCATAAATGAGGCTGCAAAAAGTGCCAACTATCAAAATAAGCTCATGAGGAAGAATATGGCTGTGGCAGCCTACTTTCTTTTCAAGCAGGAAGTAGCCCACACTACAAACTGGTGACCTTTGCTGAGTACGTTCTCCATTGTGAATCCCGAAATCAAGCAGTGGTTCAGAAAAACACCCGCACATGCGCATTATCTTTCTACAAGGAATTCAAACGACTGGTTAGAATCATGTGGGGCGACCGTGAAGAAATTAACTCTTGAAAAGGTGCAATACTCAATTTCCACGTACAATAAGTTTTCTTACATGGCCGACGAATGCACCGGCATTAATGGACGCCAGATCTTAAGTCACTGCATCCGCTATCTTGATGTTAATGGCCAACCGACGGACGCGTTCCTCGACGTCGAAGCTGCATCTGACGTCTGAGCTTCTTATATGACCATGCATATCCTGAACGAGTTAAGCCCGTCTGAACTCGACGCAACCATGATGGCTTCTTTTTCATTTGACGGAGCTGCAAACTTCACTGGTCGGTCCGGAGGGGTACAAGCTTTACTTAAGCAGAAATTCAATCCTCGTCTGTGTTACTCTCACTGCAGAGGTCACCTGCTCCAGCTTGCCCTAGTGCGTGCTGCAGAGTCATCAAAGGAAATTAAAAGGACCATTAATCTTGTGTCGTCACTATACTTTTTCTTAAGTAAGAGCCCTAAACGCTTGAGTGTTCTTGAAAAAATCGAAGATGCTGTGGAGTTGAAGCTGAAACTTGTGCAGCCCGGCAAAACTCGGTGGCCTCTTTCATGAGCGATCGTTGGCTGTGATCTTGAAAGCACTGGAGCCGCTGATACTTACTTTTGAAAGCACTTATCAAGACGGTGCTGACATGGGCAGTGAAGCTGGGAGACTACATTTACAGCTACGTTCCAAAAAAACGATTGCTCTTATTATGCTTGTGGATCGTTTCCTGAGGCCATTGGCGACTCTAAACAATGCTATCAAGGCAACTGCAACGACAGCGGTTGATCTTTGTCTTTTGATTGAAGCAACCACGGA
Source organism: Amblyomma americanum (assembly GCF_052857255.1). NCBI lineage: Eukaryota > Metazoa > Arthropoda > Arachnida > Ixodida > Ixodidae > Amblyomma > Amblyomma americanum. Next base: position 71,825,931 of record NC_135503.1, on the reverse strand, counting down.
GGTAATGGCGGAGATTTCTGTGGAAGCAGTTCTCAAAGAAGTGCGAACGTTAGCAGAGAAGCTTCTTCAAAATGGCACTGTTATTGAGGTATTAACCGATGACAACAAGAGCGACCTCACGCGTCAGTTGAACAAGTACAGAGACTTGATTCTTGACAACCTTCGGCGGCGACTTGTCGACCCCACCAGAACCCTGCGATCTTTTTAAGTGTGCCTGTCGCAAAAGAAAGAGAAAGTAAATTGGAGGGAAGTCCTTCTAGCTAATGGCTTGCTATACGACAAAGAACAGGGGAAGAATTTAGATGTGGAGTGGAACATCTTTCGACGTCTGAAGGAGGATTTGACATCCAAAGCATTTCTATCTTCGCTTCTCGTTGTTCTCCACTTCGCCGCTATGTTTCCCAAGTTGCAAGATGTTGCCGGTCACCTTTGGTTAGTACAAATCACCACAGCCACCGTCGAACGCTCCTTTTCAGCCCTCAACAGAGTTTTGTCGTCAGAAAGAAACCGTCTTCTCCCTAACCATGTAAATGAGCTGCTAAGCATCAGCATTGAAGGCCCGGTGCTGCCAGACGTCAGAGATGCCACTGAAAATGACCAACGTGTTTTTGAATATCTTATCGCAAAAGTGGTGCGGTATTACATTAAGAAACCCAGGCGGGTTTAACTGTTCGGAATGTTGAGAATGCACATATATATTTGTGGTGGTTTAGTTTTTTTTTTTGTTGTTGTTGTTGATGCTTAGTTCTTGGTTCATAATTCTTTTCATAATCGGGACATGCAAACTTTTTGTGCTTGTACGTATGCATACCACTGGGGACAAAATTTTTCGGGACGAGAATTCTAGGAAAAACGTTTACTGCAGCTCCACCTCTCTACCCAGTCGATTGATATTGTATGAGGGCATTAAAGGCTTTAATGCTCCTCCTTCTCTTCACAATATCAGGCGACTGGGTAACGAGGAGGGGGGGGGGGGGGGGCTGCAATAAAAGTTTTTCCTAGAACTCGCTTCCCAGAAACGTTTGCCCCCAGTAGTACATATTCAACCAACTGTGTACAGCATTGTCAAACATAATTGCGCTTTTAGACTGGCGTGGGAGAACACAGGGAGGACACAAACACTGATGCGCATTTTTTTTTTTATCAGAAAGACTTTCTCCCATCATATCGGTTTATGTTTGGTATCTCTTGTCCAAGAATTGCTTTTCCTGTTTGGTAAGCAAAACTGAAGGGTCACTAACACACCTCCCTTCTTTTCCTGAATCAAAGCAGTAGGCTTCCCACAGCTTCCTGGTTGTCTTATCTCTGGATTTCATCAGAACTGTAGTCTGTTGGAAGTGGGGTTTGCAGCTATAGCATCTGGCGCAATGTGCCGCCAGATTTCCAGGTGATTTAATCTGCCGGCAGTTGTGGTTATGCTTTCTGAGTCTTTCATTTAAACATCTGCCCGTCTGGCCCACATATGCTCGGCCGCAAGACAGCGGTATCTTGTAAACCACTCCTTTACAGCACTCGACGAACCTGTTTGTGTGCCTGACGCCACAAGGCTCCTCTTCTCCAGGACTGGTTTCTTCATTTACCTTCGCGCACATTCCTTTTAGTTTTCTTGGTGCGCAAGAAACTACTTGCACTTCATGCCTTTCGGCAACTTTTTCAAATTGTGAGAAAGTGCATGAATGTACTGTAGAACCACAGGCCTTTTGTTTTCTGGTTTTTTGCCTCGGTCCGTTTCTTTCACAAATCTTTTAAGCCCTTTTTCTCCTAGTGATGCAAGCAGTGGTTTCAGGTAACCGGCTTTTTCCAGTCTTGCTGCCTGGTTGTTCAGACTACTTCGCACCTTGTGGCTGCAGGACTTTTTTATGGCCTGCTCGAAACAAGAAATGGCCATGTTTCGCTTGATCAGCTTTGAATGGGCCGAGTCATATGGCAGTAGGCCTTTTTCGCTACATGTTGTGTACTCCAAGCACAAGTGGGTTTTCATAGACAATGCCGGATCAAGGAACTGCAGGTTGCCGTCTGTGGGGACTTCTTGAGTGAAGGTTAGCCCTGAGTGGGCTAACTTGAATTGTTCCAGAGTTTTTCCTACAAGGTTCGGTATGACCAGAGTGTTGTCAGCGCAGACTAAAAAGTCATCGATGTAGCGAAAGTACTTTGTAACACCAAGCGGAGGCAAGGCTTCTTCAAGTCTCTTGTCCCCTCTGGCAAGGAAGAGGTCACATAGAACGAGGGCTATGGTGGATCCAATACATATCCCGTCATTTTACGAGAATACCTCTCCTTTCAGCTCTACACAAAATGACGTGAGATATGCCTTCAAAAGGGGGAGGAAATCTGTAGTCTAATACCACACTCGTTCATAAACTTGACAGAACCAAATTCTTCTATACACATTTCAACACATTCTAGCACTTCGTCCCGGGGAACGTTGTAGAATAGATCCGTGACGTCAATGGAGAAGCATGTCACACTAGGCTCTGTCTTGAGGTATTCGATGATTTCATTCTAATTTCTGATTAGGAATAGATCTTTCACAGGAAGCTTGTTCAGATGGATCTGCAGGTATCCAGCTATCTCCATTGTCATGTTTCCTTATCTTCTACTATCGTTCGCGCACCAGTGTTTGTGTCGTCCCTGTGTTCTCCCACGTCAGTCTAAAAGCGCAATTATGTTTGACCATGCTAACTACCAACTAGCCCAATTTGAAACCCTCTTAATGTGTACAGAAGCCGTAAATTCAAATCGTGATATGTCAGTGTCACGCAAACTTCGCAGTCGATATCGCAGCTCTGATATACACCTTTCGCGTCGGTGTACAGTGTTTTGCATGGATTTGACTTCCTGTTGTCTGTGTTTAATTATGAGCTGATATGTAATGACTAGTGCACACAGCCATGTGTTTTACACCGTTTTCCACGCCTGCTTTGTGCAAGTGGTCTTGAACTGCTAGATTTTATAACGTTTACTGCTAGTAGTCTGAAACGTAGCGTTGTTCCTCGACACGTGTTATGTAGACCTCGCTGTTCAGTTTTGTCTCTGTAAATATGTATTTCGTCCTTGTGTAAGGTGAAGTAATTGTTCGCAGTTTTGTCTAGAGTGTTGGAATCAAGGACACAATCTCAAAATTAAATACGACTACCGGTTGTATAGCTCTTGTGTTCTCCCCCCCCCCCCAGGAAATTTAGACCCCCCCCCTAGTTTAATTCCTGGGGAAACACCTGGATGAAACCTCTTCCTTGTGTCCGGATTAACTGCTTGAACCACGTATGCCAACTGAAGAAATTGGACATGCTAATGCGTCGTTCACTGAAACGTGTGTTGATCTGTTTGAGTCTGACCTCAAACAGAAACAAGGCTCTTCCTTCGACCAAAAAAAGCAAAGCTTCTGCTCCGTACTGAATAACTTGAAAACAACACCTGTGAAGCTTCGTTTTAAAAAAAAAAAACAGGGAAAATAGCGAAAGCTGTAAACTGGTTGGTGCGCTTTCTCCTGGCTCGCATATTGCCGTTGGCCTTCATTAAAACCTGCGCGCACGGTAGAATAAAATAAGAGACATGAAGCTCAAACAAACCTTGTACCCGCACGCATTGTTTATGCTCGCTGAGTGCAAAGCAGAGCGCATCTTATTTCGCCTTTCAAGTGCAACGCCTTTATAGGCTTATTTATCTAACGCCGAGCACCGCTTTCATTTTCTCCATTAAGCTAGCATGACGGGCCTAGTTACGGAACGCCTAATAGATGGCGCTGCGCTTTTCACATTTTGAACACGCAGTGCCGAACGGAGGCGGACATGGGTTTAGGCTACGGCAGCGCGCACAGCGATCTGCAGCTGCTGAGCTTATAGCTCTCCTCGAGGAATCCTCACTGGAAACGTGTGCAGATCACACTGCGGCTTCAGTCACGTGAAACCAATGCAAGCAAGGTTGTCAACTCTGGCTAATGTAATTCGTCTAAAATTACATGTCTGTCGTCGGAAATTACATGTCGTCGAAAATTACTGTCTGTCTGGTACTGTGGTGACCTGCGCAATCCTGTGTGCGTCGCGAGAGGTCTATTTGAAGGAGGGAGTGAAAGAAGAAAAAGAGGAAGAGGCGCCGTTGTGGAGGGCGCCGGAATAATTTCGATCACGTGGGCATCTTTACCGGTTACTTTAATCGCATGGCACACGGTTACACGCTTCGCGTCCATCGAAACGCGGCCAACGCGACGGGGTTAGAACCGCGCCATCGGGCTCTGCTGCCGCGCGTGTGCATGAGTGGCAGCACGAAGGAAAATGAGGGTGTGAACAGAAGAGAAGTGAAAGAATCGAGAGGTCCAGTGGCACAGTTGCGGCAGCAGATGCCGCATGTTTATGAACTGAGGCTTTTCGTCCGCCAGGTGTTGCACGGCCGGGATCCTACGACGCCTGCGACCTAGTTGCGCAAAGCATAGGCGAACTCGTATGCAAAGCAGGTGTTGTCATCTAATGCAGAAAGGGAAAAGTGGCCGAGTGGCCTCCGTCCGCATTTTCTCTCGCCGAGCAGCGGTTCAACGCACGCTTCGTTGTTCGTCTGTTTCTACGGGCTCGACGAGCACTTGTCCTTGAAGAGAGACCCAGGAAAAAGTGAAATTGGCCTTTATGTGCATACTGTCGCGTTCTAATGACAGAGACTCTATACTTTCACTGCAAAAGAAGTTTTAAGCTTTAACGAGAAGGGAGAAAAAACCAAATGCACATGACTCCGCCATCGGCCATTTTCTAAATAAAATTGCGATCACTTTGATGCTCTCTTGTTGTTGTTTAATGCGCATCTCTGAGGCTAGACCACACTGGCATTTCTTTCTAGTCTGTGATCACGGAGTACATTTCTCAATGACATCACGAATCGGAGTCTAGAGGCGAGAAAAAGTTTTTTTTTAATCCATCGATCAATCAAATCAGTTTTATAATTAAACGAAGATCAAAAGAGTGACTCTGAGCCAATTAACTGATTTTCACAAAGAACGAAAATAAATGGCTGTCGTTTTAGCATTGCTAAGCACGAAACATTGTGCGAAAGCATAGTTTTTTGCAGATGGACACCACCTAGCTACCTGAAAGCGCGACACAGGTCCACAGGGCCAGAGAGCCATTTATACGGGTCTTCAACTTTTTCATCGTCAGTGCCGATTTACCCAGAGCACGCCGGAGGCCTATGCTGCCCTGTCCCGTTTCGGCAGTAATGTTGTCAACGCCAACGCGTGTTGCTCTATTGTCGTGTTTCTGCCACAGCGCTGTCCACGCCAACGCATGCAGCGCAGATCTCTCTGCTCTGTCACAGTCGCCACATAGCTCAAAGCACGAATATTAGCTTGACAGTGGTATTAGTTGATTAAGACGATGTGCAATGCACAGCGCGAGAGAGCGTTGGAGTTTAACACGAGGCGTGTTAATAGCGTACACTGTTCTCGCGCAGTGGCAAGCAAAGCTGATCTGTTCGCGCCGCCGCGGGTGTGAAACCCAGTTGCGGATATCCATTTAATTTATTTCACTTGGCACAAAACAACAAACATCGCAAGATCTTGTCCGGGTTTTGCAGTCGGAATAGGGCCTTCCCACTAAAAGGATGAAGCATCATCTGCGCCACTTTAAAGTGAGAGGCATCTAAGCGGCGGTCGCATCATATCCACGAGCTCTGGGATCAGGATTCTGCCCTCAGGTACCCGTTTTGGTTCCGAACCCTACAATTCCTCTCCCCGGGACCAAGCTCAGTGAGATTCCGTCAACTATTTGCGATCAACGTTGCTTCACAACTGAAAATAGGAAGTCCTGCGTTGTCTGCAGCGTTGATTCTATGCGGTGACTGCTGCGTCGTTTCGCATTGTCGCCACTTTCCTTTCTGTTAATTTTTCGCCTTGTGCGGCGCGAATCTCAGTTTTTTGCTATTTTTCGTTCATTGTTGTTGTTCTTGTTGTTTACCTTAGTAAACATGGCACATACACACGCGGGGGGATTGGCCAAGGTATGGTGCGAATACCAAGGAAGTATTTTCGCGAGAAAAAAAGGCGTGAGGCGGCGAAGTAGAATAGTGGAATAAGCGAAACTAGAAAAACAGTAATAATAATTGTTGAAAAATTCAAATAAAGTGAACAAACTTGAGGTGCCAGGAATATAAAAAATGCACTTTCTTAGGCGTACTCATCTTCCTCGTTCTGTGGGCTTTTAGTTTTCCTACCGCGTTTTTTTCTGTATTTCTTTTTTTTTGTATGCTCCCCATCCTCTTTTCCTCTTGAGAAAGGATGATTCTGTGTCCTACCATGTGGCAGTTGCCAGCCTCTCGCAGCAGTAGTAATATTTTTAAAGTGGTAATTATAATACTACGGCTTATGATGATAATTATGAAAATATTTCTGAAATTCTAGATCAAGGAGACATACAGCGCTTCGAGCTCTATAACAGCGATGTAATTCACTATATCGCTGTTATTGTAGCACAGAGCTGTAATTACACTACTATGCCATTCCTACCGCGCCGCCGTTACACTTATCTCAATGAAAACAGCTCGTCACATGAAGATTGTAAGAGCAAGCTATTTACACACACACACACACACACACACACACACACACACACACACACACACACACATATATATATATATATATATATATATATATATATATATATATATATATATATATATATATATATATATATATATATATATATATATATATATATATATATTAGTGTGGGCAAAGAAAAAGAAAGAAAAATAATGTTGCCCAGACATACATACAGCCTCCGCCGCCGCCGCCGCCGCCGCGGTGGCTCAGTGGTTATGGCGCTCGGCTGCTGTCCCGAAAAACGTGGACTTCGGTCCCGGCCGCGGCGGTCAAATTTCGATGGAGGCTAAATTCTAGAGGCTCGTGTACTGTGCGATGTCAGTGCACGTTAAAGAACCCCAGGTGGTCAAAAATAACGGAGAACTTTACTACGGTGTCCCTCATAGCCTGAGTTGCTTTGGGACGTTAAACCCCCATAAATCATAAACATACATACAAGGAAATCAGTTCATTATGAAAGAACGAAAGCGCTAAGAAACGGAATAGATGCATAGATGCAGAGAGGGACAAACTCGCCGCTGACCCATGTATATATTCTGCCAGTATAGCACACCATTCGAATTATAGACTTGAGACTATTGAGCCTTACTACTGAAAAGGGTATTATCAACACCCTCCAGAAACGCGCCATTAGCAAAACAAAGAAACTGGCGCCCGGGGTAAAATGCCACTGATCCACCCCATGCATGGTGCAGCCTTTCAAACCTTTCAAAGAAACTTACGGTTGAGATGCAGAATGCGCAGACGTAGAACAGGTCCAGGCATAGTTTTGGAGTCCAAGCCGTACACCAGCTGCCGATGCGAACGAGGTGGCATCCCTCCACTACCAGAGCAGCGCATGTCCCGGCACACGTAATCTGCGGGGCGTGTGAAGATTCCAAGAAGAGTTCAACGTCAGTCATCAGGTCACAATTTTAATTACCAAAGATTTCATTTCTTAGTGTGCTACTGATAACTTAGGCTTGATTACGAATGGTGGAAGGCAACACAAATACGCTGCCAGAAAAAAAAACGAAATGTTTATCTGTACACATATCTTGGCTAGTTTTGTCATATTGCATTATAGGCAGTGTTTTAGCTCATCTATTGCAGTGAGAAGACTCTGAAAATATCGTTCGCATGAACAATTACTGTAATCTGACTTCATGACTACATGATCAAAGCGTCTGTGCCTGCAGTTTATTCACTGTGTTAGAATGGGATATATAACGTGTTTGTTTCCTATTATATTCCAAATAAGCTGTCATTCAAAGTTTTCGGCCTTCTATAAACGCTCTATTTTGTCTAAAAGGGTGTCACATCATGTCCTGAGTATGTATTGTGCAATTTTACGCGGTGCGTATTCACGTGCTTCATTTCATCTGTTGCCACATGGCTCGCCACCCAGCAGAACGTTGAATTCGTTCTCTGTCGCTTCTGTTTTTGCAAGTCAAAGACGGCTGACTGACTATGGCGTTTTTGTTTAAGCGGACATCACCCTACGACAATCGCAAGACTACGAGAGACAGTGAATATTACTTATTTTTATTCAGCTCTTCGTACCTTCTTTTACTCTAAGGAAAACACCATGCAATACCACACGCATATGGGGGCTTCGGGGCTAAGATTAGCCTTCGTTCTTGTCTCAGTGCATGCCACTGCTTCCGTTGCTGAGTTTTAGGTGCTCGAATCATCGGTGCAGTACGTAGCGTACCCGTGATACCATTCAAGGATTTCCATGAAAGCGTTTTGTATTGTCCGATGTAGGTTCTTTCGTTTGTCACAATTTGTCTTTGTTAAACTGGGAAACGTTCACTCCCATTCACAAGGAGTGAGGACCTCAAAAAAAAAACGGCAAACATCCACTTCCAAAGGTTTCAGTTTATGGGCATAAAACAGCCTTGAACTCCTCAGTGGTAGCGGCGGTGCGCAGCACTGTCGGACTTCTGAGATTATGTTAAAGGGGTGTCTTTTTTAGTACCGGGAAGTGACGCGAACACATGAGTGATGTACGACAGGCTCAGCAGGTTTTGACGCCCTTCAAGTAGGGGCTGTAAGAAATCAGCATGATGGTGTTCGGGATAACAGGTCCAGAAAGCACCGAAAGCATGTGCGCCTATTTCGCCCACTTCTGTTCTTTGAACAGGGAAGTGCATATGGTCTTCTTGGCTGCTTTCGCGACTTGACAAACCGCCTCCATCAACTACTTCTCTCCTCCCAGCTGAACATCGCGCACGGCGTCCCGCGCCGCCTTTAGAGCTTTAGGTGCTGCCGCCTTCAGCTTTTTCACTTTTTCGCGCGGGGGAGTGCTCTCAGCGTTCCTCGCTGTATGCGCTGTTTGACGCCGCGTTCAACCTGTTTTCTTTGATTGTAGCCAGGCGTCCAGCCACCTTGGCCACTTTCTCACATTTTCGTGTGGCCTAATAATGCTGCTGTTCCCTACATACACCCTTTTGTACTCTCGCGTAAATACCTACAAAGCGTCTCCTTTCTATAATGTGCTTCCTACCTCTTGACTCATCCGGCTTTATTCGATTTATAAGATAGCAAGCAGCGCCAAAAGTCTATATGCCAGGTGTTCCAGGGAAGGCTCACAAATTTTCAAAAATAGGATTTTTTTTAAATAAAAATCTGCCTTTTAAGGCATATATAATATTATCACTGTTTGAGGACACCGGAAATCTGGTAAATTGGTTAACTAATTTCTAAGAACTGACTTTTTAACTATCACAGGTAAGGCAACTGGCTGTAATTAGATATTTGTAGCCGGTTCTTAGTAATAGCCATTTCAGTTTTTAGAATTTCGAAAACGCGATTACCCTCCCCGCTGTGGGTCGACAAAATCTGGCTGCATACTGCGAAAATGCATGCGCTTTCGAAAACACGCAGGCAAAGCAAACCCTCCTGTGCACGTAACTAGGCAAAAAAGCCAAATTTTGTCGAGCCACAGCGCCAAGGCTAATGGCGTTTCCGAAATTCTAAAAACTAATATGGCTATTAATAACGGCCGGTTAAAAAGTTGAATGGCAACTAGGCACCTAACTCTACCAGTTATAAAGTTAATTATTAAAAATTAGTTCACCAGCTTACTACTTAAGACGATTCGCAGGCTTTCCAGTGCCAGCCAACACTGGTATGCAGCAAAAGCCATATTTTTATCCCAAAAAGCCTATTTTTGAAAATCATTGAAAGTGTTCGCTGAAATACCCGGTATATCAATTACAACACACCTTTTGCTAGACGTTGCAACAAGCCGGGCGGTATGAGTCATCAGGAAATAAAGCTGTTGGTTTGGTGCCGGCGTTGGCTCGGATCATGCTCAGGGCGTTGCTTAATGATTTTCTTGTCCATTCGATCCACGAATGCAACACTGACGCATGTTATCCTCTCAGCCTTGGATGACGTACACTCCAGATATATCGCGGCTGCATGCTCTGCTAGCTGTAACATCGTTTAGCAGCACGTGGCAATACCGCTACTCTAAAGCGAGTAACCCAACCGCAAAAAAAAAAAATGTCAAGAGTATTTCATTCTAGGCCCAGCAGAAAATATATACTCCAGCATTCCATCTGTGGACATGACATAGTCGATAAGGAAATCATATATGCGCCAGCATTCCACCTGTACGCATAGTGAACAAGGAAATCGTTTGCTGCCTTTACTCAATGCATGTGTTTCTCTTCCGGAATTTTGATGTGCGGGCAGTGATAGCACAGTGCTAGTGTGACTATGTACGACGGGTTCGTGGTATGCAGGCTGGTTAAGCAAGGCTAGAAGCCTGTTAGTGCTGCACTTCCATGCAATAAAAAAATATTTGATGAACTAGCAATGTACACGCGCGCGTTAATGACCTGGCACCTGAAGCTCCCAAAAGTGTTTGCGATTTTTTTTGTTGCGGGTCATATATATATTTCAAGTAAAACTTGGTGCTGGGCCCGTTCATTAAGCATATTTTTGAAATAATATATTTTTGGACAAGCACGATCAAGTCTTTGTTGATAGTTGGAGGCTGCGTTGCCTTGCGTTTTACTCCTGGCTATCCTTTAGTTGTCGCTGTTTGCATTCAGCCGTCCGTTAACTCATATACCGCTACAGATTGCGGGAGGTGAGATTATGAATTCCACTGGCAGAGTGCGGTTGGGGGCAGCGCTTGGAAAAAAAACTGCATGAGACACCACGCGAGTGAAAATAATATATAGTTTGTATTAAGGAAGAAAGTAGCTTAGAATGGCAAAAAACTTGGTTTCGTTTACGGGGGTTTAACGTCCCAAAGCGACTAAGGCAGTAAGGGAGGCCGTAGTGTAGGGCTACGGATAATTCCGGCCGCCTGGGGTTGTTTAACGTACGCTACACTACACGGGCGCGGCCGGGATCGAACCCGCGTCTTCCAGGTCAGCAGCCGAGCGCCGTAAGCACTGAGAAACCGCGCAAAGGAGTGAAAGGTTTTAAAAACGTATATAATAAAGCGATCAGAATTGGTTCATAAGTATACGAGAAATAGCTTAGAGTACCTTATAACTAGAGCGTCCCTGCTGAAGAAATTACGACTCAGGAGTCAGTATAGCACAAATTTTAGATAAGGCTTTTTCAATTCCCGTCTACTCTTCCATATCGACTTGGTCATTAACTAAATGAACGTGTAAACTTGTTAAGCAAGGCGTCTCTGGCCACTTCCCGATTCAGAGCGCACGCCAGTAATATCTATCTATCCAGGTATAACCCACGAATGAACTTCAGTGCACGGCAGAGCCAATTGGAGATCAACTGGAGAGGACTCTGTCATGCAGTGTGTGCTCCGCTTGGCCGGTGCGTGATTTTTGTGATGATCAGTTCCTCCTTCCTCACATTCTTGTTCTTTCTTTGAAGCATATACGACCCGGCGACCCGACTCACAGCGCCCGAAGCAAGCTGCACGTGCCCAAACATTCCTGTTTTAGAAAGTCACAACACTCCTATGCGCGGTGCTGTTCCAAGCTGTACTAGTTGATGACTACGCGAGTGGCGAGTTAATAAACCGACTCGTCCTACCAGATTTCTCACTCTAATCCAAGCAATTCCAATAAAAAAATACGACAGAGCCGGTCCCAAATATGGCAAAAAATTTGGTTGTGCTGCCATTACTAGAGATTTTCCTGTAGTATTGCGCAGTTTTCTCTTTGTCGCGACAGAACTGACTGCGTCGTTGCGACAGGGAACTGCACAATACTACAGAAAATCCTGTTATTACTACAAGAATTTCCGTCGTCATGCCCCAAAATGCTATTGGAAAATATGTTGTTTTTCGATACGGATGGAAGAGTATTCTCAGTTTCACTGCTGTTAGAAAAATATGCAGGCATGCACACAGCTCTCTAACACGCATGAGAATGCATCAACCTTGTGTGCTGTCGACGCACATGGTCACTATGAGCCTCGTGGCGCTAAAGCAGGTCGGCAGCTATAATGACTCCGGCTGCAGAACACTATACACCGGAAGTGGCATTCTGTGTCAAGAGCATAACACACTGCAGCTGCGGTGAAGTTTTACTTTTTTATCGAAACGTTCGTTTTTCCCTCTTAAAACACAAGCCGCGCACGCGTAAACACACACACGCGGTACCAAAAAAATAAGGACGGTTGCTATACTCATTAATGAGAAATTTGAGCGCAGCTCTGTAAGAGTCTCAGGCTCTGTATGCTCATTATTTTGCTTTGCTGGGTCGTCGGCACGTCTGGCGACGATATTAGTTCGATTGTAGTATTGGTTAATAAAGACGACGATGTGCAATGCACAGCCCGCGAGAATGTGTATATTAGTTATTAGTCGAAGAATAACACGACGTGCAATGCACAGTGCGACAGTGCGCTGCAGTTTAACGCGGTGCGTGAGCGGCTGCGGCGGTAGCCAAGTAGTTTCGTGCAGTGGCCAGCAAAACTGATCACTTCGCGGCGTTGTGGGTTCCAATCGTAGTCGCGGCCGTTTATTTCATTTATTTATGGTTTGGTTTGGTTTGGTTTGGTTACACTGACAACGGCGACGCGGCTCAACCCACGAACGGGCTGCGCTCTAAAATAGGTCATAAAAATAAGCGCTTGCAACCCAAGTCTCCGTGATTATTACGGCGACGCTTCACAGACACTCCTTTCGACTTCATTGCCGCACTGTACAGAAATACGACAGGCGGCATCGGTTAGTCAGTGTTCAAAACCCAGCTATCTGGTCATGCCAGTTGCGAATACTTTCCATACACCCAGGTTTTGAAACCCGGCAGTCCAACTGGGCCAAAACTCTGACGTTAGCAAAGTGTCGCTACGCCTCTAGGCAGTAATATAAACTGTATGCAAGTTATAAATTCCGTGAAGGTTGACAACCGGCCGCGATGGCATCTGGTAACAAAATAAATGAAGTAGATACAGGAACAAACATTCATGTTCGAAATAGTCTGGTAGCACTTCTGAAGTTAATGACGATATAGGGCGACAGTATTCATTTGCCACTCCTAGCTGCTGCCATCACCTGCTGGTCTGGTCAGGTTAGATTCTGAAGCGGAGTTCCGCAACTCGGTTGATCAAAGAGATCTGATTAAATCTGCACAGCACAGAAGCCGGCCTGTTGCGAATGTTCTCACTGGCGAACTACTTGGATTTGGAGCTTTTGTCCTTTTTAATAAATCAACACTTAAATTGCACATATTAAAACTTAACCTCAAGTTATTATAACTGATTTCACGACACTTTGTTATACTTTTTATTTTATGTTATCCTCTCTCATTGCCTTGATATATGATTCCTGTTCAATTTTTGGGCATTATTTTTATTCACTTACATCTTTAACATGCTATTCGGCTTTTGCTATTTCTTTTTTTTTTTGTAGTTTTCCTTTTGCTATTCAGTTTCAGCGCTTCGATACACGATGCGATTCATTTTTTTTATATAATTCGCATGCAGTTTGAAATTATCATGCTTTCTTCGGTATTTGCTGTATTCCTTCTTATGTGTAATCAATATTTTGTTGTTTTCTTTTTTTTCCTTGCATTATATAATTGTATTGATTATTCTTTGCTCAGATGTTTTGTTTCACTTTTCAACACATAATCGAGGATCCCATTTCAGTCTGCAGCTCTGGAACCCTCGCATGTGCTATTATTGCTGATTGTACTAAGTATCACATGTAATTAATAAACTGAAACTGAATTCGGTCCTCCACTGGCTAACACCAGCTTAGCATGGACGTTTTCGCCCAAAAACTATCCGTTCAGGAAACTTTGGACCTCTCAAATGAAACAGCTACCTGTAGGTATAAGACGAGCTTGCAGGTACGCAGTCCACTATCATGTTAATTTTCAGCGACATCCAATAACCAGCAGGCTTCGCTTGAAATTCATTACTCTCGAACTAAATGTCTTCGATAAAGGCTCAACGAAATGCCAGAACGGCGAGCTTTTTAATCATCGTTGGAAAGCGTATAGTCATCAAGTTTTCGCTATCATAGGCTAGATAAAAGTAAGATAAAGATGCGTTAAGACGTGCTCCATACACAGAGAAAAGATGGTAAGAAAGAATGCGACTTCAAGGCACTACCTTGATAACTTGTCTGCAAATGCTTAACTGCATGCGGCCTCGAAAGTTGGAATGGTGGAAGTTTAGGTAAACCATTTTTGTTACATAGCTTTTTTTTTTCATTGCTGTGGGCGTAAATGCGTGCTTGCACATTAATCATTGCGTTCCCATGCTCGTCACATTCGCGACCTCTTACCAGATATGCTATGTCCATTAGGCTGCAGATAGCCGGCTTTCTTGATGGCGACGTCTTTGACTGTAGGAGTTCCACGCCGCCCAGAAGCACGCAGCCAAGAGTTGCGAATTTCAGGGTATCTGATATGTACAGGAATTCCATGGTGTCTCGCTAAAATGCAGAAAGAAATGTCATTTATGAGAGCAGCAAGTGCGGTCCCAAATTATGTGTCAAAGGCAACCACTGCACTCAGTTGGCTGGCTGACGCAAGTGATTTGAACTTCTTTCTTGTAGCGTAATACTTCTGCCATAAGCACTGGCTGTAAGATGTGAGTTCTTTTTATTGTTAGACGTTTCAGCATGCTTGTTAAAACAAAGGCAATGACAGTTTTTCGATTACAGTGATAGTGGGTATGTACGCTAATGTCAAGTCATGCATTTTTCTCTTAAAAGCAACGCGTTAGTTTCAACGGAACGTTTTGAAAAGTCCTAAAGAAGCCACACGCAAAACTCCTCGAGCGCAGCGCTAATTTCAGAGTAGTTCTCTTTGGCTTATATTGCTGTTTAACTTTGAAGCCATGGCTATAGCCCCCATATGTTCGCAGTACTGTATGTAGTTAAACCACGCGCTAATCACAGGCTCCTATCCTCAAGCTGTCTTGTTTTGCCGTGCTACATGTCTAGCCTTCCCACGAGTGTGTCGGGAAGAAAAACAGATAAAGAGGTTTTTACGATCAAATAAGATCTTGCTCGGAATATTATTTGGTTGCTGCGTAGGAGACATAATTTTAAGCGCAAAATCTAAATTCGGATTAAAAGGCAGGAAACAGTGGAGGATTCCGGACTGATTTCGGTCCCTTTAAGCTCTCTATAAGCGCACCAAAAATCGCAGCACACAGCAAAGGCTACATCTTGCCTCTGAAGAAATGCGGCCTCGCTGCAGTGAATCGGGAGCCGTAAATTCATACTCTTCAACCGAGTGCCATTTAGCCACTAATCCATCCCGGAAAGGATCACCCCGCGAGCTTTACGTTGTTTGTTATGCATATTAGCACTCGACTGCAAGTGCGTGTGTTGTGTGCAGGCACACAATTAGCTGCGTAGCCACGGTTTAGACCACATTACACACCACGTTTCAGATCGTGCCCGGTATGTATCGACATTTTTATCTTCCTTTTCTTCCCCTCGATCCGCTCCGCTCATTCCTTTTTCCTGGATCTTTCATGACCGGTATTATGTAACGGTTTCTTATTTTATTCCATTCTTACTCCCTTTTTTTATCGCTTTAGGCGGCGCGCTCGGCCCGTGTTCACCCTTCATCGTTATGATGGGCTAGTAGTCCGGAACTCTTTTGTCCTGGAGTTAACAGAGTGCTGAACAAGCGCTTTCGTCTTTTCTCAGGAGCAACTGTTATTTAAAGGCCGAGAAAGCTAAAACTTAAAATTCTGCTGATAGGAACCACTGCCACATAAAATGAATGGTTTCACGCGACAACCACCTTTTCTCATTCATTTAACACCCCCCCCCTTTCTTTTTTTTTACCTTCACAACTCCCTTCATGCCCTGAGGCGATAAATAACGTGATAAAAAAAACAGTGCATGTAAGTGCTTGATGCATCCAAAAGGAAAAATCTAGTGGTTATGAGGCCAAGACTTGATTTACGTCCTGAATATTCGAGTAAAGGACATCGTATGCCGTGGACTTTTTTTAAACTTTCCATCTTCATGTTACACAAAACTTGTCGATACTTGTTCGGTTCCATAGCCTGACTGACTAGTAGCAGGGCCAGTTCATCGATGTTACTTACACAACTAAAGCTCCGAAGTGGCAGCAGATGCTAACATTATTTAGTAATAATAACAATAATCTTTACTGCCCTTCTGCTTTCATGCACATATTTTCTACCAGACGTAAGTGCACAGTGCATGCGGGTGGGTAGGCAGGTCAGCGGGTACATACCGGGAAAACAAGTATTATACAAAAAAAAAACAATCAGAACAAGACTGAACGCGGATGTGAAGCGAGATTTGACTACACTTGTAACAAAAGCAAACACAATCAACAGGAAAGCGACTGGCACTTTCCAAATAAAAAAGGCAACACAGGAAAGACACAAATGCAGTGATGTAAACATAAGTTATAAATCCATGGTCAATGAGTTTCTTTTCGATTAAAAGCAAGGAAAATATTCAGCGTTTTACAGGAAATACATTTATTGAAAGTAGAAGCCATCAATTTTTAGGGTCTTTATCACCTCTTTGATGCTACTTAGTTGCATTCATTCCTTGGGTAATTTGTTGAAAGGCTGTGGCACATAGGAATTTCTCAATTTTTCCCATAATTGGTGCACACTCTGGGAGTGTGGTAACTTTGTACTTCGCGTAACGTTCTTTCTTTGTAGACCAATTTTCCGTATTCATTATTATAATATTGAGAGGTTAATACAACGTAAACATACAGTTGATGAAAATTTAGCATGTACATTTTTTTTCATTATTTCTTCTTTATGTGCCTGGTGCAGGTTTTACGCGACAGCGTATACAACTCGTTCGGTCGAAAAGCCGTCGGCGTAGTAGTAGTCGGCACCGCGTGTCGGAAATAATCGAGGGCTGCGTGAAAAAAAGTTGCATCATGGCAATTTATGGTTCTAGTCATTTATCATTCATTGGTGTGTGATAGGCGATGGCGAGTTAATTAGATAATTGTAATTATTTGATTAAAGGAATCAAAATTGAAAAAAATTGGGAAATGGGGGTTTAAAGGCTTCAAAAGGCTCAGAATGAAAAGCCTAACCCACTACGCTCTCGCGTCATACCTTTAAGGCGGAGCTTAAGTGGCCTTTTTAATTTTTTCTATGTACTATACTTTTACATATTCTGTGGAGAAGTTTGTTAATTTTCGTTTTTCGGCTGAGCGAACAAATTCCACACAGAGTTATACTATATCGAAGAGTGCACTCTCCTGAAGATTGATGTATACAGCTGCTAGGCGTTTAACGCAGAAACGCAGACGAAGTTTTCTTAATTTTTTTTCTGCATTGCGCCATTATCTTTTTCTAGGAAACATTCTCAAACTGTAGAAAGTGAGCGCAAGTTATCGCACAAATTCCCGAAAGGTTCACGCACAGAAATGGGCATGGACAAGGCGCGTAATGCGACTGGGAAATAGGCGACGGCCCCTTAGAACAACGGAAAAGAACTCCAAGAGAGGGCAAGCGTAGTGACACAGCGTCAGGCTGGCGAATGGGAATAGTAAGTTTGCGGAAACAACGCAGCCACAGCTGGCGCATGCTGGCGCATGATAGAATTAATTTGGAGAGATATGGGAGAAACACTTGTCCTCCGTGAAGTGGTAGTTAAGTTAAACTAAATAGAATAGCGGGAATATTAAGCAGAAACCGGCATATACTACCTACAAAAGTAAGGAGAATGGTATACAACGCCTTATTTTTATCCGCAGACTTAATTATTGTCATCTTGTATGGGCCATCACATCTAAAGAAAACATTCATAAACTAACAACATGTAAAAAACGCGCGATTAGAGCCATTGCGAATATTTCATACCGGGATCATACGTCCGCATACTTCGCATCCTATTGCATACTTCCAATTGAAACCATGCACTCATTCCGCTTTATTTGCCATTACAAGACTGCTGTTCGCACTGAGAATGACTATTTTTTTTCGACTATTCAACCTTGCCACGCGCAGTCACAGCCACAACGCCATACAAAATAACTCACGGGTTGAACGTTTCTGCCGCACAACATATGACAATCAATCTTAATCGTTCCACATCGCCGTCCTCCTGAACGCTTTTAGTCGCGTTGGTGTTGATGCAAACACAGGATCTACACGCTCACTTTTCACAAAATTAGATCGTAATGCATCCGCTTTCCGTTAGTTTCCTCTCCATTGTGTCTGCTTTTATTTCTTATCTTTCGCTGTGCTATGCCCAACTGTCTGATTCATATCCCTTTTCTTTTTTCTTGATATTGTACAGCTAACGTCATTTCTTGCTTGCATATTTTAGTAACTACGCCCTGTATCGCGTTGCATTGTATTAAGTTAGCCGCATACTTTTTGCATCTCATGTATAAGACCCCGAAATTGCCGTCTATATGTATATATCCTCTTCAATACTTGTTGCCGCATTGAGTGTTCTTTGTATATTTTTGAATGCTGCTGAACTGTACCCAAGGGGGCCGGGCTTCGTCAAGCAACGCATGTGCAGCTTTTTTCCGTCGCCCCCTTTCTTCATCTCGGAGAGAAATAAATTTGACTTTGACCTTGATGTTCAGAACCACGACGCACATGTTCAAAAGTTAACTAACAGTAAAGCTGCCCACTTCATTCACTTCGGACATACTAGCATGTGCGGCGGATAGTTTGATATTGTTGGTCTTGCGATACTACAGACCTGTACAAATGAAATTTCAAACCTTTGGAGCTTTTCGATTCGTGGCGGTTCTTTAATAAAAAAAAAAACTATGGCCTTCATTTCTATTCAAGTATAAAGATTCCTTAGATTTTTTTTTTCGTTCATCTCTGTGCAACGAATCTAAGCGAAATGAACGTATCGGTTGGCTGATAACATCAGTTGTTTCCGCGTAACCTGAGCGCCCTCATGAAGGGGCACTCGTGATCACAGTAGACGGTATTAACAGAAACTGTCAAAGAACAGGTGAAGACAGAAACGGAGCTCCATATGAAAAGGACAAAAACCGACGCTGGTTAGCAATAGAAATTTTTTTCTATTGACCAAGGAAAGCATGCATCCAAATCTCCTTCTCGCCGGCCCCCAAAAAGTCGCATGTCATTTTCACGATAACACACACTGACAGCGCAAAAAAAATTCTACGCTTCTTTTTTATTCATCATAATACTTTGCGGGGCCCAAAAGAGCTTTCAATAAGAGTGGAGAGAACAGTATTAAGAAATGAATAAATAAAAAGTGCAGCGCTGTGTGCAAGGCACAAAAATACAGAGAGAAAAGTGCAGGGCAAAACTGAAGCATGAAATAATTGTATAACTGCAAGGTAAATAACGCGCGTAAGCAGCACGAAAGAAAGTGACACAAAGGCTGCTAAAAACTTAATCAAAGGAAGCGATTGGCATTTTACAACATCGAAAATGAACTATTTCGGAGACAGAACAACCTGATACGATACCAATGCGAAATCAATAAAGAATAACTGGAACAGAGCGATATCAGAGAGCGCATTATCTCATCGTAAGCCAAGCTCTGAAACCACCTATATCGTCGCCTCTTTAAACGCAAGAAGTCAGCAGAGGAGATGCAGATAAACAGCGCGCGTGGCAAAGTCATTAGTGAACAGTCCGTAAAAAAGGCGAAAGAAATATCTTATTGAATTGCAAAGGTTTATTAAAACAATTAAAACTGCAACAATTAAAATTGCGAAGACAGTACACACTTCTTGCCGGTACACTTACTGTGAACGGCGGTGCGATGTTCAGCCGTTTCGACGAGGTGCAACAACTCAGCCACAACGGGGTTGAGTAAGCACTGTAAGCTCACAAGCTAATCTTTCCGCAGCACGCCAGTCCCATGCGCACGCAGAGTTTCCGCCATGCCTTCCAGCGCGCCTCTCTCCTAAATCCAAATGCGGATCACAGCGGGGTCGCGCCGGTGCTCAGCTATTGCGTCGCAGCCTGAGCGGCAACAGGTGCGTGCGAGTGTGTGCCGGTGACGTGCTGATTTTCCGAGAATGTTTGTGCGTTAGTGGGCGCACATACCGGGAAGTGTGCATGTTTTCTTCGGTCGTCCGCATTCACACCCGCGAGCGTGGGCTTGTGTTCGGAGCGGCAGGCCGCAATTGTGTGAATGCGGTCTCGCTTAACGAAGCCCTGCCAACAATGTGAGTCACAGCAGGATGACTGCGAGCCTGCGCTAATTAAGTCAGGAACAATTCACCGGAGCTATACGAGGTATCAAAAAAATTCACAAGGACACCTAATTTCCTTATGTACTAGCAATGCGATAGCAATAGCAGCTGTTGGTGCCTGCACCGGAAGTGACGGCACTTCCAGTCTGGTGACGTTCCTTCGCTTCAGCCAATGGGGATGCTACCGTCTGATGACGCCACTTCCTCCTGCCAATGAAAATGCTCCCGTCTGATCACTTCACTCCCTCCAGCCAATCAAAACGCTCCGGTTTTGT
The DNA here is from genome assembly GCF_052857255.1 of Amblyomma americanum. Lineage (NCBI taxonomy): Eukaryota > Metazoa > Arthropoda > Arachnida > Ixodida > Ixodidae > Amblyomma > Amblyomma americanum. The sequence goes on along the minus strand of NC_135503.1, from coordinate 71,805,472 downwards.
GACGTAAGTTCGCTCGAGCCAATAAGAGAATTTTCTGATCGACGACGCATTTTGATCCCATGGGGCATCTAAAGCAAACGCATAAAAGAAACGAGCAAAGAAAAACGTTGCTCAAAGTGTTCGTTCCCTGGGAACCCTGGCCGCGGCCCTAGCCCGCGTGCGCAGTTGGTTTAACGAAATAACCACGACTCTAAGGAGGCATGCGTGATATTCGTATTTAACGCATTAGAAAGCGTGTTGGAACGTTGCGAACAAGAATGCTTTTAAATTAGCCTGTTATTCATGAGCCAGGCATCTCTTTCAAAACCCTTTCCAATTAGACATGAACTGCGTGTGCTATGCGCCGCATCTACGTGAGACGAGTGCCAGCGCGGACACCGCCGTATCACCCCACGGTAATTCATTGTATTATGACATTATCATCCTAGATTCGATCTCCACTTCATTTTTTTAATTCTTTTCCTCTTTCCCCTGTGTGGTGTAGCAATTCGGCCAGGGATACGTCACCATCAGCCGGCTCTCCATTTTTCCTCTAATTAATCTTTACTTTTTATCCCTCTGCCAGTTGGAAGGCAGCTGAAAATAACGGCTGCTGCACGTACAATCGTAGCCAAATCTCCAGGACATGTGAATAGGTGTCCCCGTTATAGATCCGCCCGTGAACACCTTGTTTTTTCTACATTCGGTCCAACAGATTGGCGCTCGTGCGTGCGACCATCACCTTCACAAGTGGTGCCTCGAGCCACCCGCTAATAACAGAGCTATTAACCGCGATTTTAGTCCTGAGTACCAGAGGATTTTGTCCCCTATAGTACCTACATACATGCACATCCACACACATACGCACACATACATATAATCATACACACATACATAAAATTTACCACCTGTTAAACACCTGCCAGCGCAGTGATCGCTGCCACTCGCTTTGTTTCCACGACGGAGCCTGTTGAGGAAAAATACCACAAATATAGAGTTCGCGGAAGTAATTAAATGGCGCAGCAATTTCGCTAAGAGCCACGTGGCTCTTTGTTTGTGCGACCATTGATGCTTGCATCCGGCCCGTGAAAGCATTACGATAAATGGAAATGAGCATTTGCTTTAGACAAACGATTTTGCTAATCGGTTTTAATGAAATGTTTACCCAAATTTGAAAAAAACACACTAATGTTGGCACAACGTTAACACCCTAACAGAGTCTGAGTTTCGTTCCCTAGTAAGCAACCGGTACACTCTTAACAGCTCGCCGGTGTGATGTGAAACACCGTGCAAACAATATGCGCACTAAGCCCGTTATATGAATCACATGTGATGCCCTCGTTAGCTTGAAAACAGCTGAAGATTTGTGAAGAAACTAAAAGCGTCTTCTGCCGCAGCGTTACGGCAGATTACCTTTGCTTTGCATTAAAATGGCGTCCTGAATGTAATAGAACTTCCTGATAAACCTTTATTCTGTCCCGATCGGCTGACAATTCTGAACTTTTTATAACGAAGGGAGGCTCTAATAAATACATGATAGGCTAATTTTTACCATGTTTCTTATGACATTTGGATTGAAAACAACAAAACGTTTCTTTGTTTTGTGGTGCTGATTAATATTATGCTTTCACTGTAAAATTATTGGGAAAACAAACAAATTTTGCATTAAAATACGCCGCATACCTTTCTGGCCAATAGTGTAATCAACTAGATTAAGTGCGAGATAGAGTAGTGACCTTGAATCTGCCTTGAATTAGGCAAGCATCAGTTTTCTTCGGGAATACCGTCGGGATTGAGTCGCTAATTTTCAGTGGACATACGTACGTCACGCAATCTTGTGCCCGGCTTTCTTTGCTGCCTCTCCCGTCCCATCTATCGACTAGTGTCACCGCATTAAACTTTTTCCAACCTTCTCACTAAACTCTCTGCTATACTAAATAATCGTCACCTAGTTAACTGGATTTCAACCTTCCTATTACATCGCTCCCAGTTTGTTTCTTGCAGCTATACTTAGTCCGCTTCAATCAATATCACACTATGGGTTCCTCAAGGTTCCGTCCTCGGTACATTGCTTACTTTTTAATATAAATAAACTATTCATCTAACAATATTTCTAACATTCGTCTTTAGGCAGATGGCTGCGTTTTATACGAAGCGATTAATTGCTCTAATGATCATTCTAGCCTACAAGAGTCGTTTGCTAGGTTTTTGTACTTGGTCTAGTACATGGCAGTTGAGCATTAACTTTGATAAAATTGTCCGGATATCGTTCTCTAATAAATTTTCCCCTTCAATTTTCGGTTACTCATTCAATGGCCATACCTTAAGCAGTGTATGCGAGTATAAATATATTGGAGTCATTTTCACACATAACTTGCCATGGACTAGTCCATTGATTACATCTGTAACAAAAGAGTTAAAAGCTAAGCTTTCTGTTGCGAAAATTAACTAACTCCCCAGTAGGCATAAAGCATTAAATGTATAAATCGCTAATTCGTCCAGTTTTGGATTATGATAATGTACAAGCTTGGGCGACTTGGTAGATGTTTTGGTGGTTTGGAATCTATATACACAATCACGGATTATAGGTTAGAGGCTGTTCAAAAAAAGCTGTGGGTTTTATTTTTCGCCGTTACGACCGCTATTTCTTATCCTCTTCGGCCCTGCCTTCCCTGAAACTAACAACGCTTTCTGCCCGTTGCCGTATCGAATCATCAAATTTCTAATATTCGATATACACTTCTACCGTCACTTCTTCATCCAACCACTACAGTTTTGCTCCAGAAACATCAACCAAAAGACATCATGAACTTCACTTGACACCTTTCTACGCACGTACTAAAACGGTCAAATTAAGTTTATTTTCCATGCATCATTGATTCATGGAAACTATTACCTGGGAACATTCGCTCCTTTTATTAATAAGTTTTGTAACACCTACTGAAGACACATAATTATGGGCATTCATGCCTGCAATCACACGGTAATCATCTACTCTGCTGTTCTAGTTAATACTTTTTTTCCACGCGCATGATTACTTGTATTTATTTTGTAGATGTAGTTTGTACTTTGTTTATATTGAGCAGGTTCCAATGTTGAACAACGCACTGCATGTTTTCACATAAGTATATTCTTGCTCACCCACTCCTGCCATAGCGCTCTATTACGCTGCAGTATGCATAAGAAATAAAATAAATAAAAAAACTGTGTTAGGTGGCCTCTTGACCTGCTTCTTTAGGTAGAGTCCGCTTAGCGATTGAGGAATCACTATCGCCTTGCTGTTGGCCCCTTGGATGCTTCTACTGCCCTTCCCGAATGGTGTGGGGGAGGCGGTTTCTCCTGTGGTCTCGCTTACGATCAGCCTTTTCCGTAAGCTCATTAATCCACGCTGTACAGTTAGTTCATGAAACGGTCACGATTTCGTGCCCTCAAATACCTCACCGTTCTCTGATTTTGTAACCAAGTTTTAAAAATTCGATTAGCATTCGCAGTGGTCCTTCGTCTACTGAACTGGATTATTTTTCACTGAGCTTCTCGCTGCTGTGCAACATTGTTGCCAGTGTATTTTACGGACAGTATAAATTGCAAGTTCATCGCACAAAAACCAACAGTTTTCGAGCTGATGACCAGTTAGTTGTGAGTGTTTAAAACCTTAAACGCCATGAGGCATAGCTCAGAGGTGCCATAAAAATGCTAATGTCATTGAGCTTACTCACTAGCCAGCATCAACGTCATCATCAGCCTGACTACGCCCGTTGCAGGGCAAAGGCCTCTCCCATATCTCCAAGTAACCGTGTCCTTTGCCAGCTACGGGCACCGTATTCCCGCAAACTTCTTTATCTCATGCGCCTACCTAACTTTCTGCCGCCCCCTGCTACGCTTGTCTTCTCTTGGAATCCACTCCATTACCCTTAAGGATCAGCGGTTATCATGCCTTCGCATTACATGCCCCGCCCAAGCCCATTCCTTCCTCTTGATTTCGACTAAGTTGTCACTAGCCCGCGTTTGTTCCCTCACCCACTCTGCCCGCTTCCGATCTCTTATCGTTAGACCTATCATTTTTCTTTCAATTGCTCGCTGTGTTGCCCTTAACTTAAACTTAACCCTTCTAGCTGCCTCCACGTTTCCGCCCCGTAGCTGAGTACCGATAAGATACAGTTCTTTGTACCTTTCTCTTGAGGGATATTGGTAAACTGCTATTCATGATCTGAGAGAACCTGCCATATGCGCTCCACCTCATTCTTATTCTTCTAGTTATTTCCATCTCATGATCCGGATCAGCTGTCACTATCTGCCCTAAGTAGACGTATCCCTTTATCACTTCCAGCACCTTGTTACAAATTGTGAACTGCTGTTTCCTTACAAGACTGGTAAAAATTATTTTGGGTTTTAGCATGTCAATTTTAAGGCCTACCGTTCTGCTCTGCCTGTCTGACTCATTTACCATGCTTTGCCGCTCATCTCCTGAGTGACTTATCAAGGCAATGCCATCAGTGAATCGTAAATTACTATTCAGCACAAATAGCTATAAGACAAGTCCGTATCTTTCGAAATTGTCATGTTCAGCCGTTAATATATGCTACCTTACCCCTCATTGACAGGTTATTGCATGTATTGTGGCCGCAGTGCAGGAGGTGTAATTGAAAAACAAGAGGAACGCCAACAGGTCAAGGCTGCTGCCTGAACAGCAACGCAGAAACTTAGTGGTTCAGAGAATGATGGACATAGCATGCACTGCCGCTGTCAAAACTGTCCAGCTCATAGGGATCGCTGTCAATTTATGTATAGAGTGGGTATTGCGGGGCAACGCTGGAGGTCCAGAGCATAGCAGAAGTGAGGACGGGAGGATCGACCAGTGTCTTGGAGCTCCAAGGGTACATAAGTACCTTTTACATGGCTCAACAGACAGCCCTGTGAGAAGAACACTTTTCATAAAGACTGCACGGTTTGCGGGACCTTTTCTCTGATCTTTTCAGGGCTCCAGCTCACCGTGTTACGGAAAACGACGGACTATGACATAAAACCCTAAACGTTTCCCTGCTTAAAGCTGTCTCCGTACCAAACTTCCAGCGTGCTTCAGAGACTCGGAATTTTGCCTTTTGAGCTTCAGCTACTAATCAGATAAGACATATCAGCTTAATTTATTTCGCTATCGAACTCGCCAAAATTCAAGACAGCAGGAAGGCGAGGTATTGAGGGAAAGACGGGAGAACCCACGTTTATGAAAAGAACAGATTTAAAAAGTATTGACCTACTGTAGATGTTGAAAGGCTCAATTAGAGTAAGCTAAGCGAGAAAAACATGATTAGCAATACTTAATGAAGCGTGGCCCTTTTGCCGAACACGAAAGAGGATTTCAAGAAACCCTCATTTGCTCCTGTGCACTGCTGTTCAGTTTCCTGACAACATTGATGGCGTTTCTGTGTGTCCCGATACTTTTACCTCTAGGAAATCATTCTTAGTACTACATGGTCTGAACTTCCCGCCATTTCAACGCGCTCGCGACATCAACCATGATGTATACACTCCTAATAAGCGAGTTTCGGCACTTATTGCGATAGAAGCTCGGCTTTGTCAAACTCGCTTGGACAACAACATGGCTGCTTAATAAGCCGAAGTACTCCACATGGATTCGCAAAAGTTTATCTTTTGTTCTATGAATAAATTAATGCCACTGAATACTCCAGGAGACTCTATAGTGGTATCTTATATATCTATTTAGGGCTCTTTGTTTTCTAACAAAACCCGATTCACAGCACTGAATGCGCAGCACGGGAATTACCGCATATCTTAAGCTAAATGCTTGTCAGTTTACACCCTTTGTGACGCTCGCTACCCTCAGCATTGCTTAATCAGATGGTAAGATTGAAATATACGTTATATTAGGCAGAGATCAGGATTGGTTTTACGGGGTATAAAGTACTCCTTGAAGTGACTCAGGCTATGACATTATTAAGCTGAAATGTGAGCGCAGGCACAAGACAACCTATAAAGAAGATACAAGGACAAAACAAAGGCCAAATAGCTCAAGCCGAAGTGTTGAGACAAAAAATTCAGCACATACCACATGTCGACATCGACCCCCAAGCAGACCAGATATGATAAACCTCTGCAGCACAACATGTCATCGCGGCATACGGTATATATAGTGAGAGTGGCCTGCTACGAGTAGTGCAAGAGAAATCGACTGACTGACGACGCGCAGCTATGAAGGCTATGAAAAACGACTGACTAGAAGTTGCCTCTGCACCCACACCTCCGCGCCTTCTAATGAATGATTCATTCATTCATTCATTCATTCATTCATTCATTCATTCATTCATTCATTCATTCAATCAATCAATCAATCAATCAATCAATCATTCTACGAGGGAGGCCGGGTTACGGATAATTTTGACCGTCTAGGGTTCTCTAACGTGTACTGATATCCAACAGTCTAACATTTCGCCTCCATCAAAATGCGACCGTCGCGGCCGGGATCGAACCCGCGTCTTTCCATGGACAGCAGCCGAGCGCCACATGGCCATAACCACTGAGCCGCGGCGGCGGCTTTAAGAGACAGATTTTAACTCATGTACTGACCGGACATATTGGAATCGGTTTATGCAGCCTTACCCACACCAACATCCTACCGTTAGGCTATGTTGTGCGGTTACAATGGCTGCTATAATGCAGAATAAATTTCATCGCAATGTACTAAGACAGCTAGGTGTAACACAGACGCGGAAGTATTTCAAAATACCGGACGAAATACCTGCTATAAACAAGAGAAAAAAATTAACTCAATGGCGCTTGCTTGGGCGACACGAGGGAAATGCGTGAGCTGTCGCCGTTATGAAGTACGCTAATTGAGCACATACCGATTTATTTTTAATTTATTTTACCTTTAGTTCTTGGCGTCTCTTCATCTTCGTTCTCCTCATCTCCTTTAACGCCGCACCATCGGTCATTCTCAACGTGATTAGATCCCTGGTAGCCCTCATACCACTCCTGGCACAGCTGTGCAGCGGTAATGCGCCTATGACCTGCGATAGCAGGTGCTGCCACCGGTGGGCCTTGTCCTACCCATGTTGCTCTTATCTTTCACGTTGGGTATTTTGCTTAGAATCCAGTGAGCAGGTTGTGATGACGCCGCAAGGTAACGTGACCTAGGTGGCCCACCGGTTGTTGCTTCCCTGGGAATTTTCGTGGATTCATTCTCTTCAGGGCTTCGCTCAGTTTACACTCTTCAGTCTATTTTCTCCGCGACATGTCTCCTCTAGTGATCGCGCATTAATATCAGATATGGCAAAGTTTCTTAGTTCTTGCTGCCATTTATAGATTGTGTATATAAATAACGTGCAAAAAAGGACATAAATTGTTCAGCAGAAGATAGAGCGCTCATCACGCAACATTTTTTCTTTCAATTACCTGCTTTCTTTCTACCCGAACCCGAACTACAAAAAAGATCGGAATCCGAAAACAAAAAGGGTCTTAATGTATTGAGCAATAATATAGTTTCATAGTAGAAACTGAGCTTCATGTCCCTTTTACGAGAACTAGCATTCGGTTGGCTACACTGCACAACAGGATGCGGAACAAGAGGGAAAGCACAGCAGGCGCACACGGTGAATAAAAGAGCAAAAAACAAGTAAGAGGAATTGGGGGGGGGGGGGGGGGGTGAAAAGGCGATGACGCCGAGCAATTGTTCTGGCGAAGCGCACCATATGCCTTCGTAGCCTTTATGAAGCGAAGGTCCGGCGACGCTGAACATCCGTTCCGGCATCGGCCCTCGTCAGATCGGCTGAGCGCGGTGCAAAGCCTCATTCTCGGCTCAGTATGGTGACTACAGATGGCGGCACTGAATGTGTTTCCGACGGCAAAACGCAATTAAGATTACATCGCCGAAGTGATGTCTGTGAATGAGACGAATGAAAATTTTGAGAGTACTACAGCAGCATCTTCGGACCGCAGACTCTGCAAGCGTAGCACGGCCTAGAAGCACCTGAAGGTCGTTCACAGTATTAGTCATGCGCGGCAGCAGTGAGGATTGCCGCAGCTGCTTAATCATACCGGAAATTCTGTATCCTCCAGAGTATATACGCACTGACAGGATATAGGGAGCTTCGTTCGTCAGCGCTAAGTGTGCATCCATTCCTACGAAAACGCTGTCAAGAACAATGCGGCGGCGTGCTGCTGGGAACGTTCAACTCGTTCCTACACAAGTGAGCGCTTGTTTTCAGAACCTCAATGTTCATGACCCAAAGGTAAACGTCCCTGGTGTCAATGACGCGACTCTTTTAGTGTGGTAACAATGCTAGGCGCATTTTCCGATTTAGGTCATACGTACGCCACTGAAGCCTGCTTTGTGGCAGGCAGCCCAGCTGCCCGCCGGAGTACACACCTGGATGAACGCCTTCAAGGTGAATGCCTTCAGGGTAAATGCCTTTAGGTCAAAGGCATTTGTGGTTTAAGGCTTTAAAGGTGCGTACAGAGGAATCTGAAATCGTCTTTTTATCGCGGGAACTCGATCTATGCTCTCCGAGCATTGTTAGAAACATCGAATTATTGTCCTGTGTGGTCGATATCCCTATTAAATCGAGTGAAACGTTCCGGCTCCGGCCTTTTCTTTTTGAACTCACCTCCGGAAAGCCAACGCATTAAGTGCCCTACAGCCTCGGCTAATCGGGGAAACCTTCGCTGAAGCCGTAACTGCGCCTCACTCCGCTATGAACGTAACTAAAGGAGGAATTGGCGCTAGCGTCTGTAGTAAAGAATAACATCCCCAGGATTCTGGACCATGCGCCTCGAAAAACCGGTCGCGCCATCTCGCGACAGCCGTCGGCGCGGCGGCGCGTAACTCAATGGCGACGAAAAATAAAAATTGATATTTCGTCGCGCATAACAGTTAGAAATTAGTTGTCTCGCCTAGATGTTAAATGCATCTTAAAGTTTCATTTCGTCGAGTTTCATTGATGTTGCTTACATATTGCGTTTGCCATGAGCAATGATCTATGATAGCATGGAGCCTATGGCGAGGTCCTGAAAAATACCCCACTTGACTTCAATTTATCGCTCACTACAGCCCTATTTTAAAATATATCGACAAGCTCCAGCAGGTTCACGTAGGGTAATGTCCTACCTTTAAGGAAGTATAAGGTATTTTACATTTCAATGGCGTAAAAGTCTTCCTGCGCTATTTCACTATTGATCATGCATCATCAGCTTTTTCATGAAACGTGTGGCGCCCTCTCTCGGTGCGTTGGAAAGGCACACGTCCCTGCTCGCGGCCGGGCTCGAGTAGCGGAGGCGGCTCGATTCCGGCCGTGCCCTGCTACAGTGTCCCTGCTTTGGTAGGTTGCTTTGGGAGGTTGAGCCTGCCGTACGAATGCGCAGTTTTATCAAAAGTGCCCCCATCGGAGGGAGGCTATGGCCATGGGCTGCTACATAAAATGCTACAAGAAAGCGTGTGCCTTCTATGAGGTATATCGAGGAAATTATAAGAAGACTCTTTTGCTTGACAGGTACATTTTTCAATAAGCACGTACAGTGACCACACCGGCATATGTGATAGTGGAATTGCGTACGCAATAACAGTGCAAGCAATGAAGCTTCTAGGTACTTTCGTTCAAGCAGTGAAATTTGTAATTCCCGGACGCTCATACTTAGAGCTCACTCACCGATACTTGTATATGGTTCTTGCACTGTGCATTCAAAATTGTAAAATCGTGTCTTAATGTCTACATTTCAACACTCATGTTATTAGCCTCAATAGCAGAAATCTCTTCCACTCTTTTGTCGATGTGGTGCAAGTGCAGCAAGGATGCGTTGAAGTGAATGTTGCATGTGTTGCACATAAGAGGCGGCAAACCTGATGCCGCGTTTTATGCCAGTAGGTTATTTGTCCAATGTAACAATTAGTAGTGTGGTAGTTCACATTTTTGTCTAGGTTGGTAAAGTGCTTCTCACGATTCGATCGTTCGCCGTCGAGAAGGGGTTTACCATTGCTGTAATCGATGCTAGTTTCGGCAATTCTGTCAAAGATGTACGTGAAGGATGAACCGCTAACGAAGACTTCATAGAGTGGCATGCTGGGAACTATTCTGAAGAGTGTGCCATCAGTTCGGCAAGCCAGTAACTACGCCGTTACCCAGAGCAGCAATCAAGAGTGAAACTCTAGTTAAATGTTCTTGATTATAATTTAAATCTGCTAAGAAATGAACAGAAGTTATTGTCGGATAACACGATGTTTAAAAGATTACTGGTTTTCTCCAGTACGGTGACTCGGCGCTCCACCCAACGCGTTTGTGCAATGCGCCGCTAGCGCGATTCATTAGCGACAGGAGGCTACATGCTCGCGGCCCTGAATATGCAGTGAATTTACCGTGTTGCGAATATGTGCAACAATACCCATAAGCACTTTCGCACGAGTGGCGCGAACATATTTTTTTTTTGCATAAGTTCCAACCTACCCTCGTTTTTTTTTTTCTGCCGCTCTCCTATCTACTTTTCGCTATCCTCTCTCTTTGCTTTTAATTCCACCGGTTGCAGTTCCAGTGCTTGAGGGATTAGATAGCAATCGCTGGGCCGGCAACATTTTTAGCCATGCATCTCCATGTTCCTGGTGCTGGCTCCCTTCCCCTGTCGAGCGGACGGAAAGAATTTCAAGCCGTGGAGAGAAGGGGTTGGGGGGCGATGAAAGAACAACTTAAACCGGGAAGAAAAGTTCGGGGAACCTGAAATAGCTTCAAGCCATGAAGAAAAGAGCCACCGAGAGCCCGGCGATCCTTCCATTCTTATAAACCGGACCCCCCTTCCAACGCGTACACGAGCGCCCGCGCGCTGATGCCGACATCTAGCACGGACGCCTCACCTAGGCTTGCTGGCGTCTCCTGCAGTGCGCATGCGCAGACCGGTTTCGGCTTACGCTAAGAGCGCGGACGCTGAGCGCGTACGCCCAGGAAGGGCCATTCGAGTTGGCGCCTCTAGGCCTTTTTTGGGGTGGGATGACTGTCTTTGAAGTGGCACAGGAGGCCTCCGATAATGATGTCCGGCTTGTGTGTAGTTTGCATCCCTTCCTTTCTGAGAACACTGGCCAAGGTTTCGCAGACACCCTTTACGTACTAACTGCATACCCGTTTTTTTTCCACCAGCGTGTCCTTAGCATAAGCATATCGAGTTGTTTTCGTTGCATCCTTTTAAGTTTTAGATGATACATCGAGTGAAGAATCTTGGGTATCCATTGCCTAGAAATTTTTTTCTTTTGCTGATGATGAGTTTTAATGGCGCACTGGCAACCTCGCCCCAAGCGCAATGGGTTGAAGTGTTTTCTTCAACACAATGTTAGGTGGAAGACCATTTTCCGAGCACTTCAACTCAAAGAAACCAAGCGCCAGGCTTCGAGAAAACTTCTACCCATTGGAAATCAGTGGGTACATGGCGACACTGCGGAACGAATCACACACCGTCTTTGAGCTGCATGCTCAAAGCGATGTGTCATTGCTGTTGTCGCTGATTTTAAAACAAATATGCAAGAATTGGGAATCGTCTTAACCAAAACTTGCTTGAATTCCACCCTACCCTTAGGGCACAATTTTCAGCACTGTTCCTCCCAAAAAGGCTACGGGAACAAGACGCACAACACGCAGCATCAAACGGATGAAGAACGGGGAGAGGCGGTAACGGAAAGGGCCAAGGATGATTTAAGCAGGTGCATAGGTACGGAGAAATTCTTTTTCAAGAGCTACACGGGCAGCCGGTAGCAGAGTGGTAAGAGGGAGGAAGAAAAGGATAGTGGGGAGGGGTCTCCTGCTGTGCCTTTGCCTGCCTTTCTTGTTTTTTCTCCTTTTACTTTTCCTCGAATCGGGGAGCGCAGTCCATGGTTGCTTTTTGGATGCGCTATGTTTCTGTTCCCTATGGTGCGAAGCACGAGCTGCACGACATAGTCGGCGCCTCTGCGAAAACGGCCCGGAAAGGTAATGGACACACTCTTGCCTCCAGGCTGTCACAAAAAAAAAAACTTACAACCGCTATTGTGTCAGTCCTGGCAAAGAGTTTCTCCACACGCAGACAAAAATCTCCCAGAAAAGTCATCAGAATTTCTGCAGAAGATTCTTTACTGCCTTCAGCCAAACTAAGGAATTCCACCAGCCTTGTTAAAAGCACAGCGCATGGCACAGGTAGACAGTGCCACCAAAATCAATTTCGGATGAGTTAGCGTGGTTACGCCAGTTGCAACTAGGAGTGCTAGCACTTCGGTTTTCAGTGCTGTTTCAGTGTTCGGTTCCGTTGCGCATAGATGCAGCTGATGAAGACGACGATATCCAAAATACAGCGCAAGAGACTGGTATTTTATGACGCAGAATGTTCGGCTGCGGCGGTGTGGCAGTCGACGGCGGCAAAAAAGCGCTCCGCTGCCGCCGACGCCGGCGAATCGCCCGGAAGAACGCTCCATGCGGGCCACGCTTAACGCAGTAACCAGCAAAACGTATGCGTTCTCGCCGCCTCGGGTTCGAAACTCACTCGCGGCTGTAAAACATTTTCGATTATTTTATTTCAGGTCAAGTAAATTTCAGACATACAAAGAGGCCACGTCGAAATCCAAAATTGAAGCCTCAGTGCTGCAATGAAAAATGCCTTTGTTCGCGTCTCCGCGGGTTCGACTCCCATTCGTGGATATTTGTGATTGCCTTTTCTGCCTCTTTTTTTCTATGCTCGGGACGGAGTGGACATACATAGGCAAGAGATGATTTTTCTAGGCTCTCAACCTCCGGATTAGTGCTTGCGCACTTATAGCTGCCGATGGAATAATTTTAGACAGCCCGAAGGACAGCTCAAAGAAAGCATTTGTAGAAATTTGCGTACCGGGCATGGCTACGACTTGAGGTGAGAACGTATCTATAGCATGAATGATTAGAGCTGCATTGATTGAGCATGCTGCTAGCGGTGGTGAAAAGGAAGAAGCGGATGGTTTGAGCGGCCATCGCCCGTCACGCTCTCCTAACAACGTACCTTAATTCCCTGATCCTTATGAACGATAGATATATATGCTGTATTCCTAGTTGTAACGAGGCTAGGTGTAACGAGGCTTGTTGTAAATCTAGTTTTGACGAGGCTGAAAACGAAGCAAGCGAAGTTAGTTTCTTTTCGAGCTGAACGATTCGCGGATGAGTTGTCGTCACGTATGATGCTATCGAAATGAACTGCTGACGTAACGATGACATTTTTCTTATTTTAAAGTTCTATAATTTACCTATTACTGAGCGTAGTTCATTAGGACGTGGTTGCATCTGAGCCCTGACAACCTGAATGTGTTCAGCGGAAAAAGGGAAAAACAAATTATTAGAGCTTTCAGTATATTTGAGTTTCTTGCTGGAATGTTTTGACTCAGAGAGTCAAGGAAAACTATGTTATCACGACGTGAATTTTATTTGATCAAGAGCCGACTAAAATTACCTGTTGCAGTTGAAATGATTTCATCTGTAAGAGTGAAGACTCGGAGCGGGTGGTAGGCCCTTGGGGAAGAATTACATCTCCAGTTAGCATCAGCAAGCAAGCCATTTAAATATATTGAAATAGTTCATAGTAACCGTTTTGATCACAGGTGGGTACTGGGAAGGAAACCAATAAAAGAAAGCGTTTCTCGCTTCTTTCAGATTTAGTAGGAATGTACGCGTATACTAAACCGTAAGCACCGACCAGAAAGACATGTAACCAGTAACGTTTTTTGGTTCTTACGTTTTCCGCTTCGGTTCTATTTTATGCATTATTTGGGCTTGGTATTTGTTATTGCGCGTTTCTCTTAGTTTTATGGCACGGCTGTGCCTTGAAGCTTCTACTTTATCACCGCGCTTTTCTTTGGCGCGCCGGGCATCTTCCCGGGCGTTTGCTAGGAGCATGCTTTGTTTGAGCCGGTTATTGTTCGTAACTATTTCTTTTTGTCTTCTTAATGCTGCATATTCACAGGCTAAGTGTACTTAGCTGTGACGGTTACGGGTCTTCTCATGTGTGCATAACTTTAACCGAAAGTTTGTCTTTATGTTGATTTGTATCTGCTGAGCTGTTGATTTTCTGTTAATCGTCCATGACTACCATGATTTTTATGGAAAAGCCTAATGTCTATACGGCACTCTTGTAATAAAAGGAAGTTGGTGCTGCATGTGTGTGGTGTAGTCTTCGCTGCAGCATGTCTCTCCACGGTGGCGATGCTGTAGGACTGGAAGATATATTTCCAGCATGTGTAGAATTATTTGGTGATCCTAAACATCTTCACAAAAACAGCGCGTACGAAAGTGCGGATGGCAAGGGCACGCTGCATGCTGTGATCCCGTCAATATAGTTGTTTGAAAATACACAGACATGCTATCGGTTAGCAAAAGACAAAAACCAACGCAAATTTGGCTGCGGCACAATTAAAGACATTTAAAACTAAAAAAAACCTCTCCTTTACGGCAAACGTTATCACGACTGCGGCTTTCAAAACCACTGTAGGATTTCTGTGCTAGGACAGGCTTAGTTAGGCTTTTTTCTGGGCGCTGTACAAAGTGACACTGAAAGGCACGCACTAACGGGGCTACTGTTCCCTAGTCAAAGGTGATTCGGCCAAGTCCGGGAAATCAGCTTCGAAGGCGCAGCAAAGGTGTCTGCATTGGTGGAAGGGGTGGGTGGACAATTTTCAATTCTCAGAAAATAAGAATGGTTTAGCCGGGGCGAACACATGTGCATGTGCATGGAAGAAACACACGCCAGAAGTGGAAACGTTTTGCATTCCATACGTGAAAGGCGTGAGCGAGACGCTGGCACGCATTCTCGGTAAAGAAGGGTGCTAACAACGCACAGTCTGTTGAGTGGCTTTACGACTACCACCATCGGACGCCTTCTCCCCCCCCAAACGGCCGTCACCCAAAAGAAAGGGCCCAAGAGGTTGTATACCAAATGTCCTGCTCGGTCTTCCCGGAATCGTACCTAGGGGAAACGAAGAACTTCGCCGAAATAATGAGGCAACACAAAGCGGACGTCCGACAAATGAACCGTGACCGCAGCGCTGCGGCCGAACACTGCGAGGCATGCGACCACCGAATGGACGTTGACGGCACTAATGTACTGGAAACCGAAGCTAACCCGCACAGGAGGCTTCTACTTGAGTCGTGGCACATCCAACAGACAGGGAAGAATGTTAATCGCTCCCTGGGGACACTTCCCGCTTCTTACATCCATGGTTTGCAGCCACTGACCCGGATGTCTTCAACACGAGGGCTTAAAAAGCCGAGGTTCGAACCATCCGAGGGTTTGTCGACAGCCCGGCGCCGAGATGCGGCGATTTCCCTGTTAATCCCCGTCAGCAGGAAGCGTGCATGGCGAGGCAAGCGGGCGTAGACCGGCGAAGGCAAAGACCGAGCCAGAGGAAAGGAGCCAAGACGTTTTCCCGAAACCGCCCGCCCCCCTTCGCCCGTCTAAGGAAACCACCGCAGTGATAGCGTAGCATATCGCATGGTCAGCGCGGACGCGGCAAGCAGACGCCGCGTCTAAGCCGCGACGGCGTCGAAGTCAGAGGATGGGGCATACCAACGGGTCCCGAGAAGCGGGCCTGCTTAACGAAACGCTGAAGCGTGTTCAGAGGCAGCAACGACAGGCTGGCGCCTCTTTCCAGATTTTGCGGGGACGCCTGTCAACAGTCGTCCCGAAGACGAGTAGTCTACTACTCGCAGCGGTAGCGATCGGTTGAATATCGGTAATTGGCGTAAAGCTGGGAGCCGCATGGGAATGTTTTGATGTATTTTCATATGTTTCTCTTTTTACTTTTTAAGGGAGAGAGTTCGAGGGAAGAATGGGGCGTGGCACGTAAACCTGTTGGCCCAAGCATTTCGAGGGTTCATTCCCGGAATTACATTTTCTTATAGCAATTTAGATGTGCTGTGTATTTCAGGGAGAGGGTTTGAACCTTGCCGAAATTGGAGGGCGTGCCATGAAGTTTGTAAACCAATGATGGGTTAGTTTGCTGTTGATTGGGCGATGCAAGAGGTGGGCCGGGTTTCTAGGTCTTTAAAACCAGGGTCCGGAGCCATGGGAGATCGTTCTGAGCTAGATTTAGATCCCTTGCATCTTCGGCGGTGCCAATGAAGGAAGATTTTCCCTTAGCCAGTTCCATGTAACCGCCATCGCCCCCCATACACCTTGCCCTCGTCTCCCGCATCCTTTAAGCTCCTCAGGACCTGGCTGTCTCGCTACTGTCTGTCATCAGCTGCATCTGGTTAGCCAGTTCCCTGCGTCCATTGACTTTCTTCTGCTGAAGTTTTGATGTACCACCTGGTCGAGAGAGTCATTGCCAAAACGGTAACAACCTTCCCAAGCCATTTCTTTAAGCACCTCGGTCCATGTTACGTTTTGTGTTTGTTTGCATGTCCTGATTACACAATTCAGGGCGGTCTGTAGAGCTTGTTGGTAACTTTTTTTTTAATTCCTACAGCATGACAAGCGTAGAGCTTACATGCGTGTGCAATCACTGTGGATTTGGTTTGTGTGGAAGGATTGTCACGGAAATTCAGTGTGGGGTCATCGTTTCGATTAAAGAAGATAAGAGGCTTAGGCAGAATTCGACACAACCACTAGGTTGCGAACCAAACGCGCTCGAGGCCACAATTGGTTTGGTTGGTTTTTTGGGGAAAGGAAATGGCGCAGTATCTGTCTCATATATCGTTGGACACCTGAACCGCGCAGTAAGGGAAGGAATAAAGGGGGGAGTGAAAGAAGAAAGAGGTGCCGTAGTGGAGGGCTCCGGAATAATTTCGACCACCTGGGGATCTTTAACGTGCGCTGACATCGCACAGCACACGGGCGCCTTAGCGTTTTTCCTCCATAAAAACGCAGCCCCCGCGGTCGGGTTCCAACCCGGGAACTCCGGCTCAGTAGTCGAGCGCCCTAACCACTGAGCCACCGTGGCGGGTAATGATCTGGGAACAAGAACAAACAAAGGACGCGTCTTCGTTTGGAGCTATCCACGAGGGCCACGATTAAACATTAATTCTTTCGCATTCCATGATTTCACAAGCAGTCTTCAGTGTCCTCAAAATTTCTTCTTTTTTTTCTGACATATAACTGCGAATTTGTAAAGATAATACTTGTACATAGTTCCTGACCACTCTGCCTCCTATAGTTTATGGCTATAGTTATTTCATTTCTCTAATCTGCCTGATATCCCTTTATTTGCGCTGCCCCAGCTCAGGTGCTCGCAGCAGGAAAAATCTTTCCCTTCTTTTCTTTTTATTATTTGGATAAAATCACCGCCACTACTACTACATAGAATGGCCACCCATCACAGTTAGCATTCAACATTGCACATGCGACACGTGACACGCCGCCGCGGTGGCTGAGTGGTTATGGCGCTCGGCTGCTGGCCCGAAAGATGCGGGTTCGATCCCGGCCTCGACGGTCGAATTTCGATGCAGGTGAAATTCGAGAGCCCCGTGGACTATGCGTTGTCGATGCATGTTAAAGAACCCCAGGTGGTCTAAATTTCTCAAGCCCTTCCCTACGGCGTCTCTCATAGCCTGAGTCGGTTTGGGGCGTTAAACCCTCATAAAACAACGACCATAAAAAATGTACACAACGACCGGTCGTTCATGTTTATAGCATGCAAACAGCTTAAGGCCCTTGCTTACATGGTGCTAATTGCGGTTTACGTAGTGCTCTCATATTTTATTAGGTAAAATTACAACATTTGGCCAGAAAAATGCAGTACAGGGAGACGTCGGAGCAAATGTATTATTATTCCAAAGGATATGCAAGGCACTGCAGATAATTTAGCGAAGCTTAAAGAGATAACATGCAAAGGTCCGAATAATGCAGAAATACAGCAGGCGCCTTCTGCTGGACATAATATTTCTGAAGTACGTAATTAACAAGTAGCGCTATCTCTCTTGTTCTTCATAACTTTAGCTCAACATTTTCAACATAAATGTAGACCAAGTGAGGACTTTATTTACTAATGTACGCATGCCAGTGTTACCGGATACGTTGTCATTCATAAGTAGACATGATGCAAAGCATGCAAGGCGACCGAATTAAAGAGGGATCGCTCGTGGGCGATGTAAAACGGTATAGCATACCTACTGACAGAGGAGTGAAGCGGCAAGATTTGACACATAAAAAAAAAACCTGCAGCTGGTTCGCTTTCCCATCTCGAGGAATAAAAATAAGCGCACAACAATATGTTTGGATAGAACAGATGACAACCTAAACCTTGCAAGTGCAGAATATTTGCAGCGCGCGCATTTGTTTCTTCAAGCTTTCCTTAGCATTAGCTGAGCGACTCTGAATACCAGGTGTTACCTGGAAGACGTTTCAAAAATATGCGTTTTGGCTTTAAAATATGGCTTTTACGGCACAGTATTACCAGTGTGAATTGTTTCCGGTGAATCGTTTTAACTATTCAGCTGGTTAACTAGATTTTAATAATTAACTTTTAACAATTGCAGTTAGGCGCTTAGTCGTAATTTTAGATTTGTAGCCGGTAGTTAGTAATAGCCATATAAGTTTTTAGAATTTCCAAAACATGGTTACCTTTGGCCATATGGATCGACAAAATTTGGCTGTTTCGACTAGTTACGCGCACTGGAAAGGTTTCTTTGCTTGCATGCTTTCGAAAGCGCATGTATTTTCGCGCTAACTGGTTCTTGAAAATTGGCTTTTGAGGAGAGGAAAGGACACAGTAACTGTCCCGCCTATCTCGGCGGGCACCCGAATTGCACCGTAAGGGAAGAGATGAAGGAGGGAGTTAAAGAAGAAAGGAACAAATAGGTGCCGTTGTGGAGGGCTCCAGAATAATTTCGACCAACTAGGGATCTTCAAAGTGCAGTGATATTGCACAGCGCATGGGTGCCTTTTGCGTTTCGCCTCCATAGAAGCGCAGCCGCTGCGGTTGAGTGCAAACCCGGGTACTCCGGCTCAGCAGATGAGCACCTTAACCACTGAGCCATCGCATGATGTAGCCAAATTTTGTCGAGCCACTGCGATGAGGGTAATCACGTTTTCGAAATTCTAAAAACTGATACGGATATTAGTAACCTACCTCTAACTGCAAATAGGCGCCTAACTAATAGTTAAAAGTTAATGTCAGAATCAGTAAACCAGCTTCCTCCCGGTTTACTGCCTGTTAGCTACTGGGTAACTACCGGTTAGCTACAGTTTGCGGGCACTGGTATACTATGCCGCAAAATCCATATTTTAAAAGCGAAAGCTTTTCCTGCTTTCGTCGGAGCGATTTCGTCGTCACCTCACGTTTGATCTTGAACGTCCTTGCTGCGCCGCTGCCATGGCAACCCAGCAAGTGACTTCGCCGCGCCGCCAAGCCTAGTCTTCGCCGTCTCTGCGCAGGGGCTCCACAGCCGTGCAGCGGCTGCTGCCTGACCACGTTATCTAGCCGAGTATCAGCTGGATAAAAAAATATTAGCTGTTGCTCAACTACTGCTGAACCTTGTTAGAGAGCGAGAGCTGTGATGTATCGTGCAAGCAGACGCGGCTTAGCGTCTGTAGCGTTGAGTGCGTTCCGCACACTGGATGAGCAGTGCGCCCAACCTGCCACCATGGCAGGTGGCATTTGAATTAATGGCTGATCGCGAGAGGTTGGTCAGGCTGCGGCCTATTGCTGCAGTGCCGCGTGTCTGCCACAACGTTGTCAGCGCTAATGCATGCAGCCCACATCTTTCTCTCACCACCATCACGTACCTCAAAGCGCTATTGAGGCGCCCACTTACACAGGTGGCCAGTTATATGCGCCCTTCCTTTCCACAAAATCACCAAGAAAGTTGTCAACGCCAACACCAATGAACACAATGAACGCCGACGACTTTCGCTTTGTTAGCTGAGCTAATCCGAGAAAGCTTAATTTTGATGATGACTTAGTCTTCTCTGTAACACCTGGTATGTGTTACTGCTGTTATCTGTATAAGAGAGCCCAGAAAAATTCAAACCTTTTTCTTTTGCATTTGTTTATTGATGTTTGAAAAAATGTTGTTAGCTTGCATATAAATAAGCTGCGAGGAATATAAACTTAAGAGGTGTCTTGATCACGTTTTCTTTAGGTTTTTAGGTTTTCATTGACTAAAATGTGTTAGAGAAATTGGTAAAATTGCACACTAGGAGGCCCCAAAGCGCGGCACTCAGGGAGACTTCCTATAACAAAATGTCTCCGCAATTGGTATACCACCAGTTTTCACTCGGACTCACAAATGGGACGACGAAAGGCGGGAGTGGACTACCTGCGCCGCACACACCGACAGGCACGAAATGCTGTATACGTCGACGCAGCCATGTACCCCAATTCCACGAACGCGGTGGCGGTAGTTTTGGACACCAACTTCAAGGAAATCGCCAGCGCCTCTCTACGCAACTGCTCTCCCACAGTAGCAGAAACGGCCGCAATCGGTCTCGCCATCCAGCACGGCGATACCACGCGAAACGGACTAAAAATTGTTACAGACTCCCAGTCGGCGTGTCGGCTCCTCCTCACTGGCAGACTTCCACACTCCATCGCTCCCATTCTGACTACCTACCCCACATGTTAAAAATTCCACATGCAAGCACCAAATCACTTGGGCTCCTGGGCACGAGGGGCTCGAGGGAAACGAGGCCGCGGACAGTCTATCTCGAGATACACCAACCGAGCGACTAACCTCCCCGACGTCACCCCTCTTCCCTCTATGTACGGCGAACGCCTCCTCCTTCTCCGAACGCAAAGGCAAGTATATCCCCCACCACACTCGAAGCTAACGGCGGCAGAGGCGAGGGGCTGGTGACAACTACAGACGAACACCTTCCCAAACCTACACAAATACCATATCATGTTTCCCGATAGATACGACGGAATCTGCCCCTGGTGTGGCGGAATTCCAACAACATACCATCTAACATGGGGCCGCTCCGGTAGCAAGCCCCCCGAACTAGACAAACCTCAATCCGAGGAACAGTGGGAGTCTGCCCTGCTCAGCTCCGATTTGGTAACCCAGCGTAGCCTGATATCCCAAGCAAGAGCAACTGCGGTGGACATTGGGGTCCTGAAATAAGGACTCCACCCAAAATCTGTTTTTTCCCGCCTCTTTATCCTACCTTTCTATGAATAAATGTTTTCTACTACTACTATTACTACCGCCAGTTTTGAACACTCGACTTCCAAACTTAGTGATGATGCCAGAGACAAAGCATTTTTCATAGATATATTTTTTCGCGCTAAGCGGGCAGCCTGAGTCCAGTAAGGTAGATAACGCGGTCAAGAGTTTGAGCAAACCCTTCAATCCCCAGTAACTTAAGTCCTCTAAGGCACTCATTTCGTCACAAATGGATATGTTAACATTTGCATAAATTACCATTCAAGTTCATTGGCTCTTCATTTCGTAGTGACATATCTTTCCTTTGTCTTTTCTTTGGTTCACTTGTGCTTCGTTTTGTCGTTCCTCGGTGTGTGTGAGCTTTCTTGCGCTAAATGTTTCACCATGCCATCTTTTTTTTACAGAGCAAGGGATACCTTATAAAATGGAAAGGATATTCCAAGTGGCATTGCTCCGTTGAACCAAGAAAAAATCTGAACGGCGCCTGTCTCCGGGAATTTAAGCACCCAAGCAAGCCATCGCCACAACGACTGGAAGCTGCTGCTGAGGAATTAATTTACGCTGTGCAAAAGAAACTTTCCAACAGCCGTCGATCCAGCGGGCTTGTCAAAGTGAACATAGACCTGGACATCTTTAGATGGGTTTTCAGTAGGAAAGGAAGGCCGCTCGAAAGGGGTTGGATTGTTTGCAATGAGTCAGACTTTTCAAAGCTGAATCTTCCCTTTGGGTGGCATACTCGAGAAACGAAACTTGGCAGTGTAGTGGCAATTGAGTTCCCAGTGCGTGTGAAGGCTGCTGTGACACGACAGAAAGCTTGCAAGCTCTTTCCAAACGGCTATCCTGTGGAAAGTCTGCAAATGTTCCTTGTGTCGAAGGTTGTTGCATGCAGAACCTAACCCACAGAAATAGTGAGCCTTCCGCCTTTCACATATATGTTGCCAGCAAACGTTTTGGAACTTTGTTTTTTTTTTCGATATAGTATTGATTCTTGCATTTCAATTTGTGTTGTTTAAAATTTCTTAAAAATGAGTTCGGGAGCTTCGCGCTTAGAGATTTCTGAATGTGCAATTTCATTTACATTGACAAATAAGACAGTTCTGGAAATCTTTAGCAACAAAACGGTTTTGAAGAAATCTTATTTTGAGACAATAACATCTTTTATTCCACTTGGCATGTCCATCCCAGAGAGTTTAAAGGTTGCAGTAGAGACAAGATTTAGAAGCCTCTGCTCCTCGGTAGATACTCAGTACAGAAAAATTAATGGCCGAGCAAAAGAGGGGTTCCTTAAAAAAGAGCACCATGTAAAAATTCCCTTCGATAAGGAAAGTTCTGTTCAAAATTCAAATAACAGTATCAAGGACATCATTATTCAAGCTTTACAAGAAGAAGTGAAGCGAATGGAGGGTGTATCAGAACGGTCTCTTTCTGAACTGCGTAAGTCCATTCAGGATTTTGAGGCAAAATGCCTTCAGCTGCAAAAAGAAAACAAAAGCCTGTCATCACAGGCAAAAAACTGCCGCTTGCTCAACAACTGCGGAAAAAGGGTCGGGGAAGGTTCAAAATGCACCGATAGAAGAAAGCTGCATTCTGTAGGCAGCGTGATAGTTCAAGGGCTAGAAGAAATTTTGGAAAGCTATGGCTTGGACTTATGCCAGTTGGTTGTAGAAGACCTTCGAGGGCTACTGCACAAAATTACTTTTTCTGACATTGACGGAATCTCCGTGGAGCGAGGAATCAAAAAAGAATACCGCAGTAATGGTAAAACTGACTATCAGGATCTCTCTTCCCCCGAGAAGAAAAGCGTCCGTGCAATCACCGCGCTCTTTGACAACCACTTTGTAAGCAATGTTTTTTGGGAAAAAATGTCTTCAGCTGTCCCTAATTTACCCTCGCTCCGTGTCATCAATTCATTCAGGCAAAAACTAGACGAAAGCACTGCTGTGTTTAAAACCCTAGGAGAAGCAGCTGGCGCTCAGGTGTCTTTTGTGCACGAACTTGAAACTGCCGTTGCGGAGTACGCAGTGAATAGAGGTATGACAGGAGAACAGCTCATGTCGCAGCCAATTTTGGTCAAAATAGAAGGAGATGGCTGTGTAGTCAGCACACGAACAAGCTGGACAACTTTATTTTTTCTCCTGATTGACAGCAGCCGGAGGCTGCAGAGCCATACCTTACATCGCCTGCTCGCAGTCGTCGAAGTCTCTGAAAACTATTTTCAGATTAGAGCAAGTTTGAAGGATTTGATAGACGAAGTTAACAGTGTTGTGAAAAGGGGCAGTGTCAGCTTGGAAGGACAGGAAGTTCCCGTCATAGTCTGTCTGGGCTCAGATCTAAAATTCTTGCTCATGGTTCAAGGATTGCAGTCAGCGTCTTCTAGGCACCCATGTCCTTTCTGTCGTATTAATTTAAAGGAACGAAGCAGAGCTGGGGCAAACACAGAGGAGTGTAATAAGCCGCCTCTTCTGCGCACTCTAAAAAACATGAGGGAGGACGGCATTGTTGAAGAATTCGGAATGAAAGTCGTTCCCCTATTCAACATTGAACCTGCATTTGTGGTTCCAGACATTTTACACATGCGCATTAGAGTCGTTAATCGCCTGGTTGATGGATTGATTGTCGAAGCAATGGACAAAGACAACCGCGATAAAGTTACGAACTTAAACACCAAGAGCACTCACGTGGAAGCAATTGTGCAGGCAATTAATAGCTGTGGTGTAAAATTTGAACTGTGGCAGGACGAAAGAAAAGGAAAAAATTTCACCTGTATTCAAGGAGACTCCTGCGAGCGCCTGCTCGAAATGCTGCCAGAGAGGCTCACTGGAAAACTCAGCCCGGAAACAGAAAAAAAAATTATCTCACTTTGGAAAATGCTTAGTCGCATTTTTGATCATTTTGAACATAACACGACCGGCGAAAGCATCGAGCAAGAAATAGCCAAATTCCATAAAACGTACTTAGAACTTGGAGAACGAGGGCATAAGGGTTACGGGGCTGAAAGAATGACGCCATATACGCATATTCTTGTCTGTCATGCCTCAAATAAGCATAAAGAATTCAAGTGTTTGGGGTGGTTTTCGAGCGAAGGCATTGAGAAAAAGAATGATATTCTGAAGCATTTGCATCATGCAAGATCCAATAAATGGAATGCGGCCGCCGATGCGTTGAAGCTGGCAAAACGCCTTGAGAATAGCGCGCACGTAACAACAAGTCGAGCGTACAAAAAACACGATCGTTCATACTGGGTTGAGGGTATGATTGAAGAGAGTCGCACAAATAGGGCTCGAAGCGCTCCTGAAATGGAGCGCGAGGATACACCTCCCGCTTGCATCGAGGATATGAACGCGGTTGAACTGCGGACCGAATTGAAAGCTGCTGGCATTTCAACGAAAGTAAAATCAGTTCCCGAACTGCGTGAAATGCTTCGCAAAGAAAGAGAAAAACGATGTTTTCAGCAGTCGACTGGACTTCTATTAGCAAAAATTGCCTGCAATTAGCAATTGCCAGCTCGCGATGTTCCGCAAGTCTGTATGCCTCAGTTTTTATCATTTCTTACTTTTTTAATGAAATATTCATCAAAAATTTTTGTAGTGCAGTATGTGCACACTTGCAGCTTGAACGGTTTACTATGTCTCTTCACTCAATGCTAAAACTCGCATTCTCGCTGGTACGACTAAACGAGAGTGAAATGCTTTGTTTGTGCTTGTGGCGACTTACATGTGCAGTAAATGTTCTTCGTTCTTCGCCATATTTGTGATAATCTTCCTTGATGTGCAATATTTACACGCTGTATCTGTATTCATGTATGATATGTTTATATTTTTGTATCGCGCCACGCTGTGTTGTTTTGTGTTTTTTGGGCTTCATCAATATTAGGCCAATTGTGTTTTATAATTACTGCAGTGCACGCTTGAAATGCCTTCGCAGTGCACCTCTGGCTGCCTATGTTCCCTGCGAAACGGCGCGGTTCATGTGGCTGACCTCATTGTAGCGCGAATGTTGCACCTCTCCTTTCCTCACAACCAGCCTAGTGATGTGTGGCGGTTGCAAGTGGTACACGTCTATGTAGAAAGTGTAAAGTTTTGCCATACTTAATATTTACTACCGACACTTTCTCAAGCTGGTTCTGTGCATAAGTGCATTGTGTATTTCTAGCAAACTGTCGAAATATATCGTTTAGACTTTTTCTGCGCCATGATGTGATGCGATAATAAATGTATTCTGTCATGTCAAGTAAACTGCCGCTTTGATTTTTTGTACGAGTTTTTGTAGCGATTATTACGGCAGCATTTCGAGCCTTCAACGTGGCGGCGCCGTGGTGGTGGCGGCACCGCCACCCTGTGGCTGCGTTGACACCCTGTAGATGCGCCGCCACCCTGTCACGTTGTTGGTCACGTGTTTGGTCACGTGACCAAGTTCCACTCGGGCAGCTGTAGCTATCGCGTCACTCCAGGTTTAACCAAAGCTTAACCACCGTTATTTATTTTTTTGCAACTTGCACAAAAGGACAGGAACAAGGAATTGAGCAAAACACTCAACAGGTTAGGAAATTCGGTAGGCTGAAGAAGTTAAACTGAATGTACGCATTGCTACATTTAATTCTCGCTCTTTTCAACTTCACTCCTGAACCTAATATGGCCTCCTTTTGGAGATTCTCATTTGCGATGGCATGTTCTATCTGCGGCCGCCTCAGCATTCACAGTTGACGGCGAGGGGACCGAATTCCCGGGGGTATTCAGCGTCGGTCGTAATCGAGTCACGTCACCATGCTGGTGAGTAACGTCATGTAGATCCGGGCGTCAGGGTACGTTAGTAAATTTCAGCTTTAACATAAGTGATGTGTCTCCACTTGGATCCCAATTTAGATCAGTTACGAAAAACAACAGAAGGAACGAAGAGGACCGGGTGGGACGCATTGCTGCCGTTATATGATCTCTAATCGTCTTTGAAACATTTGTCAGGCAGTGCTTTCAAATACGTGAAAAGGTATGTTTGGCGCATCACAACTCCAGCTGCCGCTGAGCGAGTTCTTACAACGTGAAAAAGCAATGCTTGCTTTCCGATCCCTCATAGTTATGTCACACCCAAAAATAATTGTGGAATCTCCTTCATCACGCTTTTCCATAAGCCGTATATTATTTCCATGCGTTTTGGTTTATAGTTTATCGTCCCAAAGCGACTCAGGCTATGAGGAGCGCCGTAGTGATCGCAAAGTACAACATTCATGACTTGACTACACAACTCCTCATTGCGGCAGCACTATGAGCAGTACATTTGAACAAAGAAAAGAAATCGCGCTGAAATTAAGAAATTTGGGGAACACTTAGCTCCGCCTTGTTGGTATGATGCTATAGCATTAACAGGTCTTTTCTGCGGCTTGGTGTCCTCTGCATATTTTGCATTCGAAATTTCAGGCTATTTCGCATGGTCTCATGACGTAACATTTAGCCCGGCGAGCAATGAGCACTCGACCGTATAACCAGCCAACAGCCACCCCCTAGTGCACCTCCCATCTCGGACATGTGACGGCGCTTGGTCATGTCACCAGGTATCGTAATCTAGTATCTTAACCCCGCTCAGCCACAGCGTTTAATGCTGGGATGCATGAGGCGTTTTTACGGCGTGAGGCCGGCGATTTTCACCCGATGGTGAGCGCCGCCACCAATGTGGACCTACCAGATAATTTTCGCACGTCGTCCGACGACGGTTGATGAGGCGGCGGCTGACGCGAGCGAATAGGTGCGCAGAAAGCCCGCTCTTTTCCGATATGACTGCTTGCGCACGTCGCCGTCGACGAGGCCGCCATGGCCGACGAGCACGTGGCGACTTGGGGGGCGGGCATGGAAACGTGACTGTCTTGAAGATAAACGATTCATCAAGCATAGCATGTCTCTTTTTTATGGGGACATGAATTACTGTCGTATGAAAATGGGCGCGCGCGTTTCCTCAAGGCCGGTGGAAGAAAACCACGCGCGCAAAAAGCCTGTGTTGTCTCGAGCGTGTGGTTCTCGATATCTGGACATGTTCATGCGGAGTAATGTGATGAAAAAAAAATCCGAGGGATCTGGTTGCATGTTACATTCTCGAATTGCCTGTCATAAGACAGGCCGGTGATCAGCCATGGAACTTAAAAGCTTCACATCCTGAGCCGGCCCTCGCCCTCCTAACCAAGCAAAACTTGCGACAAGCCAAGTGGGTGCTCCGCGTTTTTGCGCCACTGCATGCAATGGACTCTACCGTGGCGCGCGCGCGCACACCCACACACTCAGCCCAACACACACCCACACACATGCAGAAAAAGGCAGTGAACTAGGGCGCCCGAAAGTCACGTGCATGCAGGTACAATTCCTATACAAGCGCATCCCGAAAATGGTTACACGTTTAAATGGTATTATTCAATAATTTGTACGCTGAGCAACCTGCCACCATACTTGTGTATAAATGCAGGAAACACATGTTGTGTGCAAGCAGCCTAGGTAAAATGATCAGCGCCGTTCGTAAGTAGAAGGCAGCATATTTTCATTTTTGCGAAAGCATAGCAGCTCATAAGGAGGAAAATCAGGCGTTGTCCTCCCCAGAGGTTTGGAAAAACCACGTGACCTAATCAGAAGAAAAAAAATTAAGTTTCGTAAATAAAATACTTTCCGAAGTGGGTTCCGCACCCACGAAGGGAACCCGCCGCATTGGCTCAGTGGATAGGGCGCGATGTCAGTGCACGCTAAACATCCCCAGGTGGTCTAAATTATTCCAGAACCCTCCACTACGGCACCTTTTTCTTCTTTTTTTTTCACTCCCTCCATTTTCCCTTTACGGCAGCGGTTCAGGTGTCAGCCGATATGAAAGACAGATACTGCGCCATTTCCTTTCTCAAAAAACCAATTTTCAATTTTTACTTTCAAGGTTAGTTTCTAAAATTGGTTTTGAGGAAAGGAAATGGCGCAGTAACTGTCTCACATATATCGGTGGACGCTCGAACCACGCCGTGAGAGGACTGACCTCTGGCCCACTTGAAGGTCAAAACTGTAAGCACCGCGAAATCGTTACGAGGTAGCATAGTGAAGCTTTCGCATCAAAAGTGAAGGAAAATAATGTTGCCGGCCGCGGCAATTGCTATCTAATATCTTAACCGCCCGAGCTGCAGCCGGCGGAGGAGAAAGGGAAATGATATCGAGGAGAAATATAAAGGGGAGCGATAGCAAGGAAGCACAGGATCGAGTATTCGGGTGTGGCTCAATCCCCGGTCCGCTTTCGAAGGGGGATGCCATTCACATACCTGGCTTAATATCTCATATGGGCCCTTGAGGCTTGGGTGTTACGCATATTTTTGAAAGTATGGCGGAGTGCTTGGCGTAACGCACTCTGGCACAGGTCAGCCCGGTATTGCACTGCCTCCGGGATTGGCCCGTGGCGTACGGGCTATTGCGCGCGCTTTTCTTCTGTCTCTTTACTCCCATCTTTCACCTCCTACTATCAGCACGCAGGCAGCTGGGCGTGGCTCCGCATTGAGCCAGTAAGCAAGCCCGTGCTTTTCCTTTCGTCCTTCTGTCGACAACTCAACTCGAAAAAAGGAAGCACAGGGGCTCGAGCTGGGTTTGGGTATCGTCGCCTTCATCAACTTCCATTCGGGCGGCGTGAACTGATCAGCTTGGCTGGCCATTGCATTAGAGCAGCACGCCATCGCCGCAGCCGAACACCACGCTGCAAGCTTTCTCCTTCACAGCTCGTCAGTAGACTTAATTGTTGTCCGTATTTTTTTCCCCGTTGTGAAAAAACTTGACAATTATGGTGAGTCAGGTTATAACTGCAACCTCTTTCGAAAAAAATAAAGACACTGACGTGTAAACAAATGCGCAACACAAGGTTCTTACTGATGCTTATACGGCCGCTAGTTCTGTTCTGTCACCAGTCACCAGATTTTCTGTACAGCAAAACACCATTTACCATGAAGACACAGACCGTCCCATGGGGATAAGTTGGGTGCAGCGTTAAAAAATTCTATTCCACGCATTATGCTCTGGACTCACTGAGTGATAGCTGGGCCTTGGCACAATTCTGGAACGTTTAGCCATATCTTGTGTGATGTGCATATATACCGCCAGTAGTTTTTGACAAATGGCCCCTCAAAGTCGGACAAAGACGGGGCGTGTACACCACTTCAACCCCAACCCGATTTCTTTCTTTTTTTGCACCGCAGTAAAGGAACAGACTAGGGGAGCCGCACAGTCAGCCCGTTTCGAACACGCTGGGTGGAAAAAAAAAAACAGAAACGCGAAGGGTGCCCCCTCCCGAGGAGCTTGGCTTGAGGGGAGGACACACAAAGCGGACAATGGGCGAAGCTTACTAGCGTCTCTCTCTCAAACCGGGAGGAAGAATGTAAGAGAAGGAGGAGGAGCTCAACTTCATGCGGCCCGTGGTGGCGGCGTTGTGAACTAGGAGCGAATGAACCAGAATCCTGGCCATGATAAATCTCACCGCAAGAAGTTTCTGAAAGGAGAAAAGATATCTCTCTCTCTCTCTCTCTCTCTCTCTCTTGAATTTCTTACCCGCACGGCCGTTGTAACCGCCTCGCATCCTTTGCGCGTTTCACGAACTATGTCAGTCGCGTTATCTCGGGTGCTGTTCCCTGCTTTGCGGCGCCGGTCACAGCCACTTTGGCGTCGTGTTCCTTCGTGTGTTAGTGATTTCATTGCTGCGACAGCTACGGTGATGTTTGATTTTGCGCTTGTTACCTTCGAAAATGGAAAGGCTGCAGATCGAGAGACCGGCACGAATATGACAGGAACCTCTCACTGCGGTCGCCCTCTCGAGAGCCACTGCTCATTTCGGCGCCGTGTATCATGAAGTATGATTTAGTCACTGCTGTTTACGAAGCAGTCGATCATAGTATTGGGTCCGCAGTAGAGTCGACACATCGTGGGAACCCATTATGCAGCTGCACGTTAACTGAATTCGATTGCTGTCGCATATATTAGTATGGAGGGTGAAGGCCATTGCGTGATAGCGGTTGCCTTTCACGTGTTTACATAAATACTAAAAAAAATTCGCAATTATAAAAGATTGTAAGGTACATCGCGTGCATGCATTAAATTGCGTGCACTCATTGTGCACGCAATGATCCATCTGTATTGCGCGAACAGTATGCCCGAAATGATCGCACGTGTACTGCATGAATGATGAGCGAAATGATGCACTGAAAATGTCAGCTGGCTACTGATCCGGAGTTCCCGGGTTCGAACCCGACCGCGGCGGCTGCGTTTAGATGGAGGCGAAACGCTAAGGCGCCCGTGTGCTGTGCGACGTCAGTGCACGTTAAAGATCCCTAGGTAGTCGAAATTATTTCCGAGCCCTCCACTATGGCACCTTTTTCTTTTTTTCAGCGAAATTTATTGCCCCAGGGCATCAATAATGGGTGAAGGTGTGATGAATGATGTAGAGATTAAATGAATGGAAAAAGGTTAGCTGATTTGATGAAGTCCAGTAGAGAACGATGGTGCGGTCCCTGCGTCCAGGCAATGTATGAAGCAGGGTTGCTTGGTGAAAGACCTGCTACCATCAGGTGCCGGATCCTTGTAGACTTGAGAGCTGGACAGTCCCACAGTAAGAGATGTATGTCGGCTTCAATGTCCTCGTGTTTACATATCGGACACCCTGGCCGAGGAAACAAATCTCGGTACTGAGGTCACTTCCGACTGACGGCTGGTGTGAGGGCAACTCCGACCCGGATCCTCCTAAGCGCAACCTCCTCTGCACGGATGAGGCCGCGGGGGAGGGTTACCGCACACGGAGGGATGACAGCACGTGTGCGGCGCCGGAGCAGTTAACTTTCTTGATGAAAGGAGGGTAAAGTTGTCCAGATGAAGGAGCCGTGGCGGTGATGAGTTTGCATTCGCAAGGCGGGTCGCTAAATCTGCCTGGCTTTGATAGGTCAGCAGATCCCGTGGGACCCACTCAATATGTACTGACTGCGGGATGCGTGCCGCGAGCCGGCGGATGTCCTGACATATCGTTGGACAGCGGCTAACACGTCGTAGCAACCGGACAACTTGAAGGGCGTCAGTGCGGATGACAACGCGGGCCGCAGGAAGCATAGTTACGTCGGGCACGGAGCACCTCTTTCTTCCTGTCTTCTTTCACTCCCTCCTTTATCCTTGGTCGGTACTGCGATATGCTAAGAATAGCCAAGCGAGCGAGGAACGGCACTGAGTCCTGAACCCAAGCGGCTCACTTCGACCGATCTCAATCGCCATACCGCGTATGCCAACGCGGTTTCAGCGTTCTATTTCGCTTTGCCACGCCGACGCCGATGCTCGGCGGACGTCTGTGTCGGTGGCCCGTAGCTGACCCTGGTCTCATTACAGCGACACGATGCCTCACTTTTCCTACCGACCAATACCCGTCCCTGTCTTCACTTCGCGCCGCTCGCGCAGCCGCGCTGCGAGACTGCCCAGGGTCCCGTGGCTGCTGATCACGATATCTGCTGCTTGTTTAGCAGACGGTCCATGTATTCGCTAAATGAATGCTTCCAGACAATTGTACAGGATTCAACATTTACCGCACGGGTTCGTAACTCCTCCAGGAATGCGCCCATGACGGCGACTGCATCTCGGCGCCACTTTTGTTTATCTGCATCTGTGTACAGGCAGCAATTGCGCGTTAGTTCGGCAAGAATTGCAAGCTGCGTTCTACTTAGGCTAAGCAATCATCTCTTTTGCGCCGGTTGCGGGTTTGCTTGTTTACGCAGTGCGACAACTTTGAAAGAATCGCCGAAGAATGCGAGCGCCAGCCTGGGGAATGCTTCATAGCCAGCTATATAGCTGGCTATGAAGCACCTATAGGCGTAGGTTGTTGACCTATAGGTTGTTGACAACGCGTAGGACCGGTGTTTCTGACTCGTTGTAGCTGATTTTTTGCTATTTCCGATGAGTGCAGTACTTGAAATTGCATTATCTAGAGGTATTTTCGGTGCCCATTTCGCGATAAATAAAACTGGTTAATTTTTTGCCCTCAAGCGACGCCGGCGACTGCTAGCTGCCGCCGCGGGCGCATACAGCATTGGCCGACAGACTGGGTCACACCGCCTAGCAGCGGCGCTTCCCGCTTGATGTATATTTGCGTCCTAAGATGTAAACAATCCTCGATTTAAGGTCACTGTTGTCAAAACTACGCTCGATGGCCATATGTACCCGCTAAAACTTGTGAACTCGCTCTCCACAATCGCCGACATTGCACATGCGAATCCGGCGGACTCGCTAGGCCTAATCGTACTGCAGCCGAGCCGAAGGGTGAACATATGAAATGTAGTCGCTCGTTTCGCTTATTCGCATTACGGAGAAGGTGCAAACAAGGGAGTCATCGTCTCATAGACCTCAAGGGTTCGCTCGGCCGTCGATATAAGGTGTCGGCTGGTGCGTCAGCAACGGCATATACGCCGATCAGCACACCGACCGCTGAGTTGCCAAAGCAGCGCCTCCCCGATGTCGCGCGCCGCCGTTCATAGTACGTCACATTACTGTGTTGTGATGTCACTGCTATTCACTGATATCGTTCCCAGGGCTTTACGTCACCACCTATAGCGCTAGCGATGGGCCTCGATCGTGAGAAAGAGCACTTAGGGACTCTTTGGAGCTCAATTAAAATATAATTCAAGCGCTTGTCCCGTCCAATACTTCGCTGTGGGCGACCTTACATACAGAGGAAGCCCATAACAAGCTTACTATAGCCTCAAAATTTGATGTCCCAACCCCTTTAACACCTCTGGTACGCCGACACACATTATCAGTTTTGTACGGAATGTTTTGTGACATACACATTTAGTGTATATTGAGAAATATATCTTTTAGACTGAAAGTAAAGGGGAGAATATATGTGCCAATAAAACCATGGAAAATATGTTCTCTGTTCTCCGTACTTAGGCTCAGCGCTGTGGTTACCGTTGCCGACCAGCAGCACAACCAATTTTAATATGCCACAACAGAAAATAATTAAACGGTGTACGAAAACCCAAGTAAAGCGTGGCGCACGGCCACGCGCTGAGCAGGTGGACGATAAATATCTGCCCACCTCCCCTTGCGGGCCCGATTTTGGACCAGTCCGCGCGTGAAGCAGATGCTATACGAACAGCCCCCGCTCCCGTGCTTCGGTCGTCCGTTGTCATGGAGATTAAAAAGCCGTTATTCTGCCCCCAACCGATATATGAACGAAATTGGCGCTAACGTCTGCAATACGTGGCCAACGGGAGGTAGAGAATCTTTTGCTGTTCACACTTGCCTAATTAATCTGAGCATCCTTTGCCTGTTCGACGTCATAAGTCGCAGCGCCCCCCCCCCCCCAAGTCTGCAACTTCTTGCACTCAGGTCAGATTCCTTACAAACACTTCAATTTTAGGACGTTATAAATGTAAAGCACAGTGTGGATGAGCTCATTGACTTCATAGCCAGCCTTAAAACGTTTAATTTCAGTAACCTAAACCGACCCTATCCCGACAGAAATTAATTGACTGAGCTCAGTTCATGAGCATGAGTACTAGCATTGAAACAGAAAGAACAAACTTTTATTAATGCAGTCAGTCACTTCTCATGTGTACTTCTTTATATACATAATGTCGCCCGTTTCAATTTTTTGTATGCATTAGAAGTACACTTTTGAACAGAAAAACATGAAGATATAAACAAAAGTGAATAAAATTGAATAAACTTTTAAATAAAACATGGAATAAATAAACAAACAACTAAAACTCTAAGACCAGCCCCCACCCCCCCCCCCCCCCCCCTCGAAAAAAAGTTCCGGAGTTCCAGTTTGAATTTCAATGGTTTCACCATTCATTCATGAATATTGTCGTTCGAATATAATTATATACGTTAAAAATAACCGCGGATTGATGGAATAATACAAGATATCGCCATTGATTCATATCACTTCGCACATTTCTAAACACGGTGCATGAAAAATATTGCAACATATATGACTACGGAACTTTTTTAACGATCAGACCAGCGCACTAAATTTGCATCGGTTAGAGTCGTGACCTAAGCTCCATATGTATGATGAAATAGGTCAGTTAACAGCACCTAATAGCAGTAAGCATGCTGAAATTAACTGTATATGCAGCAGCTAAATATCTAGAAAACATATACTGGCCATGTTTCAAAGCCCCATGCATCGGCCCAACCCGGTGTGCAATAGTTTCACCGCAAAATTGGTTGTACATCGCACTTCTACGTCGGCCCAACCTAACTGGAAAACCTCGTGCCAAGCAACTTGGCATCCGATCATGGCCTGGTCGCTTACCGAGCATGCATGCCGACCAAGTCGGCAGCCCACCAAGAGCCGGGAAGCGGCCGATGATCGGCAGTCGGCCAGCGCCACTTGGGAATGCTCACATAACGAAACAACACAGCAAACCACGAATATTTCCAAAACTTAAAATGGCATTAACTAAAAATTTGTGACAGGTGCCCATCGTGAGCTGAACGAACACCTTCTATAATAGGACAAGATAGAAGTCGGCCGCCTGAGCTGTAATTACTCGAATTTAACTGTGGTCATATGCAAATGCGTGTGCTTTCGGACAGCTGTCACTAACGTACTGGCATGTCATGACAAAAAAAGCGTTACCGCGGAAGGAACTCATGCGTGAAAATGTAATACCTCACTCGATACTAGAACCAAATCAAAGTGGAAAACGCAGCGGGAAAGAAAAACACAATAAACGATAGCTTGCTAAGTAGCTGGCGCATATGCAGCGCGGTTAGCGGGAAACTGGAGGCGGGGGCGTCGCAATAATCAAAAAAGAAGGCATTCAGTTCTCACCTGTCCACGGTATCCCAGATCACGAAAGTGTTTGGTGCCAGATAAATTTAGATAAAACTTCTTATCTTGTAGCAGCGCTCTATAAGCCGCCAAATACACCAGCTTCGTACCTATAGAAAATTTGCAATGTTACCAAGAACACGTGAAGCCGAGAAAGCATAAGCTGATTATTTCCGTAGATTTTAATTTAGCAGGCATTGACTGGAATACTTTGACAAATAACTCGAGAGAAACAGAAAGCAGTGGATATTGCTCCTGGATATTGCCTTTAATAACGACTTAACACAGGTGGTGACTGAGAACACACGTGTAGCAGGCACTGTGAAATCAACGTTGGACTTGGTGTTCCTAGGCGGGCGGATCGACAACTGCGATACTAGTATTATCAATCACCTATCTTTTTCCTTGGACAGTTTTAAAGAAGAAGGTGACGTCAATGTCGACGTGGTTAAGATTCAAGGACATAGTCTTCCACTGTGTTAAATCATACATTCCAACAAAACGAAAGAAAAGAAACAATCATAACGCGTGGATTTCGCTTGATATCATCCATATAAAACGAAGAATTAACCTACAAAGAAGGAAAGTGCCAAGAAATTGTAGTTTAATCTATCATTTATCAAGCCTTTCACGAAAAATGCTGAGAGAAGCCAAAACAAATTATTATGATGAGACATTAACTAATCACATGAAATCTGCTCCCCATCGATTTTGGCGTCCCTTGTCACAGAGGGATAACAACTCTTATAGCATTGTTATCGGCGATCAGGTGATTATCGATTCTTCTGTAATTGCGACCGCTCATCAGTTTTTTTCAGTCTACGTTTAACGCCCCACCAACGAACACTGCGTCATCGAATGTATCGTCACAAAGACAAGAATCAACGATGCCTAATATTGAATTAACTTGCGAAGAAGTGTTATCTCTTGTGCTAAATATAAACGAAAAAAAGTCTGTCGGACCGAACAGCATACTAAACGCCTTTTTACGGAGGTATGCGGAATGGGTAACCCATTATCTGATCATTATATTCGAAACCTCAGTCGAACAGAAACAGGCCCCAAACGATTGGCTTACCGCTAAAGTGGTCCCAGTAAAAAAACACCGTAAACCGGCAGACAGTTGAAAATTACAGGCCAATCTCTTGTGTTGATTTCATAGTGCCTGCTACACGTGTATTCTCATTCCCCACCTGTGTTAAGTCGTTATTAAAGGTAATATCCAGGAGCAATTCACTGCTTTCTGTTTCTCTCGAGTTGTTTATTGCAAACTTCTGGAGCACATAATACCAAAGGCAATCCATACGCATCTTGAATCAACAAATTTTTTTCCAAATCACCAAGGTTTTCGGCAACAGTTGTCAACTGTAACACAACTAGTAGAGACAGTTAATGATTTCGCGAAGGTTTTGAACGAAAAGAAACAAATCCATCCAATATGCCTTTACCTTTCAAAGGCTTTCGACACAGTCCAACAAAGTGATTTAATTAACAAATTACTATTAATGGGTATTAATCATAAAATTGTGCACTGGATATCAGCTTATCTAAGTGGAAGATCTCAATTCGTCGAAATCAATGGTATTAAATCAGAATTATTAAGCGTAAACACCGGTGTACCTCAGGGGTCCGTCTTGGGTCCCGTTTTATGTTTAGTCTATATTATCGACATTGCTTGCGATATTAATAAAGATGTTACAGAAGACTTTTTGCTGACGACTGCCTGCTCTACTGTGGTATAAATAATACAGATAATCAAAAAGAACTTAATGATGCTCTCGTAGCTGTCGAAAAATGGTGCCAAGGCTGGAAAATGGAAATCATTGAAGAGAAAAGAGTAGTTTTGCGAGTCACGAACATGACCAAACATGCCCATGAGTACTGTTATATGCTCGGATCTACCACACTCACCACAGTAGAAACACTTAAATACCTGGGAGTCCTCATTTCTAATGATCTAAGCTGGAAAAATCATTTACTAAAAATCTGTTCAGCCGCTGCAAAGAAACTGGTTTTTGCGCCGAATATTAAAACAGGCCTCACAATCTGCAAATTAGCTGCCTATTTAACTTATGTGCGACCAACATTACAATATGCCTGCATTATATGGGATGCTGTAGAAAGTGGTTTAATAAAAAACTTGAAAGTGTGCAAAGAAGAGCAGCTCGATTTATAATGTCCAGATATACGCGTACTGATGCTGCGTCTTCTCAATTTGTCACCTCTAGCCGAACGTCGCCGAATGACCAGACTAAAATTTTCATTTCAGCTCTCAAGAAATTCCTTCAATATCAATAGTTCCCATTACTTGGTCCCAAAACAACTTACACATCTGAGAGCAAGCAATGAATACTATTTTCAAACCCTTAACCCACGCATTAATGTGTACGCTAACTCTTACTTTCCGAACACGATACCAGAATGGAATGATTTATTAGCATCTCTCTTACAGTCCAGTACATTAACAACGTTCGAAAAACTACCTCCATTTCGCACTAAATAGTTTCTTTTTTTTAATGTCATACGCATAACCACTTGATGATTACATCTCGCTTAAGGTGAAGGCCGGGAATGTAGAAATGTTTTCCTTTTCTGTGTGTATTAACTGTTTTTAAAATGAATGTTTATTAACACTGCTTCTGTAGAAAAAAACATTACTATGCAAGAAATGTGATTGTGTAGATGACGATGACTTTTTTATTTTTGTATAATGAAAAGGAAACATGTTACTCAAGTGTCACGCCCCACCACTGTACCGGACCCACGGCCAACAGTATTTACAAGTAATAATAATAATAATAAAGCTATCTAATTAGACAGCTACCCGCCGCGGTGGCTCAGTGGTTAGGGCGCTCGACTACTGATCGGGAGTTCCCGGGTTCGAATCCGACCGCGGCGGCTGAGTTTTTATGGAGGAAAAACGCTAAGGCGCTCGTGTGCTGTGCGATGTCAGTGCACGTTAAAGATCCCCAGGTGGTCGAAATTATTCCGGAGCCCTCCACTACGGCCCCTCCTTCTTCCCTTCTTCTTTCACTCCCTCCTAGTCCCTTCCCTTACGGCGCAGTTCAGGTGTCCACCGATATATGAGACAGATACTGCGCCATTTCCTTTCCCCCAAAACCAATTATTATTAATTAGACAGCTAGCTTTTCGCATGTCCTGGAGACTTCTGCTCCCGACAGTACATGATCGCCGCTGAGGTACAGAGCCCCTAAAATCTGCTGTCCTGTAGGTCTCGGCAGTGGTCTGGTCTACCTACTCCATCGATCCTCCAGTCACTGCTTGCCACTGGGGTAACGTGGGACAGCCCAACCGTTCCTCCCAATAGATCGCGGACGGTCGAGGTCTGAATGGGTATGATGAGGCACGTGGCAGGAGCAGTCTGACGTTGCAGAACCACATGTAAGCGGTAGACCGATCCCCGCAAAATGGGCATGGGATGGTGGTCCAACAGAAGGGTGTACGCAAACAGGACAGTAACAGCAGGAAATGAGCCGATTTACGATTCTTGCAAAGCAATGGTAAGCCCACGAAGTGTGATCATTACCCATAGGAGCATGCTTACGATTCGCTACTTAGTCGCAGCCGGAATGAATTTGCTTATTTAATGATGGGGACAGCTTCCCTGATGGCCGACGAAGTTATTAAAACCCGTCTAGTGAGCGTTGCCACCTTGGGATATCGTTCTATCTTCAATGTGTCAGCGCCATCGCGCTTGCTGATCAGTTTCCAGCACCGGGATACATAAAAACGGGCGCAAGCACTGATAGCAAAACTCCCGGTAAATAGTCTTTTACCGCGTTTCTATAATAAAACAGATGCGAAAGCAAGCACCTTAGACAGAAGGCTTGCCACTGCGCCGAAAAAAGTAAAAGCTTAGTGTACGGTGGTCAGTCTCTTAAAGAAATTAGCATGAATAGTTTAGGGTGGCCGCTTGTTGTGTCAGTGGTGCAGTCTGAGTCGCGCCTTATGTCCTTGACTTCAAATGGTCCCTTCCTATGTAAGAGCAGTTTATTCTTGCCGGTTAGAAGTACAAGTGCCTTATTGCCAGGTTTGAATTGACCGTCTCTTGCCATGTACTCTTAGGGAAAAGGTCTGAGAACTGACTAGGCAACTATACTAACCAGATACGTGTCATGCAGACCACTACCTTCATGCCAACCGGACGGAGTAAAAGTATAACTAGTGAAAGCTACTACTTTAAAAAGCTAGTGAAGAAGAGCACTGCACCAAGTCACGAACGAAAAGGTAGTACTCTTTAATAAGATAATGGCCAAAAAACGTTTTCGCATATTTTGCTAGGTTTTAGAACAGTGTGGTGGCTTGGCTCGATAAATTTGTGTGCACACTGGAAAAATAATAAGGTATATACATTCAATGCGACCGGTGCCCGACACCGGTGAGAACTACTTGGGGCATGTTGGCCGTAAACCACACACTTTGGCTTCGACATACAGGGCATTATGCATGAGCAATTCATATTGCAAAGCGACAGCATCAAACAACCTTGCCGGGCAGACACACATATTAAGAATGCAAGAAAAACATATATAAGGAGGAGTCACACTAGCGAGGCACGCGCACAGCGCGTTGCACAGGTAAATCTTTACCAGTCTTATATCAGGCGTTTCAGGGGAGACTTCAAAGGCATATCGAGGAGAAATTGAAGTTGGCTTGTATTGATAAATACCAGCTCCTAACCACCGGCATGTTGGCCGTAAACCACACACTTTGGCTTCGACATCCAGGGCATTATGCATGAGCAATTCATATTGCAAGGCGACAGCATCAAACAACCTTGCCGGGCAGACACACATATTCAGAATGCAAGAAAAACATATATAAGGAGGAGTCACACTAGCGAGGCACGCGCACAGCGCGTTGCACAGGTAAATCTTTACCAGTCTTTATCAGGTGTTTCAGGGGAGACTTCAAAGGCATATCGAGGAGAAATTGAAGTTGGCTTGTATTGATAAATACCAGCTCCTAACTACAAAAAACAATTTTACTGAAAACAAAGCTCTTGAAAAGAGCTAAAATACAGATATTGCCGCACCAGGCCAGTCTCGCAAGTACAGACATGATGACGAAACAGTAGAAAAGACATCACGGATCTCTGAGGGTGACCGACGTGCATGAAGGTTATGCATTTGAACTAGAGTATATATAGGTTTTGTTTTGAAACAGTGAGCTTTTATCACACGAGGAAGACGGAAAAAAAGTTATGTGGATTAGCTCAGCTAATCCAAGATATACAAAGCGAAAGATGTCGGCGTTCACTGTGTTCATTGGCGTTGGCGTTGACAACGTTCTAGATGGCTGGCTTTGAGCAAAGGAAGGGCGCATAAGTGGCTCCCTGGATATGCGGACGCCTCATTCGTGCTTTGATACATGCGGCGGTGGTGAGAGAGATGTGGCCTTAATTCATTAGCGCTGACAGCGTTGTGGCCGACATGCGGCACTGCAGCTGTAGCTAGGCCGCAGCGTTCATTTGGTGATCAATCTCTCGCGATCAACCATTAACTGCAAGCCACCTCCCAGGGCGGCAGGGAGGGCGCGCTGCTTATTGTGTGCGGAACGCAATCAAAGCAGGCTTTTTCAGTTGGACACGAACGCCACGTACATGAAAGCGAGATCGAGGTCTCCACTTACCCGCGGAGCTGATTGTGCGCCTTTCCTTTCGTGAAAATGAACGGCCTTTGCAAAGTTGTCAACGTCAATGAACTCTAAGAACTCTCACTTGTTTGGTTTTTGATGAAAGGAAATGGCCCAGTAACCGTCTCACATATCTCGGTGGACGCCCGAACCGCGCCGTAAAGGAAGGGATAAAGGAGGGAGGGAAAGAAGAAAGAGAAGTTTGAAATTTGAAAGTAGGATCTTGAGGAAAGGCGCGGCGCTGCGCAGCGGCGGTACACCTGTGGCTCGGTGCTATTAGTGGCGCATGCGCAGTAGTAACTATGGAGCGAAAGAAACGCGGCAGCGACGAAAGGTCAGGCGACTGAGTCGGCACCGGCCACCTGTGCCGCACGTGACGTCACTCGTGCTCCGACATACGCCGGCTCGAGCGAAGCGGTGACTAGCCAAGTGAAGCTTTTCGCTTCATAAAGACAACCTGTATAATGGCGGCACAACAGGAGGCCAGCTGAGTTTCGGTATGTTTCGAGTTGCCTCGCAGTCATGCGCTTCGCGCGCTCACATGGTTTCGTTTTTGATGAACCTCGATTTATAAGGGCGGAGCACCAGAGGACTTCCAAGTGCCTCTTAAGTGCTCCTCTGACGAAGTTCGCGCAAAGGCACGCTCCTGCGACAAGGAAAAAGCGCTGTGAACAGCTAATGTTCCACGCGCTTCCAAGTTAGCAAACGTACCGCTCGCCGTGTTCGCTTCGTCAACGAACCAATACGCTAGGACTACATAACAAGCCCTACGAAGGCTCTTTTTACAGAATTTAGATATGCCCACACGTACCAGTTTCTACACATCAGTCGTGACGGTGGCTCGGCGGTGACAGCGACGCTGATGACTCCTCAGCGCTCGGACTTATGAAGTGAAAAGCTTCACAACGCTAGTCAACAACGCGCTTCGCGCGAGCCGGCGTATGTCGGAGCACGAGTGACGTCCCGCGCGGCGCAGGTGGCCGCCGCCGACTCCATCGCCTGACCTAGAGTCACTAAATAAAGACTGACCTTTTGCCGCGCGTGACGTCACGCGCGGCGCAGGTGGCCACTGCCGCGCGTTATGCGTCATCGTTTGGCGTTCGCCGCAAGCGCGTTTATCGCGGAGGCCGACTATATAACCGCTTGCCAGAGAACATGCAGGCGTGCGCATTCAACATGGAAGGAGAAGAGAGGGATACTACCGATACAGAAGTGCTACCACGGGACTTAGCTGAAAAGGAGCGAAGAAATGAACGGCTGAAAGCTCAACGAGCGTCCGAGACACCCGAACAACGAGAAGGACGTCTCGCTAAGCGACGCAGCAAAGCATAACCGTAAGCATCACCGAACCTTTTCGCTTCGAGATATCCAGGCTTTACCTTAGCTAAGCC
Organism: Amblyomma americanum; assembly: GCF_052857255.1. Classification (NCBI taxonomy): domain Eukaryota; kingdom Metazoa; phylum Arthropoda; class Arachnida; order Ixodida; family Ixodidae; genus Amblyomma; species Amblyomma americanum. The sequence continues at coordinate 71,763,561 of NC_135503.1, read as the reverse complement.
CCAGCCAATTTTTTTTTTTTTGCCAGACCCGCCGCATCAGCGCCCAAAGTATCGCACGCGGCGTGGGGTTGAGGCCACAGTGCAGCCCACAGTTCTTTGCGAAAAGTTCGTTGTCGTAATCGGGAACAGGATCTCTTGTAACTTTGGTGCAAACATAAACGAAGCGGCGACGGTTGATAGAGGCCTTCAACGTCCGGCTAGCAGTTTTCATTTCGGCTGCTGCTAGGCGGCAGCGCAGAGCTCGTTGCTAGCAATTATAGAGTCCCCATTTCCGCCACTCAGTCACTTTCCTCCTATTTTGTCATCAGAGAGTCCAGAGTTTGAATCGAATCGGTGGGAAAAAGTTGTTCAACTTCGAATCCTGATCTCTTAGCAATAAACGCACCTTTCGCTGCCGGAAAAGTGGCAACAAAGCAACAAGATTCCGAACTATTGGATTTTACTAAAACAAATTTGATAGCGTATCCCTCAGTGCCCCCTAAACATCCGCGGACATCGCACAGCACAGAGGCGTCTTTTGCCTCCATTGCTGAATTGAAACTGCCACAGACACCCACTTGTAAGTACACATGTAAACACACCAAACGCCAAGGAATTCAAACCCTGTACTTACCTCTCACCAAGAAAGCCTTCTTTGATCCTTAGACACTGGGTTTCACAATGCATGTAAGTGGACAACTGCCGATCAGCAGTTATCCAAGGTATTCTTTCAGCTATTTGCTTATTCTATGTGCTGTAGAATAAACTAGGTTTGTAGGTGGCGCTTTGCTAGTTGAAGACCTTGATCACAGCCTAACAACACAAACACAAAAGTAAAAGCTGTTCCTTTTCAAAAATACAATGGCATTATTCTTAACAAGTCCAATAAAGATATTGCCTAGAGTTGGGAAAAAGGAGCCGCATTGTTGACTACAGGATTGATCTCTTAGACATCTTGTGTGCCCCAGGATATTTTAAATTATGGTAGGTTTCTGTAGATGTCAGCAAGGCATACTGTGCTCAGTGGGGAAATATTGCACAGACAAGCAGATATGTGAACAGCAGGCTAAAGGAGCATGATTATAATGTTCCCAAGGGCAGTCAGGTGCAGGTCAGCTCTCATTGCTGGCAATGCTACAGGCTCAGGATACGCAATGTGTGCCTGTGTTCGAGCAAAGTGAGGTTAGTCTTTTATGGAGATCACTGAGGCAGAAAAGTGCATGTGTAGGAAACAGGTGTGTAAGCATGGCATCACTTGCACTATCAAAAAATATAGCATGTTTTCAGATGAAATGGCTATCAACAAAGAATTGAGCTTCGTCATCACCACCATCAGCCTGACTACGCCCATTGTAGGGCAAAGGACTCTCCCATGTCTCTCCAATTAAACCTGTCCTTTGCCAGCTGCACCCACCATATGCCCGCAAACTTCTTAATCTCATTTGCCCACCTAACTTTCTGCCGCCCCTCCTACGCTTGCCTTCTCTTGGAATGCACTCCGTGTGTTCTTTATCCCAGCTGGCATTTCATGTATGTACGCTTATGGTTTATAGGGGTTTAATGTCCCAAAGCGACTCAGGCTATGAGGGACGCAATAGTGAAAGGCTCCGGAAATTTCAATCACATGGGGTTTTTTAACATGCACTGACATCGCAACGGGCCTCTGAAATTTCGCCTTCATCACCGCCGCGCCTGTTGTGTGTGCCTGTGTGAGAGGGAGGAGCACCGCGGTGGCCCAGTGGTTTTGGTGCTCAGCTGCTGTCGCGAAAGACGCGGGTTCGACCCCGGCCGTGGTGGTCAAATTTCGATGCAGGCGAAATTTTAGAGACCTAGACCTAAACCTACGTATGTATAAGAAAAAACAGTTGGAAGTTGGCGCTCATGTTGGTGTGTGCTCTTTTGCCCAGTCTTGGTTTCACGCCATTTGGCAGTTATCAACAACTTTCCTATTCCCACCTAAGTTAATGCTAAAAGCAATATAAAGAAGGCTGATTAAATACTTTCCACTAATTAAGGATATAGGCACTTTATAAAACACTATCCACTAATACATGATAGCTAACAACATTCACATGGCTTCATAATTCTAGGGCGGTTAATTTGTTTTTTTAAAGTTTGATCCACATTAACTGAGACACCCCTCGTGCAATGTACTCTTCATTTTTATTTTTCTGGAACTTGGAGATAAAAACTGGGCGCTTTTAATAAAGTTCTGGATGAGATACAAATCAGGTTTATGAAAAAAAAGTATGTTCTATTATTCAGAGTATTCCATGCCCTTTTTGCCAACAAGAATAATTAACAAAGATTTCATTACAGGACACAAGACTATTCTTATAATGTTTACTAACAATATAAAAAAAAGCAGGATACATTAAGCAACCGCTCACCAGATCAGGCACTTATTTTCCTTAGTTTTTTCACATACATTCCCATCTCCATGTATGGAATTTCCATGTCTGCATTATTAGATCTGCCCATCCTTGCTTGTGCACTGTGAGAACATTCCTTTAAGATAATAGCTGTCATCACAAATATTCCACAGCGCTCAAGTCAAACGCTGTCAATGTGGATAGTGCTTGATACATGTAAATGATTCCAACAAGGCATCAGGTCAGCATGTGGTCTGGCCTTCTTCTCCAAGGAGGTGCTTCGGTATTTCGGAACTTATTCCAAGGTGAAATCATGCCATCATAACAGGTGGTAAAGGCAAATAAAATCACCAACTGAAAACAGTGTGTGTAAAAAGAGGTTAAAGGCACTGGCTTTTTTCCCTCATAGCCCGAGTTGCTTTGGGATGTTCATCATCATTAGCCTGACTATACCTAGTGCAGGGCAAAGGCCTCTCCCATGTTAAACCAGACTAAACCAAACCATCACATTCAGCAGACATCAGTGACAACATGCATTCTTTATTGCCATCGCTTCAAAGAGCCCTTGCACAATTCAAAAGAAACCACAACTGTTCAGAAATATTGACAGCAGTCCAAACATTCCTACACCAGTGGAACTGATGCGTCAACACAAAAACAATGGAGATGTCAATCGGTGTGCAGCGACTATAAAAATCTTGATCTCAAACCACTGCTTGAAAGCTCTAAACAAGTTCTCAGTCAGTTAGTTCCTTCTGGCCGATAATAGGCACTGCTTTGCAGTTCTTTCCTGCAAGATGACAATTACTTACATAATCCTTTCTAGATTACACAACAGCATTACTGTAAAGACTTCTGGGACTTGAGGTCAGTTCTCCTGTGGGACACACAAAAAAAAAAGCAAACCCAGTCCCCATTCATCCACAATTCTCTGCTATGTGATACTTAACAAAAAGCACTCCAAATCCTCCACGGAGATTTGTAGAAATAACATTCATGCAGAGAAGGTTACAAAAATCCAAGCTCAGAATAAATTCAACAATGGCAAGAAAAACATGCCACAAAGAAACAATGCATTAACAATCAGCCAGCTTTCTAACAATGGTCTTGGAAAACACTAAACTCAGCGGTGCTATACATTAGTCAACGGTATTGCACAGGGGTTCAACAAGCTGTGTACAACCAACAACGAGCGTCGCATCACACTGGGATAACAAACGCGTGCAGAGTCACTCTACATAAATGGTTGAACTTCGGAGTATTCGAAAATTCGTTCCCAAGAGAAAACAACAGCTTGACTTGTCAGCTACAATGCCCTGGTAACATCTTCACATGCACTACAAATGTAACAATTCAGCTGTTCTGAGCCAACAGAGCGACCATATATGCATGATGCATGAAGAGTCAAACAACTCAACTTCCAATGCAGTAGTTTAGGTTTGTGCACATGACAATGTAAACTAGATACGGTGTGACCACACAATGTGATCATGCACCATGTATGAGCCTACTACAGCTCATCATTTTCTATCAGGTTGCACACAAATATGTACTAAAGTTAAACCTTAGCACTAAGCACTGTTCATCTTTTGCATTATTAGCACATGGCTTTGTCTAGGTTTCCCACTAAATCTGGAAAAGGTAAAGGAAATTTTTGGAAGATTATGAAGGAAAGGATGTGCTGCAGCTTTTCACCACAAAGCTTTCTAATGCGTCTGTAGAAACTGCCCTAAATAACGAAATAATGAATTACTTAAGATGTCCACATGTAAGTAAACTACATAAGGATCAAACTAGTTTGCATTAAAGGTAATCTGCTCCCTTCACATGCCACATACATGACAAGCATGAAAAAGGTGAACTGGAGTTTGAAAAACCTCCTGAGCTGATATCTTTCAGCGCTCCTTCCATGTTCGTAAATAGCATAATCATTAATTTGACCCTATTCACTTCTTTAGAAGTTCCTGTTAAACTCTGAAGCTTGGTCACAGCTGCACATATGCACAGCCAGCATGGAAACTTTACGAACATGATAGTATGCAAGTCACGAAAAGCTGAATTCCCCCAAAGCTTAAAATCACGGCATGCAACCTGCACTTTGACATGAGAAGACTGCAAAGTTCCTGCTGTAGTTTTACAGTGCAATGGGGGCTGTGAAGAAATTCAGCTTTGCTGCAATGCACATGCTCTATGAACTTTACATGCCAGCTCTACACTGAGAAGATAGCCTAACTTACCCACTAAAGCTAAGACTGTCTCTCCTTTGATCTGCATCATGGCCAGTAGTGAACCATGATGCAGTCTCAACCAGAAAATGCCTTTGTATACAAATATCTGAGCCTGGTAATCACACCAAAAAAAAGACATTCCAAGACATACTGGGCCGAACTGTGCGTTGTCAACAATGCAGCTGCATTCCTCCACAGAAACCAGCACTGGTGTACTTGTAAACCCTGTGCATTAGTCTATTTCCACTGACCATGCAGTGCGTTGTTGAGCAGAATTTCATTGCCCACACACTAACTTTTGTGCAAGGTCCCAAGATTTGCGAGTCTAGCTACACCCAGATCTACCGCAAGAGGCCTAGCGCCTACTCAAAGATTGCTTAGCTAACAAAAACGTATATACATACACATTTATTCTCCACACATGAAATGTGCTGCGTGAAGGGTCAACATGAAAAACAAGACGTAAAGACAACAGGCCAGGCTGCCAGCCAGCTTGCAAAAACACTTGGCTTTCATAACAAAGTCTAGCATTGTAGCAGCCTCTTGCTAACATGGGGGGCTCATGACATCACAATGAAAATAAAAAAAAATGGCTACAAAGATGACTTTTTCCTACTATGTACAAATTTCTTCAAGAGCATATCCTTTCAAACGCACATCTATCCACAGAGAGATACTCGAAAACAAAAACACACACACGAAAAACAGAGCAAACAAGTGTGAAAATATGATGCCCAGGTTGCCATGGGTTGACAACGGATAACATTATTTTTTTGCTTTTTGTACTTTGCTTTGAAGGGCACTGATGGAAAAAAACAGGCACACTGCAATACGGCTCCATCAGATGCCAGAAGCTTTTCAAAAAAAAAGAAAAGAGAAAACTTCAACCAAATGACACACAAAGAGGCTGTAAAAGATAAAACTAGGACCAAATGGTCCATTTCCTCCCTTTTTTTTGCCACAGGGATTTTGGCCGGCGTAATAATAAAATATTCTGTTAATGAAACATGCTGCAAATTATGCGATGCAGCAGATACAAAAAAGATGAAAAATTCATTTTAAAAAGTCAATTTATTTTTATTTTTACACATTTGCCTTCTTTTCGTCAGAAATGGTGAGTAACGCAGCGCTGAAATTAGTACTGTGCAAAGGCACATATATGTTACAGAAGTGAAACTAGAAGTATAAGCATGCAGCGAAAACTACGTTTTCTAGAAGTTGTTTGCCTTTAGTGAGCAAATTCACTCCATGAAAATGAAAAATCTAGAAAAGGTAGGTTTTGCTGCAGTTCCACTTCTGTAACATCAATGTGCCTTTGCACACATCTAATTTCAGGCAAATGTATAGAAATAAATTGTGAAATGTTTTTTAGAAATTCTAACCTTTTTTGCAACTACAACTGAGCAAATTATAAGTTTCATTAATGTAGCTTTCATCACGCCATTGCTAAAGAATATTTTCTTATTACTCATTCTAAAGTAAACCTCCACCTTAAGTTAAAGACAGATCCTGAGCCTTTGTCTGAGAGCATGGGAATTGAGACAATGAGAAGTCTGTTCCAAGTGAGCATAGAAAGGAAGTTGACAACCTTCAAAAATCAGGTGTGCAAAAGAGAACTGTACCTTTTGTCTCTGTTATGTGCAATCCCGTAGACTTTCAAATTGTACAGATTTCCTTCATATACAGGGTGCCCCACATAAACTGATTCAAGGTTTAAAAACATTTGAGTTCATTCCTCAATAATATCATTCAAATCCTTCATGGTTTTCAAGTGCATGTAGAAGTACCTTTAATATTTTACAATAATCTTACTAACTACTCAACAATGACAAATAACTAAAAAGTCATTTTTTGAACATTGTTAGGGCGTCAAGAAAATACTAAGTGGCTTTACTTCTATAATTGTAGCGTTATTATGAAGTTTTTATCTATGCTTTCAGCAACGTGCATGAAGCCCCAGAGACACATCATGATTGCATTCACTGACATGACACACACTAAACATGTACTGCAAGGCACAGGAGTTTCAAAGCGTGCGTGCAAACTACAGACATTTTGATTTTTGCACCCATCTAATTCCATTAAGTGTTATCAATGCGACAGCATTAGGAAGCCTTTACTGGAAGTGACATCACTTCCCTCCAGCCAATGGAAATGCTCTAGTCTGATGACAGCACTTCCCTCAAGCCAATCAGAATGCTCTAGTCTGGTGACATCACTTCCCTCCAGCCAATGGGAATGCTCTAGTCTGGTGACAGCACTTCCCTCCAGCCAATGGGAATGCTCTAGTCTGGTGACATCACTTCCCTCCAGCCAATGGGAATGCTCTAGTCTGGTGACATCACTTCCCTCCAGCCAATGGGAATGTGCTAGTCTAGTGACATCACTTCCCTCAAGCCAATGGGAATGCTCTAGTCTGGTGACATCACTTCCCTCCAGCCAATGGGAATGTGCTAGTCTGGTGACAGCACTTCCCTCCAGCCAATGGGAATGCTCTAGTCTGGTGACATCACTTCCCTCCAGCCAATGGGAATGCTCTAGTCTGGTGACATCACTTCCCTCCAGCCAATGGGAATGTGCTAGTCTAGTGACATCACTTCCCTCAAGCCAATGAGAATGCTCGTCTGGTGACATCACTTCCCTCCAGCCAATGGGAATGCTCTAGTCTGGTGACAGCACTTCCCTCCAGCCAATGGGAATGCTCTAGTCTGGTGACATCACTTCCCTCCAGCCAATGGGAATGCTCTAGTCTGGTGACATCACTTCCCTCCAGCCAATGGGAATGTGCTAGTCTAGTGACATCACTTCCCTCAAGCCAATGAGAATGCTCGTCTGGTGACATCACTTCCCTCCAGCCAATGGGAATGCTCTAGTCTGGTGACAGCACTTCCCTCCAGCCAATGGGAATGCTCTAGTCTGGTGACATCACTTCCCTCCAGCCAATGGGAATGCTCTAGTCTGGTGACATCACTTCCCTCCAGCCAATGGGAATGTGCTAGTCTAGTGACATCACTTCCCTCAAGCCAATGAGAATGCTCGTCTGGTGACATCACTTCCCTCCAGCCAATGGGAATGCTCTAGTCTGGTGACAGCACTTCCCTCCAGCCAATGGGAATGCTCTAGTCTGGTGACATCACTTCCCTCCAGCCAATGGGAATGCTCTAGTCTGGTGACATCACTTCCCTCCAGCCAATGGGAATGTGCTAGTCTAGTGACATCACTTCCCTCAAGCCAATGAGAATGCTCGTCTGGTGACATCACTTCCCTCCAGCCAATGGGAATGCTCTAGTCTGGTGACAGCACTTCCCTCCAGCCAATGGGAATGTGCTAGTCTAGTGACATCACTTCCCTCAAGCCAATGAGAATGCTCGTCTGGTGACATCACTTCCCTCCAGCCAATGGGAATGCTCTAGTCTGGTGACAGCACTTCTCTCCAGCCAATGGGAATGCTCTAGTCTGGTGACAGCACTACCCTCCAGCCAGCCAATGGGAATGCTCTAGTCTGGTGACAGCACTTCCCTCCAGCCAATGGGAATGCTCTAGTCTGGTGACAGCACTACCCTCCAGCCAATCAGCAAATTTAGCTTCCGACTGCATATTTTCTTCTCGATGCTGCTAATGCCATCGCATTAAAAGCACAAAAAATAAAGTGCTCCTTACAAGAAAGATACAGCCCTGATATATTTTTGGCCTTTCTAAATCCGACAATTTCACATATATCTAGCCCATAAAATGTTCGCCACAGTTCAACATACATTTGTTCAACTAAGCCCTAAAGATACTCGAAGCACACTCCACAGCTACTGACAAAACAGTTCAAAATCACACTAATAAATTTTTGCACGAAACCTTGTGCAGGCCGCCCATTTCAGCTCCGCACTTAATGATTCCTGTTACATTTCAGCTGCAACAAGAGCAAGAATTGCTTCCCAACAAACTCTCCCAGCTCTTGATACAGATGCGTTTTTTCTATTTGAGAAACAAACTATGTACACAGAATGCATTTTCATTGACAGGTACATTGCAAATGTACGAAAATAGTATGCATCATCAGAGCAATGACATGAATAGCACTACAAAGCTCGACTAGCTTTGGTGGTTCTGTGTAGACTCACTGCAGAGATGAAAGTCTTTCATCAGAAACTGGCATGATTTGAAGAAAATTATTTCCACCTAATGTTAGAAACGGGACCCCAATAAGCAATGAGATGAAAATTTTAGTGAACGCTTAAGCAGGATCGCCTTTTCCACAGAAAAGAACGCAGAGTCTGGCACTGTTAAGAAATATGAAATGCTGTGCGATATATCTGCCCATACTATAAAAGAGAATTCGAAAATTCCGTTATTGTGGCAATCCGCACACACATATAACAGTAATGCTAGCCTGCACAAATTGCCGACGGCAAGCATTTTAGAAACGATACTCCAAGAAAAGGCTTTCACCGCAGATGCCCAGTACTGCAAGGGGCCTGGAGGATGAAACCATGATATCGTGATTTTTGTAACATTACCACTGACAGTAGCCAATATATTGAAAAATTTAGGCAGAACCCATAACTTCCACTTGATGAACTACATTAAAGTCATAATTCCGTCCACTGAATGTAACAAATTTATCCGAATTCTTTGCATTACAGCTGTTGAGCAAGATTGCATAGTCGGCTACTACCTAACTAAATACACAATAAGCAAGCAGCCCATCTATGCTAGTGCTTTTTTCCTAAAACAAACTAGCCTTCATGAAAACATGACATTCATGTTTTTGACAGAAAATTACATAAGCAACACTAAACTTCAACAAGATCTGCATGAGTTAACAATTATGTACAACTAACAACACCCTCACATTATCGGCGATGGATAAAAACAATTTGCACTCTCGCAGATAAGTATGCACAGAAAACCTACTTTGCCACCTGAATGCTGAAAGTTTTGTTACCAGCTATTCCACCAGATGTCGACGTAATTTGTTGGTGCACACATCTCTGCGACTAGCTTTCCCACTTGCACTTGGCTAGGATTTACATTCTTGAGAGAAGCCAAGCAACAAGACTCAAGCAAGTTTTGAGAGATGCACGGCAAGCATTCAACCTGCCATTCCTTAAATGCACTTTTATCAAAGCAACTAGGCATAACGAAATGACAAAACAAGGCTTAACAACGAAGAGGAAGTTGGGTAAGATGGACTGGCTAGACTTGGCGACTAGCTCCAGAGCGGGAAAATATACATCCCATGACCCTGTCTCTCACATACTGCTTCACACAGCTTGGCGAGCCAAGGGGCAAGTCAGAAAAGCAAGCACCACAGTTGAATGATACTCCAGAAAGCTTTCTATGAAGATCAAGGAACACCAGTATTCTTTTGCAACTGTTTGCACTTTAAAACATTCACAGCTATCTTAAAATCATGCAAGGCTTACAAGCAAACGGAACAGTTTATATACACATAAAGAGGTTTTCAGCCATCTTGTTTGAACTAAAAGACTAAACAACAATTGCATTGCTCATATGCTCTTCTCCTGCACTACCACAGTCCATCTTACTTGCTTATGCGCACGGACGCAAACACAATTCGTGAAGCTTCAAGGAATTTAAGGACAGGGGGCCGTGCCTGTGCATATCCTTGTTATCTCAAAAGCATTCGGTACACAATGCTCCACAATGAGATCTTTGTGCCAAACCTTGCCCAGGCGTGAAACGACCCTGTGCAACAACGCCCTGCCCTTTAGAGACAATTCTAACAATCTCACGAACACCACTGATCACTTGCGATCGCTATTGCTTATGGATGTTCCAGATATGCTGGCGGATATCAAGGCAGACACAGAGCAGCAACTGCCTACCAACAAGTGAGCAAAAAGTCGAACGGTCCACAGCTATCATGCTTTCAGATGCAGTGAACTCAATTCAACTGAACTGCAAATTTTCCCCAGAATTAAATTAAATGCCATTAAAGCAGAGATAACAGGCAGTGATGACAGACAAGGTGCCACTCCAGCCACTGCCTATTCATACTCTGTTCAAACTTCCTGCATTTGAAAAGCTCAGTGATGTGTATAAAGCCGTACAGAGCAATTAGTTATTCTGGTCTCAATGACAAAGGTCTTGTGCACCCCCCACCAACCCACCCCACCCCACCCCAAAAAAAAAAGAACTGATCCAAATATATTTCGCTGCAAGTTGGCATTAAAGTATACAAGAATAGGAGCAGTTAGCTCACTGTGGTTGGTAATGTTCGTAACGCACCACCGAGGACAACAGCTGACGCCCTTTACCTTGAAGGTGCATAAAATATGTCCGACTCAGTAGGCCAAGGAAGGTCAGCGAATACGATCGTGCATTAATAAGATGGCGGTGATAGTGGCATTGCACTTTTTAGTGTCTACACACTTCGGAGGAATGCCCCCTGCCCATGTGAACGCACAGAAAATAAGTTACAGCTAGGTTGGACCTAAAATGCCAAAGGAACGCTAAGAAAAAAAAAAAGGAAAGGATTTATAGAAGCATAAAAAGCCACAGCACAATGCTGTTAAACAAGCAGTATCAAAGCTGCAATAAAGGTCTTTTCGCAGAACCTGGCCTCTCTGATAGGAAATTAATAAAGAAAGTAAGAAAAAAAAGGAAAGTATTTATAGAAGCGAACTATAGAAGCATAAAAAGCCACAGCACAATACTGTCAAACCAGCAGTATCAAAGCTACAATAAAGGTCTCTTTGTAGAACCTGGCCTCTCTGATAACAAATTAATGAAGAAAGCGACCAAGAAACAAGAGGCCCAAGAGTGCCTCACTGACAATGCAAATGCGAGATAGGCAAGGCCCCATGTTATTTTGCTAACCCGACATGCTCTTCATTTATATCCCAAAAATACTGGAGGAAAACTGCAGGAAACTAGGAAAAGCACGCCAAAAGCTTACCAAAAGCAATAAATTAAGAGCCTTGCATGCAGGTGTCTAAAGTAACATCTCCCATACAGCCAAAAGGCCCGTCGATTCTTACGCTGTTACAGGGCGCCTCTACTATTATGGAAACAATGAATAACTGCACAAAAAGGACGGGACAAGAGAGAAGAATCACACGAGACAAGCGCAGACTAACAACTGGTTTATTGCACCAACACCTCCTTCCTTCAACAACAAAGCGCATGCGCACCAACTGCAAAGACAAAAGCCATAAATCATGACGTCAAACCCGGTTGGTGCGCATGCGCTTTGCTGTCGAAGGAAGGAGGCGTTGGTGCAATAAACCAGTTGTTAATCTGCGCTTGTCTCGTGTGATTCTTCTCTCTTGTCCCGTCCTTTTTGCGCAGTTATTCATTGTTTCCATAATGTCGTACCAACTAGCCCCTCACCGCACTCTTTTAGATTTCTACGCCTCTACTAACCTGTCATTTTCGCTGTCTGAAGGGCTTATCCAATGCAGTCCACGCAGCACTCCTTCAGGTGTAACACGTGTAACGCACTCTTCACACAAGGCCAATCCCATGCCAGAATGGCATGTGCTTCATGGCACCTCTGTTGGAATGCGTTTGCGGTACAATCATCAACGTGCGCTCCCTTCCTCTCTCAAGTCGGCCTTAATAGCAGATTATTTCTGGGATTCGTATGATGCGACATGGCAGCAAGACAATGCCATGAACAAGTCGTGAGGGTCTTAACAAACTCATGACAATACCGCAATGATGGGTTAAGGGGCCCTTAACTTTTCAGTCCTTCTTCACCTTCCTATGCTAAACTCTGTCCATATTATCCTTAGCTTAATGAGGCAAATCAGACAGGCAGGGAACACGAGAACAAAGGCCTTAGAAGAAAACAAAAAAAGCAGCAACCCCAATTCCTGTAGGAGCCCTGAATTCAGGCAGAAATTACAATTACCTATCAAAAAGCGTTGAATTTTCTGCCAGACTGCGAAATGCACTTTGCACACAGTGAACTGAGGTTAGCAGTGAAACAAAACAACCCCTGAAACAACATTCTCTTGCATGGGTCAGCCTTTGACTGCAAAGATAGCTACCCATTTCCCTTTGACAGAACAGAAAAAGAGAATATGCTTACGTCTCTTGACCTCTTTCAACAAACGAAAGAGGCCAATAAAGTGGGATGCATCTATTGTGCCCCACAAAAAATGGCAAGCCTGTCATTCTGGACTACAAATGAGAACAAACAAGTCCAAAGAGCTGTAAGAACAGGTCACCCCACCATTCCCTCTCCTGGCAGACATGAACTCGACGGTGTTCCATTTCTTTGGGGAGACGTTCAGCATAAACACTGCGCAGCCATCAGTGATCAAAAATCTCATCCAATTTCACCTCTGGCTACCAAAGACAGCATGAAGAAACTTCATGCACAATTTGACTGATGCGAGCTTCAGGTGGCCATACAACAAGAGAAATGTTTATACGCTTAAAACCAGCAGAACTTGTGTTTCTACTACAGGCTCGTTTCTAGTTTCACCTTTCATGTAGGACTTGCTATGGGCTAATGTGAAATACAGACAATGTGAAACACTTCGTTCCTTTGGCATTTGATGCAGTCAAAAAAGACAAACTACGGCAATTTCAGTATGAATTGTCAGTGTGTTTACGAGCAACATTTCTCCAGCCATAATTTCCGGTATACAGTCCACAGAATTACCATATAAATGCTGAAATTTTGTACCGTGTAGACAGCCTACGGACTATACCCTTCGTCAAGCTATTGCACATGGCTCTGCTGCCAAGAAAAACGGCCACAGTGAACAAGCCAGCTTGCCTCTCCTCATTTAAATAATTATGAGGCTTTTCAACAACCGTGATGACACACTTATTATGGATTTCTGAGGGCGAAAAACAAGACTGGCAGTGATAGACAAGAAATTTTGTCAGTGAGAAATGGTAATGATCGTGACAATGACATACGTTCTTTTGCACTTTAGCAAACCACCTGGCAAAAAATTAGCGCAATACAGCGAACGACCATTTTGGCAGTACACCGGTAATGAGCAATGAGCTGAAGGGAGTACTGCACCAGGCTCTCTCTCATAGACTACATGGCAGGTACTTACAGTACAACAAAGGTTGCTCTTTAAGCTAAAATTGACGCCGGTGGAGTAACGCATTTACCTCATTTTAATGAGCACATTTTTTTCATGAAAATCGAGCCTTTAACCGGCATGTGTGTTACAACCATATACGAAGTCGAAAACCATAATTACACTATTGTAAGTTGACTCGAATGTAAGTCGACCTCTGAAAAATAAGAAAAAAACTTCCAAGGTTGTTTAAGCTTGGCCTTGAATACCTGAACGCGATAGCTTTTATACAGTGGCCGCCGTTTATTGCCAGCCGCTATCAGCTGCCCCGCATTGGGCATGCCTGTGGTCACATTCCAAAATGAAAATGTATGTCACTGGACTACTCGCCCACACTTGCACTATCGGGATCCTCACTAGCGCTGCCGTCGTGATCGCTGCTGCGGTCCCACAGCCTGTCATTCTAATGTCGTCGTCCAGCAAAATCCTGCACTTCGCAAACAGCCACATCACGACATCACGTGGAACAGCTCAAAATTTTCCTCGCTGCAGCTGCCACACCTGTATCACCCGTTACGAACGTCGAACTTGCGGCCCGGCGCGCAGCTGTTCGCTTCTTCAACGTAAAAAATGGCAGCCACCCTGAATGTAGCCGTGAACGAGCGCCGGTCGCTTGCCGGACCTGGAGCACAAATGATGACTGACGAAGCACTACATTAAAAACTTGTGAAACGCGGCCAGCAGTAGTCAATAGTCAAATGCGTCAGAGCAAAAGAGAAACTACAATTGAATGGCGTCGGCTCTTCCGTTGGCTATCGACACTCCCTGGCACCGCTGCCGTTCTGAGTGGGGGTGCCACCTTGATTGGAACAGTGGCCCTTCCATCAATTATCAATGCTCCCTTGAGTGCCGAGCGCGCATTCGAAAGTAAAAAGAAAACTTGTTGGACGCTTGAGCTTCCCGTAGAACGTGATTGCGTTATCGGGCCACTGCCGCTTATCAGCAACCGCAGTCAGCAGCCACGTGTGAGGTGCCAGTTTGCTGCTTATCGATAGCCGCCATCTGACACCACCCGTGCACGGGGAGGGTATGCCAGTTCTGCACGGTGACATAGCAGCTGCTCAAGGCCAGCACCAAGAGCGATGCGACGGAGCCGCGCAGCAAAAATGCAACCACGCTGTAGCATGCCCAATATCTCGTTTGTCTTGCATTTACTTATAGTGCGGAACAGCGGCCCTTCCATCAACTATCAATGCTCCCATGAGTACCGAGTGCACATTTGAAAGTAAAAAGAAAACTTGTTGAATGCTTGAGCTTCCTTTAGAACGCGATTGCGTTACCGGGCCGCCGCCGCTTATCAGCAACTGCAGTCAGCAGCCACGTATGGGGTTCCAGTTTGCTGCTTATCGACAGCCGCCATCCATCAATGCCCGCGCGCGTGCGGGGAGGGTATGCCAGTTCTGCGCGTTGACATAGCAACTGCTCAAAGCCAGCACCAAGAGCGATACGAGGGAGCTGCGCAGCAAAAATGCAACCACGCTGTAGCATGCCCATCTCGTTTGTCTCGCCTTTACTTATAGTGCGATGTTTTCGTTTCGATTTTAAGTCAACCCCCCTACTTCGGATTTTCAAATTAAAAAAATATAGGTCGACTTACAATCGTGTAAATATGGTATGCTAAGCACGTCTCCAGTGTCACTGCCATCGCAAGATTATGGTTAAGTCTTTATGTATTGGCAGCAGGTTTGCTCGACATCTTGGAGACATCAGGCCCAACTAATTCCCACTGTGCTCTTCGCTGTACAGGCTGGGCGATATTATTTTTCCCTCTTTTACCAATGTCCAAACTAATAAATATGTTTTGTGCCGGGTTTCCTTTCTGCTATTAATCATCAGCATATTGGACATCCTAGCTGCTATTTAAGAATAAAGATGGCTGGAATATGCGAAGGCTACGATGTCACAGTGGACAACATTCTGCGGTGAGCCGACACTGAGCAAGAACTGTAACAGTGGTGACCAACAGTAACGTGGAAGCAGGCATGAACATTGCTTTGGGCCTTTGTGCAGACTGCACTTTTTCGATTATTGCAAACATGAAAATCAAGTCTGCAATAGAATTGGGGACCAGTTAGAACTGGTCCATGGAACAGTGCATAGACTGACTGAAGACTGTAGGCCAGAAATTACAGTATGGCTTGGTAAGCAAGAAGGAAATAGAACTCATTGTCAATTATGTTTCCACACGTTTTCATAGCATTTGGGTAGATCGCACAAGCAGAGGTGGCTGGCTATATTTCTAGCCTTTTCGTACTCCTCCTATCCTGGCTTTAACTCATTCTCTACAATGTGCTTCAAATTATGCCTAGAGGACACTGCATAATCACCGTTCTGCTCATTTGTCGGGAAGCAGCTGCTGCCAATGCATGACTCTGCCACCTCCGCACTCAACGGCAGCCATTGGCAATGCGCACAAGCGATGAAGCAGCTCCCTTGCGGAGCTGTTATGTTGGAGTGTCCGCACTGCCCTGACAGAACCCTGCCGGACGTGCATTTTTTTTTTTTTTTGAGTACAGCCAAGTTCTTCCCCAGCCATGCCTCAGGACAAGCCGTCCCGGTGCTGCTGAATCGCCTTCCAGATGCGGAGCTCGGGTCCTAGCCTGCGATGGAAGCCACGGAACAAAGAACATGAATAAAAGTTGAAGACTGAACACAAAGAAACAAAAATTGAAGATTGCCTTCAACTACTTCGCTCTAACAAAAAAGACACAACACTAAGGGTTTATTCAATTCGCCTGAACACTTCCTCAGCCACAGCTGAATCTCAACAGTTCAACCTTGAAGTGGACTGACAATTTGTTCCAATGACACGAAGTTCAAAATAAAGGGAGACTGACGCGAGTGGTTGATGCACTGTGTTGTGCATCAATCCTAATCAGAGACGCGTCAGCACTTGCTAGGAGTACTTATACATGTACGACTATTTAATTTGTATGCTCAATATGTACTTTCTCCCATTACATTCCTGTATATACGTTTCCTCACATACCCTGCTGAAACCTAAAAACAGGATTGACGTATTAATAAATACTAATACAACACAATACAACTTGCCTCAAAGAATGTTCACAACACCCAACACGAAATCTTGTTTACGAGCCAGAGCTAACACTGCCCAAGTATTCCATTTTAACAAGTAACAAGCCACATTTCACAACAAAAAGAAAGCTTGAGCGCTAGAGACTTTCTGCAAATAATGCCTTGCAAAACGAGACTGTGTGGTGCAGGCTTTCGCAGTGAACAATACTGGGTACAAGTGACCAGGGGCCGTATTCCGAGTTTGAGTCATAATAAAAAGCGTCATAATCTGCTGCAGCGCCCACACCTGATTGGTCAAAAAACCAGAAGCGGATGTCAGTTCGGTTACGACTGTGAGCGGCGGCAGGATGTCACTGCGTTGCGGTTGCCGCAGCGAAACGTCCAGCGGCGCTTTTGCTCTTTGCCAAGAATAAGAATGTGACCAATGCAACAGAAGAAACATTCAGCCACAAGTTTGGTTGCGCATCGAATTCCACTTTAAAGGAGTGACATCAAAGCTGCTTTATTTACCCAACTGACTTCAGCAAATACAAACAATATACGGCACTCTTTTCTGCACCGTAAAGGCCGGAGGTGTACTTAAAGAAGAAAATATTGTACGCAACAGAAGGCAGCCTTTACAGCCGTCGATCACCGATGGTAAATAAAAGGCAGCTAGCTTGTTCATTCAACACGGCGTTTTACATTTACCTTGAGGAAAAGGGAACGGAGAGGGAAATTTGTAGCATGCACTCACTTGCTGCACAATGCGCGCTTCGTGCCGGGCTGAACAGAGACGCCATGACGATTTGCCGTCTGCACCATCGCTGAATGCAAATTGGCACTGTGATTGGACGGTTGTGCAGATGGTAATTAACGTTTTTTAAATTCATTTTATGCAGGCACTGCAAATAAATAATAGATGAGCTAAAAAAATCTTCTTTCTGTGTTTCTCTTGATATATGCATTGGGAGACTTCGCAGACAAAGTTTTCATAGGTTCGCCATTGTATGAAGCGCACGCATGCCCACTGACGCCTTAAAACTAACTTTCAAGCTAACTCGCGAGCTCAATGATGCAGGGCCACACGACCATGGCTATCGAGAACCGTAAGGGACACCAAAAAACCACCTCTAGCATGTCAAACGCTTCGGTGTAGCAGCGCGTCGCTGGCGACTAACCATCTGTGCACGTGAGTGGTTTCACGCTGGCAGACATTACACACGATTATGATGCAGGACGCTTCAACAGCTAATAGAGAGCTCTAGAATAGAAAATGCACGTTAATGCGCAGTAAATGCAAGTATTTTAAGGGTCATTCTGCTTTATGTTAGATCATTCAGCATATGCAGACGAGATAACTTGGTGATAGTGGTGCCGTCCAGTTTGAATAAAGAGAACAATTTCTGCAATAAACCGGTGCTCGTTAGGCCTAGGAGCAACCGAATTGTGCAACGAAATAAAAAACAGGCCGAATTTAGCATCCATCCAATTTGTTATAGGAGAGATAAGACGAAGCGAAAATCCTGTACAGAGTTTATAGCCAGTTTACGGGCCGAAAAACGCAGTAACATCGGCGAGTTCACTTCGAAGCGAGAGGCTTCACTTCAGAGTGCGCCGCCATGTAGGCTCTCGAGCATCTGCTGCGTACGCTATGTGTTTGACATCACCGTCCGGTTTCTTCGACCCTTTTCGCTGCACCCGAACCACCACATCAGCTTCCGGCATTTCGATCAATCAGGTGTGTCCGCTGCGGCAGATTATGACACAAACTCGGAATACGGACCCAGCATCAGGCAAGAACTGAGATCCTGAAGTGCACCGGGATTCAACATGGTAACGGCGCTGTTCCTTATTTAATGGCTCATCAAAAATGCAAGCGAGAGCCACCAAACTAATGCTGAAGGAAAACTAAAGGCAAACAAAAAATTAGACTCGACCAGTAGATGTAATAAAAATGGCGCGAAGAGCTAGGGCAGAAGTAGAACACGCAGGATAGCCTGTCAAATGTTCGAATGTGTCAATGTGTCAATACTCCAGCCTGTCAAATGTGTCAATACTCCAGCCTGTGAAATGGTCGAGTTGCACAAAGCATAATCAAACAAAAATCGAAGATTTTGCACTCTGGGAACAATTCCACCTGTATACCTATTGTATTGACCCGGTGGCACTGTAGATGGCATTGTAGAGAGAATTTCATTCTGCTTTATCAAAAAATGAGAGCAGCATTGATGGTGCCGCTTGTGTCCTGTTGTTTTCTGTCATGCGACAGAGGCGAGGTCAATAAAACAGCACTTCAATAAACTGATTCGGGAGCCTTCAGCAACGAATGCACGGAATTCCGAGAGTGACATCACTTCTAGCCTTTCACTCCTGCATCAGTTTATGGCTTAACAGTGGTTCATTGTCTGTAAAAGTGATGTATTTATTTATTCTTTCGGAGCATCCTAATTTCTCAGTCTACATTGGCTTGGTCTTTTGATTTATAGTCCGTGTAAACAACACCGTACTTTAAACCCATTGCTGGTTATTATTTTTACTATTTATTATACTAGAAAGCAGCATGGCAAGACGTACCGAAGTCCGAGCCTTCGCAGATCATCTCTTGTCATTAGGTGCAGGACATCTTCCTTTGTGAACTGTTCCCTTGCAAACTGGAGCAGAGAGATAGAGAGAAAAAAAAAACAGGTTTTTCATCTTAAAAGCGTGTGAAATGAAAAAGGCATTCCTTTTACGAATTCTTCAGAAACTTACAGCTCCCACATAAAAGCAGCCGCATCAAACATGCCTGCATTTGTGCCTACAGTTGTCGAGATATTATTCAGATTCCATGGTTCTGACACACAAAGTCAATGAAAGCCTTTTTAGCTGCATTTTTCAAAGAAGGGAAAAAAATAAAGAACAGAGATACAACTTAATCTTCAATTTCCAGGCTGGCTACCCATTTACTTTTCAACAAAGTACTTCAAGACACCGTTTAGTACAAGGCACAGTATCTTAAGTGCCATCCAAAGCCGAGGGGAAAATCACCACACTGCCTCAGCAGAGTCAACTAGAATTCTAGCTTACACTGTGATACTACTGGTAAAATGGAATTTAAAGCAATTTTTGGAGCACTAAAATTTCCAATTTCGAGCACTTTGGAGCAGAGCAATGGCAATTTATGGACCATCTGGAGCACTAAAATTTCTAATCTGGAGCACTTTGGAGGAACAAAACACTGAATTGGAAGCACACTGGAGCATGTAGCTTTTAGGTTCCATATCTCTTAGGTTGACAAACCATCCTGGAAAAGATTGCATGTGGTGCAAAGGTGCGCTACGCCATTAAGTTTGCTACTATTAGCAGAGTCGCACCTGACAAATTTTTGCTTCTGTTTTGCGCTGTATAATTGAAGAGGAGACAATTTGAGAAATATGCCATACAATGTTCACTTGAAGAGCACATGCTTTGCATACACTAGTGAGCACATCAGCCCTCAAATTTGCTGGTGTGTGGCAAGGGTGCTTGTATGCAATAATTTTCACACAAAAATTCAAAAGGAGAAAATAAATAGAAATCTGGTTTTTGAGGAAAGGAGATGGCGCAGTAATTGTCTCACATCTTGCCCAATAAGGGAATGAAGCAACTGGGAGTGAAAGAAGAAAGAGAGAAAGAGGTGCTGTAGAGGAGGGCTCCAGAATAATTTTGACTACTTGAGGATCTTTAACATGCACTGACATCGCAAAGCACACAGGCACCTTTGCACTTTGCCTTCATCGAAACGCGGCCGCTGGTTCGGTTCAAACGTGGGAACTCTGGCACAGTAGCAGAGCGCCATAGCCTCTGAGCCACAGCAGTGGGTCTTCAAAAGGAGACAAATATGAAAAAATCGGACACTAAGTTTAGCAAGAATAAAACTTCGCGCAGTTTGCCACACTGCAGTAGGCAAACACTGCTGCTAATTCAACGAATTGTAGGTTTCTGGTGCTGTATCTGTGGCCACGGCCAGTCTGCTACCCAAGAGGTCAGGCAACAGCTGGGAAAAACGAAACTTGGCCTCACCCTCTCCATGCATTCGGTGTCCATGCCGAGGTCATGAAGCCAGTGCATCAGATCTTCATCACGGTGATTGTCAGGCCTGTGGGCAGCAGCTGAGGCTGAAATGGTGCAAGAGAATTCCGGCTAGCCTCAACCTAGCTGTGCAACAAGGCAAGGGAGTGCAGCCCACAGATCATGCTAGAACACACTTTCCATCATGTGGTATGGTGACAGCACCATAACTATGTGTTGTGGCATGATGCGTACAGTCTTTGGAGAAAGGAACCAAGCAGCGCCGTTTGCTCCTTAGTGGTGCAGTGGAGCATTTATGACACACCACATGCTCTAAATCTTTGTAAGGTAAGGAGAATCCTTTTCCTCACCTTCCAAGCCATTGTGGTCCTTAAGAGTGCCGTGAGGGATCCACTACACAGCTGAGAAGCGAACAACTCCTTTGCATGGTTACGTTTGGCAGAGACTGTACTGCGTGTACTGCAGATGTGCACTGTGGCCATGTACTGCATGACTGCCAGTCACTGGTACACACCCACAAACAATGAAGAGCGGAAGCATCCTCACTGTTGTGCCACCATGAACGGATAAGCACACGCACACGTTCTGCTTCACAAGCATCAAGAATCTATGTGAAAGCGCACTGGCCCAATATTATAGTTTCTAGAAATCCACTAGGTTGTAAGGGGTATGTCAGGTCTAAAGTCTTGGAGTGACACATTAGCTATGAGGAACGACAGTGGAGGGCTCCGGATTAATTCAGAGTACCAGTGTTTCTTTAATGTGCACTGATATCACACAGCATGCAGCCACCGCAGCCAGGATTGAACCTGTAACATTGGGATCAGTAGCTGAGCACCAGATTCACTGAGCCACCATGGTCGGCAGCTTCTAGAATTCTCTTCACATCTAAATAAATATATCTGAATACATTTTTTGCGCTTCAGAGCACGAATTTCGTTCATTTTTTTCATGATGCGAATTTTGGGTGATATGAACATCTTTCGTGACCTTTTAAGATTCATATAGTCAAGTTTGTAATTTACAGTGATTGATACTCAAAAGTCAAAACGAAATACCCGAGTATTTATCGTCAAATTCACATGCAAAACCCAAATACCTTTGTGATCCTAGTGCACAGCAAGGTCAACATAATCACTGGCATGATTACTTCAATACCTGGATAACAAAGACAAAAGCTCACAGGCGTTTGACTGCATACCCTACATCTGCCCCACAGTGTATGCTACAAAGACAGAACAGCACTCGAGGCTTAAAGGCCATTCACTCCACTCACCGGATGGAGCCGAAGACGACGGGCCTGATATCGTCACGCTCGACTCTCTGCTGCCTGGGTGGGCAAACCTGGTGTTGCTCAGGCTGAAGTTGAGAGCATAAAAAAAGGAAGATGCCAGCACTGAGTAAGAAATGAATGAAGGAGAGCTTCAACTTAAGGAGACACTTCACCATAACCATACAAGTGAGACAGCAAACAGTTTATATGCTAACAATATTCAGGGGCAGATGGAAGATCCCACTTAAGTGAAAAATTTTTTTGTTTGCAGTGAAATTAGCCACAAATAGCGACATATGACAGCGTATGAGCAGTGTTCATTTCAAGGAAGCTGTCAGCTTTGACTGCTTCTGCTATTTCAACACTGGTGCCTTCAGCACTGCATTAGAAGCTCCATTGTGACTTTTTCATGGTACACTCCTACTGCATAGGACTGCACAAATATCATCGACTATTCTTCTGAAGTTGACAGAGCGCTCAAGACTTCTGAAAAAAAAAAAAAAAAATATGTGCTCAAATGCAGTAAATCAAGATAAAAATTTATAAGTTGCCCATCATCTACCAATTCAGTGCGCTGACAGAACTTGGTTTTTTTTTCTGTTAGGGTTTGCTTTTGCATCGGGAGGCCTCCTGCATCTCACCCACCAGACACTTAAACCTTCTTTTGACACATATGTCGGAAATGCCCGTTTCTTTGAGCACATAAGTGATTCATGTATTTGTGCGAGCAGAAATGAAAATTGTATTTCTATTTTCACACTCTGCATCACATTAGCGAAAGTACAAGTCAAGGGAAAACAGAAAGAGAGCACACCCACCAGCCCTCAACAAAGCGCATCTGCTGTGTGCGGCTGTCAAGCAGCTTCCTCAGGAGATCCTGGTATAGATGTTCGCTCACCTGGATGGCGTTTATCACCCTGCTCAGAAAGAATACAACCGTTGAGCCAATCAGATACAATCGCTGCACAAGACCAAACCAGAACGGATGCAAAACCAGAAGGGGTATCAAATCAATGGCATTACAGCACATTCTTCATAATACAAACAAAAGTTGGGCTGACACAATTAAGTAATAACTGTTACAGATATGCCTCGCAAACTTTGCCGCACAAATAATTTTTCCAGGTTCAAACTGCTTAAATGCGTGCTTCAGTGATGAAAAGGAAAGCTCCTCATTGTGATCTGGAATACTATAAGATGTTTACAACTAGTCTGTAAAGACTGATCAGTTCCTGTACACACAACTTTGGTACTGAGTAAACACATGGATTTCACCACTAGTTCAAAATTCTGCCATCAACAACCCACAACCTCATATAAGAGTGCCCACTGAGGCATGTTAACCTTTCTGCTTCCGCCACTCTGTTCGCAGGGGCACAGTAAAGCAAGAGTTGCAGGAAAGAATTAATGGGCAATAACTTGCGCTGAAAAGGTCACATGTGACAAGTTTTTATTTTATTAAACTCAAGACAACTGCAAATCATGAACAAGCAAAATTTTCTTTGTAGAAAATCTTGAAGCAGTCAAGTGCATGAGGTGCGAAGTGGCACCTGTTGCACTTCAGACAAATCTCACTGTTTTTTTTACTGGGTTTTGGAGACTGAATGTCTACATACTGCTTTTTTCTACATTCGGAGATATCTGACGATCAAAATGGTGCCATTGGTAAGCCTCTAGACACATTTGGGGTGGAGCCGCAGCTGGTTTCCTGTCCTCTTGTGTTGGGGCAACACAGCCACGTGAAAAATCTTTTCGGTGAGATGAACTTTGCTCTCACTGTGTCGCACATTCTTTTTCACTTGCTTTTTGGTACAATATGTGGCTGATGGAAGCAGCCAAATGCATCACACTGATGAATATATTTCTTTAAAAACTACTGGCTTTCCAAGCTGGGACTCAAGCTACTTCTGAAGTGGCAGGCTAAGAGTCCTAGTATTAACCCTCGCTGTGCGGTTTAAGTCATTGTCACTGCTTTCAATATCCTCTGAAAGTGCGGGGTATTTGCATTCCACATCCCCTTAGTACCAAAAAGCAGTGCGTGAATTTCAGCGCCCCTCAAAACTTATGTCTTCCCGCAACCCAATGGTCATGTTAAAAAGAAGCTACGAGAAAAGAATTTTTTTCTTGCAATATATTTTTGAAACTAGTCACCAACTGGTGTCATCTGGCATAAAAACTACTATTACAAAAATTAATACTGAAGCATGTGGCGCCATCTGTTGATGCAAGTTTAAAGTGAATATTTTAAAGCAAGACTGTGAATTGCCGTCTTCGGAAAAAAGTGGGCTAAAGTGACTACAGGGAAAATCTCAAAGGCTACTGCACATAGCATATGCCAGATGAATTCAAAACTGAACCAGAAACTTGACTGCATTTCATGATTGCAAGGAGCCGATCTTTGTACGCATACAGCTGCTTTATGCCATTAGACCTGTTCATGCACAGGCATAAAAACATATTTTTTCTTTGTTTATGACCAAACTCAAGCTATGTACGACAACCAGCATGTAATCTTCAACCATGGCCTTAGCCAAGCTGTTCCTAAAATCTGCTACTGTTTTTTGATGCATGACAGTGGACGAAGGAAAGAACACTGACTGCTGAGTCTCCTCCGAGGGGATGCCTAAGGCCAGCTGTTTCTGGACAGCTGCACTGCGGGACTTGCTCGAGTTGATCGTAGACACACCCGAGGTCGATTCGGCATCCTCCAGGTCATTGTCATCCTGGTCCTCCTGACCTGGAAGCAATGGTGACCTTCACGCAATGCCCAACAAAATGCCCCTTCTTCTTGACAATCAGTGGGCGTGTGTGAACAAATGGTTATTCAGTTCGAAGCAAACATGAGGCAAATTATTTACCACTCGCACAGTTTTTAAACAGAAGTGAGTTTCACGCCGAAACAAAAGAAGTGAAATTTGCTGACTTCGTATCTTCACTGTGCTGCATGGAAAACGAGCTTGCCTTGCAATCATTTTCATATGAAAATCAAAGCAGTATGCGCATCAAAATGCGATAAAAAGCTGGAACCATCCATATATGATGCTCTTCATTTTTTAATGCAGCAAAAACTGGGTAGTTATCAAAAATGATCATCAAATAACAGTACCTTATTGTGACAACATGTATGAAAGTAACTAGCACCCCTTTGAGAAACCAGTGATATTATTGTAACGATGATGATGATGCATTTTTTATGGTGCAAGGGCAGCTTTGTCCAAAGACTGCCATGGCTTAAGGTGTTTTGCTGTACTCGAGGTGGGGTCAAAGACCCATTTCCCAAGCATTTCCCCCTAGATACGTCGAGCATCAGGCAATGGGGCCAGAGAGACATTATTATATTAAGCACTGGTGCTTAATGCACTTGAACCCTGATATATCCAATGGGGATATTAGGAATTAATTAGAAAGGATGTATCAAACTCCCGTGCACCACACAGTGCCTCCTCAGGTGGCAGGCTTCCATGACTCGAAGTGCTACACAAGGGGAGCAGGCATTTGCATGATGGTTTGCATTTTTATCTCGCACTTGCCAAACAGCGCAGCAAAAGATGTAGTGTCGTGATCAGGCCAGCCTCTAGTACAAATCTCGCACCCATCAACAGTGCTACGGAAGCAGCAGTGTGCACAGCTGTAGCCTTGCAGTAAACATTCTGCACTGGATTCTGTTTTGGCAACCCCTTATCTATGCAACACTGCCGTAATGCGGGGAAGTTATTCTAGCTTACGTTTAGCCTACAGCCGCCGACTGCTGGCATTGGGATGCGAACAAGGCAACCTCACAGGCATTTTGCGCTCGGTCTTTCACGGCCTTGGGAATTATTGTGAGTGCTTTTGAAGTGACACTAACACTTTGGACAAGGTCTCTCCCTACTGTCTAGAAGGGGTGACCTAAGTTGCTGTCTTTTCACTGACTAATTTGCCCTGTTCTTGTGAGTGTTTCAAAATAAATTTTATATTAGAAATTTCGGCACTATCGAATAGTTTCAAAATTTTTGACATATTTGCCATAACGAGGCTCGACTACACCGTGTTCATGCTCCCTTAATAAGTGACCATGGAAGCAGTTTAAAGGAACAGAATGGATGAAAAGTAAGTGCTTTAAAAGCAAGGGAACTACATACAGTAAAACTCTTGTTAGCTCAAATGTGCAAGTCTCAAAATATTCGTCAAGTCTATGTTTTTCATGTCGCACAGTAAGTTTCCACAAATAATATTTTGTCACCTTTTCGCTCGGAATGTTTAGTGAAGAAATTTGTATAAAATTCAGATAGCATCTTGAAAGCTGGCGAGTGATAACTCGAAAAGGGAGGCCATCAGTCAGTGGCTTATGCGGCTTGTAGGTGACACTGCAATTTAACAAGCAAGTTTATACTAGCGCCCCATAAAGTGAATCCCTTACTGCACTTTTCTACTTCGTGTGATTACACTATCAATGCACATTGCTTTCACTGCTGACAGCAAAGCTTGAACGGACTGTGTCTTCAACTTCAACCGGCGATGTAAGGCGAAGACAGCTTTCGTTTCGCTGCCCCCAATCCCAAATTTCTACACCTCCCCCCCAAACCCAATTGCACGCATTGTTGGCCATGTTTCTTCTTGGGATGCCCTGCCACCCCAGAGGTGAATGCTTGGCATGGGTAGAAGAGTATACATTGTTAAAAAATTTGCACTACACATGTGAGCAGACTGAAACTCTTTTGCTTACCTTGAAACCCAATTTTATCACGAAAATTTTCTTCAGTTTTATGATTTTGAGTAAACCAAGGTTTACTGCATAAAACAAAACAAGATAAAAAATATATTTCTTTAAGCATGCAGGAAGACCAGAAATTAGTCAGTTTATAACCAAAAAATTGGCAGAAAGTAAACAAAACAAGAATACAGCCAACAGCTCTGTGTGTGTGTGTGAGTGAGTGAGAACTACATACAAGACGATCAATTACAACACATGCAGGAAGTGGTACACACATATCCATACAGGGTGTTCCAGCTAACATAATCCAAGGGTTTCAGAAAAAATAAAAAGCCAGGACTGGACATAGTAGCGAAACTCGAGTAGCATTGCTGATGGCTGCTTAAAACAAACGCGTAGTTCAAAACATGCAATGTTCGATTTCATATTTTTAAATAATTAGTTAAAAGTTACCAAGCCTTAGTACTTATAAAGACGTATAAAAAAATACAACTAGATTGTTGTAGGCAGTCAAATAAAAAACCTGGATGACACAGTTCCATAGTAGACAGGTATACTCAATGGTTCTTTTTTGCCCTTTGATGGAAGCTTGCGAAACATTAGAGGAGACCCAGACTTAGGCGCACAAAGTGGCTGTGAATGCAGGAACTTCACCATACTACGTTAATTACTAGCATAGGTGCATTGAATGAGATGAGGCACTCAACATGTGTGCTCCTGTTTACAGGATTTAAAGAAGTTTCCTCAGACCACCAAAACATTTTACAACGAAGCCACTGAAATAAAATCACGCTATTGTGTGACTTCTCTTGTTGCTCGAGAACACTTGCTAAAGGCAACTGCTACTGCTAATGCTAGAGTTACATCACCAAAAAATCTCCCCAATTTTTTTTTTTCGGAAAAGCCTTGGCTCACTTTAGCTGGGACATTACACATATGAAAATGGCAGCCAGGTTTTGATTAGACACCTCTCCAAATGAAACGCTGAAACTGGGTGCTCTCCCGCGAATCTTGCGGTATGTGACATTTGTTCACGTAAAATCATGCTTATTACATGCTGACAAATCTACAACTACTTGCTCGGGCAAGACCTCACCTCAGATGGTAACTCAGATGCTAGACGGCAACTAAGATGATAGAACCAAAGTTAGAGCGAGAACACGACTTAGAAATGGCAAAGGCATAAAGCAACTAACAAGCAGCAACATTATCGACAGCAGTAAGAGAAATGCTTTCGCATTACTGCACCTAAACAGACTTAAGAGCACCCCTGAAATTTTTCAAATGGCATCAAGCTATGCAAATTTCTGCCACAATAAGACAAAACAATATGCTCCGTTTGAGCACACTGTTTGAGCAGCTGGCAGGTGCCAGCTCCACTTGTATTACTCCTTACAGCTAGACTCACAGAAGCAGCTGAACCGTGCCTTCCCCCCCAAAAAACAAGCAAAACGTAAAAAAGGAGGCCTGCAACCAGCCTCACCTGTCCACTCACCATAGGAGAGGATCTCACTGGCCACCTGAGCTGCGTTCATGACAAGCGAGTCCAGGGCAAACATCCAGTGGGGCTTGATACTTTGGTTGCGCAACACTTCGTTCACCTGCACACAACGTGCAACGTGCTTACCCCGGAGTGAATACTCGCATAAAAAGCGCTACAGCACCGATACTTGCCAGCAGATCCATGACCCTCTAGTAGCACAGCTGGTAAAGTCAACAAAGAAACAAAGAAAGGGGAGAGAGCCGATTCAGAAAGCAGAGGCAAACCTTTGGGGGATGCCACTTGCCAGTCAGCAACCAAAGCGCAAAATACGTGCATGAAAGGTGTACTTCCCACAAGAAAAAAACAAAAACAAAAAACATACCACCAAAATAATCGAAGGAAGAAAGCAGACAGGAAAATAAAAAAAAGAAAACTCTAAGACAGTGCTGTTCAGGCTTCCCCCAGAAGCAGCACTGACTTACAGCGCTTACACGCACTTACAGCGCTTTGGAAGAGGTACAATGCCACTGCAAGCTGGTTCAGAGCCTTGTGGTCGTGGTTTACTTCTTGTTTTAGTTTGCCTGCACACAATAAAACAAATATTTGCAGGGTATGACAGATCGAAGTGCACAGCAAGGAACGTAATAGAACAAACAAAACGAAACACAAAGAGCAGGTCTTGGATAAAGTTGAGAAAGCTGCTCAAGGTCAACTTCGTGATCCACAGTTTTCCCAGCATATTGAATGCCGTTCCACAGCAATGAAGAGAGGCCCAGAAATTTTTGTAATTTTAAAAGCTCTCATCATCTTATACTGAATACACCCGTCAAATAACAACACCATTAGGCACTCAACGTGTGTAGAACAGACCAGCAATGTAGTATAATGTAAAAGCTCACTAATTAGAAATTCAAGGGAGCGGAAAAAATGTTTGCATTATCCGAAAGTTCAAATTATTGAATGACCCTTAAAAAAAGCCGTCAAAAAGTGCTTGCATCAAGGTAAAGTTGTGTACTGAAAGACTGGCAAATGGTTTTTGCCTAATTTTGGGATGAGAACAGCACGGCAAAGATAATTTCTTATGTATCTTTACTCCATGCATACTGCTGGGAGCACAGAAGCAGAACTGCACCAAAATCATAAGGACCACCCAAATCCTTCACAGTGCGACGTGGTGCAGCGCCACCGCTACTGTGTCACACCCATCATAAGCGGCACCATTGTGTGTGAGAAGCCTTCTCTTATGTATTCAAAAATGCTTTGTTACGTGCACACTGTTGGGAGCACAGAAGTAGAACTGCACCAGAATCGTAGGGGCCACAGGCATCTTTCACAGTGCAACATAATGGAGCTCCATCGCTATCGTGTCTCACCTATCATAAGCAGCATAGTCACGCGAGAGGAGGCTTCAACCCAACAGAACAGTGGACGGCATGTGTGACAAGCGCACAGTTTAGGGTCACTGGAAGAAATCACCCGGACGCAAGCGAAGAAAACAACGTTAAAGCAAAAAAAAAAAAAAAAAAAAAACCGGAGGTGGGAGAGAAAACACCAGCAACGCGCCAATCAGTGTCTGAAACGGTGCTCAGCTGTGCTACGTTGGCTGGCTGGTCGAGCTGCCGTTGCTGTGGGCTGGCGCGAAACTCAGAAGAGCTAAACCGAAAAAATGCGGAAAATCGGAGACGCGGCTGTCCGTTCATCGTCACGCCTGCCTTTGCGCACACGTACGAGGTGTGCAAGCGAAGAAAACGATGTTAAAGCAAAAAAAAAAAAAAAAACGGAGGCGGGAGAGAAAACACCAGCAACGCGCCAATCAGTGTCTGAAACGGTGCTCAGCTCTGCTACGTTGGCTGGCTGGTCAAGCTGCCGTTGCTGTGGGCTGGCATGACGCTCAGAAGAGCGAAACCGAAACTATGCGGAAACTCGGAGACGCGGCTGTCCGTTCATTGTCACGCCTGCCTTTGCGCACACGTACGAGGTGTGCGAGTGACTCTGCAGCATAAAACTCAGGTTTTGAATAGGGCTGTTTCTACTTAAGAAGTGGACTCCCGTCGGAAGCCTGTTCGAATTAACCAGTGCGAGACTCATAGCGTCCCAATTAGAGAGCGTCTTATGCCATAGATTTTCATGGGCAGTGGGCAGAACTCAGCAGCAGTTTAAATTATCCAGATTTTCGAATTAACGAGGTTCGAATTAATGAGCTTTTACTGTACCATACATGCATTTCAAACGATGCCATTTGCCGCATATAAGTATAACACTAATATGCCATAAAATACGGGTAATGGTACGATCCAAAAACACGAAATGGGCACTGATTTAAAACACTGAACAATACCTCATAAAAATGATAAGCCCAACCAACCTTCCTGTAAAATCTTAATTCAGATCAACAGAAAGTGAAAGCCTACTCACCAATAATGTGCTGAAGGCTGGTTTTATTCTGCTCTGGGATGTAATTTTTGAAGCCGTCAATGAGGGCTTGAAGTTGCTCCTGCGAATGAGATGGCAATTCAGTCGCATGAAGCACAGTTGCGCAAAGAAATGACACTGACGAAAAGAGCTATCATGCACCAAAACTGCAATCACTTCACAAAATTCATGTTTGAAAAGCAAAAAGAATGTGACATGTGAGCATAATTCCATCAAGAGCTATTGATGGCCCAGCTAACCAAGCATCGAGTGCACCAGTGAAAAGCAAAAAGAGATTCTTGACACAACCTCTGGTACAAAAGCAAGACAATGGATAAAAAACGAATCACAGATGTCTATCCCATTTTCAGTGCAGTTCCTAGGTACAGCCATTCCCGATTTAATAATGTGCATGACCAATGTGTGGAGATGACTTCCAGCATAAGAAGAGATTTCTTTCAAGCACTTTTTTTTCAGAACATATTAAAAACTTCAATATATGCAACGATGCTCTAACTGACTCACAATTTTGAATAAGATGGCAGTTTCAAACCCGAGCTGTACTAGTCATGGGAGTTTGTACCAATATTGCCAACGATGAGTCACACTCGTCCGGTACAATTTGCCACTGCTTCCGCTGCCAAAGACGAGTTTACCCGCCGCGGTCGCTAAGTGGTTATGGCGCTCGGCTACTGATCTGGAGTTTCCGGTTTCGAACCCGACCGCGGCAGCTGCGTTTTTATGGAGGCAAAACGCTAAGACGCCCGTGTGCTGTGCATGATGTCAGTGCACATTAAAGATCCCCAGGTGGTCGAAATTATTCCAGAGCCCTCCACTACAGCAC
Source organism: Amblyomma americanum (assembly GCF_052857255.1). Taxonomy (NCBI): domain Eukaryota; kingdom Metazoa; phylum Arthropoda; class Arachnida; order Ixodida; family Ixodidae; genus Amblyomma; species Amblyomma americanum. The sequence continues at coordinate 71,732,138 of NC_135503.1, read as the reverse complement.
CTCTTTCTTCCTTTCTTCTTTCATTCCCTCCTTTATCCCTTCCCTTATGGGGCAGTTCAGGTGCCCAACGATATATGACACAGATACTGCGCCATTTCCTTTCCCCCCAAAAAAACAATTATTATTATCATTATTATTAAAGACGAGTTACAGCCATCTGTTGCTTTGGTTGCAATTGTCTATCATAGAGGGTGATAGTTGGCCATGAAAAACCACATTTTGTGGTTTTCATTCGTGTTTTGCCTGGCAACTGTCTTTTCATAATGGCGCTTCACATGAAGAATGTCGGTAGCAGTAATGCTGGGAGAAAAAGTTCAAGTGCTTCCTGGAGTAGTATAGAAGGCAGCGTTGCTGACAACAAGAAATTTGTGTCTGACAGTGACTCGGACTTTGTGTTTGAGCTGAATATTGCTTCGGATGATGACGAGAGCAGCGACAGCGACAAAAACAACAGTGAAGTGTTGAGTAGTGCACGTGTGAACACCAATAACCCGCCACCTGCGCCTCCGTGGTTTCCCTTTTCTTCACTGCCCAGGATCTTGCGGAAACCCCCTGACGAGAATGATATTCTCGGCTGGTTCCATGTATTTTTTGACTGGGGCACTAGTCATGACAGAGATGAACCATTATGCGGTAGCATAGTGTACTGCTCGGGGTTCTGCATGGAAACCAGTAGACCGCTATGAGATGATGGTCTTCTTTGCACTAATAATATTGCAGGGTATTGTTGGCAAGCCTAAAGTTGAGATATACTGGTCAACAAAGGAAGTTTCGGAGACACCAGTGTTCAGGAAGACCAAGAGCAGGAACCGCTTCATCGCGTTGATGCGCTGCCTGCATTTCACCAACTTAAAAGCTGTGGATGAAGCTATACACATCTGCGCCCCAGTGCGAAGCAACATCTGTGCACTTTTCAGCATGTTACCGTGTTTTGCACCAAATAAATACTTCAAATTTCAGTACGTTGTGACCCATTACCACGGCGAACATTGACGAAAAGCCGCCCTCATCAACAACTCGTTTTTTAGTTTTTGCGTTAAATCTAACCAGAAATCAATGATGCAATATATTTTCAAGATCAGAATTGGATGAAAAAAATTATGACAACTTAAAAAAAGTGCCGATTTTGGTATGTTTTTCGGGAGTTAAATTGGCAGTTACAGGGCTAATTCACTGGCACAAAAATTTTAAAAACAATGCTAGCTTCCTGTGTGCTCCTAGCAACTAGAACTGGTTATAGTAGACACGACTGTTATCTTTTCAGTGATGCTGATGCAAAGCTTAAATCGGGAGCAGAAAAACAACAGGTCACCTTGTTGATCACCAGGTCATCTCCACTGTCCTGGTGCAGCTTGTTCATCCATATATCACAAATCTGTATGGGAGACAATAAAAAGCAATAAATAAAAACATAAGCCCAAATGCATAAAAATGCTCAGAAAACAGTGAAAAGATAAGCATGAACATAGGACCACAGCAAACCAATTTGTACAAAACTAGATTTTAACTCTTTAACACCTAGTGTCGTAAATTTGTGACGTACAAAATACAAGCCATGTACTCGTCTACAAAAGATGCATAAACTGTCCTGCAACTGTTTGTGTTCAGGCTCTAAAAAGGATGTAGGAACTGACAGTGTTTCTGATCTGGCTCTACAAAAGACGTAAAAACTGCCCTGACCACTATTAATGTTTGGCTTGCACAAAGGCTGTGGAAGTGGCTCTTTTCAGCGTTTGAGTTCAACGCAGAAATGGTGGGTGGATGCCACCCACCGTGCCGCCGTCCTCCTCGAGCACACGCAGGATGGTCTGGCGCCGCTGCGAGTCCTTCTTGAGGAGGTAGAAGCCACCCGACTCCTGGTCCACGGATGAGCCGTCCACGGGTGGGCTGAGCAGGCCCGAACTGCATCGCCGCATGCCGCTCTCAGACGTCTCCGAGCTGCGTGCGTGCCCCACCAGCAATACCATGTTGCTTGATGGACCCCACCCTTTGACATCAGCAGCACTGTGCTAGTATTTCTTTACAGCACCCGCTGACTGTGCTTGTTTGAGCTTCCAGCTTTTACTGCCACCCCCCAGACAATTCTGTAGGATGCAAGGAAATGGCTGAAAGCATGTGGAATACCCAGAGCTAAATCCTTTTTCTTTCAAACCACTTACAGCTATGGCAAAAGTAGACGAAAACCAGCTTTTCACAGTAGTACAAACACCAGCCAGGTTGGCTTTGAACTGGGGCAAAGTTTCTGTTGCTAGAAAGAACCATTTTCTGTTCTCATCAACCACACCCAATAGTTTTTTCCCTTCCTTTTAAACGAGTAAGGAATCTCCTGTGCTACCTATCTATCAGTAAAGTTGGAGCTTTGTGGTAATTTATTTGTTTTCTTTTTATTTTCACAAGGCTTACAGGCACTCAACTGCAACCATCAGTTTGAGGCTCCGCATTACTGTGCCCAGCGTCAGGTTAGAACACAGTGACAGCACGAAGGTGCTAACTGCTCCATTATCCAGAGCTTGAAAGAAATGACAGTAAAGCAGCAGACCCACTCAGAACTGAAGTAACACACAGTGAAGTTCTGGCCTAGGTGTGACTCTTTAAAACACACGTGACAGGAATCTGCACATCGGTCTACTGAATTAGAAGTTCATACTTAAGAAGGACTCTCTTACCACACAGAAGCTCAATGTTCTTTGAAGAATGCTCACAACTCTTATACTCAACAAGCTCTTGTAGCATCTACTGCTAGAAGGCATCAGCAGCAGCTCAAAAACAGGCCAGTCACAACAGCATATGCAATAAGTTCTAAGATGCTAAGTGACGCTGCCATAGGTCCTCAAGGTCAAGGATATACCAACAAAAGACTGCTGCACGACTGGTTACAAAACAAAACCCCCCCATCATGTGTAAGCAAAATGCTAGGACTAGTAAAGAGCACTTGGTCAGAGGTAACAATGCTCCTCCGTGTACCGAGCACCCAACTCAGCCAACAACGCGACTGTAACAATGCAAGCAAACAAACTAAGCTGTGCACTGACAAGGCATGCTGTAAACCCACTAAGGCAGGCAGAAGACACGAGATATGACAGAGCACTACGAACAGACTCTACTGGTGTCTTCGACTGGTCGAAACCGCCGCTCTGACTACATTCGGCTGGTTCTTTCTGAGCGCTCGCCTCCAGCTTAGAGCGCTCTGACGCACTCCGAGAAAAAGTCGGAGCGGCTCCGAGATGAGTCCACGTGACAGAGCCACTTCCGCCATTTCGCGAAAGCGGTGCGAGGCCTCGGCGTCCCCTGCGCGTAGGCAGAAGCAAGTGTGGGCTTTTGACGCAGTAGTAGTGTCCTTGCTGTGTTTTGCGGGTGCCGCGCTGTGTGAGGCAAAATGTCCAAGAGAACCGGATAACTACGCTAGGAACGTGGTCTGTGTTGCTGTAGCATGACAGCAGCGATTCAAGCATTAGCTCAGACGAGGACGACAGAGCTATCCACAAGGCGATGTTCGAAAAATGAGCGACCCGTGGGTCGGAGAGCCGGGGTAGCGATCGGTACAGGCTAAGTGGCGACCGCGATGCAAACTGTGTGCGACCACGTGCGGCTAAAGGTAATCAAGGAACCTTACGTGCGGCTACTGTTGACAGCAGCAGCAGTGCCGCGTAGTGGTTCCGGAAGTTACGTCCCCCTTCTGCCTCCTGCGCTTCCGCTCTAAAAACTCGCCGACCATTCGGCTTGGCTAGTCTCGCTATGCGCTCAGAGCGAGAGTGGCTCCCACTCTGCCAGATCCTAACCAGATTGCGGGAGCGACTAGTCGAAGACACCATACAAGTAACTAGGTGAAAAGAACATCCTTCCCTTCACGTCAACAGGACAAACAGTTGCACCTGCTTTGGCACAAAGCACAGCTGAATGTCACTATATGACAAAGTATAGCGTGGTGCAAGACAAGCTCTCTCCTCTAAAATATACAGAGCCTATCAAACCAATGGGCGCGTGGATAAGTGAAATGTTGTACTGAGGCCAAGCTAAAAGTCATAGGTGCTGAGTGTCCTCACTTTGGATGATGCCCGCAGTTGCCATGTTACAAAATACAACCGTCAACTGGTACTACCGGTAACCAAATTTCAATAGCTGAAAACTTTAGTGCACAAGGGCATAGGCTGTAGAAGATCACATGGGAGTTATTGCTCAGTACTAATGTTATTTAATGTTTTTTTTTATCACTGCAGAAAACAACTTTACGCCAGTTAGACCACGTTAGACGATGACAGTCTTGAAGGAGTGACTGACACATACTTAGAATCCTTCTGCTCAGCTCCCAGTGAGCTAGCTATTTGACTGTCTAGAGTACTGAAAATAAACAAGCGAAATGAGTGCCCTCCCTCCTTTGACAACAGGCAAATGCTCAGACAAAAAAGAACTGCAGATCCTGAGACTACAGCCTTCGGTTATGTATTAATTTGGCAAACTTTATTGTGGGATCAAGAAAAGGAAAAGGAGTTCGTAGGAACAGCTACGTTACCCGAAGGAGAACGTCGAAGGTGACCGTGGAATTGCATCCGTTGGACTCGTGGCCGGTGCAGAGCTAAGAAGAAAGGACGTCCTAGATTCAGGAGAGGAAGAGGCCAGGGAGAGTGTTTTTTTCCCCATTGCCCCCCCAACCACAGCACAGTGGGGGCACATAGGTAAAGTTGCGAGAGAGAAAGGAAGAGAGAAAGAGAAATGAACAAGAGACGAAGCCACAATCAAGAAAGAAGGAACAGGGGGATGAAGGATAAGAGGCGAGACAAACAAAAAAAAGAAAGAACAACTGCATGTTAGGGAGCCAGCCGCATGCAAGAAAACAGCGTGCCATGCTCGCAAAGCACTGCTGCTCAACTAATTAGTGCAGCCAGCCTACAAGCTTGTTGCTATGTGCCGCACCACGCTTTGCAGCTCTAAATCTACCCAGCTGCATTACTACTTGCACAGAAAAGCCCCAGGCCAGTCTCAAGGCAGCTATCTTCACTACACTTTGCGACAACTTTTCCTGGCAATGAAGTCCTCCGTTTGCAGTTATTAGTTTTTCTTAAAATGCAGTATAAGGTAATATTTAAGCATGCTTCAACACAAACGCCAACTTTCAACTTTGAAAGTCTAGAAAAAAATGTTTTCTTCATTACAAGAAACGTACTAGGCATGTCTAGCTACAAGAAGCTTCCAAGGATGGTGCCAGCAGCACCAGCGATGGAGTGAAGCAACCGCGGAGAGATCAACGCGCCAGGCGCACTATCGTGCGGCCAAACTATTTGGCCGAATACCACAGTTATGGATGTCCGCCCCTGTAGCCCTCACTTCTTTGCCAAGATAATCTGTTGCAGAGGACAGCTACCAAGCAGAGCGGTAACCAGCTCAGCCACCATGTATGTAAAGTGCGCCATTGGAGATTGACCTGCTCAAGGTACTTAACTTAGCCTAACTTGTTGTAACTGCATCCAGCTAGCGTTATTAGGGATTCCTTGTATACACGAACCCTAGACTTGCTTAGTGGAGCACTGAGAAGCAAAGAAAGCAATGTCCTGCCATGACTGCTCAGTTTCACAGACAAATGTTATGATCAAGTACAGCTGAATAGGCATGCACGTTGCAGAAACTAGAACCCTATGTGCTGAAACCAGCAGCTGGTGTTCCATGTTGGTTCACCTGCTCCACAGTACCTTGCAAAGTATCTTCCACAACAGTAGGTAATATCTATTAGCTAAAAGTCGGTGCTAGAATACCTTATAGTGTGCTAAATGAAACATACTTTTAAAATCCTACGCATGTACAGTTATGAGTAAAAGTGGTCTGTACCACTCAAGCTTCAGTCAGACTGTATCGTTGCATCACTCTCAAGAAGCGCCTGCTACAGAAACAGGCAAAGAAGTGACCATTGTTGCCTTGTGGCATCTGTCAGTTCGCACGTTTTGATTTGTGGGGTGCTCCTGCTTGCAGAAAATGCCGAAAGGCATCACAAAAGCTGTGAGTCATGCGGCAGCACTTGGTATACACCAATCAAGCTCAAGACTGTAGATAGCATACAATTTCACTGGTGGCTTCTCGACACTGCTGGTACCACTGGCATAAGGACCGCTGGCATTACGAAGTCTTATACCCGTCACACAAATGCCTCGAGGGCCTTTAAGAGTTACAGTCGAATCCTGTACTACAACATAATTCATGCGACCCATGAGAAATTTCCTGAAATTGGGACACAGCATTAACAGAATCGCCTGGATCATTCAGGATTGTTTATTAATGTGAAAGCATCATATGGCTCATCGGCAATAACGCCCAGCATTGTACAGAAATCCGGTCACATCACCAGTAGTCATCAGATAGTCAATAGGTAATCATTAACAATAGTTAACGACGATGGGCATTATTGAAATGATAAAAGATGCTACTAAATCATGAGGGTCATTACAGACAATGATAATGATAAAGGGCTTCAGGGCAAAAGCCCTTAGGGTGTTTTCAAATTCATAACACGCCCTCCATAACTTATTTTTTTCCAAAAAACTGTTACCTTTGGCCTTTTGCCGCTTCGAGATCAGCGTAGCGGTGCGATTTTCATGATACTCTGGCAATCTGGGACGTATAACGCAATAAACATACCAGCGGCATTTGCTACAACGCAGTTTTTTTATTCTTTCCCCCTACTGTCGTCCTGCGAAAATCCTGGAGGCTTTTTGGCATGGACTAGGCACGCATGCGCTCAAGTCACTACGCATTAAATAGGGATCACATGAACTTCAAAATCGGTGTTTTAGACAACATACCAGAAATGCGGTTGCTCCAATTCTATACAGACGCTTTGTGACATGCGGTACGAGCCTACTGGCGGAGTGTTGTTCTTTAAGACTCTGCCTACAGCCACTGTCACATTGCCATTTGCGCAGCAGTGCCTGTACTAGGTCAGTGCACAGTCTCATCAGAAAGAAAAGAAAAAAAAAAACGTTTATCACGATGCTCGCCTGCCGCGCAAAAGCAAGACTACAGTGAATCCAAGCTGGCGTCAGGCTTCTTGCAATGACGTGCTGCTCACCGGTATGCCGGGCAGTGGGCGACAGCAAATCGCTTTCCGCCACTTGATCAATGTAGCTAGGCCTAACGGGCTCCGCACTTGAAGCCTCAGAAAAAGCACATTGGAACTAGCCATCAATTGTTATAAAACGTTTAAACCACTTTCCATAGGTACGATAACTTCACACTGAAATAAATGCAGAACAGATTTCCGTTATGCTTTTGTCAGCAAAGCAAGCAAAAAAGCTGAAAGCCACCTCGTACCAACAGCTGCAAATCGCAAGCGCGGAGTCCAAGTCGATGGCAAAGCCGTCGCAGGCAATCGTGTGCCACATCACGCGCATCTTGATGTGCGCATGTCTGCACATCAATTCCGATTCTGCAGAGAGTTTGGTTTGGTTTACGGGGTTTAACGTCCCAAAGCGACTCAGGCTATGAGGGTCGCCGTAGTGGAGGATTCCTCCGGAAATTTCCACCACCTGGGTTTCTTGAATGTGCACTGACATCACACAGTACACGGGCCTCTAGAATTTCGCCTCCATCGAAATGTGACTGCAGCGGCCAACATCAAACCCGTGTCTTTCGGGTCAGCAGCAATAACCACTGAACCACCGCGGTGTGGCCGATTCTGCAGGGAGTGTCAGTTGAGGTACTGAAAGTGCATTTTGACTACGGCAGCCATTTTAGGTGAAACCTAATGAGATAGGGGCATATCGGGATGCGAAATAAAAAGGGGAGGAGAATCTGTTGAAAAGAGTCTCACTAATAAAATTTTCGTTGTGGGGGAAATAATAGCATTGCTGTGCATGGTTTGCCAACGGGGAATCGGAGATGCTTTGTTGTGGTGGAAATTTTGCAGTAGGGGAGTACTTTGTAGCGAATTTGACTGCAGGTCTTTGTGTTTCAAGACGTGTGGGGTGCAGCTACAAAGGGCATAAATGCAGTGCCTTTGCCTCAATAGGTCTTAGAAATGAATGCATCCTTCCAGAGGGGCCATTCAGAGTGGAAAACTAAACTAGAATAATATTTAAGAACAATTTACAACAATAAGTAAAGCCCATCTTGCTTTACTCTTCAGAAGGATGGACGCGGGACGATGCGTTCATAGCCGTACCTCTGTCTCAGGCGGTTGTCGTCTATTAGCTCCCTGCAGAACGTACCAAGTGGGCAAGCTTATTTAAAGATAGGCTTTGAGGTAAAGAGAAACTTCTTGCAGCATAGCAGTATCAGTGTTGGTGGATGTCAAAAAACAGGCAAATCACGTTATCTAGTAAAGTGATTGACTAACTTCTAATAGTTAATGCTCGCCACTCTGGCTCAACAAATTTTGGCAATTTCTCGCACCTTTTCGAAAATTGCATGCCTGCGAGGACCTTAAAGAGACGTTCATCCAATTGTGACACTCTGTGGCGACACACCACACGATAACCCCCGCCCAGCCCGCACTGGAGCAGCGAAGTGGCAAGGAGTGGAGAGCATTGATGTGCAGGCAGGGCAGCACAAGAGATTGCAGCACAGTCGCCATCTCCCAAAAATGTAGGAGGTCTTTGCACCACACATTCCCTATCACAAACGACAGCGAGAGGGGCAGAGACGTTGTTTTGAGAAAAAATAAAAATAAAACGCAATAAACGATGAGAACAGGAACCCACACAGGTGCACCACCTACTGCACCAACAGCGCTGCCACAGCACACCCACAGATGGCACCACCTCATGCTCCCTCGCCACCGCCACCATGCACCAACAGCACCACACACTGCTTCTTCGTTTGCTTTACCTCTGAGACAGGTCAAACCGTTCAGGCCGGGAGAGAATCCGGGGCAGCACCCGCTTTGCCTGGCCTAAGGTGGTTGGGCTAGCCTCGCAGGAGCTGTAGCCTCTGTCCGAGTTTACCTCGAGCAGCTGTTCCTCATCTCTAGAAAGGCGGCAAGAGGCGGAGGAGGTACCTTTGCTGCTGGTGTGTATCAATCGAGAAACGCTGCTCGCTACTACTGTCCACAGCCAGCAATCAAAGGACTCTTTCTACAGCAGAAACCTCTTTAGTAAGAAGTGTATAAGGCAGTGGACTAATAAATATATTTGAGCAGGATTTTGAACTGCCTGCAAATAAAATAAAAGCAATAAAACACTGTAGCATGAGTATGTCCAGCCACTAAAGCAGGAGCTCACGCAGGCTCATGGCTGCCGCTACCATCAGCCGCTGGAATTTCGGTTATGCTAGTTTCAAAGCCTGTATATATATGGTAGCATGTTTGCACATCACCGCCAATGTCCAACAATCAGCACAGATTGCTAAATTCTTAAAGACGCTTCGAAAATACTGCCAAGATGACTTCAATGCAGCATCATTAAATTCAATACTACTAAAGAGGTCTGAACATCTGCACAACTATAGCCACTACCTCCATCTGCTCTGCTCTCTCTGTCTCGCACAACCCAGCAAACATCGCAAGAAGGCCAACTAAAAAGCTGCCCTGGATGAGTGGAACAGCCCTGACCATTTCCCAGACACTTTCCCCACACACATGCCCTTTAGAAGAGCAGTAGCAGCAGCACAAAAGCCCAAAGCAGGCACAGCATCAGCTTCGCACGAAGGCGCTTAGATCCATCGCGTAAGCGCAACTTAGGGAAACAAAACTTGAGCAAAACCAAAACAAAATCGCAAAAAAGAAGTGGTCAGGCAGAGGTCTCAAAACAAAAGTGAGAGATGTGCCGGAATGGAACACTGACCCATCTTCCCCCGTGCTGGCAAACCGAGACATCCGTTCCGGCTTTTCCATCTTGTGCACTCGATCGGCCGGAACTATCGCACAACACAAAAAAATGACAACAGCTGCATCAGCCGTACATCATTCTCACACTGAAAACTTTTCTCAAGAGACAAAACGATAGAAGGCATGGCGCTGTACAGCTGGCTTCTGTTTAATTCAGTTGTCTTAAGTTTGTGGATATATTAGGCCCTTTGCAAGACTCTGTAAATCAGCTTTCCTGTACAGCGAAAACCTCTTTACGATCATGACATGAACCATCCTATGGGAAGAAGTTGGGTGCAGCGCTAAAGACTTCCACTCCACTAGGCCTTATGCCGTGCATGCACTGATGAGCAGTACTTTGACACAGCTGCCTTCCACCCTTCCTTTGTGACTGCAGCAGGGAGGGTGAATTGTACCTGCAAAACAACGGCTTGGGAGCTTAATCCTTTTATCGAGACTGCAACAAAGGGCAGAAGCATGCAGGAAAAGGTATGGCATTAATCTGATATTGTCACGCGTGAATGCGGTGATCACTGAACACAGGAACGCAGGATCCGACGAACGTCTGCACCACAGCTCAAGATCGCTGACACCTCCGCTTCCTCTTCTTCGAGACCGCGCGTGCTTCAGGTCAGCGCTAAGCGAATATGCGGAATGCACTGTGTCACTGGCCCTCGGAAAAAAAAAGAGCATCGTCCTGATGCGTAGCCGGTGTGTTGAAAAAAAAAGTTCACCAAGGGAAGTTCACACGTTGTGCGGCCGTAAGTCCAGATCTAGTGCTACCGCTCGTAGTAAGGCTTGAGGCGGACAACGTGTACCACCTCAGGGTGCTGGGAGTGCCGAGTCTTCTGAAAGCCGTCAGGAACGACCTCATAGTTCAGGTCTCCAAGTGGCCTGATGACTTTGTAAGGTCCAAAGTATCGGCAGAGGAGCTTTTCGCTAAGTCCGCGTCGGCGAATGGGAAACCAGACCCACACACGGTCTCCTGATGAGTACCGGGCATCACAGCGTCGGAGGTTATAGTGTTGGGCATCTCGGCATTGTTGGTCGAGAATCCTCACCCTGGCCAGCTGACGAGCCTCTTCAGCGAGGTGCAGGAAGGTGTGAAGATCCGCATTCGGGTCGATGTCGTCCACATGCGGTAACATGGCGTCTAGCATCGTGGTCACGTCGCGGCCGTAAACGAGACGGAACGGTGGCATGTTTGTCGTTTCCTGAACGGCCGTGTTGTATGCAAAGGTGACGTATGGGAGCACATCGTCCCAAGTATTGTGCTGAACGTCCACATACATGGAGAGCATGTCACCAAGCGTTTTGTTTAAGCGTTCCGTTAAACCGTTCGTCTGAGGGTGGTAGGATGTCGTCCTTCGGTGGTCTGTATGACTGTGTAGTAAAATCTGCTGTAGGAGGTCAGCCATGAAAGCTGTACCCCTGTCAGTGATTAGGGTCTCCGGGGCACCGTGACGCAAACGATCTGATGGATGAAAAATTTTGCTACGTCAAGGGCTGTGGCACTTGGCAGAGCTGATGTTTCTGCGTATCGGGTCAGACCCAAGAACTTTAGCTCAGTGTAAGCAAAGCGGCATTTCTCATTTTTTAACGTTAGCCCAGAAGACTTTATGGCTTGCAGCACAACTTCAAGGCGCCGAAGGTGCTCCTCGAACGTTGGGGCAAACACAACAACGTCATCAAGGTAGACGAGGCATGTCTGCCACTTCAGGTCTGCCAGAACTGTGTCCATCAGCCGTTGGAACGTCGCGGGTGCAGAGCACAAATCAAATGGCATTGCCTTAAACTCATAGAGCCCGTCCGGAGTAATAAATGCGGTTTTTTCTCGGTCCCGTTCATCTACCTCGATTTGCCAATATCCTGATTTGAGGTCCATGGATGAGAAATCTTTTGCATAGCAGAGGCGATCGAGAGCATCGTCGATTCGAGGAAGGAAATAAACATCTTTTTTAGTTACTTTGTTTAGGCGATGGTAGTCCACACAAAATCGCAGTGTACCATCTTTTTTCTTCACGAGGACGACAGGTGCCGCCCAGGGAATACGAGAGGGCTGAATGACGTCGTCTCGAAGCATCTCCTTAACTTGACGGCTGATTGCGGCGCGTTCCGTGGAAGACACGCGGTAAGGTGACTGTCTGAGAGGGTGCATGGCGTCATCTCTAATTATCCGATGCTTGGCCAAGTGTGTTCTGCCGACACGGGAAGAAGTCGAGAAGGTATCGCCGTAGAGCTGGAGGAGATTTTCTACTTGGCCTCTCTGCTGCGGCGAAAGTGCGGGGTTAATGTCGTACTGGAAGTCGGGAACACCGGTGTGAACTTCTGTTGACGACACCATGGCAAGACTGGGCGCTCGTCGAATGTCGGCGATACCATGAACGTGGGCCACAGTAGTCCCAAGGCTAAGCTGTTGGTGCTCACTGCCAAAATTCGTAAGCAGGACTTCGGTTGCTCCGTTTTCGAGGTAAACGACCCCTCTGGCAACAGCAAGGCAGCGGTCGAAAAGCATAATTGGCTTGCTTTCGAAGACACCTTCAAACTTTCGCAGCATCTTCGCGCCGACAGAGACCACAACGCTCGAACGGGGTGGAATGGTGACGTCATCAAGGATGGAAAGAGCCACGGGACGTTCGAAAGCACTGTGGATTGCGTTCTCGGTGGAGAACGTCACTGACTTCAATTTAATGTCAATGACCGCGCCATTTTCTGTCGAAAAATCCATTCCGAGGATTACGTCCCGGGAACACTGGTCGAGTACGACGAAGGTGGCCAGGTACGTGTCCTCTTCGATGGTTAATCGTGATGTGCACGTGCCAGCTGGGGTGATCAAATGACCCCCGGCAGTACGAAGCTGTGGGCCCGTCCAAGGTGTGGTCACCTTTTTCAGAGTCGCGGCAAAAGGTCCACTGATTACCGAGTAGTCGGCGCCGGTGTCCACAAGTGCGGTGACGTCGATACCGTCGATTGAAATGTTCAGATCAGCAGTTGTAGTCGTAGGTGTACGGGAACGTCGCGGAGTCCGCTCACGGCTGCGGTGTGGCACCAGGCGGTTTCATTGCGGCGAAGAATTGATGCGGCGAGGCGTGTTATCGATCTGGTGATCGTCGGTGCGTCGTATAAGTGGCCGGTCATGTTTGTGCAGCAGTGGAGGATCTTGGACATGTCGCAGGTGAGTAACCTTGCCCCCAAAGGTTGCCGCTTCTAGTTTTCCCGACGGGGACTAGGAGACCTTCCACGCGAAATGTCGGCGGAAAAAAGTCGCGGAGACGAGAAACGACGTGGAGACGGCGACTGGGCATAGCAGTGTGGTGCTTCGGGTGTCGCGGCCAGGTAATCGCTTATTTCTGGAGGCCATTGACCACGCTGCGGTCGGGGCGCATCGACACGATATCACTGCAGACCCATACGTCGGTAACGACAGTTGCGGTAGACGTGATCGGGCCCGCCGCAGTGATAGCACAGAGGGCGATAATCGGCGGTACGCCCGACGTCGCTCTTCCGAGGGAGAACCTGAGAAGGGTGAGGTGGGTGTGGTTGGCGGTGAATGTGGCCAGGTGTATCCGGGCGACTTGGAGGCGGCGGTGGACGGCGAACGGCTGCGGCGTATGTCATCATCTGGGGTGTTGTGTTCGGGTGAAGAGGGGCTGGCGGCGTGAGCGCCTGTTGGACCTCTTCACAAATAATGTCCGAAATGGAAGAAACTTGCGGCGACTCCGAGGCTGGAAAGAGCTTTTGAAGCTCTTCGCGTAAAACAGTCCGGATGGTTTCCCGAAGGATGTCGTGGCTAGAAGCATCGACACCGCTGGTAGACATCAGCGACAACGGACGCTCGTACTGTCTGGATCTCATGTCGAGCATCTTTTCCATCGTAGCGGCTTCGGAAACAAATTCGGCGACCGTTTTGGGCGGGCTTCGAGCTAACCCAGCGAAGATCTGCTCCTTGATGCCCCTCATAAGAAAACGCAGCTTCTTCTCTTCGGACATGTTGGGATCAGCCCGGAGGAAGAGCTTCGCCATGTCCTCGGAGTAAACGAGGACGGTCTCGTTTGGTAGTTGGACACGTGTCTGGAGGAGCAGCTCGGAACGTTCTTTCCTGAGGACGGTGGTAAAAGCCTGCAAAAACTGAGTCTTGAAGGAGCCCCATGTTGTTATTGTGGCTTCTTGGTTTTCAAACCAAATACGAGCTGCACCCTCCAGTGAAAAAAACACGTGCTGCAGCTTCGAGTCGTCAGCCCACCTGTTGTATTGGGCTATGCGCTCGAACTTCTCAAGCCAGTCCTCCGGGTCCTCACCTGGGAAACCTTGAAAGGTGGGTGGTTCGCGTGGCTGCTGCAGCACGACAGACGGCAAAGGGATGGCATCCGGCATGCTGACGGGGGTGTTAGTGGGCACTGATGGTCGCGCTGAGGTCAGTTTCCTGGCGGTCGGACGAGACTGCAGAGACCTGAACTCTGGTTGCAGTCCTTGCAGCCGCCGGCTACTTTGATGGTTGGGCGTAACTTCGACTCTCAAGGTGTCAAGCGGGCTGGAGTCCCGGCTTCTTGGAGGGGTCCTGAGCATGGGGTGCACTACCCAGCAAAGCTCCATCAAAATGTCACGCGTGAATGCGGTGATCACTGAACACAGGAACGCAGGATCCGACGAACGTCTGCACAACAGCTCAAGATCGCTGACACCTCCGCTTCCTCTTCTTCGAGATCGCGCATGCTTCACGTCAGCGCTAAGCGAAAATGCGGAATACACTGTGTCAATATAACAGATGCCTCCAGCGCTGCACCCAATTTCTGTCTCCAAAAGTGGTTTGACCGCCATAGTGAACGGGTTTCCGCTATGTGGAGAAGCTGACTTCCAGAGTTTTGCAAAGGGTCCATTGTGAACGCTCGTTCATTCAAACTTGCTTAATTCAAACCGCCAGTTTATTTAGCCTGCTCCTTCGGTCCAGTCAGCATTCAGCGTAGTACTTAAAAAGGCTGCCATTAACTCGAGATCAGCATGATCTGGACAAAATTTTCGATCTCTTTCAAGTTTGAACTATTGAGCGTCGACCGTATTTATATGAAATAAGAACCAGATGTGTAACTTATCCAGGAAAGAAATAAAGCATCCCAGAAGTAAAAAATTATGAAGCATATACAAGTGATACAGAACATCCAATCACAACTTTCTGCAGCACATTGTGTGAGCCAAGTGGCACTGTTTATGCACCGTCTATTTAAGCATCCACTTATTTGTCATATCCAAGAATGCATCTAAATCAGAGTTCATCTTAACATAGTCTTCAGCAATTAAGAAAACTATGATTCATCAACAGTCTGCTGTGGCGGACAGAGCAAGGGAGCAAACGCCCCACCTGATATGCTTCGGTTGAAGTCTGGTGCAGCAGGTCGCGTTTTCTTTTTTCTCCCACCGCTACAGAGTGAAAAAAGAAAAAACGAGAGAAATAGACAATCAGATGTGAAATTAAGCAAATGGCATCGAACATAAACCAACACTGTGGCAGAAAGCTCAGTGTGCCGGCTGAGCTCCTAGGCTGTCAAAGCGCTGAGAGCAGTTAGTTAAAGGGAAAAGAAACAACCAGAGAAACCGACATAAGCACAGGGAAAGGTGGTCATCAGGTTTAATACTCAACTTTGGCACACTTCATCTTCCAAACAGACCAATGGACAACGTTTCCAAACCTAGCTTGCAGAAACAAAAATTCTGGGAAAAACATAACAACGTGCTCCTCAATTTACACATGGGCAAAGAGGTCCCGAACCATCCTCACCCCCCCAAAAAAACAAGTTACAACTGAGTTTTAACTTCAACAGTGAGCACACAATCGGTTAACAAGACTTGCGGTCAAAGTACATATGAAGTCAAGGAAGTGAAACACAACGAAAAAGAAGAAAACAGATGGATGCCGAATGACACATGTAAGGCCTGCAAAGGATGTCAAAATGGGATCACTCCAATTTACTGCTCTCCAACATGTCGAGCATGCAAACTGAGCACTCCTCAACAAAGACATCGCATAACTGGCTGCCTTCCAGGCCGAGCCAATGGAAGGAAGAAAGCAAACAAAAAAAGAAACCACAAACAACTATGGCATGTTTTATACATAGCCTGAAACGCTGCCAAAGCCAGCGCACCTATTTGTGCTGGCTAGGTCTGCACCCAAAAACTAGGTTGTCTAATGACCAAAGTACAGGCAACCATATTTTGTGGTGACAATGCTGAAGTACCATCACTGGCAACTTCCTGAACACTGTTTTACCTCTTACCACGCTTTTGCGCTCTCTTCACTGAGACCTCGAGAAGAGTGACATGCAGCGAAGTGACACACGGACGGTGCACTTATTCGCTCTGGCTCCATCAGTGCCCAAAAAGTACCGTATGAACGCATGTAAAGGCTGCACCCTGTTTTCCCGAAATATATTTTAAAAAATCCATGTAAGGGCCGCACCTGAACTTTCCACAACCCATGCGGGAATAGCTTTCAAAATGCACGTGCTGTAGCCTCCGCGATCAGCTCCGGCTGTGAGTAATGGTTGCGGAGGCCATGCATGCATACAGGAGCTTCCAGGTGCTGCCCACAGATGACGCCTGAGGCCGCAGACCATCATCATTATTGTCAACTTTTTCCTCCGCCGCAATCTACCACTATCCATATCGGCATCAGTATCACCAGCTCCAGTTTTTTGTGACCATCAAAGGCACGGAAGTTGTGGTAGTGGGTTAGTTCACTGTATTTGTGGCTTTTGCGTGCTGCCGCCGAGCGTTGCAATTTCACCACGATGGGCAAGCAACTTAATAGGTACACAGCTGGTGGTTCGCTATCGAACACGGCAAGCGTGTGGCGGGCAGGAAATTCGACGTGGCCGAGAAGTGCTTCCGACGATGGTGCAACCAAAAGGATGCATTGAGGAACACAAGTTGCAAAAACCGCGCTTTCGGAGACCAGCCGTGCAAGTTTCCCGAACTGGATGAAGAGCTGCTCTGCTATGTGATGGAAGTGCGGAACAATGGCTGCGCATTGACAGTGCACACGCTGCGCGACATCTTGTGGGATGAGCACACACCAGAGCACAGCACCAGCTCGGAGTTGGAAGACTCCGCGAGTGATGATTGAATGTAGAATAAATGCCACTCATTCCCTGATTGGTACGTTTTTACTTAAATATTTTTTCTGCACACTGCATGCAGAAAATGAATGTAATGTGAGGAGGGAGTTTGAGACCTCACGGAAATGAGAAAGAAAAATGCTATTCCATAACATGATCTTAGCCTACAGCCAAGGGAGCGAAAAAAAATGATGACAGCATACAGAATTGCAGAAACAAAGGATATGTCAATAATCCCTATCCCTAAGAGGCAAAATTTCAAAAATGCACACGACATCATCGAGCGCAACAAAACCTTCAACAGCACCCAGTCTCCCATGCAGTAGTGCCACCATCACCCCCTTGCCCAGTCCTGTGCCCATTCACCCTTCTTTCCGTTTCCTACTGCCTTCACCTCTTTCAGTGCCCATGCCACCTCCTCCCTCGGTTCACTGCCACTCTTAAATTTTCCCCATCAGCGCCGCGCAACCCCAAAGTAGTCGAAAAGTTGGTTTCTCCTACTAGCTTACGAGCCGTGTGGTAAAGGTTACAAGAACAAACTTACATTTTTGCACCATGGTTTCGAATACACCGAGAGATTCGTTCTGAAACCCATCGATTAAGAAAAAAAATTTGAGTTATATTCTTGATAATGCAGCATAAGCAGAGGGTTCAATAATTGAATGCCTCACTGTCCTGACTGCAATTTGCAATGCCTAGAATGTCATTTTATAAAGTTCCAAGTTTTTGTCCAAAGCCTCACCGAGGCTTATAGCAGTACGAGCGATACGAGGCGAAGTGAATGCTTCTGGGGGCGCACTACTTGCTCCATTTCCATAATGTTGCACATCACGTGCAAAATGCAGTATGACAACCAACAACAAACAACTTACTCTGTGAGAAAGGGGTCTTCCAAAAGTTCGGCAGCCGTAGCTCGCTTAGCAGGGTCTGGTTCAAAACACCTTCAAAGCAAAAAGGCATTGGTCATTTAGAGACACACCTAAGCTCACCATAGACTACAACTGCTCTTGCAAGGTACAACTACAACTGCAGTTATGGACAAAGTAAGCTACAGCGGCAAAGAGACTAACGAAAGCCTACAGCAGAGAACTTTGTCATCACGGTATTATGTGGTGGTTCAACAGCGCAACAGCACACACAGACCAAGTAGGAGACGAGACAGACAAACCAGCGCTGATCAGCGTTTCAGCGCTGGTTTGTCTCGTCTCCTTCTTAGTCTTTGTGTGCTTTTGCGCTGTTGAACCACCACTATGCATCACCAACTAGCCAAATCTGCAGTTCTTCTACGGTGTAATGATAGGCAGCTTCACTGACAAGGTACTAATTATTATCAGTGTTTCAAGGAATTTAAAGTTAGACACTCGAAAAGTGCTGCAAACATCTATCGGACCTGCAAGTCCGCATCATCAGGCTGACGGCGCCCACTGCAGGACAAAGGTCTCTCCCCTATCTCTCCAATCAGCCCCGTTCTGTGCCAGCTGCGGCCACCTTATCCCCACAGGCGTTTTTATCTCATCTACCCACCTAACTTACTGCCTCTGCCTGCTGCACTTGCCTACTCTTGGTATCCAGTCCGTTGCCTTTAATGACCATAGGTTGTCTTGCTTTCGCATTACATGTTCTGCCTAAACCCATTTCTTCTTAAACGAAAATAGCACAGAAGACGAGGACAAGGAAAGAAACAACAGGACCAGCGCTAACTCACAACTGAAGGTTTATTCACAGGAAGCAAGAAATATAAAAAGCGCAAACAAACAAGATAACAAAGCAAACAAACGTGTAGCTACGTGGAATCGAGGAAACAAACTTCACTGTCATGTAGGCAAACCGACGGGCTGCTAACGCACAATCTAGTTTTTTTTCCCTATGAGTTTTTTTTTCAGTGATGTATTGTACAGACACCCAACGCAGTTAACTAGGGAGAATATGGAGGCTTTCTACATAAGGAAAAAAACTAGATTGTGCGTTAGCAGCCCGTCGGTTTGCCTGCATGACAGTGCAGTTCGTTTCCTCGATTCCACGTAGCTACACGCTTGTTTCTTTGTTATCTTGTTTGTATGCGCTTTTTATATTCCTTGCTTCCCGTGAATAAACCTTCAGTAGTGAATTAGCGCTGGTCCTGTTGTTTCTTTCCTTGTCCTTGTCTTTTGTGCTATTTTTGCTTAAGTATGTATTACCAATATGCCCGTCTTGCCCTCGTGTTGAACTAACTCCATTTCTTCTTGATGGGCTTGGGCTGTCATTAACCTGTTAATGAAACGTACCTGCAAGTACGTGTCGTTAACAGCCGAAAAGAAGCGAATACAGTGTCTGCAGTGACACTGTCCAGTTGGTCACATCCTGACTGGCCCTCACCTCTTGATGAACTTCTGGGCTTTCTCCGACAAGGATGCCGGGATCTCGGGGTGGATTTTGAAGCAGCCCACTTTGAACATGGCTGCCTGTGGTGTGCCGAGCTGGAATGCAGTACAGGAGAAAATGTGGTGTGATACAGGCTTCGAGCTTTTCTGAAAGTTTCCCTTTGCTTACACTCACAATACAAAGAAAAGGCAAGAGAAACACTGCCTGACAAAGACAGCCATCCTTGTGGCAGATATGATGCTCTTGGTGGGCACATTTAGGAAAAATTCCAGCTATTACCCCAAGACCCACATGATGCACAAAACAAAATACTGTATTCACTCATGTAATTTGTGGACTTTTTAAAAAAAATTGCTTCAAAAAGAGTGTGCACAAATTACGTGAAGATTTCGTGAACATGTCCTAAAAAAACTCCACAAAGGTCACAATGCACAATATAAACCGCTTAATGTCGCCTATACGTCAATCTCCTCAACTAGTGTCCCTCGCTAATCAAAAAAGTTGACTCCAAATATAAGGCACAAGCCTCATCCCGTCCCACACCACGCTATGTAGTTCTCCACAGAATGGCATGATGGCATGTGCGCAGCTTAAAGCAATAATTTGCAACGATACAATTGCAAAAGCAGCAGTCATAGGTAAACAAAAAATTTTTCGATCGACTTTTTGCAAGAGTCGAAATTTCATATCATACAGCTGCCCTTCCGCCCACTCGCTTGCCCATCCGCCCGCTCGCCCGTCCGCTAGTCCACCTTTCCACCCATCTGTTCACTCATCATCAACAAAAGCGCGTGGCCGACAAATTGCATCACTCGCGTTCACGTTGCGGCCAATGTTTAGCATTGAAAGAAACTGTTTGCTGTGTCATGGCGCAATCTGACAATCTTGCTTAGTCAGCGGCAGCGGCAGCCTTTCGCGGCCTTATCTCACCGCGAAAGGCCACCACCGCTGACTAATACCCCTGTCACACAGCATTCCTCTAAGGCCTTTCCAGCAAAGGCACCAATTTTCACCAAAGGAGCGAAAGCTTACAGGAGCAGCGACGCAGCTACACGGTGCAGCCCAAAGGTGAAACTGTCGCTCAGGCTTAGCACCCACTGCTGTGCTCGAGGTGGCTGAAGTGAGTGTTTTAAAATTAAAGTGGTGTATCCTGTTCATTCGTTGAGCTAGACAATTTTTTTATTCTAACTGGTTCCTTGAAAGAACTGCAACAGCTACTATCATCAGCAGCAGCAGGTTTTGTGTATTGGATTGGCCACCAAAGGCACTCGGTGTTGCTGCAACACTTTCACTGTCTTGAAATCTGGGCATAAAATATAAACACCCGCACAAAAAGCAAAGCCAGACACACCTTTCGTATTTAAAAAAAAAAATGTTTTGAAACATTGTTGGCTGCATCTATTTTTTTTTTATTCCCTTTACTTTTTGACTTTGGGTGGCACTGCGATCGCAGGTTCTCGAAGGCCGCGCCTTTGCGCTCCAAAGGTCTTTGACGAGCGCCTCCGCCTCCAAGGCCCTTAGCGGCAAAGGCGCAACATTTGTGCCATGTAGCTGCACTCCTTACGCCTTTGGATATAAAGACCCGATTCTCAAAGGCCTTTACAGTGCCCGTGTGACAGGGGAGATTGTCAGATCGCGCCATGACACAGCAAACAGTTTCTTTCAACGCTAAACACCGGCTGCACGCGAACTCAAGTGATGCAATTTGTCGACCACGCGCCTTTGTTGATGATGAGTGAACAGACGGGCGGAAGGGTGGACTAGCGGACGGGCGAGCGAGCGGATGGACAGGCGAGTGGGCGGAAGGGTATGATAGGAAATTTTGACTCTTGCAAAAAGTCAGTCGAAAAATTTGTTTCATGCCACAGCATTTACACTGTCTTGCAAAAACCACCCGGTTTCTCTGCAACAAAATTCCCTTATTGGTCGGGAGGGTCGTAACATCATCAGCACCGCCAAATTTGAAAATCTGTGAACTAGGATGCTCCAGTACCTTCCATTGCGTTATCATATAGGATTGTACTAGCCAGACCCACTCTTCCACCTTAAACCATCCTCTGATCTATTTTAATCCATCCAACCATCCCCGCAAATCCACATTAATAATCCTACTAATCAGCCTGAATCCATCTTCTGGGGTGGGCCTATTTCTGAAATTTGGGAAACCCGTTAGAATATTTGGGGTGGGCCAACTTTCAAACGTTATTGCATTTTCTTCTTTAAAATAATTTTTCCTACCTTTGACTGCAGCTAGATATGCTTTTACCATGTTGGTTTTGTGTGGCTAGCCCGTATATTTTGGTACGACTCAAACCCTTGAAACTTTTCATGGGAAATTTAAAGGTACAAATAAAGTTTGGATGGGTGGAAGTACAAGATAAGTGTTCATAGTTTGTTATTGGTGTAAATGCTGTAGTAGTATATATATGTACATAAATGTGATTGATGCTGTTGTTATGCTGTATTCACTCGCTTAATGAACCTCTTTTTTTGACATCAGTTTAGGGGAGGGTTCAATATGCAGGAAAAACTTCATGCATTCTTAACCACATTCTTAAGTTATGTGGCTTTCTGAACTGAGTATTATGAAACACAAGGATTCCACGGTCATATGCACTTAAGTTAACATGCAATTCCTACCCCCAATTTCTGGCTGCCAAGACTGAAATATTCAAGAACACAAGATACAAAAGCCAGCTTATAACCGACCGTTTTCTTACTGTACTCAATACAGAGTGAATACAGATATCTATCATCAGCTCATGGATCTGTAATCTTAACTGCATGTGCATTTCAGGGAATTAAGAAAAAGTGCTCTCAACAATGTCTCAAGTTGACCACAAACTGAACTCCTTAACATTTTTTTGTACTGCAGTAATAATCTGACCTAAAAAAATTTATTCCACCAATTTATTCGTTTTTAAAGCTGAGGGACTTGCCTCACCAAATCCTGGCGCAAATGCACTGCCCAGGGGCTATTCACGTGAATGATGTCACTTGCACCATTTTGCTGTCCAGTGCATAGCTTCAACACTGCAGGCTAGAGCAGGTGGCAAGACAAAAAAAGGCCGCGTTGCACGTGGCCTTTTGCCATGCTCCATGGACAACAAAATGGCGGCTGCTGTGACATCGGTGCCATGAAGCTGGCATGTGTTTCTTCCTGCCCAGCTTGTAATACAGTAGAACTACGCTACAGTAAAAACTCGGACATAGTAAAGTGAAGCTGTGGTCCCATTTCGCCTTCCATAGATTATATTGTAATTTTTTTGGTTACAGTAGCATTTTTTTTTTCTCGAAGAAATGGCTATAGCAAGCAGCGTCTGGCTGTGGCGATGTACTTCCCGCGGAATGATGACATCGCGGCGCGCGCTAAGTCTAGGATCGCGAGGCATTAGGTACCGAATACGATAAAACGGCGCTCTTTGAGGTGGCTTCACCACCAAGCTCAAAATCAAAAGCCGTGAGGAGAAGCCAACTTTTCGCAGACCTTGAGGACGTGAGGCAAAGCGCGGTGAGCACGGAACAAGTAAAGCTGCCTACGAACGCATAAAGAAGGCGGCGCGGGGCGCTGAGAAAGGAAAGCCAGTAAAAGTGCAGTGAGGACTAGAAAAAGGAAGCGAAGGGGGTGCGTTCCTAGTAGAGGGAAGCAGCAGCAAGAAGCAGAGGCACAGCGGCACTGCTTAGGGTTTTGCCGCGCTTGACTGCGTCACACGCATTTCTTAGCTACTGCCTCTTAAATGACACTGAGGCGACGGAAGACGACGCCGTGATCTTGCAAAGCTTTTATTTTCACATGGAATCAAAGTGGCGTTATATTCGTGCAAATGCAGTCTTCCACAAGACGTAAACCAAGTCGAAAATTGTGACCACACATGATAAGTGGAAATAAATGTTGCAGAAAGGGACAATTAAGAGCAAGATGTGAGGTATTTCTGAGTGTTTCTTTATATATCAACACTTCCTGCTTAGTAAGCAGCCAGAGAGAATAGTAAAAGCCATGCCACCACCAACTGATACAGTAAAGACCCTCAAATAGTAAAGAATTTTGCTGATCCGAGCTACTCTACTATAGAGGGGTTTTACAAGCAAGCTGCAACTAGCACAAACCTCGATGAAGGGTGTCTTGCCCGTGGCCATCTCCACAACTGTGCAGCCCAGGGACCAGATGTCAGCCTACAAAAGGAAACGACAAGGCTTGTCAGCAGGAAAGTTACGAACTGGGTGCCCATTCACAAAACCACAGCCTTTGCTGTTACTTTATTCTTTCACATTACAACAGCTTTACCTACTCTGTCACTCAAACACAGCATTTGTTCTTTTTCACTCCAAGTAAAATATCTTCAGCGTATCAAGATATTAATTCACATTTACAGGCAAACGGAAAGACTCATGCAGTATTACCATCTATTACCAAATCCAAAGGTGTATTTTTAATAATTTTATTTTTCTGTTCTTAAGCCGAGTTTCGGCCATCCAAACCACACCCTCTTCTTACTCCCTTTCTCTCTTTGGACCTTCAAGTAAAATATAACCTTTCCTGTGCAGCTGAAAGCCACCACGCACGAGTTTATAGAAGTTTCGAGTAGGGAACTAGCACAACGTATATAAAAAGCCAGAGGCTCACTCACCGGCGCACCATATCCGCGCTGGCCATTGTCAATCACTTCAGGTGCCATATACTGGAACGTTCCTGAACATGAGGGATCAGAGAAAAAATGCATTAGGCACTAAAAATGGTTCTAGGTGAGAGGATGTGCATGCCTCAAGAAAAGAACCATTACTACGAGTGGGTAATATATGCCTGAAAATAAGGTACACCCCATTGCACAGCTGTGCTACACAAGAAATGTGCACAACAAAGGCAGACAGCAAAAGAGTGGAAAATTGGGCACCCCAATAACATGAAAATGAAGACAGCACTGCAAAAAAATTCACTGACGATTACCATATTCCCAATGCAAAATTTGAGTGCAGCTCTTTGGGCGTTTTTTTTCCGTTACATTAGAGGGCTATAGACACAAAAATTCTTGCTTGCGGATTTTCTTCTTTCAAACAATGCGTTAGACATCCGTATACATGGAGCACCCTGTGGTACTCGTATATGACCGCTAAATAATTTATAATTGAATTTCTTCTTGATGCTGTTTCTGTTTCATCGACCGAATGATGACTGTGACGTCAAGTTGATGCTTTGGTTACGTGATGCACTAGAAAAGCTAAAATATAATCGCTGATGGGTCACTTGTTTTTAATTCCAGATCTTGGAAGAGGCTGGATTAAATGTCGTAATGAATTAAAGCTACATATCAACGATTATATTGTAGTCTTTCTAGTGGATCACGTGATCAAAACATCAACTTGACGTCACAGTTGGCGGTCAGTCAACGAAAGCAAAACCGAAACAGCATGAGAGCAGAAATTCAATGATATATTACTTAGCGGTTGTGGGCAAATATTGCCCGGGAATCCACGTATTCTAATGTCTAATGCATCGTTTGACAGAAGAAAATGCGCAATAAAATTAGGTGTCTATAGTCCTTTAGCACGAACTGTCATATAAGGAGCGAAAGTGTAAAAATACGAGAGCGGCGCGACAGATGACGCTACTATGGCTCGGTTGGTAACTATGGACCTCGCAACGAGTGCCACCGCCAACTCTGACTCCACTTTCCTCCTCAAGCTTCCAGTGTACCCTCCTCCACCAGTTCCTCTTCACACTCCCTTCTCTAGTGCAGTCTTTCTTACTCAGCTGCGCTCTGCATTTGCTCTCTTTTTATCCTGCGACACGCTCGTTCGCTCGGTTACCCCGAGAGCGAGACATGCCACTCAATGCAGGAACGGGCACCTAAGGGCTGCCCTTTAAAACAAAACACGATGCACGGCCTCATATTGGCAAAAGCTGACCTGTGAATGTGCCCGTAACCATGTTCATGCCAGCAAGGCGCTTGGAGGTGCCAAAGTCGGTGATCTTGATGCCACCGCTGTAGGTGTTGACCAGCACATTGTCCCCCTTGATGTCACGGTGCACTATCCGCTGGTCATGCTGGGTGGATGGTAGAGGAGAGAAGAGGGCGCAAGAAACATGCAAAAATTGCAGCAGCAGAAAAGATGAGTCGAGAGGTGAGAATTCAACTGCACCACAACTGGCTGGCTCAGAGAGAAGCTTTGCACAGCCAAAACAAAATCGCAGCTTGTACGGTTAATGGTGATAATCCATATCCAGCGACTTCTGTCAACCTTAGCTTAACTGCAGAGAGTTAAAAAAGAGTGCAGAATTAATAGCTGAATGTGGAATAAGATTTTGAGCACGTGGGAGCCTCGCTTGATCACCATCACATCAGCTTTGGCCAAACAAATGCAGGGTTTGCCTCAAACACTGCTGGTGAAGGATCACTGAGCATGTTCGACACGCCACACTTTGTAGGGGAAAGGTTAGCAATGTGCAGCATGTCCAAAGAAAAGAAAAAAACAACTGCCACAATCCTACCAAATATGCGTGCCTCCATGGATCATATGTTTAAAGTGATGAGCTGGACTAAACAGGGCCCACTTGCACGAAGCAAGTCAGACCATCTAGTTCTCAGGCTAGCCTTATTTGAAGCCTAGACCTTCTCCAATGGACTTGAGGACAGGAAAGGTAAATAAATGGCTCACTTTGCAGGTGGACACCTCAACCGCACTGTGAGGAGCACTGTGAGGAGCTTCCATTATAAGCTAGGGTTCCTGTTTTTTACACCCCGGTTGTGATGTATAATCCAGTTATGCACCTTTCCTTTCCTCAAAACCAGGAGAGGGTTAAGATTGCAAAGTTTAGACAGATCTAGAACGGTTTACCCGCTTCCAGAGGTCTAACTCGCTCTGTGCAAGCAAGGCTTGATGCTCTTTGAAAAAATGGCAATGAAGAGACCAGCCTGGCCCTCACCAGGTACTTGAGCCCCTCGAGGATCTGCTTGGTGTAGAAGGCGATGGCTGGTTCGTTGTTGTTCAGCGGTCCCCACTTCGACCGCAGAAGCTGCGACAGGCTGCCTGCAAAGGAAAGTGGTGCGCTTCGCAAGGATGCTAGCATACAGGTGAGATCTGCTCCCTACAGGTAACTGCTTCAAGCAACATTTGGGAAAGGGGAACGTCATCATACTGATTTCCTTTCAGGCTGCCTGACTACGCAACACTGTAAGAACATACTATGCAAGAACACTCCACACCAGAGGCAGCACCGGCTGATGCATTGCCACAAGCACAACATCTGATTCATAGAGTGCCACAGACTGAAATGTTTTTTACAGTGCTGCCTAGAAATATTTCGGACGAAAAAAATGAGACTGTATATACGGCAAGGCAGCAATACAGATTATAAATGTGTTATATGCGACTTGCGATGCAACAATATCTCTAGCTTTCTTTCAAGCCTCTCCATAAGGTGGCATGCTACAATATATTAAATAGACAATAGCTTTTCTAGGTGAATACTTTAGAATATTATTTAAATATACCGTATTTACACCATTGTAAGTCGACCATTTTTTTTTAATTTAAAATTTCGAAGTGGGGGGGTCGATTTACAATCGAAACAAAACTTTGAACTGCCAATAAAGGAAAGAAAAACAATCTATCAGGGACGCTACTGCGATGTTAGAAGTTTTTGTTTGTTCTACAGCTCCAAGCGTAGCATTCAGGTATTCCGCGAAATTTTTGGCCAGGATTTTTCACTTTTTATTTTTACTGCGCACACCGTTACCCACCGCGATGGTTCAGAAATACTGAACAGGATACCCGGATTAGAACCCGACCGCAGTGGCAGCGTTTCGATGGAAGCGAAACGGAAAGGCGCCCGTGTGCTGTGCGATGTCACTACAGCAGGTTAAAGATCCCCAGATGGTCGAAATTATTCGGGAGCCCTTCACAACGGCACCTCGTTCTTCCTTTCTTCTTTCACTCCCTCCTTTATCTCTTCCTTTACAACTGGGTTTCCGCCGATATTTGAGACAAATGCTGCGCCACTTCCTTTCCCCCAAAACCAATTTCATTTCATTTCACTCGCGGGAAGGGCCACTGTCCCGCTGTTCCAATCGCGGAGTCTGCGCCAGCGCCCGGGAGTGTCGCTAGCTGATGGAAGAGCCGCTATTTCAGTTGGTTGCGCAATACGTAACAGCGGCGCTTCTGGGGAATGCCGATGTTTGCTGGAAGAGCCGACGCCCCGACACCGATCACTCTTTGTTTGGTGGTGCTTGGAGTTGGTGCTTTTGACTCGACTGCCGGCCGCGTGCTTCGCCATGAGCTCTCCAGGTTCGAAAAGCATTCAGCGCTCATTCACTGCAGCGTTCAAGAGGGAGGCCATCATTTACGCCGAAGAAACCAACAACAGTGCGGCGGGCCGCAAGTTCGACGTTTCTGAATGGTTGGTGCGGGAGTGGCGGAAGCAGCGAGACAGAATTTTCGATTGCGACTCCAAACGAAGAGGTTTCCGCAGGCCGAAATCGGGACGCTTTCTGGAGCTGGAGGTCAAGCTTGCAGGGTATGCCACCGAAATACGTGATCGGTCCCTTCCAGTGACATGCGAAATGATCACGCAACAAGGCCGGGTCTTTGCTGCGGAAGCTGGAATACTCCGAACAGACTTCAAAGCCAGCAGGGCTTGGGCTTCGAAATTTATGAAGAGGGCTGGCTTCTCTCTTCGTCGGCGTACTAGTGTATGCCAGAAGCTGCCTGCTGCTTATGAGGAGAAAGTTCTCGCCTTCCATAGGCACTACCTCAAGCTCTGCGACTCGCGGCAATACCTGCTCGGCCAAATCGGCAATGCGGGCCAGACTCCCGTCTACTTCGACATGACGAGCTACACAACAGTGTGCGTGAGGGGAGCTCGCGAGGTTAAGCTTCTCACGACAGGAAACGAGAAACTTCGGTTCACTGTTATGCTATCATGTTTGGCAGATGGCACAAAGCTCCCACCGTACATCGTCTTCAAAAGAAAAACTATGCCAAAGGAAATGTTCCCGAAAGGTGTGATTGTGCGAGTGAACGAAAAAGGCTTTATGACGGACGACTTAGTTATTGATTGGTACCATCGGGTGTGGCTTTTGAGGCTAGAGGCATCCCTCAAAAATCGCAATCCGAACCTCCTCGTGCTGGACTCATTTCGCGGCCACCTTACCGCGAAAGTGAAGGCAGAGCTCCAAAAGGAAGATACAGATATGGTGGTGATTCCTGGCAGTCTGACGGGGCAGCTGCAGCCACTAGACGTTGGCATTAACAAGCCATTCAAGGACTTGCTCCGGCGTGAGTACGAGTGGCTGGCGGCAGAAGGGCGGGAACTTACGCCAACGGGGCGCGTGAAGAGAGCCTCCCTGGCGGCTGTGTGCAGGTGGGCGATTTCCGCTTGGGCGGCCGTTCCACGCGATGTCGTGGCGCGGTCATTTAGGAAGTGCGGGCTTTCAATGGAGGACGATGTGCTGTGGGATCGCAGTGGCGATGACGACAGCAGTACCACTGAAGATGACTCAAGTGAGGATGAATAGCCCATCTATGCAATAAATTTTCATTTTTGAAGCGCTCCATCCGTGTTTTTTTTTCGGACATGCGATTGGGGAGTCGACTTACATTCGCGTCAACTTTTTTTTTTTTTTCGGACATGCAATTTGGGGGCGGTCGACTTACATTCGAGTTGACTTACAATCGTGTAAATACGGTACCTCAAAGAGCAATTACAATACTCAGTTATGCAATATTACAATGCAGCTGTTGTGGGTGATTTCTGTGACTGAATGAAGAAGCTTTGCTGAAATTTTTTTAATGCTTCTTGGTGTATCAGACATTTTATTCAGCCATTGCACATATTTTCTCAACAGTTTCTTGCTTATATTAGCTTTAGTTTTATTTATTTCCTTTTATTTCTTTACATGAATTATTTCAGGTCACGTGAGTGCTGACATCACGACTCAGGAGCAATCACAAGTGGTGTGAGAGCCGCATAATTGTCACACTGCCACCATTGTCAACGCCACCCAAGCGGCAAAAAAGCCGCTAACAGCTGCACTGTAAAAGCAAATGACTCATTAGTGCAGACATTCAACTTGAGGACTACCAACAACCATCAAGCACTATCACATGCTTATGATAGCATACACGTCATTGAGAACCATATGCAGAAATGGACTGTGAATTCACTGCCACTAACTGAGTGAGGCCATGAGAGTATAAAGGAAAACTTGCCAATGGCATAGCCGGTAAGCACAGCCAACAACTGCAAAAATTAACAGATACGAGTTAGAGCTCGTATAAACCAATTTCATTCCTTACTTACGACAGCTCAAACCAGCTAGAAAAAAATGCTGCAGGCATCACTGTTTTTCTCAAGTTTTTCTCAAGTTGAAACAGGTATGTGACAGACAAGACCATAGATATCTTCAAAACCAAAATGCAAACGCAATATGTGCAACAACCATCCAAGTTCTTTTATTCTATATGTTATGAAACTCCAAATCAAAATGTGGCTATTCCCTGCAGCCACCCTCCAGACGTCGATAGGTGGCGGCATCACCTTGAACTGGGCAGTCAGCTACTGGTGGCACCCTACCACCTTTTGTTCCTCCGCTATTTATAAGGCAGCACTGAGGAGTTCTTCTGAATGCCACAAGTGGCTTGACCTAATATAGTGCCAGTTTATGATACATAGGCCCTATGGTGAGTTTCACTACTGGTGCGATCGGAGAGCTTTAGCAACAGCAGGAAATGACATTCACTTTCCACTTCAAGCAAGCAGTAGTGGTTGCCCACCTCCGGGCACGCGTTCCATGCAGATCTTGACGAATCCATCCTCGCTGACGGATCCGTAGTAGCGGACAATCTTGCGGTGGTGCAGCTGTGAGTGCAGCTTGATTTCCTCATGCAAAGGCTGCACCTCACTCAGGTTGGCCTCGGGGATCTCCTTGATGGCGATCTTCACCTGGGTGGTGAGGTCGCGGGCCGCGTACACCACGCCGTACGTGCCCTTCCCCAGGATAATGCGCCGCCCCTGGTCGTCTGTCTCATACTCAAACTGCATGCAAGGAGGGCGAGAGAAGAAAAGAAAATACATAAGCAACAGAACAACAGCACAATGAATAATAATTTCACAAATATCATTATGGAGTGCGCAGCCGAAGTGCAGCGTAGGGCAGCTGGACAGGATATCGCTAAGATCAATCAGAAGAAGGAAGCCCTGACAAAAAAAAAACACCAAGGCATGAAAACCCACGGATAGAAATGAACTGGCAGAGCTGTCAAAAGTTAATCAATAAGCACAAGGTAGCCAATGAAACAATGTACATAATATGCAGAGAATTGGGTGTACATGGGGTAACATAAAATGCATATGGGGTAACATATGTGTATATGGGGGGTAACATAAAAGCTGTCTAGAGGAAATTTGGCAGAGGCAAAAATCAGTTGTTCGCATTAACAATCAAGGAGAGCAGCACCATAAAAAATATGGAAAAGATAGCTAATGTAGCTGAGGAGTTCTACACAGATTTATACAGTAGCCAATTAACCAGGACGCTAATGGTGGAGGCAGTGATGTGGAGGAATTAGACATCCTGCCGGTATCAAAAGAGTGAGTAAAGAAAGCCTTAGTTTAGTTTATGGAGTTTAACATCGCAAAGCGACAAAGGCTACGAGGGACGCCGTAGTGGAGGGTTCCTGACAATTTCAACCACTTGGGGTTCTTTTAACGTGCGCTGACATCACACAGTACATGGGTCGCTAGCATTTCACCTCCATCGAAATGCAACTGCCGCGGCCAGGATCGAACCCGTCTTTCAGGTCAGCAGCCTACCACCATAACCTTAGATGTCAATCAACAAAAGGACCAAGCAGACTTTCATAAAAGCTTTTCAACAGCAGACTATATTCGCACTATCAATCAGTGATAGAGAAATGCGCAGAGTACATATCTTCACAGTTCTAAGCACCCCCCCCCCCCCCATCTCTGACATTACAGTGAGCTCTGAAAAGAAAAATGATAGGTGCAACAATGAGAGATAGGAAGACAGCAGAATGGGTAGAAGAAATCGGCATGTGCAGGGCAAGCATAGCAGGGAAAGTCAGAGGGTCAGGTCACCAAATGACATTATGAATTTTAAGGGGATAAGGCAGCCGCGCCTGGCATGGGACAGGGTTAATCGGAGCAATATCAGAAAGGCCTTTGTCCTGTAGTTGGCGCAGCTAGGCTGGTGATGAAGATGATAAAAAGGGCTTTCAGGCAACATCAGTGGCCAAACACAACGATCTTGTGAGGGAACATGCAGGTGTCACACACACACCTGAATGCAGCCTGAGCCATCGTCGAGGTCAATGTCCATGACAACGCCTTCCTGGTTGGCTGTCATAGCGAGCACCAGGTCATAGAAACGGTTCTTGAGTGCCACGGATGGGAAGTACATCTGGAAGTCGTCCGAGTTCTGGTGCACGTACAGGAACAGGCAGCGCTCATCCCTCTTGTATTGGCTGCATTCGGGGTCACCATGTCGGCAAATCAAGACTTCCAAGAAGATTAGGAGCTTTCTGAATAATGAAATTAAGCAAACTTAAAAACTCTTCCTAAAGATGACATCCAAAGGTTAAACAAGCAGAATGAAGCATAATAAAACATTAACAGATGAAAACTGGTCCAAAAATGGCTACCTGGACATCTGCAGTCATTCATCATAAAAGAAAAACAGCTTGTACAAACAGTCTTCTGCTTCTGTTCCATTTGTGTGCACTGCGTTCCTCTCATGAAGAAAGCTGGCCCCTTGTCAAAGGAAGAGATTCATGTTGTTAACCATAAATGCTGCAAAGATCTTCTGTGATCATTCAAAGCTGCTCTGAGTTCCAGGCGCTTTAGAAAACAACATGCCAAGAAACCCAGGCACAAACTCCCAGTACCGAATGCTTTTATTAGGCCCATGTCCCTGCACCTGCCAAAAACACGCAAGAGCCAGCTGCAACCTGTCATGGTTGGCAGGTGGCAAGGTGGAGAGAGAGAAATCCCCTCTCCACTTGTATGGTATGCGTGGTCACACGTGACAGCTCAGAACGAGGTTATTATGCCATCGCACTGCCACAGCTAACGATAATTTAATTAGGTGTCCTTCAAGTCTTTATGTTAATGGCACAGCAAGATGACAGCTGAATGACAGAAGAAACTTGACTGTGGCTTTCTCTGCATCTCAGACTGTCCACTGACAAAACTGTGCATATCTGTCTGATATGCTTTGCTAGCTGTGGTTTGATAGCAATTGTATGATAAGTCAGTATATAAAAACCACCGTTCTTTAACGAAATAAATCTTTGTTGGAAGTTAGCGCTCTGTGGTGTCGTCTTTCTGTGTCCTTGTCTTTTTTTGCGCTATGAATTCTACCCTTGAAATGAACCAACAAGCCCAAGTATCTACCTTTTTGTGCACTTTTGCTCGCATAGGACAGACACCCCCCTCATGTAAGTGAAGAGTGTTAGATAAGTTACGAGTGCCATTATAACTTTCACATGCTTATATTTAACAAGTCCTATTCTGGCACACCTGATTTTCAATTTAACGACAATGCGTTTGCAGAGCCACCACACGCATTGGTGTTTGAAAGTATATGAGGGCACTACAAGCTAACTTGCCCTGCTCACTGTCACCTGGATCACAGCTCAATTGGCAAGAAACAGCCAGCACTGGCTGTCCCTAGACAAGTTCCTTGTCATGCAAATAGCTGGACTTCCCAGTTTGGAATTTGTTCAGGCTGTCATCATCTCCCCTTCAATGTGCAATGTTTTGAGAGAGGTCCCATACATGTAACAATGACAGCATATACGCAAAACCTTTTGGTCCTTTTTGCTGAATTTGCACGAATGCCAAGCTTTTAACAGTGTGAACATGCTGCATACACAACAGACACAACTGAGCGCGCACACACACACACACAAAAGATTGCAGCATACGAACAGCTTCACCTAAACAAGAAAACGACTCCACCTACACAATTAAACATAAACACGCCAGCTAAAATCCAGTGACTAAAAACTCTGCGGCCAAGCAATTTAAGTATCTTCAAGCAAGGCTCCCAACAATAAAGACGTGCAAAAAAGCCAGTAGTAATTAAGACACGTGAGTTTACTACCGTAGAAACTCAGTGATACGAACCCTGTTGATATTTCGCGATGATGCGGGTGTTCCAAAACTCTCTCCCTCGCCTCTACGGATAATATGAACGCGCGAGCCGCGACTGCACCCTCGAGCACTAAGTGCCGCCCGCACATCGCCGAAGTCGCGATCGTTAAGCTCGCAGCATGCCACGCGCAGCGAGCGGTGGTACGTACCGCGAGATTAACGATCGCAACTTCGGCGATGTGTGGGCAGCGCTTAGTGTTCGAGGGTGCGGTTGTGGCTCGCACGTTCGTACGCACCGCGCGCAGTGAGCGGCGGTGCACGGCCCGCACATCGGCAAAGTCCCGATCGCTAATTGCGCCGTATGCACCGCGAGTAGCGAGCTGTGGCCACACAGCAGTGAATAAACCCAGACAGCCATGAACAGATCTGTGTGAATGCGTTTTTCATGCTTCTGCATATGAATTTTGTTCGTTTGGATGATACGAAATTTCGGATGATACGAATTTTTTCGCGACCCCGTGAGATTCGTATCACCGAGATTCTACTGTATGACCTTATGACATATGAAAACAAATATCCAAGGCTTTTCTCTGCTTCCCACTGCCAGATTTGGGACCTGTGCAGCTGCCACAAGATAGGGGTGTGCAAATGGTGTTTTTTTCATTTCAAAGCGAATTAGAAGCAAATAGAAATTTTCTTCAAATAATTTCAAAGCAAATACTTTCAAGCATTTCTGGCACACAAAAAAGTTGAATGGC
This sequence comes from Amblyomma americanum, assembly GCF_052857255.1. Classification (NCBI taxonomy): domain Eukaryota; kingdom Metazoa; phylum Arthropoda; class Arachnida; order Ixodida; family Ixodidae; genus Amblyomma; species Amblyomma americanum. Next base: position 71,698,013 of record NC_135503.1, on the reverse strand, counting down.
ACAAGAAGCAGTTTCGAAATCATGCAGTTTAGTAACACACGAAACCATTATATGAAAAAAAGAAAGAGTGCATTGAAGCTTTGTCATGCTCATTGAAGCTTTGCCGACTTTCTGCAAAATTGGCGATCGAAAATTGGAGGAGTTGTCCTACATGTGGTGCCGACATATTTTGGGGCGCGAGACCTACAGTAAAAGCTCGTTAGTTCAAACTCCCAGGGACCAGAAAAAAATGTTCGAATTATTGAATGACCCCAAAAAAAACTCTCAAGGACTGTTCGTATCAGTATAAATTCTGATGAAAGACTGGGCAATGGTTACCCGATTTTGAGATGAAAAAAGGGCAGCAATGAATATTTTTCATGTTTCCATCAATACTTTACGGCGTACATACTGTCGGGACCATCGAAGCAGAACTGCTCCAAAAACATAACGACCTCCTGCATCCTTCATGATGCGATAAGGTGGAGCTCCACCGCTACCGCGTCACACGCATAATAAGCGGCACTGCCACATATGAGGAGGCTTCATTGCGCAAAGAACAGCACGTGATGGGCAAGCAGTTTCGGCGCACTGAAAGAATCGAACCAGGCAGATGGAAGCGAAGAAGCAAAAGACACCCTTCAGAGGCGCCGAAGTGACGAGAAAAAAAAACAGGAAAGAGAAAATATCAGCGATGCTCCAATTAGCATCTGAAGTGGTGCTTAGCTGGCTTAGGTTGGCTGGCTGGTATACTGTCTAGTTGAACTGCCTTTGCTGCGGGCTGACACAAAGCTCAGAAAAATCTCGGATATGGGGCTGCCCATTTGTCGTCCACACAGAGCAAACTTTGCCGAAATGAAAATCACCACCCACTTAAGGTTAGGGTTTTGATGCTTTTCCTCAGTGCTGTTCTCGGGCATGCAGACAGCAACTGACTGGTGACCTACCTGATGCTGCGAATGGTGGAAGCGTTGAAAAGCCACTCATGGATCTTGCGGCAGTTTCCCCTGATCGTTTCGAGGCACAGATTGCGGATCTCCAGGGACTTCTCCTCGGCACCCATGTTGACCGTCACATAGCTGGGCATCATCACTTTGGTCGGTTCCAGGATCAGGATCTAGATTACATAACAAGCAAGAAATACACTTAGCCTCATGCAGCGATTCAGACATGGTGAATCAAATTTGTGTGCAGATGCAACGCCTGCCAACGTCAACCTTCTGGGAATAATTTACCTAATCACTCGTTAAAAACCATTAGAAATCGGAGTCATCTTGATGCAACTTGACTACATGCAAAATGTCACGAATCCCTCTGTGTAAGCCTGAATGAAAGAAGGGGGCGCTGATCACTAAAGAAGGGCAAGCAGAACAATTTAGAATGAGAGCCTTCACGCCACGCCACATTTAAAGGGACACTGAGGAGAAATTGAAGTTGGCTTGTATCGATAGAATAGCAGCTCCTGATCACAAAAACGCCACTCTTACTGAAAACAAAGCTCTTGTAATGTAGAAAATAGTAAGAACCAAAATACAGGTGTCGCCGCCACAGGCCAGTCTCGCAAGTACAAGCGTGATGACTTCCTAGGACAAGAGGCACCACCTCAGAGGAATTTTCCTTACTTCATGGAAGCCACGAATCTCTGAGGCTAGCAAAGGAAGGTTGCGCACCGCACCGCTAGCCGTCAGAAATCACGGAGCCTGCGTTAACGTCACGTATCACGTCACTCCGTTCTGACACGTCATAAGAGTTGCCGTGGCGTCCTAAGAGTTCCCCGAGTTTGAATCAGAGCGGCGGGAAAAACTTTTTCATCTTCGAATCCAAATTTCTTTGAAATAAATGCATCTTTCGCGCCCGGACCAGCGGCAACAAAGCCATGAAATGCCGAACTATCAGATTTTGCTAACAAAAAAAAAATGATAGAGTTCTCCTCAGTGTCCCTTTAAAGTACAATAAGAATGCAGCCCGTGCTATAGCCCCTGCTGCCAGAAACATGATGATGCAACCAAATTTTTGGAGCAGTGGGCCATCATTCTCAATGCTGCATCATGTGAAACTTGAGTTCCACTGTAAAGTATTAAGACTGTGGCCTCTGCCCTTATACTTACCGGGAACCGTATAGTGCTCTCTAGGTCAGACGAATAAGCAGTGACAAAGAAGTCCACCCAGAAGTCAAAGACCTGCAAACATTAACCAGCAAATAACTATACATTCAACCTCAGAAGTCAAACAAAAATGCTGAATTGATTGACAACCTTGAAGATAAAATTTTTTTTGTTAGACAAGTGAGGTGATATTCTACAACACTTTATGACAACAGCATCTACTTTGTTGGCAAGACAAAAGAATGAAGTAAAATCTCACCGATACATTTTAAAAAATGTGAAAAAAAAACCTATTAGCAAGAAAAACATATTACCACAACCATCTAATTTTGATAAATATTTGTTGAACGAGTTACAGCATTTATTGACAATTTCGCTTTAAAGAAAATGTCGATTAGCTTGGCAGAAGGTCTGAACAGAATGTGACGCTCCGACCAAAGTCTCAAGAACAGAGAACTGACGTTTCGAGACCAACTTCGCACCTTTCAAACCTTTAATTTAAACCTTCTTATGGTCCACTGCCACATTCATTTCAAATTCACCTACCAACCAGGCAGATCTCTACCAAAACGTTCACATTCCAAAGTCTGAACAGTTCCTTTTCTACTGCTTGCACAATTCAGTCCGCATCTGAGTTGTTTCTTAGCATGGACGAAACTTTGCAACACATCTGGTCCGTCAAAGAAAATGGTGAAAGCAGCAGGGATCTTGTCCTCGTTTTTGGAAACTTCACCCCATTTCAAGAATGCATGCAGGGAAGCCACCATGGTGGTCGCAAAACCCAGGCAAGGCAATATTTATTTTATTTCTGCATGTATCCGAGAGGGATGCCACAAGATTATTGGCTAGGTTTGATCGTGCTAAGTAGCGCTTTCGTACTAAAATAGTGTAACGCAATAGGACATCACTATTGGCCATAATTTTGAGCCTATGAACCGGGAAATCGTATATATCCACTAGGTTTTGCTGAACCCATGACCTACAGTCAAACCTCGCTACAATGAACATGGATATTAGGAATTATTGGCCATATTGACCTATTCCTAAATATTTTCAACAAATACACGCATTTCTTACTCCACATATTGAAAGCGGTTTGCCATAAAATGGATATATTGAACTGCCGTGTGCCAATCTGCACCCGGCCGGATGGCAGGTGACAGTCTTTGGCTCACTACATGGGTGACTGGTGGTGGAGTGGCAAGCGTTCGCACCACGGTTCACGCTTTACCTCGCTTTGCCAACAGCGCCGCAGAAGATATAGGAGCAAGAAAAACTAGTAGCCAAGCGGTCAACTCCGATCTGCACCTCTCGCACCCGACAACAGTGCCCCGGAACCAACGACATGGTCGTTGTTGAAACTTTCCAGCAGCCATCCTCTGCTCACGTCAACTACCACAGAGTGGACGTGGTGAAAACGGCGATAGCTTTCATCCTGGCGTCCCATTTTTTAGGCGACACCGCTGTGATGTGAAGAAGCCACCCTAGTTGGCATTTAATCTGCTGCCACGTGCTGCGGTGCTGTGCGGCGAAGCCAACTTAGCTAACGTTTGCCGCTGGTTTTTGTTTAGGCTTCCACAATCGCCGCAAGCAGCTTCAAAATGATGCTAAAACTACGGAAAAACTCTTTCCCAGTTGCTATTCTCTCGCTGACGAAATTTAGCTGCTCCATCATGAGTTTTTTAGTGACATTTTATATTACGCATTTTGGCTATATCGAACTACTTTACGATTTTTTACCAGTTCATTAATAAGAGGTTTCACTGTAGTATTGAAGATGAAGACAAGCCAAGAGATATCAACCAAATATTTGCTCCAAGAATGGTCCACCTCATACAAGTGGTAACAGTGGTCTGCTCCAGTGGTCACTAAGGCGCTTGCTCAATGGTGATAAGCCTTGCCCGTTTAAATTGAGATGCTTATTGTGATGACTTACCTCAGGAAAAGCAGTTTACAGTAGAACCCCTTTATAGTAAAGTTACTCATACCAGCGAAAATCTTTAATATACTAGGATCTTTACTATATCAGTTGTTGGCAATGGCACGGCACTGAAGATGCTCTCTGATAATTAATTGGCTACTTACTAAATGCAGTGTTAGTTTTTAAAAGAAACACTCACAGATAACTTCCATTTTGCTTTTATTGTCCCTTTATGTGATAACTACTTATTTACAGTTATCACATTTCATGTTATCACATTTTAGGTTTTTGTTTGTGTCTTGAGGAAGTACTGCATTTGCACTATACAATGTGGCTACGAATATAATGAGAGTTCGATTTCATGTGAAAACAAAGGCTTTCCGTGCACATGGCATTTTCCGCAGCCACAGCGTCGTTTATGAGGCAATAGTTAAACGTGCAACACAGTCGAGGGGTGGCGGTACCGCTCACGCAGTGATGCCCCGCCTCCGTTTCTTGCCACCACAACCCTGTGCTTTGCGCTGCCGTGCTGCGAATGTTCACCCGCTTTCTTCCTTTCTGTACTCTTCACTGCATTTTTACTGTATTTCTTTTCTTAGCGACATGTGCCTCCTCCTTTCTGCCTTCATAGCTACGTTTGCTCTTTTTTTTTTTTTCATGAGCATCACACACTTTGCCTCACGGCCCAAAAGGACTAAGTTAGCTTCTCCTCAGAGCTTCCGAGCTTGGTGGTAGTGAAGCAATCTCAAAGAACACCATTTTATCGTCTTCGGTATGCATTTCAGCAGCGTTTACTTGGGGGCTAGTTGGTTCATGTTTTTTCCAAGGGAAAGCGCCTGTCTTGTCCCATTTATGAGTTGCAGTAAAAAATAAGGAATTTCCCTTGGAAGCTGTGCATTTACCTCCGAATGTCGGCCTCGTGCGTGCCCCGTTGTCATCATTCCACGGAGGGTACGTCGCCACGGGCAGACGCTCTTTACTATAGCCTTTTTTTTAATCTTTTCTATAACCAAAAAGAAATGTACAGTTGTCTATGGGAGGCGAAATGGGACCACAGTTTCACTTTACTATATCCGAGTTCACTATAGCAGAGTTCTGCTGTATGTTGATATAATAGCCCTTGTAGGTCACCGCATATGTTGCTACCTTAATGTTGAATAACATGTTCAATATGATGACATGACAATACACCACACATTCCCAAGCAAACAGCTGCAAATAAGTCTTTCCATATACAATACACTGAGATTACGGCAGCTGTCTGCTTTGCTAAGTCTATAATAACAGTGAACCAGCTTTGCAACATGTTCAACGCAATATAATTACATTTCAAAGCTAACAGTTGCATGCAATGGGTTAAGGCAGCAACAAAATATACGGTGAACAACAACCTAAGCATCAGTTCAACACATGGAAGCAACAAGGCATAAATGAACCGTAATGAACTGCATCATTACACAATCCAGCCTGATTCATGCTGACTAGAATTCCTACACAGCCACAGAATACAAAGCAGTGCAGACAAACAATGAAAGTGTGTACCTGTTCTTCAGCAGAACACTCTACATCCTCGGGCCGTTTCCGAAACCGGCTAATGAGCTTGATGTTTCCAAACGTTGATTTCAGATACCTGCAAAAGCAGTCACAATGGCTGTAAGAAGCAGCAGCTTCACGTAACCAAAGAAAAAAAAAACAACACGCTCATAGAAAGTATCACTCTCTGTTAAAATCGCAGAATGGTTTCCTGGGACCTCACCACTAAATGGCTGCAGTTCACATGAGTGATCCTCAGTCTGTGAACTCATTCTTCTATGTGAGGGGTTCTCCATGTTTGTAAACTCCAGGAACCTCAATGTCTTTGAAAAGATTCTTGGAAAGAACCTGGCGTGCTCTGGTTTTCGTCCCTTTCTGCCTGACATACCAGCCTTAAAACCTCTGAAACCGGGACGTACCAATCGGGCGGCTTGAGGCGGAACATGCACTCGGCCGCCTGGATGGCCTTGGAGTAGTTCTCAGCCAGCACACTGATCTCGAAGAAGGTGGCCACGTCCCAGTAGTCCTCCAGGCTGTCCAGCGACCCCTTCAAGCCGATGAGGTTGTTCAGCCGCAGGCTGATCTGCTGCAGCTCGGTTGACTTGGACAGCTCGTGGCCATCGATCACCAGCAACGTGGCAAGGTTGACGCCCGCGTACTCATTCGGTTGCACCTCAAAGCCCTTACGGTACCTGCGGCAAACAGGCCAAGCCACATTTATTGCCAAGCCATGAAAATCTGGAAAAATATGGCCTCACGCTAAAGTAGTGACCCAGAACACACCTCCAACACATGTGGCTCCCATGCTGATATCTTTTAATCCTCTGCCTTCTCATTTCATCCATCCTTACCCAGCAACTTATAAAGACAATGAGAACACCTTTATCCAATTTTGTTCTAGAAAAAATCGATTTTTTTTTTTGGCTCTCTGTGACCATGCAGATATTTATTTGGCAGCAAGGGATGCATTTACTGCCGAGGAGACTTGATTTAAAAACGCAAGTTTTCTTATTTCCGCCACTCAGTTCGAACATGTGACGTCAATGATGAAATAAAGACTTGGCGATCAGTGTTCGGAAGTGAATGATGGTGTGAGCTAGCCTGAGAGGCGTGCAACTAAAAATTGTCTCCATATCATCGCCGGTGGAAATGGCCAGTGGCGGCAATACCAGAGTTTCATTTCAAAAATATTTTCCAACTTATAGATCTCCACCTTGAGTGAGAGTAGCCTCTTTGCCATTAGGACACGGTAATCCATCGATAAAGGTCAACTTCAAATTTATCACCAGTGTCCCATTGACAACAAATACGTTCACAATTCTGCTTGCAATGAATAAATTTGTGGAAAGCATCCAATAATGCACAGAAGCCAAATCACTGACATCTCGACTCCTAAATTTGGCGCCAGTGCTCATTCGAGGGCAACCAACTGCCTCAGTGGTGGAGATGTCCACCCACCAGTGGATGGCGTTGCGTAGGCTCTCCTGGTCCGTGTAATCTGACTCGACGAACTTGTCCTTGTAGATGCGGCCACACAGGCAGAGGATGTCCGGCACTTGGTTCTCCTTCTTCTGTAGGGCGGAGGTCATGACCTCCAGGGCACGCTCACGGTCACCCGGCAGGTTGCGCCTGAAAGTATGGCGGCACATGCACACAACTGATTGCCCGCAACGGAGAGGTTTTGTTCCGCGGGATTTTATGCCACATTAATGTCTGAAACTATCATGTGCCAAACACCAGATTAAAATGTCTGAATGTGATGCTAAAAAAATAAAGAATTTCAATGCAAAAGTTGGTGTAAACTGTCCCTTCCTTCAGGAACATAGACACACATGACAAACCTATAAAAAAATAACAAACATATAGAATAAAAGAGGGTGTGCAAGTTGTCACTACTCTCTTCATCAGCAAGTAAAACTTGGGGTGTGTCAAGTATATTCCCAAAAGAATATCACAGCCAACACATATTGGCCCAGATAGTAGGGATGTGCGAATACAAATTGAATATGTTTGTTATTTTGGTCATACTTGATTCGAGAAATCAACTTTTGAGACTTTCAAACACAGTAAAATATCGATGATATGAATCTCATGGTGTGAGAAAGAACATTCTTATCATCCGGAACGGACAAAATCAGTATGCAGTCGCGGGGCAGATGCATTCATGGAAATCTGTTTACAGCTGATGGAATTTATTTATGGCTACATGGCCACCACTGACTGCTCGCGGTGCGTACCGCGAGGTTGGCGATCGCGGCATCGGTGATGAGCGGGCAGAGCTTAGTGCTCGGGGGCGCGGTCACGGCTCGTGCGCTGGTATCATCCGTAGCATTGCAGGAGAGCGTTCGGAGCATCCGCAATTTTGCCCGTTGTACACAATGAACCCCGGCCAGAGAATCTGACCAATTCATACCATCCCGAAATTCGTATCAACTGTGATTGTATCACCGAGATTCTACCGCATTAGAAAATTTCCGAATATTCGGCAGCAGTCAAGTACTATGCTGACTTTCCATAAATCCAAACGTAGCAAAACCACAGTACCTGAGAAAACTGCACGAAGGCCGAGTTTAAAGCTTCAGGAAAGCAGTATAAAGGTGTCCTTTTCACTTTCTTCTCAGTTGCTAATCGTGTGCACCGATCCCATTTGGACGCTAGGCTTGCACCTCGAGCAAAATTCCGCAAGTGGGCTTTCCCACATATCTCATGCCATAAGAACGATAGCCCAGCACCCGCTTCGAGAACGAGAAAGTGCGCGGTTTTTCGTTCGATCCTTCCATAATGCGCCACCTGCTTAACGCCAACACCCACGGCACTCGTCGCCCTCACAAGTCTTCTAGCTCCGCCATTTCGTTCTGGTCAACCATGGTATGCGGGAAAGCCTACTTACGTAATTTCGCATGGAGCTCCTGAAGTTAGGGCCGAGTCTAGATGTCACCGGTTGGAAGCGAACGAGCGAAAATCCCGCCTACTGCACGGAACCTTGCAACCCACGCACCTCTGACGTGCGCGTGACGGAAGACGTGACAACAATAGGAGAGCCCCCCCCCTTTCGCATCCGTCAATCGTCTGAACCCTGCTGCGCGCTGCTTTCGGCGTCGCTGGTTATATTTTTTTCCTTTCGGAAGTAGTCGCGCCGTTCAGACAGCAGCGTGCGTTCCCCTCGCTTACGTCCGCGTCGTTTTTTCAGCGCGCCGAAACTTCGCGCTCGTCATGGTCCTTTCGCTGTTTGTGCGATGGAGTCTCCTCACAAGGCTTCACCGCGTTTTAAAATTTCCGGGAGAATTTTTTTTTTTTTTTTTTCTGGAGTGAAGGGCATTTATAACTCGACCTTCAGATAATTCAGGGATATCTTCCAGCCCCTTCATGTCCTTAATGACGTTTTATTTTTAGTAGTCAGTGGTGTGTCACTCGTGGATTTCATTTTGTTACTTATTCTGTATGATCACAGTACAGGTTGCATATTGTTATGCTATGCAACCAAACAGTCCATATTTTTGTGAGTCACTTTTTTCTTTATTTGTTACATGCGGTGCTGGGACCGTCTAGGTTTGTTTATTTCGGTAGCAAAAGTCATACAATTATATTGAAAAAAAAAAAAAAGACTACTAAGGGAAACATTTGCCAACTTATATTTTTCTGGAATTTTTACACGGACAAATGGACAAATATTCAACATTCAAAGGAAATTTTTCGGCACATTCGTATTCAAAAATTTCAATATTTGCACACCCCTACAAGATAGTATTCAATACTAGCCATTTTATATGGCAAGCACCAACATATTTTCGTGCATGAAAGGCAGCTACACATGCTCCAGGGCTTTACAGTGGCAAAAACAGCTAAGCTTTTTGTAATTAGCTTTCACGGTTTGGTCCCCGCTGGTATATAAAAAAAAAAATCCTGGCATACAGCGTTTGTTTGGAGCAAATGATCCGAGGGATGTAAGCACAAATGGTTTACAGAAACAAGAGTTACTAGCTGGGCATGTGCATATAAACACACAGCATACTGAACCGGTGTACGTGAAAGGAGTAAGATCACAGCAAAGCAGCACCAACAAAAAGCAGAAACTCAGTCAGTGCACATCCAAGGCTGAAGGACAGAAGTACATGTGAAGCGGATAGCAGCTGGTACAACGTCCACTTCAGACACAGTCAAATGGGCCACCAGATACCCTTATCTATTATACCTTCGTTGGCTATGCTTTTGCTCACTGATTTCCAAGTCCCCCCCCTTCAACACAGCCTTTTACTCCTGTATTCTAGGGTTGACAATATCCATGAACTGTGCTTTACAGTGATGTTTTGGACAGCATGGCAATTCAATATACTGGTTGCCTGAAGCACTATGCACAGCCATGCTTCAGTTTCAAATTAAGATACATTCACAGGCGTAGAAAGAAAAGAAACGTTGGTTGTGAATGAATTTGGGTGAGTAAAGATGAAAAAATCTTGAAACACAAATGCCAATCAGACATGTACTATGTCTTCTTCCACTTGATGCTTGATCTGACTCTCCCATGCTCGAAGGCTTTACAAGGGAATAATTCTTATGCCATCTTCGACTGCTCACTTTCGATCACAATAGAGAGCTCTGGTAGGTGACCGCACATTCAGATGGTTGAAACTGGACACTCCCTACTACTTTTGGCTGACTCTTTCACAGTGCTCACCTCTAATTCAAGTGCCTCGAGGCACTCAGACTTTCTTCCTAGAGCGGTTGGGGTGCTCTGGGTCACATGGTTTCTCCCACCAATTTTAGCATGGCGCCAGCAGGGCGACAATATGCAATGAGGCAGTTGTTAGCGGTGGGCGGCGGAGTGGCTCTGCAGCATCGATTTGATGCTCTTGCGCTCGAGTTATGCACAAGCTTCACGCCAGTGAAGTTCATCAGTAGGTGCCGGTGTCTCGGAAGGCTTCCTCGCTTGTCTAGCAGCATACAGGTCACCACGCTAACATCAGCGATTGAGCCAGCAGCATTTGCAAGCATGAAAAAGACTTAGCATGAGGGGCCTACTCTGGTGTCTTTATGCCTCCATTTCTGAGGCGACATCTTTGCGGCTCCGTTATTGCGACTTCAAATGCAGTAGATGCGTTCAATAGTGCAAGAAATATACATGTGGACACTGAAAGTGCAGCTTTATAGCTTACAGTAGCAGTGTGAGCTTGCGAATTGATCAGGATGATGGTGCCAACTGAGCTCAAAAGTTATGTGATGGTGCCAATCAAACAGTTTTGCCAGAGGATGCTCCGAGGATGAAATATAAATGTGCTCTGATGGAATCGTAAGATACGGAATAAATAAAATACGCCAAATGTTGCTACCAGTCAGTGCCAAGCGCCTAGCTTTCGTGTTTTGCTTCCGTCAGCTCTCACAGCACCTCGCACATTCAGCTTGACGGCGGCTCCTCTGACTTGGATTCAGTGCTCTCCCCGATCTTCGCGCTCTGAGCCAGAGGATCAGGGTGAACAGTCGCAGACACCATTAGTTACACTCACTCCATGTGCATTGCTATAGGTACAATTCAATCAACTGATGGTGCGTACTTTCAGCCTTGTAAACTAAAATGAACACTATACCAGCAGAAGGTCTTCACCACAGAAATGCTGCATGCAAGTGCGCGTGTGTGCTTTGCACATGTGCCACAATGTGGAAGACAATCCGCACGTCAGCAACCGCACATATTAAGCCGAGTGTAATGAATGTTTTCGATATCAAACACTAGGAACTCACGAATAGAACAATTCAAGCACTTGGAGCTTGGTTCCTATTAGGGCAACTGCATATCCCAACTGGAAACGGAAGGAACCTTGCTTTTTTCAAAAGAAAAGGTTCTCAGCAGAACCATAAATGAGTGCATTCAGCTGAAATTGAACAGCAACCCTTTTCTCAACTCTTCAGTAATTAACTCTTCCACGTGATACAGAACTGCATGTGCACTTTCCCGCAGGTTCAAGAAAACTACTGGCTACACAACAGATGATCAGGCTGATAACAGAACATGAACTATGCATGACGCCATTTTTAGAGGGATGGATGACAGCGACAAAAGAACTATGAAGAAGACTGGCTCAGGACCCCAAAGCAAAGTGATGCTCTATTGGTTTAGGAAAAAAAGAAGGTTTAGGAAAAAAGAAAAGAAAAATTACATTCCTGTCCAGAAGCAAGCTGAAAGGCAACAAATTTACCTGTTCAGGGCAAATGCATAGGAGTGCTGGATGGCTGGTGTGGATGTGAACTTTATGTTTGGCACTGTTTGCAGGTCATCCATCAGCTTCACCATGGCGTCGTAATCCTGATTTGAAAACAAAAATGGCCAGAGGCGAAAAGAAGTATATAAAATGAGATAAGAAGACAACTGTGACTTGATGCAAACATATTTTTACAAGCAGAAATGGAAGCAAAAACAAAATCAGTTGAAAGGAAACCTACGCTTAATGGAACAATCATTAACAGAATCGACTCTGAATACATTTCAAGCACAGAAATGAATACCTACTTCCACATCGCTGTTTGAAAGCCCGACACAAAGCTCCAAATGGAGTAAAAATATGTTCACTTTTCTTGTTACATTTACATAGCCTTCCTCCTGCTAAAAGCATAACAGACCTTTATTTCAATCATATATGTAATTGTGAAAAATAGATAAACTGAGAGTAGCTTAAAAGCACCGTTACGTGACTGTTAAATCCAGCCAACTCTCAAGACAGACCAACCTGAATGTCCCTGAATGATATCAGCATGCTGAGTACGACATCACCAGATATGATGTTGGGGTCATCAAGGCGTTTCCTAAAGTTTCTTAGAGTCTGCAAAGAAAAGAAGCGAGAAAATAAAAAAAACTGGAAAGGTAGCATAACAAACTGAAACTGAACAGACAAATTTATACCCACATCACAACATCAACCATTCAGTGGTCAGTAAAATTATGGCGAAAAAAAAAAAAAATGTAGAAGCATCTTCTAGCCACAGTCAAAAAGATGCCCCGAAATTATTGCTGACAAAAGGTGTACATAATTACAAAACGGCCAGTGTAAAACAAGCAAGCCATTTTTTTTTTCCAAAAAAAGGGGTCTGTGCCCATGTTTACAACTAGACTGTGGCAGAAACATGAATGTAGGACTGAAGTGCACAGATATCAGTGAAGTTTAAGCATGTGGCTGTCGCAGTCACATAACAACGTGCCTCTGGCATCACTTGCAAACAGTGAGAAGGTCTACTGGCTTCAAGCAATAGGGACACCACAAGCTTTCAGGTTCTGTTTATATTTTTTTCTTGGTAATGGCATGCAGGGACTTAAGAACAACAGAACTGGAGAAGATTAGAACCCAGTGTACTTTTAATAATTTATTGCCGCCCTGCCATTAACAGAGCTTTGGTTTCATCTTCAGTGGGCGGCAACGTCAGAAGACGATACACCAAGGCACTACAAATCCTGTGAATTCAAAGAAAAGATTGGTTTATGGGGGTTTAACGCCCCAAAGAGATTCAGCCTATAAGGGACGCCGTACCGAAGGGCCACAGAAATTTCGACCACCTGGGGTTCCTTGACGCACTGACATTGCAGAGCAAACGGGCCTCGAGCATTTCACCTCCATCAAAATGAGACCACCGCGACCAGGATCAAATCAGCATCTTCGGGTCAGTAGCCGAGCGCCATAACCTTTGTGCCACCGCGGTGGCTTAATTCAAAGAAAAGTGATGTGTTCATTGCTATGTAGTCTGCTCCAAGCGCATTATGACCTTCAGTGGCTTGCCATGCAGAAAGGTCTCACTGCTAATAAGATGTGGTCACAAAAAGCACGTACCTTGGCCAATTCTTCACCGGTGTACATCTCTCGCGCTTTCCGCAAGTCAGCGAGGAACTTCTCCTTCATGTGGGCTCTGCACAGTGAGATATGTGCTCCATTAGGCCATGCACATTGGGAACAGTGCTTGTTAAAATAGACACATAATCAGCACTCAAGTGAAAACAGCTTTCACACAGACTTTGTTTACGTCAAATGAAATGGCTGGTATTACATGTCAGGTGGACATTTAGCAAACTGCTTATTTCGTAAGCCCAAAGTTCTTGCCTAAACAGTAATTTGCTAATTGGTGCTTGAGTGCTGGTTAACTGCTGACTCTACACACTATCATCATGCAAGAGTAAAACAACGTGAGCATTGTGAGTTAAACACCCATGACATCATACAGAGCCCTCACTACATTCGTTAACTGATTACAGCATCGCCTCATCCTCCTTATCTGAGTAAACAATGAACAGGCAACACTCCTATTTGAAAATGGCAGTAGCGGTGTCAGAGGAGAACATTTCAATGCAAGCACAAAACGAAACTCTAACAATTTACTCTGCAAATGTGTGTGTATGCACAATTTCAGTTTTAAGCCCTTTTGTTCGGCACACTAGAACAGTCATGGCTCAAATGAACAAACATCGTGTCAAAAAAGAACTCGCAATGCAACAAAATTCTATTCATGCTCCTACCTCACAACCACTGATGAGCATGTTTCATTTCTTTACAGCCCTGCACAGCAATTTTGAACCCCAGATTCATTTTACCAGAGTCTTTGCATATCAAGTACGCATGTCGAAAACTTCCATGAGACAAAAAAAGAAAAAAAGAATTAAGAACATTGAATGCTTCAACTTCGTTAAGAGCGAATTCTAATGAGTAACCTCCTGGAATTAACCACATAATCTCAGGTGCCATTCTCAGCGACAAGGAAATGGTTAAGGCCATGGGGCAAAGAGAGCATGACCAAATCACGAGATTAAAATTACAGGAAAAGAAAACCTGCCGTAATGACAAACATGAATCATGCCACCAAAAAAAACCACCATCCCTCAGACTAACTTACACCCACTGCAGCACAAAAGCCTCTCCCATGTCTCTCAAATTAACCCTTCCCTATGCCAGCTGGGGCCATCTTATCCCTGCAAACTCTTTTTAGTCTCATATGCCCGCCTGACTCTCGGGCTGCCCGCTGACCCTGAAAATGCGAGCGTATTTTTCAGAACAGAAGTACTGAACTCAGGTGGTAACTTCTGCCAGGAGTGCTTTGCAATTGTACAGGGCATTTCTAAAAGCAAACTATAGTGGCCCCACAATTCTTCATATTTGTGGTAGAGGCCCTTTAATGCTAAAGTGGCAGACTGCCACATTATGGTGACACAGCAATGTGTGAAGATTTGCGCTCAGTTCAAACGCTCTTGCTGTAAACGAATTTGCTGTAAAAATCACGTTCCTTATCTCCTCCATAGAGTCGGGAAGCTGAAAGCTCAATTTAAACTCGACGATACAAAAAAACATTAGTAGCACTAGAGGCCAGCCAAAACAATTAACATTTTTCAAATCATATGAATGTAAAAAAAAAAGAATAATCAGGAACGAACTGTTCGGGCAGAACTCACTTGGTTTGAACTTCAACGTCTTGGAGGAACTTTTTGAGCTTGGCGTGAAGGGGCTGCTTGGATTCCACCGTGTCTTCAGCCACAATGGCCATCCCGGGCGTCTCGGTGATAACACAGACACCGGCGTCATTGACCTTGTACGTCGTCAACGGGTAGCTTGAACATGCAATCTAAAAACAGAAGGGCAGCAGCACATTCCACCAAATGGTCAAGTCAAAACGTATCCAGGAACTCTTGCCTTTCCGCAAGAAAAAAAAAAAGTGCCAGGGTTTTAACTTAGGTAAACCGATCATAGTGTGAAAGCATGGGCAGTACGTGCAATGCACAGCGCGAGCGAGCGTTGCAGTTTAACATGAAGCGTGTTCGGCTGCGGCAATAGCCTAGTGCTCTCGTGCAGGAGCCTGCAAATCTGATCTATTTATACTGGCACAGGTTCAGCTCCCGGTCATGGATATTGATTTGATTTTTTTTTTAACTGGCATCACTGTTGCTAGGCAACAACACAAGATCAAAAAGTTGACAAGATTCTTGGGTCGGCGTTGGTGAGCGAATGAGTGCTTTTGCACTAAAAGTGACAGTGACAGATGTGCCATGCCACCACCACCTCCACAACCCTTCGTGGTGGAACCCATGACCCTCTTGCAGGGTTATGGAGTCAGTACCATTACTATATCAGCCACATGGCCCAGGACTGGCTGGATCCCATCACGGAAGGAGAGTTTTCAGTTACAGTGGACTGACATCCAAGTACATCAACAACACAAAGCTATGCCTCAGTACGAAAGGAAAAAAAAAGTCACATACTAATTCATGCTATACATGGGCTACCCGAACATATGGAATACAGACACGCTACACAGTGGTCCACTGTGGGAAAGTCAGCGCTCGGGTCGTCGTGTTTGTTCCGTCCTCGTGTTTTTTCCGCGCTGTTTTACCATGAATAATAATAACCAACTTGCCCAGCTTTCCGTACTTCTAAACACTGTGGTGCATTGCCACACGTGCACGTTAAGTGTTGCATATGTGCAGAGCTCCCACAGAAGCACATGCATTTTAATAAGGCTCCTTTCTGCCAACTTCTTCCTGTTCTTCACCTTCCAGAATCACATGGATAACATAGTGCCCTGATGTTGAAATAACATCTTTATTAACTCTTCGCAAGTCGAAATCGTAAGCCCGATCACCCAGAACAGAAATGCAGAGCACGACTCTATGAAAAATTACCATCGCATAACTTCACACGCCTAAGAAAGGCAAAAAAGCAGCAATGTCTAGAGATGAATAACAGCAGAATAACGCTGTATTCAAAAGTGTTCTGGTGCTGCTGTTGCTGCTGCTGCTGGCAAAACTGTGTGTTCCTTTCTTTTGGAGGACTCCCCTAAAGTTGGATGCACAGTACAGGGCTTGAGCCACATTGGTGATGCATGAGAAAGGCTTCAATTGTATGCCTGCCCTTGACATCAAAATGGCACACATACAAAATAATGAGAAGGCCCGCACACAAACTATCAGATGCGGCTCCCCAGCGACACTTTTGTGCTGACATCTACAGTACATTGCCGTGTATAAGTCGTTTTTTTTTTTTCCAAAACGGACAAATGAGGTTGGGGGACTGACCTATATGAGGAACGTTACCATAACTGGCAGAGCTACAGAAAAGCGAAGAGTGAAACGAAGCGTGAAACTAGGGTGATAAAAATTGGTTTTGAGGAAATGAAAGGCGCAGTAAATGTCATTACCCTGTGAACACCTCAATGGCATAGTGAATGAAAGAAGAAAGAGGTGCAGAAGTGGAGGGCTCCGGAATAATTCTGACCACCTGGGTATCTTTAAATTGCATAGCACACAGATACTTGTTTCACCTCCACCAAAACACGGCCACCGTAGTCGGGTTTGAACCCAGGTACTCCGGCTCAGCAGACAAAGTGCCCCATACACTGAGCTAACACCGCAGGTGAGGGGGGCGCTAATTAAGTAAAGGTGAGAATGAAAAGGCAGAGGAGGGGGCAGTGGTGGAAAAGAGAAAGGCGGGGCGCAAAGGCGGGAAGTGGAGGAGGAGGGTAGGGCAGGGGCAAGCGAGAAGAGTCACGCTCAGTTGGCGCCGGCTGTTGCGTAATCTGTAAACACAGTTACGGATAAGCCGTCACGCTTAGAACATGCACCACAACTACTAGCGCATAATTAACTGTGGTGAATGTGGTAGCAGGCAGACACCCCCTCAACCCCTTCGTTTCAGGTGGCACACATCGGAGGGTTTGTGAAAAATGATGCACTACCTGGCCCACGAGAGGCTTTTCCTTGAGTAAAGATTGTGGGCCCCTTAATTGTCGCACAGGTGCGTGGCTGGTTATGTTCGAATCAGCGTAAGGTCTACCACAAAAATGCTAGTTGCAACATGAGTCAGCCATGAATAAGCAGTTGAACCGCAATCAGCACATGCATGGGTGTCCGTTTAGGGAGTCCACACCATTCACCATGGGAACGGGCATGCGCTATTCTGAATGTGTGAGCCACATGCTTCGTGGCCCACTCCAAACGAAGATGCGTGCTTTGTGGCTTCAGCGTTCCTCCTTGAAGCAATGAGACAAGCACACTGGAACGCGTCCTCACAGGGAGCAGAAAACATGGCAGAGGTCGCCGCAACTGGGCAAGGGCTGCACTGCGCCGCTCGATACCAATGAGGAGCATTTGTCCAGCGCGATAGTATGGAGGCCTTGTGCGATGCATTGTGCTTTTAAGCGCCATCCAAGTTTTCTGCCTCAATATATTGCAGAATCAAGCTCTACTCTGCTCAAATTTCGCATTAGGGAGTGCTGTAATCACCACATTTTTTTGCCACAATGCAATTCCATTAAAAACGCGGGGAAGGAGTGGGGGGGGGTGATTTAATTTGGCAGTCAACCATTTTTTAACCAGCAAGGGCTGCGAGTTAAGAGGGGGTCAACTTATATTCAGAATATGTGGCAATATACGGTACGTTTGCACGCCAAGCAGAGTGTGTCATTTTGTTCCTCCGACCAACTGCTATCTAACTATCAATAATGCTTCAGTAATATGGTGCAGTATTGTGGATGCTACGCATAAGGCATGGCAAAGTGCAGAGCAGAGGGCAGTTCTCAGCTTTCACCACCTTTTTACAGTTAACTTAATTTTTTTTTTACTTTCCAGAAACCACACAGCACTTTTTTGGCCTCACGTTACACGTTGGCTGCAACAACTGCTTCTCTTCTGGAAAGCAGACAACACAAACGCAGGCATATACTCCAAAGAGGAATGCTGTGTACACATGCAAGCTACAGCTCTTCCTAATTGTTAATGGCAGCTCTAAAGTCCAAATCACCACGTAGTTTTTGTACGATCACATAAAAAATCATTGATATATAAAGTTTGGCAAGACATTTAATATGCAATAAACAGATAACTGATAACAGATAATTGATAGGCACAGAATACAGATACTTGGAGAGCATTGGGAGGGACTTTCAACATGTGGTGACACGAAAATGACGCAGTAAACATATTCGCCTCAACAACAATGCTGAGACCCAAGCATAAGACCTAGAGACTACGAAGAAGGCAAGTGCGCACCTTGATGGAGTAAGCCTCGCCGGGCGAGTGGTCATTGTAAAGGATCATGTTCTGCTTCATGCCAAAGCTCTCCCGCACGCCCAGGTGGTAGAAGAGCGGATTGCGCTGGTCCTGGTCAAGAAGGAGAAGCACCACAGGTCATGGTCAAAAACTAGGCTTCTGTCAAACCACAGGGTGGGAGCAAGGGGAACCACAATGAATGGCACAAAGCGATGATGATAATATACTGATATAATGAGATGTGCTGCCTGATACACGCTTGGCTACACCACAACTAATCTCTCAAAGAGCAGCAGTTATGTTATGTTTAAACAAGAAACACATTCATGCAAGACACACACACACGCGCGCGCGCACATACACACACACACACACACACACAAAATAATCAAAGTTGAGATGTACTGCAACCTTTTATCAAAATCCTTCACTCCAAAAAAGACCTAACATTGGAAAATTTCAACTTGATTTGCCCTTAAATGAACAGTTCAAATTGTAGCTAATGCCAACAGACACAAAATGGAAAAAGGCATGAGCAAATAACAGATCAAAAAAGAAACAACAAAAGAGTCACTAGCCCAACATTCCTTTCTACTGAAGAGTCACATCAAGCATAAAAACAAGCTCACATACATGGTGCAATGGGAGGACAGGAGTCTAATTTAAATCACTCAAGATTGTTTTAAATCGCATGTGGTGAGAGAAATGCCTTTATAATTAATTAGGCTCAGAACAACCCTAAGCGGCAGTTGCCCGCATAACAAAAAAGGCCAAACACACTGTGCTCGAGTGGGTCCCAGGAAACAGTGGCTGAAATTTAAATGAACACTTGCCCAGCAGAAACAATTTTTTTTTTTGTTTCAGAAAAAGCTACTCTACATTTTCTGAGGCAGATTGTTCTAGGAGCAAGAAGCAACATACCAGCCAAAATTTTTATTTCTTTTTTTCATTCCGTTAACATCTTGAACTTTCCAGCATGTGGGTATATTTGGTTGCTGTCCCCATCTAATGACCTTCCGATTCCCCTTAACAGTCAAACAAGCATTGGAGAGTGTGAGCAGCACCCACCTGAATGGAGACGTCAACGAGGGCCACGTCTGCATTGTAGAACAGGTCAAGAACCTTGGTCTCGCCAAAGTCTAGTTTTTTGAAAGGAAGCTCGTGCAGCGTGGCCCCAACGCAGTTGGATGCCTTTTTGATCTCTTCAAATGCCGCCTTGCGCTGGGCCAGTCGCCCGCCCGCAGCGCCCGTTCCAGTGATCTGGAAAGCGGAAGGCAAAGGCACAAGGTGACGATGTTAACATCGTCTTCTACACTCCTCTAGGCTACACTAAAACGGTGATGCAGCCTTCCAATCACGAAAATCTCGAAAAAAAAAATCGAATTTTAGAACACACCAGATTTCATACCTATAAAGCCTTTCTAATTAAACCCCAAAAGACTTTCCCCGAAAACAGCCCAGTAGCGGCTGAGATCTCTCTGAAAATGCCAGTTTTCTCAACAGTGTTTCTGACCTAACTGCCCTACTTGCACAAAGCATAGTATGAAAATGGCTTCATGGATTTTCATGCGGTTTGTTGCATTGTGTTCCCTGATAAAACTTCTATGCAATGACATTCATATATTTCTAAATTACTTTTTAATTTTTTTCACTCTGTCACTAATTTGGCATGATGGTAATGAGTCCATTATGCAAACATGGATATAATGCTCTATTGATAAAAATATTTGGAGAATGTCACAGCATGAGCCATTCCTTTGGCTTTAATTTAAAAGCGACTCTAGGCTCCTACCATGCCTTGCTGTCATGACAGCCTTTCTGCATGTTTGGTATCCCAATGAAGCACAAAAATTTTTCATGCCCAAACTATTGAAGATGTATGAGTGAAAATTTGTATTTATTCATTTAGTTCGCTTCCAATAAGCATGCCATTTAGCGCCCTTCCCTATAATCATCTATCTATTCCAAAGCTTCACCCCCAAGAGCCGCATCCCCCTCCCAAAGGGGGTGGGGACATCCCCCCCCCCCACTTCCTAAGGGCTTTCCGCAAAATTTTTTTTTCTTGAAGTATTTAGATGAAATGTTTTGGCATATATCAGAAATAATTTTATGACTATGTCACCATATTTCACTGTTATATCTCCAGAAAATTTTTTTCAAATATATATTTTCCCTCTGAATCTTGCAAAACCACTGCAGAGTTAAGAAAATATGGTAGAAGGCTGTTTCAACCTTCATGGCATTCCTAATGACAAGCTACAGGTCAAGACATTCTTAGAATTTTTTTTCGCAAAGCACTAATTTTTGTCAAGAATTTGAGCTGCAGTGTCCATTGACATATCTAGAGTGAGAAGTAAATTTCATATAAAAAAGTTAAAATTGACAAATTTAGAAAACAAGGAATGTCATGACTTCCAGCATGACCCTAGGAAGGCAACAAAACAAACAAGGTCGCAACAGATGATATAGTAATGCAGAAATCTGCTTCACAACGAGAGCATCTAGTCAGAAAACCGAAATGAAGAAAAATGTTGATTATCTGAGTGCTTTCCCACAACGCACAGCCACCGCAGTTCCGAAACAATTTTGTTAGAGTATATTGATTTCAGCAAAGAAAGTTCAGGACAGCATAAAAAAACAGAACACAGGCGGATACATCAATTATAAAAAAAAATATTTTTTTTGGTTATTTCTTGGGATTGCAGAGCTAAGTCCCCCTTTAAGGTGGGAAGCCACATATGAAATAAATATTTTTAAATAAGCAGCGTCATAAACCTTATTTTATCTGCTAGAGCCCGGTTCACAAACCTTATCACATTAAAATACAAGCAACAGCGCATTTCATTTTCTTACTTTTTATTGTGAAAAATTTCGTTAAAATCGCTAGTAATGCCAGCAGTGATAAGTAAGCTCTTAATTGTCGGAATAAAGAAAGCTGTGGCATTTATGTAGCTGCTTGTGTGTCTTGTACAATGAAGTAGGTTAAATGTATTCCTAATAATATTAGAGATGCAATCTGCAAAACCAAACAAAGAGAACAAAAATGGCCTTGTTGGATTACACCTACTTAAACAATAAGCTGTAATGTGAAAACTTTCACATCGATTTTATTTATCCTATAGTCAAATACAGCTCAAGAACGAAGTGCCTTTTCCGCATCAAAAGAACCCCTTCCAGGGATTGGCTGATAAAAGGGGATAGTCCCCTCTTTTTACAGGTCAGGGATAGTACCCTTCCTGCATTGTCACGCCACACTTTGCATTGTCATGCAAGCAGGTTCAGAAGAATCGACCAACTCCATTGGCTGGAAGGGGGTCCTTTGACGCGGAAAAGCCGCATTGTTCTTGAGTCGTATCCTAATATACTTCACTGCATGTGCCTGCATGTGAGGAATAGGCACTCGAAATTTCAATTAAAAATATTCATCTACAGAGAAGTTATCAATGCTCATGTAAAAAAATGTTGAGCAAAAAGCTGTTTTGAGAAAACTGAAGATGAAGCTTTGAAACAATGTCAAAGATATAAGAATAATTACTTAAAAGCACGAAATGCACCATACTCATAGCTGGGCCACCCCTGAGACACAGTGAGGCCTTCTTTGCTTGCGTAACAGCTCGTCTCTTTTCTTACTTGTTTCAGGAAGTTACCTGGGGATTTTTAGTTCATAACACCGACAAATTTTGTGCAGAATGCAAGCCTTATGGCTATCACGTTAAAAGTTACTAAGGCGCGTAGCATACATTCAGAAATTCAATGAGCATTGAAGCAGCCTTCAACCACGTTTTTTTTTCTAGCCTGCAGGCTTTTCACAAAATGTAAAAGAGAAAAATTATTTTAAAAAAGCTCTTCACGTACAATGCCAAAAGTTTGTGCACTTAAATTGGGAAGCATTACTAACAAGCAAAAAAGAAATGTTCCACCTAAATCTATCAAAAAATAAGAAAAATTGTGTTGAAAGTCACATACCCCTTATTTGAGGATAAGTCTGAAAAGCGGAACGTAGAAGCGGGAGACCAAAACACGGGAGCCGACTACACTGCCACCATTGTATTAGGCGCTACCCATATTGATGACGTCCCACTCCAAGGCTCCTGGCCGTGTTTGCACAGCATACAAATAAAGGCAGGCAGGTTTTGCACAGACACGAGAAGATATGAGACTAAATATTTGAAAGGAAAAAAAACTTATTTCATGCACAGTTCTTCAGTACAACCAGCAGGAAATATGGCATTTTATGTCCAACAGAAAAAGAAACGGTTATAGTAAATCCTTGTTTCCGGCAAAAAATGACCCGAAAAACCCCACCATGGAACTTTTTTCCTGGATAACCTGATTTGTATCTAAATTTAAGGCAAAAATGTTCGTCCTGGTTTTACTCCCAAATTTCACAAAAATAAAACCTGAAAAGAAAGGGCCCCCACCTCTACATAACAGAAGTTCGAGAGCCAGAACAGGGATCATGGGGACACCTGACATGTTCGTTCCTCAACAAAACAAGGAATTAAGGCTTCGCCAAGCAGAAGCGGTGCTGCTGCGAATGCCAATATAGTGATGACACTGACCATACAAAGGCAACCTTCCATGTCTCACAAGGCCACCTTCTCCGAAAGGTAGGCATTCCAACTGAAACCTCAGCCACAATTGCTGGGGAACTTCCCCTTGGTTCAAGCAAGTTACAACTGCCATGGTGTAGCTCTGAACTTCCTTGACAAAAGAGAGAGACGCAGAGCATGCGGAGAACAAGAGAAGAAACCGGAACCCACCAGGTCGATGACACAGACGACGTCCATCCTGCTCCGGGGAGGGCAGGCACTCGCCACGCTACAGCATGAACGTGCATCCGCCTCACTCATGGCCGGGCAGCTCACCTTGGCTGGAACCTCATCCAAGCTCCGGCACAGGGCTTTTCTGCACACGCACACACACATGAACCACCCCTCACATGTGGATCGACAAATTGCACTGTCTCATAGCCAAGGTACATCTAAATAATGTCTAAGCCCCCCCGCCCGCCTGATGCAACGTTTTATCGAAATTTCCCGCACTTTTCAAAGCACAGTACACAGAACAAAAGTTTTCGGAAAAGCTCACTGCACTAAGAGACTTCCAGAACTTAATTAAAGCTTAGAAAGAGGTCCTAGTCTATGGTGTTATGACTGCAATGCTAGAAGAAATAGCAGTTGCTCATGATAAAAGTTTGGGTGGGTACAAAAAACTTGACTATTTACATGTGGAAAAAAATAATAAAAATCTGCTCACCTCATTAAAAAAAATGATTGCACAAACGCACAATGTTACACAACTACCGGGAACTAAGAAGTACAGCACCAACCCCGCAACCTGCTACCGTTTGTTGTGCAGCAGAAGCTACGCGCTGCAGTGAGCGACATAAGCGCCCGTCGAATGACGCACATCTCGCACACCCTTGACACTCTCACACCAACAGGGCAGGGTCGACACGCTTCGCCACACATCGCTGGCTGCGCGGACACGCATCATCTGGCCATCACAGCCCGTTACAATAGCGAGCGCCACAATTTCATCGCGCGTTTGCTGTCGTTAGTGGCCCCCTCGACCACCTTTCCAGTCGCCACCTTCCAAGCGGAAAAAACACCAAAAATCAGTTCCTGATGCTTTCACACCCCAAATCAGCTCCCGAGATGTCAGCGTGTCGCAGTAACAGGGCTCAAATCATTTCGCAAGGTGGTGTACGCCGGTCTTAGTGTTTGGATCATTTGCGGAAGCCAAAATCCCAAGACAATGCCTTTCAATTTTCACCGGTCCAGAAAGCAACATATGCACTGCTGCAATATGCAAAAATCAATGAGAACGAATGGCAACATTTTTCTTCTTAACAGCTTCTAATCTTTCATTTCCATCATAAACCCTCACCTTAGGTGTGCAGTATCCATCACACGCCAGATAAACTTCTAAGTCTGTTCATACAATGCAAGGACACTTGCACATTTCCACATCACAAAATTGCGAATGTCGTGACTAAAAACTAAACCCTTCTTTTTGGTGGTAAAGGGAAATTGGTTCAGCTTAATGTGCCACTATGGTATGTTATTACTTACTATTAATTTTTGAAATGCCGCTCCAACTCCAAAATCAGTGGTTTTAGCAGAATGGATGTTTGCAAATATACAAATCAAGGAATATTCACGCAGATACAGGAACTAGCCGAATCAATGCAGAATATTAGTTCTGTTGAGGGGGGGGGGGGGGGGCAAATATGGTGCAAGCAGGATGTTTTGCATCAGCACCACTATCCTTTACAGAAAAATGCGCAAGTCTCTCTCTTTCTCTCAAACACACATGCACGCATGCATACACACACGTACAAAAAAAAAACGTACAGCATATAAGTAATCGCGCACAAATTAAACCAGCCAGTAGATTAAACAAGACATACATACGACAGAGTTCCTACTCTTCCTTCAGCTCATAAGTGGCATGAGACTAAGTTACTAGGTTATACTCTCCGGG
Source organism: Amblyomma americanum (assembly GCF_052857255.1). Lineage (NCBI taxonomy): Eukaryota > Metazoa > Arthropoda > Arachnida > Ixodida > Ixodidae > Amblyomma > Amblyomma americanum. The sequence continues at coordinate 71,672,980 of NC_135503.1, read as the reverse complement.
AAGACATCTCAGGCACTACAGTGTTATGGGGTCATGCATATCTACCGAAAGCCTTGCCATCTTCAAAACTATGGAAATATTAATGCCAAAGGCACTGAAGTTGAAACAACAATACCAAAAGTGCTCTTTTCTGGTGTATAGTTACGCTCTTTGATCCAAACTTCCCCTAAGAGCACATTTTAGAAGAGTCAAGTCCAGCGATGAGTTCGCTGCTGCCTTCAACAGTATGAAAATATTCTAACAGAAAAACAACTCATGCCACTTCCTAGACCGCCTACACTTGACATTCATAACGTACTCAACCATGCTTCTTCACAAAGAGGAACGGAAAAGTGCGTGAGCATTTTAGACTTTTATCCATTCATTCAACATTTCTGTGCTAGTGTCACAATTCCTAGCATAGTTCTTCAGAGCTCGATGTTCTCAACAATCTCGTCAATGTGTTCGTTGATGAACATCACTGTTTACTGTCCACCAAGATCTGGCTAATTCAACTGAAAATTCTTCCAACTTCCACGTAAGACTCATCAGTACCAGAGCTATTGCAGTAGTTAAGTACCACAGGGCTCATATTAGAATATTTTCAGATAAACAACTTCAATAGGATGCAAGCAAAAAAAATCCCACATTTCTCATCCCCTCTCACAAAGGACGAGTGACAGCACTACGTTGAATTCTTAAACTACATGACACACGATGTAACAAGTCCACGAATGCGTTGTAAGCTTTGAAAGGATGCGTGACTTCTATGGGTCGCCTGCGACCCATGCTCAATGGGCATGGCAAGGAAAGGGTTGATGAAACTTACTAACAAATACCTTTCATGATAACAAACATGCTCCAGTTATATCAAAGAAAACCCGAAGCTGCATGCTAATGAAAGATTAAACTTGCCCAGAAAGTAAGCAGTTGTTTGCATTTTATTTCTCTGTAGAAGTTTGCTTTTAATGTACTGCAATACCTTTCATGATAACAAACATACTCCAGTTATCTCAAAGAAAACCCAAAGCTGCATGCTAATGAAAGATAAAACTTGCACAGACAGCAATCAGTTTGCATTTTATTTGTCTGTAAAGTTTGCTTTGAATGCACTGCCACACGGCATTTGCTCCAAAAGGTTAGGCCCACAACTGCCACAGGGAGACCAGCTGATCAGTTGAACGCGACCACCACAGTGCATCCAAAGAAAGTGAATAAACTCCACGAATAGCCTTAACACAGGGGGACGTCTCAATTCTCTTTCAGGCCAAATGATTCCCATTTTTCAAGATCGAAGATGCAGCATGAAAAGATGAGGACAAGCAACAAAGTGAACCTACAACAAGACAGGCACCGTTTCCGTATTGCTTATAAGACGGGACCCAGTTTTATAAGAAATAAGGTGTACCAAAATTATGGTTTTGCCTCGTTGATTGGAGGCCTCAGGTCTCAAAGAAACGTAACACTGTTTGTATTGTCAACGGTGTACTTTGATGTCTGCCCTTGTCTTTTCACGTTTCTTTAAGACTGAAAAGGATACAGCAGTACCTTCTAAAGAAAACTAGGCCTCATAAATGCATTTAGACAGCACTTAGCCCCCAATGTGCAGCAGTGAAGCCATTCTCAAATGAAAGTTTCATGTCAAGCCAGTCAGACTAGTAACTTGGCTTTCAATGCTATTCTGCAAAAGGCAGCACTCTCCAACCGAGTCTGTCTTGAATCTGAAAGCTCCTGGATATAAAAGTGTAATCACTTATTAGACAGATCACAGCATTAATTTTGACTTCATGTATTCGGTCCTAGCACCTCTGAATTAAAGACACATAGTATTGCAGGGTTTCCACTAGCAAGGTATTATTATTCTCCAAAGGTGGGTTTAAACATTATGTGGAAAAAGCACAAAACCTTGCTAGTAATACAGGAATCTGGCCAGAACTCTCTTGTACCAAGATTTTATTACAATTCTATACACTTCACACTGCTAACATTAGGTGCCAAACTACGGCAGAACTATGAGTCACATTGACTTTTCCTTCAGTCTGCCATTCTCATGTGATGGCACATAAGTATATATAAAACCACCTCACTGCATGAATGTTTGCTATACCTACACATTCATTCGCAACGAAAACAGCAGATGCTGCCAGGACAAACAGCAACACACATCATTTGACATCACACCACATGCCGCCTATACATGATCGAGGCATGCAAAGAGGGAAGTAGCTTTTGGCATACAGCCAAGCAACAAGTGAAGGCTGGCAGATAAAGATAAGCAACTGATAAGAAAAAAACAAGTACAAGCGCTTGAGAGTCTTCAAGTATAGCCTGGAAGACAGCAACAGGTAGCAATAATTCATGACGTACAAATAGCCACACCTGGCATTGGTTAGGCAGAATCCTAAGCCAGAAAAAAGAAATAGATAGGAAGAAAACAGGTAAACGAATCTGAAGTGTACTCAAGAAAGTAGGGTCTGTCAAACAAAATGAATGGATTGGACCTCAGTAAGTCTAGGAAAGCAGCGTTTACCTGTGCAAAGTTACTGGAGCCTAGCAGGTTTTTCTGAATGTCATTTTTAGTAAAACAACGGAAGAGAAACTTAGGGCACTAATCAGCTTGGACACAGAGAATGCATCATCCACAGAGATGAGTAAACACGAAACTGGCTGCGCCATCCAAACACATTTTTCAAACATTCACGATGGTTCCCACTGTGAAGAACTTTCGGATGGTACACACAGTCAAATGAACTCAGAGCGCATATGTGTAGGGATCCTCAACATTGCTGAGCCGTTAACATATCCATACTAGTTGGACACTGCCAAAATTTTGCTTACTTTCTGGAGCAGCCGCGGAGAGCCATGGCATACACCCAGCACATGAGATAAACAGTGTTAATGCCGCGGACAAGCTGCTGGAGAGAAGTCACCCATTGTGTGATGTGAGGCCGGTGTGTTATCACGACAAGATAAGAGAATGGTCTACCCTTTTCCAGCACACTGATCCGGTTGGCAGCGTCACAAAGTGAAATACTGCATTCCTTTGCTCCGCTGACTCCTGCTATTTCTTTATTATTCATTGGTGAAAGGAAGGTGGGTCTTAAAACAAAGCTAAGCCCGTCGAAACTTTCAGCAAACTAAGCTCAGGGCATGAAAATGAAAAAGGCGTTCCAAACGTCTAAAAGAAAAAAAATATAGGGTCAGTCAAAGATATTATTGAAAGAGAACTCAGAAAAACACTGCCTAGTTTTACACTGTTCTTCAACCCACTGCCACAACATCAGATGGATGCTACATCCTTTCACATCACCTCCATGTGAGAAGTTGTTGAACCATGTTTTAGTTAAGACATCACCAAGCTACACTTTGGTACTTGGACTCCTCTACAACATCATAACCCCTGTTGTTAATTACTTCATTTAAAGCACTAAGCAATGAAGACAGAAAGGAACAAGCACCCAACTGCCACAAAATGGAGCACAAAGCCTCCATGCTTGAGAGAAAAGGAAGGGCAGAAAAAATATGAAGGAAATGGAGGAGAGGGAGAAAAAAGAAAGGTGACAATCCTTTCAAAATCCAACAAAGCTCCTCTAAATGCTGAGCATATATAGGGTCTCCATAAACTCCACCTGTGATGAAAGATGTAGGGTTGGCATTAGAGCCTTTTTACATTTGCTCTGCCTTGCCACACACCGAACAAGGCTGGATCGTAGCCATATCGCAGGCCCATTAGCCTCATGCATATGGGATTTGGCAAACACGATGAATTACAGCTTTACGGTTTTGGTCATATACACCAGTACCACTTATTAATTCAGTAATGCAGCGCAGCTAAGAAATCTTTCTTGAGGTCCCCTTGCATAGAATCGTACATTACTTAACACATGAACTGCAGACATAGCAGCAGCCACTTAAATATGTGTACATCACAAATGCACTCCTTATAAGTAGTGTTCAAAAAATCAACCTTAAAACAAGGAGGGGCAAACACAAAAGAAAGAGTATGATTCATGACCATATGTGTGCAAATGTCTTTGCTTTCCTTCTTCATTGTCAAAACCTTGCTCCCCCCAAAACCTAAATTCAAATAGTCTCATGGCCCTCCTGTACCCTTCTCCTTGGTTTCTCCAACCTAAGTCTCCCTATTCCCAACCCATAAAAAATGTAGCACCTCTGACATCTTCACCCTACCTTGGATGGCATATGCTGATGTTACTACATAATGTTAAGTAATAAATGTATAAACATGCTGTTAGGGCGAGAGAATTTTCAACAGACCATGCGAAGCTTTCGTGGTCTGATAAAAGCTTATACATAACTTTGCCATCATCAGAGCATTAAAGGTGCATGTCAGTTGTAGAATTAGTTCGAATAATCTAGGAAAATAAATGATCCACTGTTTCTTGAGGTTATTACATTTAAATTGCACATGTGCTGGCGAGGACATTATGAAAGTGGCCGCAGAGGACTGGTTCGAGACATGGGCATAAGGGATGGCCTGGGACATTCTAGGATTGTTTGATGCTACCACAAAGCATGCTCATAAAATACTATAAAACAAAAGCAGCAACACAGGCAAACATAAAGGCGGCATGAGAATACTGCATGGTGAGAAAAGCTGCACGCATCACAAAGTAAAGAACGCAGGCCTTTTATGCATATAGAGAACAAGGTGTAAACTGAATATAAGCAGACATGTCAACCTGTCCATATTACTTTTGCAAGTTTCAGAGAACAAGCTTTCTAGAAATTTATTGCTTCAAATTTCTATGCACTGGCTCCAAACCACAGTTCACACAATTTTTTGATGACATTAAAACATTCAATGTGCTCAAGAAAAATCGTCATACAGCTTTGAGTATTTTGCTAAGTGTAAATCTGGTCTCTTGTAAACCGAAATGCAGCCCAAATGTATCTTGAAATGCCTTCCATAATTTTCCAGTTTGTCTTGTTGGATACTCGCTAATTCTCCAAGTTACCTCAAAAAGAAAAATATGCACAGAAATTGCCCCCCAGGTGACTCTTAACAACCACTTGAGTCCCCACACTTGAGTCACCCCGCATTATTTCACACCATTGCCTACTACACAGCTTTTTCTACCATCCGACGTCAAAGCACCCCCTGCTGAAACCACCGATCCGAACTTCCAATCGCCTCAGCCACAACCACCCCATAGCCAGCATCAAGAGCCGTACTTTTTAGCAAGGAGCAGTTCTTTTTTTCCTGACGCAATAAACCATTGGAATGCCCTGTCAAACGACATAGTTTCATGCAACGATCGCAAAACATTTCGCGCGAAACTCACTAGTCATTTTCAGAACACGTTAACCTGTAGTTGCCCTGTACATTTCCTGTATCTTTCCCCTGTATTTTTTGTGCTTTTTTTTCATTTTTTTTGCTTACCCCTTTTTGTAACCGCTTGATCCTCCTCATTTTACCCTTTTTTTATTGTTTACAGTTCCAGTGCTAAGTTCATTGTGCCTATGTTTTCATCATGAGTGCATATACACAAAACCATTTGTAAGCCCCTCCTTATGTAAAGCCTTTGGGCCTTTAAGGATGAAATAAATGAAATGAAATGAAAAGCACATCCAGAGAAGATCGGTCAGAACGTGGTATCGTGAGGGGTTAATTTTAATAGATTCATTCCATACGCATCAGGTTTGAGTGCAACAAATGTCAACTACTTTGTTTGAACAGAGCAAACCTGCCTGTAACAGGCGCTTTTAAAACCTTCCACTTTATATTAAAAAAAAAAAAAAAGCTAACAGAGACTAAGTATTTTAACTCCTCGTGTCCTTTAAGCCGACGCCTGAGGTCTAGTTCTCGAGGATGAAACTTCGCCAGCTCGCTTGCTAATGAAATGATAAAGCTTCAAATTCATGACACAATCACAAACGGGTTTATTCAAGGTCGCGGCGACCTGGCCCGAAGCTAGTGAGCCCGATAGAAAAACGAGATCCGAAGGCTCTTCACCAGCTCGCTCGGAAGGGACCCAGACCGATGCATCCTTTTCGAACCGATCACCGCAGTACGTGCCGATACGCGCCACAGCATCCCGTTGACCGCCCAGGCACCGACCACAGCCCACACGAGTCCAAAGTGCGAGCCAAATGCACGTCCAACCACGGCGCTGTCGCTCTGGCGGCACAACTACTGCGCGCGCGCGCTCGTCGTTTACGATATACGCAATAAAAACTACCACACCGCGACGCGCTCTCCAACCCAGCACAGACGTATCTCCGCGGCCAAGCTCCAAAACAACAGATAGAAGCCCCTACGCCCGCGGGAGCTGGCTGCAGCGTTGCTGTGCGCTGGCGATATGAAATGCGTGCGTGTCGGATGGAAAAAAGTACAAACAAAAAGAAACTAAAGGGAGAAGGGATATCCGCTCATTTACTGCGGAAAGCTACTGCGGAATGCCTTCCAACGATTCAGCAAGAACGGCGCTCAATTTGAGCGCGAACTGCGCGAATACTGGCGGCCGCCTCCGATTTTGAAAGTTTTACGCTTTAAGACTTCAGGGTTGTCAAAGTCTTCCCCAGAAGTGATTGGTTTTTGAGAGGAAATATCATCAATTTGTTTTCCGACAAACTAGGCTACGAAGTATTGCAGTTGCGAGTAGCTCGCGAAGGAGCGCGGAAGCGTAGAAAACGGGGGAAAAAAAAAATACGAGAAACAGTTTTGGCAATCGCCGTAAAGCGTAGTATACAAGGTGCAACTACGAAACACACAACACGTACCCATCGGGGCTGCGCTGACCTCCAGTCAAACAGCGAAAAATACTTCGGCGTGTTTATTTTTCGAGGTACTCTCGGCGACGGCTGGGCGTCCGTCTCAAGTTTTTGCTTTCCAAATTTGGAAGACCGAGTGGTATTCACAAAGCGCACACGGTTTGAAGCACAGACAAAACTCGAGCGTAGATTAACCCGCATGTCGCGTTTACTCGCAAAAAATAACGAGACGTCAACAGGGCCGTTCTTCGCACGAAGCGTACGATTGCCTCACATCGTTACCAAAAACAGCTGCTCGCGCCTTCGTTTACACCAGGCGTGATGTGCAGCGCGCGACGATATAAAAAGCCCCATCGGAACGCAAGCCACAAGTGTGCGAGCAATGCAGTCACTGGCCGCTGGAGTGTCACGACCCCGCGGCGAACATATCCGCGAAAACGTCCTTGTTGCGAAGTAGCGCGGACTTCAGGGACGGCGGCAAAATCAAGCGAGCAGGAAAGCGATTGCTACGCATTCTGCAGGAGCTCTTCAAGTGCGTGGGTATCGCTGCTTCTTTCGTTGACACGCCGAGACACCAAAACTACTTGACTTGACTGATAAAGAGTCATTTCCTTACCGTTTGAGCATGAGAATGGCATCCAGGCCCCAATTACCATTGCCCCGCACAAAATCCTCTGGCAGTCGCCATGCTTAATCACGTGATAGTTTTGAATGCGCCATGTTTGTTCACGTGACAGTGACGCTACGCTAGAATTGGCTAGAAACAAACAAGACCTTGATTAGAATCTATGACTAAAAAGCACCATTTGATACAAAATAGTAGCGTGTTAGCATAGGTGGTTGAGAACAAGTAACGTTACGGAGCAAGAATATTGCATAACCGTGCAATTTGATTCTGCCAAAGATTATTTACTAATTTATTGCGCCATCTTTGTTCTACTATTGCTACTACAATAATTGGCGTTTCTTTCATTGTTCCTAGGTGGCGCGTATGTTTGCTAAACTGCCAGTTGAAAAATGGTGCGATAATGGTGATTTTGGCAGCTAATACAAATAGAAAAGATTTTTATTTTGACACAATGTTTGCACTGCCAGCTACTGCAGTTTGCTCACACATTTGCCTATGTTATACAATATCGCTTTCAGCCAGCAGATGGCCACCTCAGTCATTTATTGCTCGATTATTAGCCGCAAGGATGTTACCTGCCGACTTCGTTCATTATTATTATTTCTCTCGGCCTTTTCCCCCTTTCGCGCTATTTTCCAACCCGCAGCTTTTTCGCTCTGGCGCGAAGCGAATATACGCGCGAATGACGTGGCGGAGGCCCCGCAAGAGGACGCCCGGAGGACAAGAGCGAAACCAGAAGCCAAACTATCGCAGATAAGCAAGCAGCCGCGCCAGAGTGCGCTAATCAGCCAAGTGCCAAAAGTCGGCCGTCTTTCTCTCGGGCGTCGCGTGTTGTGTCTGGGACGTCTTGGGAAATGTCGAAGAAGGAGGAGCTGCATGTAAGATTTGTACCTGCTGCAATTCTTTTCGCCTTGAGGGTCCGCGCGAGTGAGCTTTACAGCAAAACGAGAAAAATTGTGGCGATGCATGACTGTGAAATTAATAATTTAATTAATACTCTTTACAAACGCAAATGTGTAGCTTTAAATCCTGTGTGCGTGCATTTCACTGATGTTGGTGCTAAGAGTGTGCGCAGAGAACAGCGTTTGGCAACTGTTGGCATCATGATTAACACGACTTCAGCATTAATCCCTTGAAAATGCAAAGCGTACTCGGAACGTCACGCGACTTTTTTCAGCATAACTAGTAGTATAGTTAACTGCAGTCGTCAATATATTGCCCATACACGCAGTAGTACCTTCATTTTTTGGGCGTTCAGGCAGTGCCTGCCATAGAACCATCCGTACGCCACTAACACGAGTGTACAAGGGTACCTAAAGATGGGTTAATATTGTTAAGCCCTCATTCATGTACAGCCAGGAGATCACGTTCGCACTGAACTAGTAGAAAGTGTGACAGAAGTTAGCAGCAACTAGCAAAAATATTCCCGTTTCTGACGTTTCCACCCAGCGCGGTCACTTGCAAAGGGCAGTTTCAGATTACATATAGCACGTAACGCATATGCACAATCTCTAGTGACACCGTCTGCAAAAAAAAAATGAACAAACGAAAAGTTCCTGGCGGGCCTTCTCCGACCACAGCCACTACGGGTGAGAGGCCTGTCTGCTGGTTTTCTGTTTCCGCGTGGCGCGAGTGGAGCGTCACGCTGTGCGTAGCAGACGACATCTGACGCCCGAGGGCAGCCATCTTGTTTTTTTCTTCTTTTCGCCGCTCCCGTATCGGACGGGCTTTGGAACGCGCTTTTTTCACTGGGCTTTTGGATGCATTCGAGAGGAGCGGACGAATAGGACGAAGAAAAAGAAAGATAAATGCTTGGAACGAGCCAAACAGGATTCCCAGTGGACCTCCTCTTCCCAGCCGCAGGCTACGGTTTCTTCAAGGACGGCGGGATGGTTGTTACTTAATGTAGCGTGCGTAGCGACCACTCGCCGGTGGTGTTACTTTACGCGAAGACGGCGTAAAACTGGTCTTCTTAAGAGATGGAAATGGGCGGGGGGGGGGGGGGTGAGGGGAGGATTGTTTGCCACTAAGGCTGAGCTAGAAGGGTAAAGAAACAGAAGAACATACACGAAATTCTATCTGTATGTAATAGGAGTACAGTGATCTTCTGAGAAGGCCAAGGGCATTGAGGCCGCTATCTAATGGGTCACGGTTTGGACGGTTCCGACCGAGTCTAATATGGTAATCAACGGACTTCAGTGTTTGTATGAAGATAGCCGCTAACAGCACGCTAATCGTTCGTGTGCCTAGCTTTCGCGAGAAAGTATGGTCTCAGAGGAACGCGTGCACTCTATGAATCATTTAGTTGTTTGAGAGCAATCAAAAGACAATGATTATCGCTTGAGATTCGGCTGTTTACAAGAGATACAAATCAAATCTGTCTGCTTGAGAAAATACTGCTTTTTAAGAACTTTTGGCCAAGGTTTCTACGAGTGTGAATTATATTGAAGTTAAACGAATATTGCTAGTCTTTAGTAATATGCAAGGGGCCTAAACGCACTATAATTTCGTGTGATTTTTTTGTTGTTATGTTGTAATGGTTCAGAAAAACATTTTGCATATGAGAGGAAAGCGCGCGGCCTTGAAATATGGTGAAATGTTTCTGGAGGCTCTGTGAGACAGAAAAGATGGGAGGCTAATGCAGGATTAATGGGTTCGCCTAGATCAACAAATATAATTTTTTTTTACTTGATTGTAACCTGAAAATTTGCATAAATAATATAACAAACTTTCCGTCCGATATGCCCGTACAGTTTAAAGCTGGAGATTTGTCGCGAATGCACAGTTCTCGTCAGAGTGAATTCGTTGTAAAAGGGGCTCTCGCACGATAAGAAAAAGCGCGCGAAATTCGAAATTTCCACCCCGGGACATCGTGTCTTGTCTGGAACATCTTTCGTCAGCTACTGTTATGACGCAATTAAGGAGCAGTTGTAGTCATATGCTGCTACTGGGCCTTCATGCATTTGCTTCTCAGCATGAAAGAAATCAAAACTGACCTAAATTTACTGAAATCGCACTACAAGTGATTCCCTTTAAACCATCCCGGCCGCGGCGGCCGCGTTTAGATGGAGACGAAACGCAAAAGGAGCACATGTGCTGTGCGACGTCAGAGCACGTTAAAGAAGAAAATTAATTCCAGAACCTTGCACTACAGCGTCCCTCAAAGCCCATGTGTAGCTTCGGGAGGTTAAACCTCATAATTTACTATTTTTTTCTTTTAAAGCGGCCAACACCTGCGACCGAGATGTGTTGCGAGATTATGGTGAAGTTAAAAGGTTTTGCCCTATACGCATGGCGCTACAGGTGAAACAACTAATTATAGTTTTAATTCCGCATCTAAAATCCGGAAAAACGCGATGAAGCGACAACTTTACGACTAAACTCTGGTACGTACTATCCCTGTATCCTGTACCTGGGGAAGTTAGACCCAGCCTTGTGACTGCATTTATACACAGGTGACGTCAGAAGTAAATGGAAGGCAATATTAAGGGAAAAATTAATCTCACCACCTCATTTTCGTGCATTCTTGGGCAGATATATGCAGCCTAATTGTGACTGTGTCAATTACACAGTGCACCAGCAAATGTTGACCATTACTCTTTAGGTTAAAAGAAATTACTTTTTCGACGCAGTCGCCTTTCATTCGCTTTTTTGCGGCGGGTAACCTCGATATGTTATTATAGACGCCGCATTTTTGTCTTTTAAAAATGTTTTCGGACATCTTATTGCAGGCTGCACTTTGTTTCGACCATCTTCTGTCGCAAAAATAAAAAAAAAGCTTCATGGTGAAAAACGAGGTTGCCATCGCGTCTATAGACGATAGGGTTGGTGTCTCTATGGCTCTCTACGAGGGGAATGTCGAAGCAACGACAGCCATAGCATGGCGACGCACATCAGGGCTTTCGTGCGCACGCACACAACCAACAGTGTTCTAGGGGAACCATGCATTAGCACAGAAGTAATGCAAATTGTCCTGATTGCATATGCGCCTATAAGCCACAATAGCATCTTTCAGCGCAATATTAGTTTCTGCGCCAGTCGATCCGCGTCGTGCTCGCAAATCATTGTTTCCAGCATCCGGATACACGAGACCGAGCGTGTCCACTGCTCGAAAAAAATAATGGTAAATTCTTATGCAAATCCGCTCCGCTTACGAAAAGAATTCCACCTGCGCGTTATTTACCAGGCTCGCTCGTGATGGCTTTCTCTTTCTCAGATGAGCGGGTGGTACGAGAGTACATTTCCGGTTAGTGACTTAACTTCCGGTAACCTCCGTGGCTTGTTTCGCGCCGGAATTCGAAACTACGGGGCCGTTGGAAGTCCGAAGCCCGAGGTTTCGTCGACCGGGCAGTGGATGAGTCTGGCTCCCTGAATTTCACGAAGGACTCAATGATCACATATCATGATCTCACCAATCATTTTAAACTAGAGAGGAGAATTTTCCCCCCTCCCGACAAAAGACTTACTAAAGAACAAGAGGTTACGTGGCGTCGTCTACAGACGAGATCGATACGCACCCCATCACTCCTCGCGCACATTTATCCAGATCTTTACAACCCAAACTGCAAACACTGTGGCCAACGTGCTACCTACGATCACATCCTGTGGTACTGCAAAATAGAGCCACCTCCGGGTGATCTAGTTACAGCTCCTTCTCTCGAGCGGTGGGAGACCGTGCTGGCTAGCTCTGACCCCAGAACGCAAGTTTTGGCGGTGGAGTGGGCTGACAAAGTCGTCGAGGGCTATGTACTCGCGACCACTTAACGCGACCTCTTGCCAAGCTTTTCCCGGCGAATAAAATGTTTTACAATCAACCGATTCAACACTTGCGAGAATAGTCAGCCGGGCCTAAAGCGACCGTGTAAGATGCGCTGCGTTACCATCGTTGATCTCTGCTTGACATGGCGTTGCTGTCCGGGATGCGCTCACTCGGTTCTATGCTGATGTTCACACATGTGCTCGGTAACGGCAGCAAAGCACCTGTGCTCCACCTGTGCACAAAAGAAAAGAGTACAACAGCGACTCGTGGTGCTTGTGTTGCGTGTATAGCAGAACTCATGGTGGCGTACTACAGTCGGTGATGATAATGCACAGGGGTGGAACGAGGATAAAATCGGGCTTACCACGCTGCGAAGAGAAACAAATGTTTACGATGCATGCTCCAGAAGCGGCCGTTTAGAAAACATGCACGCTACCGCACGACCCGCACTATGTGAAAGATTTGGCTACGCTTTATCAGGCATACGCATATATAACGCACAATAAAAGCAACTACCAGAGCACATTAAGAACTGTTGATCGGGCCCGTGGGACGTAGTGCTAAAAAATATGCTTTCTGTTCGACTCACCTTTTTTCACTAATTGTTTCGTGGATATACAATTACAGCTATAGGAAAAGGTTTATTCTAACGTTAGGTTGTAACTGTTCGGAAACGTTGCAAGAAAATGACACTAGGGCGATTAATGCATTAGCGTTCGACGGAAAGAAGTAACACTATTTTCACGTAGTTATATATATATATATATATATATATATATATATATATATATATATATATATATATATATATATATATATATATATATATATATATATATATATATATATATATATATATATGCACACACCAACTGGAATCAAGAGGCAAACTCTGCCTACATGCTCCATAGCAAGCCTCCAGCTTAATTCCTCCTGCAGAATACTTGCTCAATAATAATAATAATTGGTTTTTGGAGAAAGGAAATTGCGCAGTATCTGTCTCATATATCGTTGGACACCTGAACCGCGCCCTAAGGGAAGGGATAAAGGAGGGAATGAAAGAAGGAAGAAAGAGGTGCCGTAGTAGAGGCCTCCGAAATAATTTCAACCACCTGGGGATCTTTAACGTGCACTGACATCGCACAGCACACGGGCGCCATAGCGTTCTGCCCCCATCGAAACGGAGCCGCCGCGGTCGGGTTCGAACCCGGGTACTCCGGCTCAGTAGCTGAGCGCCCTAACCACTGAGCCACCGCGGCGGGTAGAATACTTCTCAATGAATCACAATTTCCGGCATAGCACTGTCGTTTTCGTTTTACAAAAAGAAAACCATGAAAATGCTTATTGACTCACTGACCTCATTCATGTTCACTGATTCACTCGCAGTACCTGACGGGGTTCGGCAGCGAGTTCGCGTCCGAGGACCCAAGGTGTCCTGGATCGCTTCCAGAGGGACAGGTGAGAAACTTTGGCCCTCTCGTGGGGAAGTTTCGCGTCCACCACGGGACGCGCATCAACCGATCCGGAAGTGGGCTTTAGCGCAAACACCTTACGGCGTTTAGCGCCAATACATGAGGAAAATCGAAGCGAGTTGTACGCGTTGTCGCAAGTGCGTGCTTTTACACAACAAGCTCGTTGGCAGACTGGTATACGCACACGGGACGTCTCTTAATGTACTTCGTACGACCTCGGTTGTCCCTTCGAAACATCGCGGAGCTGTAATTACGCGCTGAACTCGACTTGCGATGAACGAAGAATTTGCAATGCTTAGAAACGCTAGAGAGTATAGCAGTGAATAAAAAAAAGTACGTCCGGCGCAGGATTAGCACCTAGGCGCCCAGCAGAGTAGTTTTATTCCGACGGAAAAGCCGTGGTCCAAGTGTATGACACTAGAAAGACTGCAGGACAAAGACCTTGGAGATGAGGTCTCTCATATTGCCTTCACTATAAAATAATGCTTTTATTTTTTTCTGTTCCCCCATCTGTCTCTCTCTCTCTCTCTTTTATAAGTAATCCCTACATAAGGCAAATTTTTCGGGGTTGGTCATGACAGCTTCAGGAACTGAGCTCTGCGACGTCGTCAGGTCACGTGGCCAAAATACAACAAGTGGTGGCATGAACCTACTAGAACGTGATTACCTGAAACCAGTGTGCGCGCTGTGACATTCACAGCATTGCGCTGCCAATACGGCGGATCGATGACAGGGCGCGCTCTAGCCAGGCAGTCAGCCCGCATTTAGTATCTCCTATGCATGTTCGCAGTCAACTCGTACATTGAGATGAAAATAATTTTTTTTTGTTTGTCGGCCTAGGGGAGACATCGACCGGAATATTAAGCGGTTGACAGTGCTCGTGCTGTTTACGCTTCCCGCCGTCTTCGCATGTTGTGCGCCGAGCCGTCTGGCGCCGCAGTGCCGATGAGAAGCTTCACCGAGGGGTTCACGAGACGAGTTTAATTCGTGGTCAGCCAGGACATATGCGGGCGAGTACATGGGGACGCATGGCGACGCATATTGCGGATGCATATGCATGCGCACGTTTTCCATGTGCTCCGAGATTTGGGGAAGCCACAGAAAATAGCTCACCCGCATTTCACAATGCACCCATCCTTCGGCCGCAGCCGTTGTTGGCTGAGAAAAGGCGCCATGACCTTTGAAGTAAAGCTTTACTGGCTGCATATACTGCCATCGCCATGCCTGGATGTCGGCTCTTAATTTCATCGTCATTCTCGAATATTCGACGAAGATGGAGCCTCGTTTTTTTTTTAGGATCGCAAATCCGTATATGAGACCTTAGTTGTGAATTATAGTCGTAAAAATTCCTGCACCGCGTAACTGCACTGATGCAACGAAAAAAAACAACTCTGCACTTGGTCCCTGACATAATCTAGAGCCGTTGATGACATCCTTGTTTGCGTGCACTGCATCAGTGATACATTGTCAGCCTCGCAGGGGATTCAGGGATGTTTGGATGCGCATGCATGCAGACTATCCCGGCAATAACACGGCGCTTACGGAGCTGTATAAACGACCTGATATGCAAGCGAGTGCACAGACTCGTCAAACTTGATGACCGTCTGAAAAAAAAAAGAATGTAACAGAGGGCTTTTCTTTTCGTTTTGCTAGTTTATTTCGTATTAAGAAACGCCAAGCCTGGGATCGTGTGTCGTCCTGCAGCCCGACTACACACAGTATACCTAGTGTGGTTTTCGTCCTCCGCAGAACAACCCGCAGGTGTGCCCTTACGGCCTGTACGCGGAGCAGCTGTCCGGAACAGCCTTCACAGCTCCCAGGGAGACCAACAAGAGAAGGTGGGTGGAACATTTCAGGGAATGGAGGAACCTCAGCCATTGACACGCGTTGATCGCCTTTACCGTTGGAGACCTTGCAACTGGGGTATAGAAGCTGGTGACCGAGGTGTAATGAAAGACGAGAGCTACAGTTTATTGTAATCCACCGGGCTGCTTTCGTGACTCCGCAGAATACTTCCTTTTGGAAAAGAGTTCGAAGGATGCTGCCTTGCTGGACACGTAGAAGAGGAAAGAGTTGGGGATTAACCTCCCCTATGCCGACGCCACAGCCCCCAAAAAACAGTATCTCCGAGGTTCGTGAAAAGGTTTGTATTGAACCTCGTGGCATATGAGCCAAGCAGAGTAGCCGAGACAGTTACCTTTCAGGGGACCACCCTTTTGTTGGTTGATTGTGGATTTTCAATTGTCAAAGGTGCACTTCGGCCTATGATGCGCCCTGTAGTATTGAGATCCACGTTTTTTTTACCATCTGCGATTATTTAAAATGCACTGTAATATCATTACTTGACTTGCATTTCTTTTCTATCGAAGCGTGGCCATCAAAACATACAACCTCACGTTAAATTCAAGAACGCCAAAGCAACTCTCACAGCAGCGCGTCTAAGGTTATTAACTTATCCCATTCCCTCCATGGTACAATTTTCCTGCAATCTGTGATTTCACTCTTACACAGTTCCGTAAAAAACAAACTCCACAACAACATATACTACAAGAATTCCTTGCACTCGAAGAAAAATAGTGTAGTTTTACGTACATTTACACTGATGGTTCAAAAACGGATGTTTATGTAGGAAGCGCAGTGGTGCGAGGGAATTCGAAAAAAAAACAGTACGACTTCCGCAGGGCGCATCCATCTCCACTGCAGAAATTTACGCAGTCTGTGTGGCCATAGATAAGATAGTAAACGAGAACCTCACAAACAGTATTATTTACACAGACTTCTTAAGTGTACTTACAGCTCTCCACTATGGAAACACAATCACTCCTATATACTCGGCGACATCATACACGACATAGTAACAGTCACAGCTCGAGGACAAAAGATAAAACTCTGCTGGGTCCCAAGTCATGTCGGAATAAAAGGAAACGAGAAAGCAGATTTGTGTGCTGCAAAAGCTCGAGGCAAGGAAATAAAGAAAGTAAATATACCATTTAATGACTGCAAGAAATTAGTAGAAAGGAAACTAAGTAAAAAGTGGCAGTCGGCTTGGAACGGTGAAGTGAATAATAAACTACATTTGGTAAAACCAGTTGCTCCAGGAACGTTTCAAGGAAGTGATCGATGCCGTCTCCGAATAGGCCATACGCACCTTACGCACAAATTCCTGCTAACAAGACAAGACAAACCTGTTTGCAAAGAATGCGGAGATGAACTTACGGTTAACCACATTTTATTCTTATGTGTGAAACTGGAAAAATCAAGAAAAAAGTACTTTACTCATTTTTTATAATGAATGCGTTCCCTTTCACCCAACACTGATCTTAGATGATAATGCTATTGTTAACGTACCTTATGTTTTTAGCTTTTTTAAAAAAAAGACGTTCTTGAAAAACTGTAAATTTTGAACCATTGGCTCGCTTTCATTGCATGATACACCTCAGCCACTTTCTCGTTCCTGAGAACAAGGCTGAGGTTTTTATTTCATCGGTTGGGAGCCTCAGAATCCTTGCCCAGCCAAGGATAGCCGCTGGGGCCACTTTACCTGCTTTGAGGCTTTTATAAATTAGCCTTTCCCAGATTCCTTCTCCTCTGTTATTACTGGACAGTACAATCTTTTAGGCCATCAACACCATCGATAATATTTCACCTTTCTAAAGATCCTACAGGAAATTTGTTTTAGAGCTTGAGCTTGGCGCATGATGGCCTTAGCTGCCTATGAGCCCTAATACCCAACACAACACAACACCATCGAAGTGATCAGTGCTTTTACTCCTATCAACGTTGCTGGGACAGCTCGTACCGGCGCGCAATTTCTATGCTGCCAGGGGTGTGCAATTTTAGGACGCTGTTGTTCGTGACGTCCCTTTCCTAATCATGTAAACGGTCAGGTGTACATCGTTTTCTACGGCGTAGCGTTAAGCCTAACTGAACGGGGCTTCCGCCGCCAGCAATGTGATGTGCGCCACACATCCATAGCATGCAGTGAAGTTATTGGAGAGGAGTGGAAAGGCACTACTATTCTGAGCTAGCGCTAGCACATCATGGTAATAAGAGCCGGGTGTAGTGAATCTCAATCTTGAGCTTGGTGTGGTCCGATATATAATGAACATTTCTTTGTCTCTGCCTCTTCATCTACTTGCACTTGAAGAAAGGCGCGCCTAACACCGCGCGCCTAAGGGAAATTTTTTTGAGGTTGCAGTGCTTGTCTGTCACATCTCTGATGCCCTGTCCTGTCGACTTCTTATGGGCAACTCTGTGTCTTTACAGGCCGCACGAAGTTTACGTATTCGAAAGATGTCCTTCGCTCTGTCTTCTTTTCTGCCTGGCTTGCTTCTTTTTTCCTCATTATACTGCGTAACTTATTTAACGTGGATTTTCTTGGTTTCGTTGAATGTTGACCTCTTACATATGCATACCCTATAAGGAGCCCCTAAATTGCCAACCCTTGTCTTTTCTGATCACAACATGGAATTTCTACAGACAGCCATTATGGATAGCTGCAGCAGCTTCATGCTATACAGCCGGAATAAAAGCTACAACGATAATAACGTTATAATATGGCGGTGCAATATGTCATGGAAATGATCTTATTTCAATATCACAGCGGCTGCTTCGCCAATAAGTACCACGGCTAACAGGTTTTGATCCACCCGAGGCGGGTCATAGGCCCTTTTTCTAGGCATTTCAACAAGACGAAGCCGAACACTAGGCCAAGGAAAAGCTTATGCCTGTTGGAAAACCGGTGGGCACACGAGTGTTCAGACCCTACGCATATCGAACCTCGTTATAACGAAATGGGTTATGACGAAATAATGGATATAACGAACGAATGACAAATACCCTTGGATGTTCGGTCGACATGGGCTATAACGAAGCTGCGGCTATAACGAAGTAATCGCCGGGCCCCTTCAACTTCGTTATGATGAGGTATAGTAAAACTTGTGCTGGCCTTTGCGTGCATGGACATTACTGTACATCCTCCTGGACTCTCCATGCATCTCATTGCCTCATGACATCTTCACTTCCCACGTACACTCCACCTCCTTCTTTTCTTTCGTGTTCTGTTCTCCGAGTGTGTAGTAGCAGGAGAGAGTCGCGTTTCCTCCGGGTGACTTCTCAGCCTTTCATTAAAGTTAAACGTATACGAATATTTTCTTAGCACGGGGAGATCTAACATATCCGCGTCTTAGACGATATTCGTATCTGTTCGGAACACGGTTCTGGGGGCACGCTCCTCAGTCTGGCGAAACTAATACTAGGCCGACATTTCTCTAGACACTCCCTTCGCTTGTACGGTGCGTCAGCAGCTCGTAGCTCCTCGTAGCGGTTCAAGGATATCGTTCAGTATCGAAAGCGGCGAGGTCGCGAGATACTCGTGGCCCTTACACGCTGTTTATCAGCGGCGCTTTCTCCTCCTTTGTCGTTACACTTGTGGCAACATGTCTTCCTCTGAACACCCGAGGTCGTATGGGCGACCTTCTAGACGTCGCATCAAAGCTTGCGCCGTCGTGTGCGAACAAGCCACTCTGTACCTGGCGCTGGCAGGTTCCTAATCTTTAACACCTCTCGGTGCTGTTTCTCCTTCCTATGTTGTTCACCTCTGTTTTCGCATCAAGCGATAAGCACCTTTGAGCTGCCGGTGTTGGTTCGCTGGAGCGGTCGCGCAGTCAGAGTCATTCAATTAAAGAAAAACGCGAAAAAAATGAAAGATTACTACTGAACAAACATGAGTGGCCGTTGATGTCGCAGAGGCAAAAAAAATTACGCATCGGAAACGGTTAGGATGGCATACATAGCATTCTAGGGTTGACTGAATATAATCGGAGAAGCCTTAGTCCTACTGTGGACGTATATAGTTGGGCTGGTAATGTTAATTAGTGACGATCACTCAGACGTATGCCGCCCCGCAGGCCTGCACTCTCCGCGGCTTCTCCTCACTAGCCGCCTGCGACTACTGTCCTCCCACTCTTTTCCCTCCTTTCGCCACGTAACATGTGACGTCATATTTTAACGCGATACTAGCGTTAAAGGCCCCGTTGTCCAGAAAATCCGGTGTCGGCGTTTTGAGCGAAAAATCACGAGCAGGTGGTCCTCAGATAGCAACCTAGGAGGCAGGTGGGCCACCTAGGTCACGTGACCTTGCGGTGTCATCACAATCTGCCCACCGGACAGTGAGAAAATTGCCCACTGTGGCAGGTGGCACTTAAATTAATGAGAGGTCACTCTTGCCGAGCGACCTGGGTCGCGCAAGGCCCACCGCTGGGAGCACCTTCCATCTCAGGGCAGTGACGCGTCGCTTAACCACTGCACCACTGCGCCAGGAGGTGTATGAGGACTACCAGGGACCTACGAATGTAAAGCAGAGCATGAACTTACGCATATATATGGGCATCAAGCCATTACGCTATCGCGTCACACCCTTAAGGCGGAGATTATGTGTCCCCTCCAATGTTTGTGTGAGGACATGTACACGTGTCTGGAGGCGGAGAGAGTGCCCATAAACCAAGCTGACGCCTTCAGTAGTGCTTCGGCACCGCAGTATATACGGTCGGTCCTATTCAAGTCTTGGACAGCTTTCCTATAATGTCGCAGAGAATTTGGGCTATCAGGTAAAGAAAGTACTGGTAAAAAAAAAGGCTACGTTCAGATTGACAAACGATATCGTGCAGTGCAGCAACTTGACTGTTGCGAGTGCTGCACGGCGTTTGCACTGGCCGATACCTGCAAATATGTCTCCTCTATACTTCTAAACTCAGCGTGTGATGCATTGTTTTACAGTATCTTCAGAGCTTTCGCAAAAAAGTACTGAAAACATTTGCTACCAGTCAATACGAATTTGGCAGAAACTTTTTGTACTTTGGATATCACGCTTGTCCAAATTAAGCGTGGAGCAGATAGGCTTCCCGACTTTGACTTTCCGGCATCATGACTGGCAATGCATCATGATTTTTTTTTAAATTGCCATATGCAGAGGCAAAAGAAAATATCATGTCAGACTGGAACCTTTTAACAAGGCGTACCTTGCAGCGAGGAGGGTCGAACTGGTGGATTGATGAATGAATTATTACGCAGTGTAGCGAAAAGAAGCTAACGAAGCTAACAAAGTTATCGCGTTCCTGTATTAATTGCCCCATTGCGATCACTCCAAGTTTTTGCCGTAACTCAGATAAACAGGAGTCTTACCTCCAGTACGCTGGTACCCCTGTTGTTACTTTTGTTCGGCCCTTTCGAGCGACATTGCGGCGCTGATGGGGCAAACGTAGCCAGAAACAGTTTTTAATGAGTTCGAAATGTCACCTCCTTTCGGCAGAGCAACGGATTTTGGTCCATTCTACCGGCTGTTCGAGTGCGCGATCGTTGAACCTCGGTCTTTTTACCGCAGGTGCTTGGCGAACGGAAAGTCACTGCGTACCCTCGACATCATGAGTCCACGGCGCGCCCCGGAAGTTCGTTGAGAGGTGAACGTAAAAAGGAAGGAAAACAGAGCACAAAATAGCACACCGATGAGGTGCTAGGTCATGTGTTTTCCTTATGCACAGCTCTCCAAATTTTTAGTAATTTCAAGGGATCGTCGACAAGCGTTGGTCGTTGAGCGTCCAAGGCTGGAGCGCAGTGGCGAAGCGGACGAGAATACGCGCATGCGCATAGACCGCTTGCCAGTTGCAGCGTCGTCTGCTCGGCGGTTCTGCTGACGCGACACGTAACGCCGTGATATTAGTAAAAAAATCAGAGAGCTGTGCAACCGCTATTTCGATCCAGTACGGCAGCAAGCCATGCTGGATGTCGAGTCCGGGGCAAAAGCTTGCAGTATGCGTGAATGGCAACCCAAACCCATAGATCTATTATTAGCTGGTGGCTCTTGTCAGTAATGTGAAAGCTGGACTCACGTTACTCATGTGTGACAGTCAAATGAGGTGATCGTTCGCAGACAGGCCAACTGTACGCCTAGATCGCTTTTCACGACTCCTGGAGACCTTTGTTCCCACTAGCGTTATACGTTAGGGCGCTTTGTGGTTGGTCCTGTCACTGTTTTTCTGCGGCGACAAGGGCACCGCAACGTGTTCTTCTGGCGCGCCCTGCTCGTATGAACGTGCTTTGTTCGTTCATACGAGCACGTCAGCGCAGAAACAGCTGTTAGGTTCTGCGGAGCGGAGGCCGATGCTCCAATTCCAGGCCGGAAATGAGGTAGCTAGCAAAACACAAAAGCGAAAGTTGCACCGAAGGTTTCAGAGAAAGCCAGAAACATTCAATGGCCGCGTACGCACTAATATGGACTTCCATCAAAGCTGGCGGGTGCCCACACTCGTGGCCTTATGGTAGAGCATCCGCTTTGCATTCAGGAGTGTTTGCGTTCAGTCTCCAGTGCCGCCGGGTACCCACAAGTTTTTAAGAAGAACAAGATTTCCACCAGCCTCATGCTCAGATTTACTGGGACCATACTCGTACCTGGGCAAAATCACGAGTTCTCTCTCAGGCTCACGCAAAAAAGTTTAGTTATTCGGCTGTCCTACTCAGATGCTGAATTAAGCAAGCTTGTGCTCATTCAAACTCGTGAATGCAAACAAGCTTAAGCTTACAACCCACTTGGGCTCAATCACTCTCTATGATTGAAGTGTCATCTCGCGCACTACTCATCCGGGCACCCTCACTCACTCTGACTCAGAGCTTCTCGTGGTTAATTCATGTGAGCGCAGTCTCTTTTGCACTTAAGTTGCACGTCTAAAGGCAAGTTTAGGCGCGAGCTAAACAATACTGCTTTTCAGGAGTACGAAGGCGGCTGTTACGATGCATTTTCTTATTCCTCACGCTTCTTGTTTTCATTAGTGACTTTGTACCAGAGCTAATTGAATCGCGAACAGTTTTGTGCTACGTTAGAGTCATAGATAGCCTTTACAGCGGCTCTTTGTTTTTGTGTGTTTCTGTTATCTTTATTTTTTATCACCGTGTTGTGGTCTCGACCACATGGCGTCATCTAGCTTTTAAATGGGAGTATGTTTTAGGCTCTATAACCGCCTTCTGCAGACTTCTCAATCTCCTCTCGTTAGAGCATACTGACACTAGTACACGGGGAAAAGCGGATTCTCCGCGCTATAGGGGCGTCACGGACTCGTGTGCCAATCAGGATCATGGGTTCACTCGGAATCATCAATTCGTTTTTACTCGGATCAGGGGTTCACTCAAGCTTACTCATAACGGCTCTGATAATGATATGAATCTGAGGCTAGAATCATCATGGGGCTCAAATGACGGTCTGAATCTAAGCGTGGATTAAATCATAAGTTGTGAGTGCGCCACCTATGCTGGCGTCTCCTGTGTTTTGACCAGAACGAGCAACCGACTGAAACCCGAGGAACACCTCGCAAACGACTTCCTCGCAGCGAAAGCTTTTCACACTGATGTTCACTAGCTGAAGCCTGTTCCAGCCAGGTTGGCATATCGCTTTGACCAAAGATCAGTTTTTCGAGACACGTGCGCTATCGATCAAGGCATCCTGCTTGCAACTAAGCACTTAGTTTCTGTCTACAGTTCCTGTTTCCTTGCTTTTCATTGGTACTAGGTAATTGTGGTGCGTGTTTTCGTGAAACCTTTGGCTCTCAAACAACTCTCGTCTCCTTCCTTCTTCTCGTCTTATCGCGCTTTAATACTGTGAATGTCTACGTCTCTCGCAGCTGGCTGTACCGCATCAGGCCGTCGGTGCAGCACGCACCATTCACGAAGTACAATGGCAACAAGAACCTCACCATCGACTGGAACTCCAACCACCCGAATCCCAACCAGGTACGTGACTAAGGGCGCGTGATGGTGTGCGGCATTATGGAGAGTTCTGTTACAAAGCCGGCACTGCCTTTGACCATATCCTCTGAGGTTGGTTGCATTGCTTTGCGCAGTACCACTTGCGGCGGAAAAAGTGAAACAGAAGCCTGACGCAGCCAATTAAGCGTCCATTATTTTTTAGTTCAGATGTGAAGCTCGAGAAATATAGTCGACCAGAATGAATGGAGAGTCGGGCTAGTGTTTCAGGCGTCTTAGTCGTAGCGTCGCTGAACGCCGTGGCTGGCCGTGCACGGGCTGCTGAGGGCCGATGTCTGATTTCATGAGCAAGCAGCTTTGAGAATTGGCCTTCTTAGTGGTTGCGGCTTATGCAGCGCTCTACCGTTTGACTGAGTTAACTAATGCACAGTATGGCTAAAGCAAGCTTAAACGTCAGTGCTTTGTCTCAGTGTCTTGCATTCTGTCCATCTTTGATCATACGTGTGGAATGAAAAGAATGGTTGGCGGCTACATAGTTAGGACTGGAATCCTCCATTTTTTAAAATCAAATGGTCAAAATGCATGACTCTGGCGCGTACTCTCTTGAGAGCTGGCTCACTTGGCCCGGCTGTCGTTTATCTGCCTTAGCTGCCTTGTCGTGTAGTGCTCTATCTATCGAATAATGACTGAGCTATTCTTCTCATTAGCATCTACCCCGGCGTAGTCATACGGCTGCAGAGGAAAGCTATACAGCTTTTACAGAAATTTTGCAGTGAAAGAAAAATGAATAATTACGATCTTATAAATAATTACGCTAATTGGTAATTAGGGTAAATAATAATTACTTCCTTATTACAAATGTATTCCGCCTTGGAGGATTCTCCTATATGTTGGAAAACCACCATTCTACAATTCGAGTAATTGATCAGTGCGATGTCGCCCTACTTCCTGCCAGCCATCCTGGTTAACTCAGTTGGTTGAGCGACTGGCGCGGACAGACGGTGGTCGCGGTTTCGAATCCTGGACCAGGACGCATTTTTCTTGAACTACGGACTTTCTGTGAAATATGTATAGCTTTCCTTTGTAGCCGTATGACTTCGCTAGGTGGCGCTGAGTAATTACTCCCTTATTACTCGCATCCCTTAACTGTGTGGTATCCATCCCGATGTCGATGCAGGCACAGTCAATCTTCCTGAGTCCCTAGGGTTTAGAGATTCCAATAGCGACGTAAATAAATCTGCGGTGGAAATTAGCAAAAAGCGATTGGAAGATTGGTGGCTCAAAATCAGAGAGGTGACATAAGGTTAAAAGTGTAGGAAGACGTATTTAAAGAAAATTGCGAATTTTAATGACTTGCAACACAGTTAAACAAAAAAAAAAAGCTGAGCATGGTGTACAACTGCCATCACTTCGTTTCGAAGGGGACGCTCCTTCTTTCCATTCATCCAACCATCCTTATTAGAAGCCTTCTCTGTCTTGGAGGATTCCCCTCCAAAATTTGGATGTCTCTTGTGAGTGGGAAATATTTTCTTAAAATAAAATCTGAACTTTTTGAACAGCCATAAACATGCCCTCGTTACAGGGCGGCCGGCAGATCTGTAGGCGAGGCAGAGAACTCTGCACGTCACGGCATGAATGGGCAGGTACAGGTTTCCCCTTAACTCTGAAAACTATGCCTTCGCGCCGCACCATTGGGGGACTTCCCATTGCCTACTGAGGGGACAAGAACCAGCCTCACTCCTCCGCACTGCAGGATGCCTTCCGTGGCGCAAAGAAATGGAAAGAAGGCAAACTTTTATCTCCGATATAATGAGCGCAATCGGGCATTTTCATGAAAGGCATCGTATTCCTTCATGATAAAGCGGCGTCTGAGGGAAAATTTTTACACTGTATCATAATAGTGCATGATTTATTGAGTTGCGTATTGTCTCGCCTGTCATAATGGTTACGGGCATTGTAGGTGACTGCACAGCATCGCGCAGTCAACATTTTCTCTTTTTGAAATTTGCGTGGTTGTGATGCGTTTCGCATTTCGTTTGGCTTTGTGTCGACTAACTTAATCCGTTACGCGACCGTCTATTGCAAAACACGGCTAGGACCCAACATGGAGAAACCACGAAACAAAGCCTGTATAAGCCTTTCTCACAATGCAGCCGCAGGGCTGATTTCTTGCGGGGCTTAGGCCTCTGTCACGACTCGGCATTCCAGGCCAACCTATATGACTTTCCTTCGTTGTTTTCTTGTGTCACCGTGTGATGCTGACCAAATTCGGTGCACGGATGCTTCGTGCAGTTAACCTTAAGTGTGCATTACCAATGTGACACTTTGTCCTTCATCATTCTAGCTCCGCTGGAAACCCTTCAGCATTCCAGAGCTGGAAAAGTCGTCCGTCGACTTCGTTGACGTGAGTAGGCCTAAACGCTTTCTGTGCTGCAATCCCCCAAACCCCCTCTTCCCCCCTTTTCTGCGCGATTCTCTTTGTGGCATAATTAAGCGACCTGAGCTTTACTTAGCCGCTAACAGTTCTAAGCTTTCGGTGACCGATATATCGAGGAGCCTATAACGCAAGTCTGCGATGCCAGGAGGTAAGGTGCATTTGCTCAAAAAGTAAAATCTACACAAACAAGAAAAATGAGGCTAGAATTTTCACTGACGAAGGAAGTGGTGAACAGGGCAGCGAACGTTTTCCAGGCGCTTTGCAACGGGTAACTCGCTGTGTACGGGATTAGACACCCGTGCTTCGGAGGTTTTCAGAAAGGTTTCGTGACAGCTTCCCACCATGTTAAATACTCCAGTACATAACTGTTCTATAGTTGCGCTAAACTTTCTGTGGCACCGCAGCCGAGGCTATACTACATCTCACAGATCATTTGCAGCGCTGTGAAGGCTGCGGCGATCTGAGCCAATCAGAACGGCGTGCACCGCAAAACGTAATCCGCCCTTCCGACCACCTCGTGACTGGTGGCGCCATCTCGGGGGAGAAAATAGAACCAATGTCAGCACGACTCCGCGAACTCCATTTCTACGAATGGCGGTGCACCAATTCGCAGCAGGCCTCCGGAGTGCTGTGTTCGTGCGGGCCTTCGCTGCTAACTTAACCTGTGAATGAAAAGCTCGCTGTACTTTCAAAACACTAACCTGGACTACCTTTTCAATTACTGCAAAAGTTGTTCTCAAAAACAGTCACAACACTGGTCAGATATTTCAGGGATTATTTCTTGTCTCCTTTAACCGTTATTGGAAGAGAGATCTACTTCAGAGTGCTGCAAGCGACTTGTGAGATTAAGTATAGGCAGTAAAGGGAAGCTGGCGGGCTTTTATCCCCGCCCCATGTCAAGGCGCCAAGTAGTACTGCCTTTAAAGAAAGGTTGCCCCTCATCCGGTAACAGAAGTCGGAAGCCCCTGTAGCAGACACAATACCTTATCGCCGCTTTCTCCCCTGTCGCCTAATCCTGTAATTGCGAATGATGGCTCGCAGAGTCGTTCTCTTGTTGAGCGCGAAAGAAGGCTAGAACCTTTTGCGTAAACTTGTAGGGCTCGTCACCGTCGTCTTGAGGACTATGCTTTAGTGCGGTGCCACAGAAAGTTGTCCGCAAGTGCAATGCATTAAATGCGCCATTGAAGACATAAACGTACTTTAACTTTGTGATGCGCAGCCCAGGGGACATTGGAGCGGCGTGAAACAGTGAAATATTTGTTGCCTTAGCTTATCGAAGCGCAAACTCTGAAACTAAAAAAAAAAAAAAACGTCACTTGTCAGCTGATATGCATATCGTGCTTTATCAGTGACTTTTTCTCTGCTAGCATTTGCTGCTTATTGTTACAAGCTCTCCTGTTTGGTTCCTGATTACTCCTTCTTCTCGTGCAGGGATTGAACACCGTGTGCGGGGCGGGTGATCCAAAGACTCGCCATGGGGTGGCCGTTCACGTCTACTGTTGCAACATATCCATGAAAGACAAGTACGTTTTCACCTTATCTCTGTATATAGCGAGCATTTGAATGGCTATTACGATAGCATCTGCACGTGCCATTGCCCTCAAGCGACAGTCGCTTTCTTTCAAGCACTTTGGAACACTCAGTTTCGTATTACGTCTTTAGGTGTCCACATCTGTACAAAGCGAGCCATCACGGACCAGTAGTATAGAGAAGAGGTAGACAGACGCCAAAAAGCGTGTCCATAAATTGGGTTCTAAGTTTTTTAGACCTGACTTTCGGTAACTGTGGAAAAAAACCACTCTGAAAAGAAAGGAAGAAAAATGTAACCGGGAAAGATCGAACTCCAAAAGCAGTAGCTGGTGACGAGAGCAAGTGTGTCAGTCCAAAAGATAGGATTGATTTTCAAGGAAGGGTGCATTCTTTCTCATATTCACAAACATTTACGCAAATGTGCCAGACAATGTAGAAATGCTTTCAGCGACTGCCTTGTCGCTCGTGTGGTTATTCGGTCATACAACGACACCCCAGTGGTTGAGCGCCTGCCTTATAGGAGCACCGCGTTCTATCCTAAGTGACTTCTGGTGGTGGTGGTGAAAAGCGTTTAATAATGTTTGCATAAAGGTTGACAAGGAAGCAGCCTCCAGTGGGCCGCTCCCCTTACAATACTAGGTGGATCCCATTATTCACGGATCCCATTGGTCTTGACCGCCACTCGAGCTCGCTGAACGAGGGCTTGTTGAGCAGCCGAGTAGGGCCGCCTCCCAGCCCTCTCGGGTAGGGGAATGGGTCAGGGGTGAAAGAGAAGGATTTTGCTGACATGCCAAGACCACATGGAAGGCGTCAGACACCTCCCCACAGAAAGAGCAGAGGCCAGGGAAAGAAGGATCGAAATGTTTGAGTACTGCCGGGCACAGTGGAGTGTTAGTAAAAAGTCTAAGAAGTATTCTTTCGCCGTCTTTCCCTAGCCACTTGAGAGGAGCCTGGTGCTGACGGTGCGAGTACCGGTAATAAGCGGATATATCTTTGAATGTTAAAGGAGGAATGGTGTCCTGATCCAGATCGGTAGGGTCTACGTCGGGGGCCCGCTTTTAGTGAGTGCTCGGGCGGCCGACTTCGGGGAGCCAGTGTGTTTTTCCAAATTCCGCTCCTTGTTCATATCTGCTACAGACGCGAGGCGTTCGCGCGCACAAGTAGTGAAAGCTTGCCTTCAAAATTATTGAATGCTTGCAGAACAATTGAGTAAGTATTTTCAGTCTTTCTTGTCTTCATTCTTTTCTCTATTTTTTTCGCATTTTTTCATCTCATATTCTAATTGGGACAGGTGCCCTTTGCGCTAGCTCTTACCAGCCTCTTTAATGTACTGTTCTCGCGACTGAATTTCTCGTTTCTACTACTTTTATAGTACTTTGCAACTATTGATCTACTATTGTAATACTATCTTTACTGCTCATTAACAAAAGTAAGAACAGTAATATAAATACTAAGTCCATTCTTCCCTTTCAGCAACCACTGGCTTTAGTGAGGAAAAACGAGAAATGTTTGTCTGCATATAACGTATGCGGTTGTTCTGTCTCTTTCCAGGGCGATGTACAATTCCGACGGAGACTTCCTTATAGGCAAGTCATCCTCCTTCGAGCAGTTTCGCGCTTCCATGGCCGTGGTGGAAATGTGGGCTGGGCTCATTGTTGTCTTTGAACGTTGCAGTTCCACAGCAGGGCAGCCTGTCCATCGTCACAGAGTTCGGCCGGATGCGCGTCGACCCGAACGAGATCTGCGTCATCCAGGTATGCTAGGCGCAGCTGCTGCTGCTTCGTGTTCTCTCATTTCATTTTTTTTTTCAATGCTGGCTTGCGCGAAATCTGTCTTTACGGACCAAGAAAAGAACGCATGACTAAACTTACCCGGCTATACTGGTTCGAGCTTTATTCCACCTCTGGCACGCAAAAACACCCCTGCCCTGACAAGTGCGCACGAGCACAGACGCACGTGCACGGACGCACGCGCGCACACAAACACTACTTATATTTTATGAAATTTGAGAATCGCCTCTGCCGTGTGCTTAGAAATAACCCGGATTTCTATTTTCATAAGTCACAGCAGGCTGCTCACGCTTGACTTTGCTGATAGTAGGTTATTGCACAGAAAGTACGTCGTTAAGTATGAAGTAGTCGCCTTTGTAGGAATCCCGTGTCTATCCACGTGTATATGCCTCTTGTGCTGCGGCGAATGACTTTGAGATTTGACGATATTTATCCAGTCTATTCCCACACTGGGTTCCTTTGACTGTTCAGTTGCTTGGCGTTGTTTATAGTCTATCTGGCCCAACATAAGGCAAGGGCAATGTTTGTAGTGATTTATCTTGCAATAAAAACAAAATGAACAAATGGTATCGTTGATGGTTGCTTATTGTGCCGACTAATATTATTTTTTTCTGATGAGCAGAGAGTGTGAACCAATTATTAAGCCTAAACAGCTCGGGTTTTTCGCTGGACAGCGCACCATGGGCTGGTGCTTGAAATCAGGGACGCCGTCATTGGTGCCTTCTATATGCTTCATTCTTCTGTAAGCCTTTACCCATCAATATAATTTCTTCCTGTTATGCGCCGAGGCAGTAATCAACACTAAATATATTGATCAGAGGCAAATCTGCGACCAGTTCCAGTTAGTATGTTTTGGCGCGTCAAAACAAATACGAATTTTCTGAATAAAAGGTTCCTTTACTAGAAACAAAGATTCTGAGCTTCGAGCACGGCGTGTGATACTCAAAAGTTCCCGGCAATGCGTTGGTCCGCGCGCGCTGACAGCGACTGCAGCTACTGCCAGCTGGGGGCGCCACTGCAGCGGCTAGAAGATGCACTTTCCCTGGCGCGGGATCTTTCAAGCGCGCAGTCGTTCCGCAAAGATATCGATTACCGTTGACATTGCTCTGTGTGCGTTTTCCTTCGTTTCGCGCGTGCACTGGAGGTGCCATTGGGGTTCATTGCGGAGCCATGTAAGTTCCTAATCAGCACATCCCATACCTAACTCCATTAGTAAAAATAATTTGTTCTGACGACGTAGTTTACTGAGGAAGAAATAGTAGTAAGGAATCGCGTCTGATTTTTTTTATGTGTTGCACTGAAGCAGTCATTCAACACC
The DNA here is from genome assembly GCF_052857255.1 of Amblyomma americanum. Classification (NCBI taxonomy): domain Eukaryota; kingdom Metazoa; phylum Arthropoda; class Arachnida; order Ixodida; family Ixodidae; genus Amblyomma; species Amblyomma americanum. The sequence goes on along the minus strand of NC_135503.1, from coordinate 71,642,582 downwards.
TTTAATCAACTATATAATATGCTCACGCTCTCCGGCGGGTACCATGCTCTGGCATTTTTCTAGCTTCCCCGCCTTGCGTTCTCAGCAGCTTGAGGAGTGCCTTGGTAATGTCATTCTTGATGCCATAGGCATCATAAGAGGCTTCTCGCACAGCTTCTGCACTCACCGTTCGAGTATACGTTCCACGTGGCATTTGCGGCATTGCAGGACGTTCCTCGTCCGCCGCTATGGATGGAGGTGGCGCTGATGAGCATTCTGAAGGTTAGGCCGCATACAACACAAGTACACTCGCAATTAGATGATTTACAGCCGCCGCCGTAGATCAGTTGGCAGAGCACTGTGCGCGGTGTGCGGAGGTCGTAGGTTGGGATCGCTTCTGGGACATGTGGGTGTTATTTCTTCTACTTTTTAACCAATTGTACTTCGTGGAACAAAATGATTGCACTACTAATTTACAGTACACCAACGCCACAAATAAAACTAATAAAGAACGTTCTCTTATGGTTTACTTAGTTTCAATGACATGTTGACTTCCTTCATATCTATAGCGGTCATACGTTACAAATGACGTCTGTGACATGAAATTGTTGCGGCCTGGTTGCGCCTTTAGGGGCATTGCACGTAGTTTTCTTTTGCGCGCGTAATCAAATTTTCATACCCAAGTTTTGGTTTTAGTTTATGATACTGTATGCACCATTATCTGACATCTATCTACGGTGTTATCGACAGTAATAAAGGCGTAGTTAAACCGTTATTAAAAGGCATGTGAGTGACAATGAGCAAGGCGTGAGTAGAGGGTTTAGTAACCGTCGCTTGCGTAATACGCTGGCGTAATACGGCGTGTTCTCTTCTCTGCATTGCAGCAAGGCATGCGCTTCCAAGTGTACGTGTCCGGTCCTAGCCGTGGCTACGTACTCGAGGTCTTCGACAACCACTTCGTCCTGCCCTACCTCGGTCCAATCGGTAAGAGTCCGGACAAGTGACGGCTTGTCCCCTGCAGCTGATTGCTTTTGTACAACGTTTGTCAGAGCGGTCGCTGTCAAACCTTGCGTAAACACTGTGATTACAATGTGAGGCGACGGGGGAAGAATTGCCGGAATCCTCGGGGACTCGGTCCATTGGGCAATACTCTGGGGTGGTGATGGCCCATTCCTTGCAGCTGATTACTTTTTAATAATGCCTGTAGGAACTGTCACTGCGTAAGTGTTGCGAAAACACTGTTATGATTATGTTACGCAATACATGCATGGTGATGAAACAATGCGTCCATAACAGGCTTCACGTTTTAAGGCGTTACCTTACGGAAAGTAGTTTTCGGGCTAAAAAGAGAAATTCGTGAGAAAAAAAAACTGGCGCAACTGAATATGATGGACAACGTGTCAGACACGAACAGCGCGGGCTGTGCAGTAGCGCCTCTGTTGCGCTACCGGGTTTTACAAGTACGAGTACGATGAACCAACAAGTAGTGAAATTGAAAAGCACGCACCGTATCATTGGGCGAAAATTCCTCTCCTTAAAGCAAGAGACAATAGACTCTATCCGTTAGCCAGAGAGACGAAAAAGAAAAGAGCACATGTAAATAAAAACTTCAGATAACTCTTGAATCTTGAATAAACAGCGCGAACAAGGACGAGCACAAAAGACAAGAAAGCGAACGACACGGCGCTGTGGGCTAACAATGACCCGTTCTGTGGCTCCGAGAGAAACGCTACTCAGTCGCTGTAGCTCGAGGTTGTTGCATACCCGGCAATTCCGGACAAAAGCGTTTTTGAGCGGGAAACCGTCTATGATCGCAGTTTTTCATATAATGTAAGATTTCACTATAAGAATAAATATATCCGCAGATCACCCGACGGCAGTCTTGTATCTTTTTTTCTATTCACGTTCTTGCGTCAAAAGTGTTCCCTTTTGGTTTTCTATGGAAGTCCTAACTGTTAGATGCGACCGGTGGAAGCACTTTAAAAGAAAGATTTCCCTCCATATCGGATTAATTTACTATTACCTTCAAAATTTTCATGACAGTGTCTTACAATTTTCTAATGTTCAAAATTTTGCCCGAGAAAGCTGGACATGAACCTGTGGTTTGTCCTGATGCTGTAGATTTTATTTTTCTGGTACCTCTGTGAGGGGTCTTGTTTCCCTGTAGCTGTCGGAGATAATTATCGATGGCTGTTTGCTTCAGGATGTTGAATGATAGGCTGGGAATTGGTTGTGGCTATTTTCTACGCTGATATTAAATAGTGGGGGAGGGGTAGGGGTAAAGGGCCTGACTTTTGTTTAAGCCCAAGACGCTGTTGGCTCTTTCAGCCGTGCTTTTAACATGTGCAGAGGGATGCAGAGTGAACTGTATGCAATCATAGCGAACTCGATTGGTTTCATTCGACAGGCAGTGAAACTTAAGTCGTTCTAGCATATTATTCCTCACCTGATCGCTTGGTTTATTTTAGGTATGTTGGCAAGATCGTCAAAGGCAATCTTCAGCACTTTTTTTTCTTCCTACAGTGTTTTAACAGTCGGTTTACCCGGCTTTAATATATACTTACCTGATGCAGCATTTCCGTGTTTGACTGAACGGTTATGCGCCTTGGCAGAACAGCAGAATCTCGTAACGCATCCTTGAGCGGTCTGTGACAGCAGCGCGTGACACCTGACTCACCTGTCCAGGTGCCAACGGGCTGGCCAACCCCCGCGACTTCAAGACGCCCACGGCATGGTTCGAGGACCGCGATGTCAGCGGCTTCGCTATCATCAGCAAGTACCAGGGATTCCTCTTCCAGGCCTCTCAGGTCAGTCTTCGTAGCGACATCTGGGAACAGTGAGTCGGCCGAACGAAAGCGTAAAATGGTTGATTATCTTTTCCGACAGCTCTGCTTAGCACATAAAGCCTACGAGAACTGGCAGAAGTAAGCCATGTTGATATTCATGTTCTCATGTTTTTTTTTATCCCTTCTGTGCCGGGAGCTTGTTTTTCAGCTGGAATAAACACAGCGCGTCCGTTATGCAACAACAGCAATAACTCGAAAACTTTGACCAGGGCACAGTGAGTTTCCATTCGCAGTATAGGAAGGGCATGAGACTGAATACCCTGCTCCTTAGCTTTCTATCAGAGCAAATGTCGGCGGCACTCCTGTCTGCATCCATGTACGTGGGTCGAATCGATCATTCCGTCCCATACACTGACTTCTCTGTGTGCCGTATGGGGCCACTTCCCACACTGGTTTCTACGGGCAGGCAAAACTTTACCGGAGAAAGAAGGGGGGCGGGGAAGGTGAAGATACCTAGTATGTTTCGAGCCATGGAACTCAATGGTACTCAACCATGGAACCATGGTTAGCTACCTAGGAGTCTGACATCTCCTTCTTACTGCTCTATTCATGTTTCTCTAGCCATGGCCTCGTGCACAGTTCGCTGGAAAATTAACGTAAGACGTCTATCGCCGCATACAACACTTTCTAGAAGTTTGCTTCTCAAAAATATGACAAGATGAATCGTTGTGAGGTAGCCGGTAGTTTGTAGTGGATTGAGATGTGCTTGCCATAATCTTATGGAAAGTGTGATGTGGCAGATGGGCACCAGTCGAGGTGATATTTGTTCACCTTGTGCGCAAATTGACATTATCACTTGTTTTTTTATATTTATGCATTTTTTTATTCATGCGCAGAACCATTCGCCCTTCGACGTGGTTGCATGGCACGGAAACTACGTGCCATACAAGTACGACCTGGCCAAGTTTAACACTGTCAACACGGTCTCCTTCGACCACATTGTGAGTCGGCTACATAAGCTGTATATAAGGCATACCATTAATCTCTCACGATATTTGCACACGTGACCACTATTGCTGCTCATTGCATCACTGTTGCTAAACCTAGCGCTGTTACCACCATGTCGTAGACAATAGATGTCCGGCTCCTTTGGCCAACGAACTTCCCACCATGGTAGCCCTGTGGTTTTGGCTCTCTCCCGCTGATCCCAAAGTTGCAGATCCCAAAGTCCCAGATCCGCGCGGGGGTGATCATAGACTAAGTAGAGGAATGTTCCGGATTAGTTTCGAACGAGAGTGTCCTTTAACAGGAGAGTGTTCTTTAACGTGCACTATAACTGCAGACATCGCAAAGGCTTTTTTTTTGCATTTGACCTCCATTGAAATGTGGCTGCCGTGGCAGGGATTCGATCGTACTGCTTAACAGCTGGACGCCACAGCCAAGGAACCACTGCGGCACGGATTACATTCTCGTGATGAGAACTTTGTTTAGCTGACGACAATCTACCTTTCTTCGGACGCAAAATATACAGATTTTTGGAGTGTACATAGGGGACAACAATGTGACAAAAAGAAAAAAATCAAGAGATTGAAGTGACTCTTAACAGAATGAAGAAAAACTTGAAATGAATTGTAATCTGTACAGGACTAAGTATTCGGTTTCTGTCGCGTAGAATATAAATAATACGGTAATCCTTCGTATCAGGAGCTTATAGCGGATGACTTGGAAATAACAGGTGTTATTGCTATGTTCGCTGAACATCGCAAACGCGGCTTTTTTGCCGCATACGCCAATCACCGCTACCACCGCAGGACCCGTCCATTTTCACCGTGCTGACGTGTCCTTCGACCAAGCCGGGCACCGCCATCGCCGACTTCGTCATCTTCCCGCCGCGCTGGTCGGTGGCGGAGAACACCTTCAGACCGCCCTACTACCACCGTGAGTACTCCTCCCAACGCCAACTCTTGCTCTGCGCCGCGTGTTTTCATTTTGCGATGCTATGAAACTCTGAAAAATGCACGCAGCTTCAGCATTTGCGCTTTCGAATTGAAGGTAGATGTTCGTGCAGTTAAGTTTTACTATATTGAATTAGCGATTCGAAGCGTCTAGGCTAGGCTTTATGGAGCCATATGCAGGTGAGACAATGAATGGTGAAAAGTGAGAGCGGCATAGCACGGGATAGACTTAAGAGCAGAGCAGGATCTTTGGCGCGGACATGCTTATCCCAGACAGTTCCTTCAGGCAAGCAGGCGCACATAAAGTATTTGCCAAACTTTGACAGGCTACATGGTTTGCTTCGCACTCGTATGGTGTAGCCCTTAAGGCTTCAGTATGGAAAAAAGAAAGGCCTTGAAAGGTGACGAGAAGGCTTCCCCTTAGTTTACAGAGATCAGAGATTTAGAGCTTGAGGAATGGCATAAGTACTTCACTATTCAACTTAGAAGCAAACCATGCAGCCTGGGTACTTATGGCAATTGCAGTACGCCCACAAGTATTTTGCTAATAAACGTATCGTAGTGGCACCTCGAGATACTTAGGGTACAGAACCTTTTATGTTCCCTAAATTTTAATGCGTGCATGCGCTTGAGAAAGAACCGATGTGAGGACGGCAACTATAGGGAAAAAAATCCATTTTGTTCTGCCACTCACATTGGCAGAGACGTCGCGAAGATATTCTACGGAAGACCTTAGCTACTGCTTAGGCGCATAAGCTAGGTGAGAAATCTTCGTGTACAACGGAGTATCGCATTGACGGCCCATTTCGGGATCTGCTCTTCAACGCAATAGTGTGGCTGACACACTAGGATACCGGCGGTTGAAGTAAAACTGCAAGTTTGGGATGCCAGTAAACAGGGGCACGCGTAAATGTTTTGATTTAGCACGTCCCTTAATAAGCAGGTAAACGGAGTTTCAGGCTACGAATGCTCCGTACTGCATGGTTGAAAAACTTGAGAACGCGTGAAGTAAAAAAAAAATATCATTTGATAATTGGCAGTTTTCACCTTCATTACGAATATTGGTAAAGTGAGTCAATGTACGTTAACGGGGGCGCAGCTTTCAGCAAATAAGTTTTTATTTCTCGCTAGATTTATTTTATGCACGTTAACAATGATTTTATGACTGTTCGCACAAAATTTCAGTTTTGTTTCTCACTAACATTTATTTCTACACTTGAATTCTCTTAACGTCCATTAGAATTTTTTATGCATGCTGCAGGCCATGACAAGCTAAGATTTATTTTTCGCAAAGCAAATATTTTTACTTTTCATTTCATGCGCTGTAGCTGCTATAGACATCTCTAGAATGTGAACAAGATAACATACTAGAAATTTGTACTACAAAACACAAACAAAAGAAGCATGTCATTCCCCGCATGGCCGTTTACGCGTTCAGCAAAACAAACGGGTTCAGAGCAAACCAAACAGTTGTGAATCAATCCGTTGAACAAAGGAAGCAACAAACTACCAAAACAGCATTGAGAGCATGGAATTTAAAGTAGAGCACCACATTTGCTTCCAAAGAAGGCACTATGGTTGTATTCGGTCAGGTCCTTTTGAATTCAGTGTTTCGTGGCGGCATCTTTCTTCGCATGGTGGCTCTTTTAGATTGCTCGAAGTCGTGTTTTGCATGCTACAAGGAGCTGCTCATCCATCACGTTCATTACACAGTTTGCATCGCCGCGATCGAGCCACTTTCGTCAGACGCGCTACCAACCGAACCTAAAGTGCTCGGACGTGCGTCCACAACGTCCTCAGCGATAAGGTCATTCGCAACAGCCCGCAGAGAGGTGTTCTTACCATTCATGCAGCTGGCAACTTTCGTTTGGAGCTGCCGTAACAATGCAGCGTTTTGTATTGTTTTTAAAAGACCGTCGGTCCGTGATTGCCGAGGCCCAAACTCAAAACAGTGTAACGTGAGAAGAGAATGCACAGTCGGCCACAAAGGCAGACGCCGCTCCAGCGTAAACGAGACCGGTCGCCAGGGGGCAACCGCGGAGGAGACCAACGCGGCAGTCGCTTGACGAGGACATGAAAATTCCGCTTTCAGAGCGAGAGCTCTCATCATCGTAATCAACATCATCAGCCTGACTACGCCCACTGCAGGGAAAAGTCCTCTCCCATGTCTCTTTTATTAACCCTGTCCTTTGCCAGCTGTGGCTCCCTATCCCCGCAAACTTCTTAATCTCATCCGCCCACCTAACTTTCCGCCGCCCCCTGCTACTCTTGCCTTAATTGTCTTGAAATTCACTCCGTTACCCTTAAGGACCAGCGGTTATCTTGTCTTCGCATCACATGCCCTGCCGAAGCCCATTTCTTCTTCTTTATTTCGACTGGGATGTCATTAACTAGCGTTTGTTCTCTCACACACTCCGCCCGCTTCCGGTCTCTTAACGTTACGCCTATCAATTTCCTTTCCATAGCTTTCCATAGAGATTTCCATACCGAAAGCTCTACTCCTACACTGCAAAGCTGAAGGTCATGTGGCTATGCAATATGACCTTCAAACCAGGTGGAGTGGAGGCTTGGCTCTGACGTCATGCAACGTGACTCGCCACTCCTCGCCACAGCTGCGCGTGTTGAGCAGACGGCGCTCGCTCTCCTCGAAACTATCGAATCACGTGACTCACTGCACATCGCCACAGCTGCGTATGCGGAGCCGATGGCACTCTCGTAACTGTCTGAAATCGCGTGACGCGCCGTTCGCCATATAAAAGCGTGTGGCGTGTGCTTACCTTCAAACAAAGCCATGGATGAGCAATGTGCCGGAACTAGTGCTTCGATGATGTATCGTGGCTGTCCAAGCCAAACCAATCATATAAAATAAAGTTTAAGCAAAGCTAAACCATGCATAACCATGCTTAACAGAGCTTTCGCTCGTCTTACTAGGTGCAGTCGGGTTGAAGCACAGCTAATTTTTTTTTGTGTTTGCTTCGGTGTGTGTGTGTGTTCGGGCTGAGTCCTGTTTTGAAGAAGAGGAATCAAACTTTCCTCAGTGTGGAATTATAGTCTCTCTCGCCCGCGGCGCTACAAAGGTACCGCTGTTCGAAAAAGCCGGTTATTATCAGGTTTAAGTGAAACAGGACCAGCGCTGTTGACATAAAAATTTTTGGAGCACTCACCGGGAGATTACCACAAAGGAACTTCGGGACTGCATAAAAAACGGATCCAATGAGCGGATACTTGAATTTTGGAAAACTGAATTTTCGGCCATTTGTCTTGAACTGAAAGCCGCGTCCCTCTTTAAATGAGCTGCAAAGGTAAGCCTTGGAGTTCAAATCAAAAGCTGCTGAAGAGACGTATTAAGGGACCCCCACCTTTTTGACATGACTTCTTCGCACAGCAGGGTTAAACTCCTATATGAATGTAGCATGCGCAAAGGATCAGCGGCGACCTGAAATGTTTTTTTCTTATTATTTCTGCTGCAAGTCTTGGCATTCTTACGCGTATTTTTTTAGTACAGAGACGTACTTTCACTAACACGGGCGGCGGCGAAAGTGTCCGCCTTCTTAGCACTATACAAGGGCTACTGTTTCGGTTACGTTTTATTCGCAAGTGAAGTCAGGCTTTTTTATCAGAACAATGTCCAATTTCTTGCGCTGAAACTGCTGCTAACGTTGCATGGGTTCGCCCGTTTTTTCTTCCCTCCTTCAGGAAACTGCATGAGCGAGTTCATGGGCCTCATCTGCGGCAAATACGAAGCCAAGGTACGTACACGTCACATTCGCCCTGCGTAAGCTTGAAGCTGATAGGCTTGCAGGCCTCTCTCCGGTTTAGCGGGGCAGCTATGCACATAGCTGCAGGGTAGCAACCGGAACCCCTTTCTGGTTAACATCCCTGCCTTTCCCTCCTCCTCTTTATCTATCTATTTATAGCGGAAGCCGGAAGAGAACCCATTCAGTGAACGAGACCATGTCTTACTGGACATAGGTTCGTTGCTGGTACTTGAGTTTCTTCCAAGTAAGCAACAGCTTGCTTCCGGGTACCCTAGTCATAATCCGTGAACAGAGGAAATTTGATTAGGCTGATAATGCAGGTTGGTCGCATGGAGTCCCACGAACCGATGCTACATTTGACGCTGCTCCACCGAGAAAAAAATGAAAGCCGGAAATAAGATACATTATTACACGTTATTTATATCGCGACTTAAATTCACAAGGCGTTGTTGAAACGTAGAAGCCGTGAGAGAAAACTGTAGATTAAAGCAAGAAGCGGGAGGATCTGGCTCTAGGAGAAAAACTGCAGCTTGAAAAGTGAAACCAACCTAATATCCGCTCTCATTTAATTTCTAATTAAAATTGAAACAAACGAACAGGTGCCATTTCACAAGGGCCCTTCACGAGGGTCCACTCTCGCTAAGCAGTGTTGTGTTTCGCCGTTCCCAGGAGACGGGCTTCCAGAGCGGAGGTGCCAGTCTGCACAGCATGATGACCCCGCACGGACCGGACGTGGACTGCTTCGAGGGTGCTTCCAAAGCCAAGCTGACGCCGCAGCGCATCGGGGACGGCTGCATGGTATGCTCTCATGTTCGCGGCCACACACGCAAGGTTGAAACGTGGTCGCGTTAGTCGACATTGTGCGCCTTGCTGAATCCACACACGCGAGAAGTGGCAGACGCCATCACTCCGGAAGGCTGTATGATTTTAGTATATTCTTCTGTTCCAAAGCGAACTGACTAACATAAATGGCAGTGCGAGAAATGATAATGGTATTTTTTCACGGACCGGATCTTAGTTTTACGGATGTACCTCAGCCTTCAAGCGTACGCGTGTCAACTAAGAAACAACAGTGACGTACGAAAGTCGTAAAGAGCAATAAAAAGCGGATAAGCTGTTTTTTTGGGCGATTGCATAGAAGTTGTTTGGAGCGAAAATCAGGCGCCTGCAGTCGTCACACCTGGCAGCCTGCCATTCCTGTCAACTGCCGCCTACCAACCATCCTCCTCTTCCTCGCCTCCTCCGCCTTCACCCTGTCCAGTTGTGGGAGAGAGGAGAGAGACGGCTGACCAAGAATGAGTCAGCTCAAATGAAAATGACATACTGACGCAGAAAAAAATTAATAAAACAAGACATAAGAATTTGAATAAAATCAAAACCAGAATAGAATTAAGAGTGAAATAAAATTAAAATTGGAATGTAATCAGAATTTGAATTATTGGTGAGTGAAAGAACAATGCTTCCGCATCAGTGGAATTGATCACCCCTAATTTCTTGTTTGCTAGCCCATATACAAAGACTTGGTTATTGTTCGTGGCTGCGAGAATGTCAAAGCGGTATCCCATGCATACAGCGTAATGCATTGTGTTTGCACCTGCAGGCTTTCATGTTCGAGAGCTCGCTGAGCATGGCCGTCACCCCATGGGCAGAGCATGAGTCCCAGGCCTTGGACAAGGAGTACTACACCTGCTGGCAGGGGCTTCGCAAGAACTTCGACCCCAGCTGGAAGAAGCCTTAGATTATGGAAGTCCCCGCTTCGCATACCTGGACATTTGTCGATAAAAGCCGGAAATGACGCAATGACTCCTAACAGGAAGCTCATCCTATAGACTCGAATCTAAACTAACACTCTGTATCTTGCAGCTCTCGATTTCCGCTGAGTTGAGGTCTTCTATCGCTTAAGAGACTTGTCAGAAATCACGCTCAATTTCTCGTCCTGTCCATAGCGCCGGGAACATGTGTTAACAAAACAAAAACCCAGAAAAGCGCTCACTGCAAGATTAAAACGAGAAAATTGAATTTCTCTGCCTTCGCCACATTTACGAATATTTTTCGTCGTCGTTGCGCAAAAACTCTATTAGCGTGTGCGCTTGACTATCAAAGTGCCAGATATGTTGTAACTTGCATGAAGTAAGCATAGTTCTCACTGGCGCAGGCCCCCTCAGTAGGCCGCGCCAAGCCGTGTTGCTACGAATAGTGCGAACCCTATTGCTGCTCAACGCTACGGGCGCGCTGTTCTCTGTCCGTGCTCTCAGCCCATTACCAGTGTTCGGGCGTGACATTCAAGCTTGAGTGTTTGGTGCCATAATGCTAACTCAAATATGCATTTCATTCCGACTGAGCGGAATCCTTTATTTTTATACACTGCTGTTCTCTCGACCCCTGCTTATCTTCCTAAATCGTGGAAAGAAAGCTTCCAAAGCGTGTTTGAAAATAAAAGATGTCGAAAGAATGGCTTCGCGGGATCATTTTTTCTGCATGCTTTCGTTGTAACAAGAAATGCTTTGAGCCATATGCCGCAAGCACGTGTAAGTGTTTGTTTAGCTGCTTAACACCTGTCTTCTGCGGCGTAAGAAAATAGAGTACAGACCTCAGGGTATTGCCTTCTTGAGAGTTTCACGGCATCTAACGTCCGGTCTGGACCAATCCGGTCGTTTTGATCGTCTCTGTGTCCTGCCAAGAGCTTTTGGCACATCATGTCGTTGCAGTAGATACATGTGGCATTGCAGCTCTGCCTATGGGAGCAGTCGTAGATGCGAATTACAGTAAGTCCTGGAGAGTAACTCGATGTGTTATTATTAGAGGCAAGACGTCCTTGATACACGATGATGCTGACACATTTTTTTTCTGCACGGCTGCACTGACACACCTCAAGGTATACTGCGTAATTAGATGTCTAATTTGTTAGCCGAATCCTGACTGGTTTTGTAGGGCTTAATTTGTGTTCGCACTTCACAACGCACTGTCGATGTTGTCCACCGTTGGTGCGCCAATCGCACAATTTTGCCCGCTACAGTTCAGCTGCCGCATGTTTACTGTTAAGCTGGCTTCAGTAGATACACTCTTCACACAAGACCGCTAGTTATATTTTCATTTGCATAGTAGCGAGTGGTTACAGATCAATTTGCAGTCACGGTCTATAAGTAAGATTAAACTTTCTTCCACTTTAATGATGTTTTGTGAGTTTACCTTTTTCTTGGTATATGAGGCACATCTCTGATGGAAACCTTTTCTCTGCTGTAAGACGGTGAAGCTCCGCAGAAAAGCGCAGTTGACGCATAAAAAATTGTTTGAGAAAACATCTGAAAATGTGGAGCACATTCCCGTTACTATCAAAAGATAAAATTGGCCCGTAGATGTCTCGTAGAAATGAGGCAGGCCTAAAGTATACTAATGTGGTCGGGAATATTCGATGTTTGGAGTCGGCGTGCAACGTGATGAGCCCGCCCCATGGCCTGGCGCACCAGCCGGCAATAGAAAGCAAGTGGCGCGCCATACCCTCTCGCCCTTCTTTGTTCCTCACCCGATGAAAACATGCATGATGTGAGTATAAACTCCGTATAGTATAGTACAGACTCCGCACTTATGCGGAGGGTAAAACTTCGGGAGGGGACGTTATGCGTAAAGTTAAGGAAAAGTTATAGTAAAGCGTTGCAAGCTGTACACACAAACCTATAACAAAACGAGGGCTTGCACTGCGCATTTTGTCCCACCCCCGCTGCATAAGAAGGCATTCAAGGCTCAGCCGGCTGTGCAGAACATGTAATTAGAGTGCCAAAGGCTACACGGGACATTCTAAATCACCGTCGTGATGTCCATAAGGGACGGGGTTGCAACAAACGTGTTCCTTTCGTGCGCGAATAATTGGTAGACAGAGCTGCGCCCGACTAATTGCTTAAAGGGCACGAACCCACAGTCCGGTAAAAGCACATGGTAAATATTTTGATGCCGAAGTTTTCTCAGCCAGAATAATCATCGAAGTAGTTCAACGTTTAATTCTCTCGAGTACTTACTTGGAGTCTGTCATCTTGGTAAAATGTGCTTTGTGGTTTGCCTTGAAAGATTAGTTTGAGTGCCATATTGCAATGACACTAAAATAGGACGCACTGAAGGCCTCTCTCTCTGTGAAGTTGGCCTGCTCAAAATATTCCTGACCAGCCACTCCAAATGCCGCATAGCATGATTGCTCGTTATCTCTCACTTGTCCATCACTGCATGCCTGCGCGCGGTCCCAGCAGTTGTTGTTTTTGTTGCTCGAGCACCAAGTTTACCAAGGCCACCGGCGTAAACCGTTTGATAGCGCTGGAGTGGGGTGGCTAGACGGCTGGGGAAAGACGGGACAAAACGCGAATTTGCGAATTTTTGCAAATTATCGCCGTCGTTATGGTATTCATAAGTGCCAAGAAACGAATGAACCAGCATTATTTTCTATCGTATTGACATCTCCTTTAATAATGGAGCGCGAAAAAATTTCTGATTTTTTAAATTTCACAATGGTGCATCTGTCGAGACCGCAGCGGCAAAGTGAGACAGTGCGCGCGGCAGAATTAGACGTCTTTCGATAATGAATGCATTACGCAATCTTTCAATGTGTTCCCACGAAGTTCGCTCCATGGGCAGCTACGCAATATTTGCAAGCCTATTCGCATTTGCATTCAGAAGGCAGAACTCGTCACTGTTTTCTTCTATCACCCGCTACAGATTTCGCTGTTCTGCAGCCATGCCTTGCGTGTAGGGTGTGTACGCGATCCTTTGGAATTTCCTGACTTCTTCGCAAGTTCTTTCAATTTTAGATTTGCTTTTGTTGTTGTTTTGCTTCGTCCTTGATGAATGGAGATTAGATTTGTTTTAATTTAAGTTACAAAAGAACGGCAACAAAAAAAAAATGATATAACACGATGTTTCGGAACCTACTCGAGGTTCGTTCATCAGGTGTGACTGCGGGCGAGTTTTTTTTAATGTTTTTTGGGGAAAGGAAATGACGCAGTATCTGTCTCATATATCGTTGGACGCCTGAACCGCGCCGTAATGGAATGGATAAAGGAGGGAGTGAAAGAAGAAAGGAAGAAGAGGTGCCGTAGTGGAGGGCTCCGGAATAATTTCGACCACCTGGGGATCTTTAACGTGCACTGACATCGCACAGCACACGGGCGCCTTAGCGTTTTTCCTCCATAAAAACTCAGCCGCCTCAGTCGGGTTCGAACCCGGGAACTCCGGATCAGTAGTCGAGCGCCCTAACCACTGAGCCACCGTGGCGAGTGCGGGCGAGTACACTTTGGCTTTTTAAGCCATCGCATAGTCAGCCGCCGGCTCAGTGAAAGTAAACCGCGGACGCAAGAGAGGGTAAAAATTCAGAGGGGTTCCGGGGGAGTGGCTTAAATGGCTGCAGTTCGCCCGCACTCACACCTGATGCAGAAGCCGTGTAGGTTCCGTAAGGTTCTGTTGCCTCATTTTTGGATGGTGTTCTTTTCTAACTTAAAAAAATTCAATTCCCTTCCCCAGACAGGCCTTTGTGGAATGTTTTCTATTGAGTCTAGATTTGTTCGGATTCGCACTACGTGGACACGAGATATTGGATGTCCATTGTAGGTCACACCGAATAGAGGTCTCTCCATTTCCGTAATGCGTTGTAGAACTAACCATTATTGCTCGCACGAAAAAGTTTGCCGCTCTGGTTCTATAAAAGTTAGTGAAATTGCTGCCTTTCACATTCTTTCAATTTCTGTACTCTTCGGCAATGATTACCTTTAGTGACGCCAAAACGTCTGATGGCACCGCCATTGCTTTGCCTCTGTCACCTACAATACGATTAATTAACTAAAGTTACCTAATCAACTTTCCTGTTTTTTGGATTTAGGGCGCAAGATTATATTGCGGAAACGGAGGCCGTCAATGACAAAGAGAGTGCAGTTTTTAAAGTTCCAGAATAGACATTGAGGATCAGAATGTTGAAGGTGAAAAACACGCCTTTGAAAGTTCGATAAGTTGGCTTTCCCCCTTTAAACTTAAAATAAATATGGCGGCGCTCGCATTTTTAATGCCACAAATACAGACGAAGTGTATGTATTTTGTGATGTAAAAGCGGAAAACGTGATTTCGGCGAAGATACCACACATAGCGACTCATTTTTGTCACAAGGAAAAGTGGGAAAGTCAACTCAACGAGCTTAAAAAGCGCATTCTTGGCGCTCTATTTTTGGAACCATAATGCCGATTCAGAGAATTAAAAACTGCTTCACTCGTCTTCGATTCTGACAGATTTCTCAGTATGATATTCGCCCTAAAACCACTAAATAGAAAGTTGATTACTTAATCCTAGTTAATGAATAACTTTTGGTTGAACTCTTTGATGTACATGGTGTCCTTCTTTGTGTGCAGTCCACCGGCCCAGACCGCGCTGACATATCTCTCACTAAAAAAAAATAAGAATATGCAAAAATTTAAAAATTCACCAGGCATACTTATGCGCAGAAATTGGCGCCTTTTCTAGTGCTTTCTCCTTCACAAAGGCTCCCTTCGCAATTTTTTATCTGCTTGGAAAAGACCAATCTCTTAGACCGTGAGTAGAGAAGCACACCTGGTGGATTAATTAGTGTGGTTTTCAGAAATTATGGTTTTAAGAAGCTAAACTATCAGATACCTAATTGATTAAACACCTACCGCGGAATTCTACATCTAGCACTTGAAAACCAAACACGAAACACTTTTAAAAACAAAGTTCATGCAATGCTGGCTTCCTAGATGAACGACACAAATTCCACCCTTGTGTTTTGTAATACATTTTCATTCTTATGCCTTATACTTCTTTCCTTCATGCAAGTGTATTCTACTTTTAAGTTGCCTCCTAGGCTTTGACTTTGTTTTGATTGCGGATGGCTTCTGCGTAAAATTTCTAAAACTGTTGCTGTTTGCCGCTGATTGTCACTGTCCAGGACTACAGGCCCTTGTCAGGTGTTTGCAACACCTTTAGCCTGTGTGTCCTCGGTTTTTGTATTTCATGAAACGAAATAAACAAGTTATTATTATTATTAATTAATCTGATTAATTTGTCCGTAAGTTTGAAAACGTTTCTACAACTTGCAAGTTTAGAAGTTTTAAACTGCGTGAGCCTCAATTAGAGTTCTATGCACATGTAGCTGCTGATGCGAGCAAAATACCGAATTAATTTGTGTGCAAATCTTGAAATGAAGTGGCACCGAGTACTACATGTCGCGTTTAGCCGCACTCTCCCCTAAGTCATTGCATGTCCGCAGTGCCAATTCACTAAAATGAATAATATAAGGCGTGAAGGATGCGTATAGACATAAAAATTGACTGAGTTCTATTGCCTCAACCCAGAAGCATGCGACTTATTCTCGGCGAGCTCCTCCCAACTAGATTAATTGCAGACGCTGCTTTTGAGAGGCTTTCAGCCTCAATAAAAGGCATAGAGCTTTTTTCAGCCACTCGTGAGAAGCAGCTTTGGCGCCTCACAGGCATCGAGCGGTAAGTACTAGCAGGGTAGGAAATAACGGAGATATCTTCCAATTGCAGAGCTCGCGAGCAGCCTGGTGAAAGTAACAGACTGCCTGTGTATTACATGGGACAGCTGATATATAGTCCTGCATCGAAAAAGTGAATTTCTTGTGAACGACAGTCCTCATAGGGGCCTGTATGGTCGAGATAGTCGTCTCCATTTGTATTATCCGTTGCAATAACATGCCCGAATATATTTATATACTGCGACAGAACCACGAATGCATTTGCGGATTGGTGCGGGGCAGTGGCGTAGCCAGAAATTTTGTTCAAGGGGAGCTCATGTTGCAGCGCGGCCTCCTTATAGAATTTGTAGAGGGATCAAATACATTATTCATAATTGCATTGCCATTGCCAATGCTATTGCGTATTAGACGTTGCAAACAAATTCTTGAACGCTGCGCACTGTCAAGGCAAGAAAAATATGTATTTTTCATAGAAAAGTATATACGCATGTTTCAAAAACTGTGGCAGAAATAACTGATATCAATGTTGCTATTCTTTTTTGTCAAATTAGTAAGTAAATAAAATGTATCATGGATATTACAACTATATCAGTTTGAAACCAGCAAAGCAGTGCATGTCCCTGATATGAATAATCAAGTCGATGGCAAATATTTTAACAAATCTTTGTTATTCAAGAACCTTGTTTATAATTCTGTACATATGCAATGGCCAGAAAAAAATCTCAATGACGCTATCGTTCGTTCCAATGTACTGCGCGGGCGCAGCTGTCACCGGTCGAGTATTGTATGTAATTGCACTGAAAGTATAGTCGTTACAAAGAGCACGCATAAAAAGCAGGAGTTCTGCAATAAATACATTAGAAATGCGAAGATGCAAAGGAATATCACAAATTCGAAGATACAGCTTGAAAAAGGACAAAAAGCGTTGCTGGAAACAAAGTTTACTGCATGTATACACAAAACATGGCAAGAAGATATTTAAATATACGTATATTCTCTAATAAATCTACATGCCTAAGTTAGTTGCTCTATATAATGTCAAACAAGGCAAATAAACGTGTTGCGCAATCACATATAGTAACCTTTGCGCATAGAAGGACAGACTACCCTGCAAGAATAAAACTATGATCGCAAAAATCGTTATATATATTTGGGCCATGCTGCGGTCGCGACAGCACCACATGGACAGAATAATAGAGGAAGATTGCAGAAATCAATAATAAATGTGTGTTGTAGCTGCCTGCAAAGCGGCAACACAAATTCTGCAAAGAAAATTAAAGAAGGCTATTGGTCTGGTTTAAAAAAGAAGTAAAAGCAGGTAGCTAAAAACGGAAAGAAAAGGACAAACGAAAACAACAGATGATGCGACAATTTGAACTCTCTAATAGCCGAGAGTGTTTGTTTGGAAACGCCGAGTGGGCCGGCCTTTCAGTGAGCAAGGTCGGTAAAATTGGTCATTGATGTCGTCGTAATTTTCGTATTCGCATACTAACTTTGATCATGATGCTAACAGTAACAATAAACGGCAAAAATTTCTGCCGTTTTAAAGGCTAATGAATAGATATACGTTTTCCTAATTACGCGTTTGTGGACCTGAAGGAACGGACCTTTTTACTTGCATTGGTTTTGCTGCTTCGCTATGTAAAGGAGTAAGTTTATGAGAAATTTATATGCATAAATAATAATAATAATAATAATATTAATTGGTTTTTGGTGGGAAAGGAAATGGCGCAGTATCTGTCTCATATATCGTCGTACACCTGAACCGCGCCGTAAGGGAAGGGATAAAGGAGGGAGTGAAAGAAGAAAGGAAGAAGAGGTGCCGTAGTGGAGGTCTCCGGAATAATTTCGACCACCTGGGGATCTTTAACGTGCACTGACATCGCACAGCACACGGGCGCCTTAGCGTTTTGCCTCCATAAAAACGCAGCCGCCGCGGTCGGGTTCGAACCCGGATATGCATAAAGTTTCGGAATTGAAATCTATGCGCTCCGTAGATTCCACGGCCGCCGTGAGATGCCGCGACGAGCCTGCTCGTCATAGATATGCCCTTGAAACTTTGTGCTCGGATGGGGCTCCTTGCATTATGTGGCTCCAGGTGCATGGGCGTTAACTGCCACGAAATCCAGCCCGAGTTCGCAGTGTTCACACCGAAATGTCTTTTCGGGCGTGAAAAAGACATTGTAGACAAAATCCAGCATGATTTTCAGCGCTGGTGGTTGTTTCGGTCGGCGGCGAATAACAGTATGAAAAAATTTCGAGGGGAGCTAAAGCCCCATAAGTTACCCCCCCCCCCCCCCCCCGGCTACGCCCCTAGTGCGGGGTAGTACAAAAGCAGCAAATCGGTACTCCTCGACACAACTTAAGTTCAAAGCGAGGTGTATTGTTGCTTAGGAACCGCAGTGGAAACCGGACGCCTTCTTTTCGAATTTCTAGGTTCTCAAGAAACAATGAGAATCTATCTCTGGCACGGACTCAAATAAAATGCTTCTTTCCTCTGTACGTCTCTTTTAATAAGAAAGCATGCTACAAAAGAAAGATGTCCCCTCGGCCTTCCCAAAGGGGTCGTCCTGTGCAAGGAATTTTGGCGGAAGACGGATGCCTCCCTGTCTAAAAGTGAATCTCCCAGGAGGCACAGCGCATCCAGCTTCAGTACGCACCACAATAAACATTCGTTTTTATTTTCTTACATGAGAAAGCATACTTTGTTTTTTCCCCTCTTGTGGCAGGATATTGTTGGTTGTCTCGATCGCCAGCATTTCCAACGGTACGTGCTTTTGTTTTTCACCGCATGAGTGAATGGTTCGGAGCTCATAAAATACTTTCAAAGACCTGCTCGGTGCACTAAATTTCAGTTCTAGAGGTTCTTAGCAATACAGAAAATACTCAGCCTTCGAATGTCAAGTGTGAGTGGACTTTAAGCGTTACGAAACAGAAGGACACAATCAGATAAAAGAAAGATGTACATATTATTGACGTGGAAGAAGATGCACGTAAACAAGCATGTAAGGTATTGTGTATTCTAAATTCATCTCAACCGCAATCTGTAATGCTTGTTATTATTCATATATGAAATTTCGTTGCACACTGAATATGACAAGAACAGCAGCAGATGCGTATACCGGACAGTCTGCATTGATTGAAACATGATTGTATTAACGCACATTTGCAACGTCCGCACCGCTAACGCCCAACACACTTAATCCAAAACCGAACTCTAAAGAAATTGTTCAAGGGAAGCCAATTGTATTTTTCTACAGCAGTCGATGAAAATATAAATAAAACGGGAAGTAACGCAACTTGAGCAGTGAAGCCGCACTGCCGGAGAGCTTGCTTGGGCAGGCTCCTCTAATCTGCACTGGAGACAGATTGGTCGCGTGATACGCGGGAAAGGAAATTGGTTTGTCGGGAGTGCTAAAATACCGTAGCAAAAAGAAACCGTCTGAGATACAATCTTGCCGTTCTTGTCAATCGAGCTCGTTGAATTTCATTTTTGACAGAGAAATTTCGTCCGAAAGTCGTGGAACACGCAAAGCGCCGGGACCATCAGAGGCGCGATGGGCTCACAATTTTCTATGACTACACATAAAATGTTATTTTTTAGATTTATACTGCATGTCTCGCTATAATATTTTGCCTCGAGACAGGTGAGTACCCGAGGATTGTGCGCGAAACAAAATTGAAAAAAATCAATAATCTTTACCGAACTGGCCATTGCCCGGCGCTCCCCTTCAGCGCGTGACGGCTTTATACTGTCTGTTCGACACTTTATCTAGCAGAAGGTGTCTATTTATTTATTTAACTTGTGTCGTTTTATTTATTTCCGCACTGGCTTATATAAACGGAGATTCCGGCCGAAACGGATGTGTACTTACTTTTGGAATGGCGGCTATAAAGTGGCTTATGCATAATGTGCTTACGTTTGGATCTACGGCAGTAAGGTGCCTATTGCACAATTTGTTAACCCATTGAAAAAAATACTGTTAAATTATAGAGTGCGAGCGAGATAAGCACCGGCAATAATTAAACATATTTCAGCGACTGTTCAAATATTTACTGGTATTTGAAGCGCCATCAAGATTGAATAAAATAATTCTTGTTTATTCATAGAATTCGCGGCAAGAGTACGCTGAATGGAGCCCGAATGCGAACTTTGACGAATTTTGCAACGCAGTAATTTCACTTATGTTCTGAATTCTAAGCACGGGTTTAATCTTTAGGGTTAAGTAACGCACGGTTATCTCCTTGAATTCATATTAATGGCTTATTGGCTTCTAGACAAAAAAAAAAGACAAGAAATACTGAAAGACTACACCACAGGGCCGTATATGATCTGGTCCGACCAAGTCACAGCTAACCCTATCTTTTCCTGCTAAATTTAGTTCTATTTTCGTGGTTGCGCGTTTTAAAAGAAGAGATAAAAACGAAGGTTGCAGACGGCACGCATTGCAAATCACGCGCTGCGCGTCTCCCACAGAACGAGAATCCAAGCCATGGCAGAAGGACCGCCCGGCGCGAGAAAAAAGCCGTCAGAGAAGGATTCCATAAAGTCCGCAGCCAGTGAAGAGGCCGCTGAAGACCAGGACGAGGATCCATTCTTCAAGAGTGAAATAGACGACCTGCTGACCGGAGAAATCGACTCCGCGGACCAGAAACTTCTCGAGAAAGTGACCACCTCTGACGAAGGCTTGAACACCGCAGGTACACTGAGCAAGACATCTGACCTACCCGTGGACTTAGAAGACCTAATTCTAGAAACGGATCGCATTGTAGACGGGAATAAGACGAAGAGAGTTCCAAGTGTTGCCACGTCTGGAAGAAAACGTCAACTTCAGTCCAAGTCTTCGCAGAAGACTGCCCCTGTTTCACGCAAACCACTGGGAGAGAATCAGCAGAGTTCTGCAGTCGCATCTTCCGCTGCGCCTGCAGGTAATTCAGCGCTACCCGCTGATAAGGCAGGTAAGAAGAAAGCACCAGCCACCGGAAGTCGAGGCGCCTCCGTTCCGAAGACCATGGCAGGACAAGGGATGAGCTCCAACTTTAGACCGGTTGCAACGACCAGCTCCGCTCCGGCGCCAGGCAAGCAACCGCCTAAGAAGCCGATTCCTGCTGTAGCCAAGTCCGTAACTGAGAATCGAGATCAAGGGAAACTACCGCCTTTCAAGCAGCTGAAAGACTCAGCAAAAGTTCCTAAGCCCGGAGCTCAACCAGCTGGCCTGCCGGCAGCTGACCGCGCGGAGTTGTTCTTATCAGATGTGGCGTCCCCGGCGGCCATGTTGACAGTAGACAGCCTCTCTTCACCGATTCCCTTGCCCCAAAACTGGATGACATTATCTGGAAAGGGCGGCCAGTATGCAGACCCGCGCCCAGTGGAAGCCACCCCCGCAGCCAAGCCGCAGAGTCGGCGTGGCAGCCGCAGCAGTCATCGCTCGAGTCGCCGACGACGCAGCCGCGACGGCCACAGCTCTTCGACGAGCAGCAGCAGTTCCGACAAATACCCTCGGTCCCACCGAAGGCATCGGCGGAGCAGTCGGCACCGCGAGCGACGGAGGCGCAGCAGCGAGTCGATTTCCCGAAGATACCGTGACGACGCCGGAAGGGATTACCCTTACAGAGAAGGGAGCAGAGCTGGGGTGCAGCCGACCACACTTGGTTACCCGGAACCCGTTGCTTGGCCACAGTTTGGAGGTTACCAGCAGCCTCAAACTTTCCCACAGGCTGCACCAGCCTACACACAACAGGCTCCAGCCTACCCACAACAGGCCCCAGCCTACTCGCCAGCGCCTCGCTTCCCAGCAAGCTACGGCCAGCCCCCAGTCTCCAGCTACGCGGCCAACCCTGCGTTTCCTCCTGCTTACGGTGGCCCGCGCCGAGTCAGCCCCGTTCCGTTTGCAGGTGTGAGGCCGCAGGAGGTTCGCTGGGGTCCCAATGTGCAGCGCTATGGGCCGCAGCCTGTAGTCGCGCCCCCTCGTCTTCCTGACTGGCCGTCGTGGCAGCCAGGTCCCTTCGAACCAAGGTACCAGCTCCTGAAGCACTCTGAAGGGAATGAACTGATCTACTGCGGTCGAGTTACTTGGTCTCGAATGGGATGAATTGACACATTGAACCATTTCGTGTGCCATGTCTTGAAATTCTGAAGACAGCTCAGGAGCTCAGTATGTTGCGATTATCATTTATTTATGTCACGTGAATTGTACTTTCTCTCAACTCTTTAGGAGTATCTCCAAGTACAGCCCGAGGAATGCATGGCTGCCCTTGAGCTTGCTATTGCAGCGGTATTACACAATTACGATGATCAACGCAATGTATACATCCGGTCATTAGTTGAAAGTGTACAAATGCGAAACAGGTAATTTTCATTTGTGAAACTGACAGGAATGACGTTTATGTACAGTTGTTAACACACACCAGCCTGTAATAAAATTGCTTCCCTAGCAAAAACCTTGTGCCGCGGTCCTTGCAGCGATGACTGCAATAAAGGAAATTAACGTGACGGACGTTAAGCAAGAAGCCCCTTCAGGTGTTCATCTCTTAAAACGCGTTGTCGCGTAGTTGAGTACTTACGACACTAAGGAAACGCGATATATCTGAATGGTGACAACGAATTTTTTTTTACCCTTGCGATGCTCCAACTGCGTGCCTTTGCAGCAAACCTTGTGGTTGTGGGTGTATTGACCTGGAGTGTCAACAAGCTATCAATAAGGTTGGTTGCGTTGGCCAGCGTGCCCAGGTATAGGACGCCGCCCCCTCCTCCCACGGCTATCTCCGCGTCCAGCTACGCACCGTGGCCAATCTCCAACGTGGGCTCAGACACATGCCGCTGCCGAGACTGCTGCGGCGATTGCTGCAGGCAGGCAGCAGCCGCTCGTCGAGAGCGTCTACGATGGACTCCTCTTCCTCCTCCTGTCTGGACGCCGCCACCCAGGCCGTACATGCCCAGAGAGCCTATGTTCGCCGTGGCTCGAAGCACGCCGTCGCTGTGGCCCACGGCTCCCGTCAACCCGTACTGGCCGCCGCCTGATGCTCCAACGAGGCAGTTCGCCTGGTCCACGCGCTATCTGCCGCGGCACGTGTGGTCCACCGGGGGCAGCTTTATCTCCAGGAGCCACTCCTGGTGAGCAGAGGGTCGGCATTGGCGTATCACGGCACCAAGAACGGCGCTTCTTGACAGGGGCCCCTGTCTCGATGCTCACGAGACAGTAGGCAGTGCAAAAAAAAAATTGGAGAGGGCACTTAAGCTCCGCCTTAAGGGTGTGACGCGATACCGTTAATGAGGTAATACCCATATATGCAGAATTGATCATTCTCGACTTTACATTCTTACTTCTTTACATTCGACTTTACATTCTGAAGTCCTCGTACCACTCTGGGTGGAGTGGTGTGCGTCATTGACCAGGCCGGTGGATGTTTCTAACAGCCACCGGCGGGCCTTGTGCTCAACTGTTAATTGAAATGCTACCTGCCATGGTGGGCAGTTTGCTAATAATCCGCTTGGCATGGTATGACGACGTCAGAAGGTCACGTGACCTAAGTGGCCCACCAGCCCCCTAGGTTGCTTCTCTGGCGATTTTTCGCGTATCTTTCGTACACGGTCAATGACGCCGACACCAATGCCGACGACGGTGCTGGCTTTTCTGCGACACGCAGCTCGTAACGCGATCGCGTTATTACACGGAACTACCATTCACCCAAGCCCAGACATACAGCTACAATGAAAAGCTATAAATCTTGCACACCAGATTATGATGAATTTTTCTTTAACTACGAAACTTCTGTGAAAGCTGTGTAGCTTTCCTTTGTAGCCGTATGGCTGCGGTTGGGTGGATAGGATGAGTAATTACACTTCTATTATATATCTACTCCATCGCGGGGGATCGCCATTCGCAGTTGTCCAACACCAGAATAAACTACACGTACAGCCTTTGCCGAAAATACAAGGTGAATTTTTTAAACTTTAGAGATTTTTATTTTAAAAACTTTCAAAGTTCGGTACGGTCTATTGAGAATAAATGTACTCATATGAATCAACAATTAAACGATGGGTTAGCTTAAACTAACTAATATGCGGTTTTTATTCGTGATTCAACGGGGCAAAATTATATTGTGAAATTTATGGCCGTGGACATCCAATTTTCTTGATCTGCAGTGTTGAACGTCAAAAATACGGTTTTAGAAGCTCGTTGAGTCGACTTTCCTGCACTGCATGTTTATAAAATGAAGTATCTTACACTTCGTAAGTATAAAATACCAGCGCAGTTGTTATTTTGGGTGATGTAGAAGAAGTTAACGTGATTTCGGCGACGATACCACGCGCAGCGACGCCGTTTTATAGTGTTGTAATGCGGGAAAGCCAACACAACAAGGCTTAAAATGCGCATTTTTGACGTTATATATTTCGAACCACATGGCCGCTTTAAGAACATTTAAAACCTCTCCGATAAAGAAAATCAAAAACAGGGCTCAGCCTCGATGTGTGAAGGCCATCAATTTTGCAATATAACTTTGCCCCCTAAAATAAATAAAAAGTTACTTAAGATATTTGATCCTCGAATTATTGATTCATATGAGGTAAAAATGCCTGTCTTGCTATAAAGTACAGCTGATCAGACCACACTAACGTGTGCCTCTCACATTTTTTTGAAACAAGAGTCTGCAAAGGTTAAAAAAGAACTCACCTTGTATACAGCTGAGAGGGTTTCCTTCTAAGCTATTCAGCGTGGCAGTCTATAGAACACCTAGATATTCTGACCTGTGGAGGGGTGTGGATGGGAGTTGTTCTTGCCTTCGAGACTTGGAACTCTGTCAGTTCAGAAGCATGCCCCTTGGGCTATGAATTTTCAGCAAAGGCTGTATAATGTGGTCCTGAAGGTTGGCACCGTGATTTCGTGTGGTCTCTACTGCGTTTTTACCGCTGCGATATTTCCCCATATATACAGGCAGCAGTTAACTGCTGTTTTAAGTCTGCTCTCCATCGGCTTCACGCTTTTTTTTATCTCTCGGGGGCCTGATCAAGAAAAACAGTGAAAAAAAGTTCTTTTCTTGTGCGGTAACCGTGAAGGCCTATAAATTTAATATTTAAAGTAAACTAGTAGTACTTGTTCAACATGGCTTAAAATTTTCATGTCATAGTTTGAAGCTGTCTTAAGGGCCTCTGAAAACAGGCCTTGATGGCCGATAGACGGCCCGCAATGTGTAGGGCAGATGAGTAATTGTGCATAAAGGCACGGACCGTGGTGATATAAGTTTAGCGTCGCGGAGGCACCTGTCGAATTACCGGACGCTGGCTCCGCATGCGCAGCCAGCAAAATATAAGGAACGAGACGTGCGGGTCATTGTTAACGCTGATGCGTATTGGGCATGTCCCGTTTCATATATTTTGCTGGCCTTGGTAGCAAATAAAGTCAGATCGAAGTTGGCGCTTGTCCCGCGTCCTCCTCTGATTTCGTGTTTGTCTTCCGTATGCACTATAACGCTTCCCGTAAGTGAAAGAACCGAATTGAATGTGCATCGATTATATTAGTGTGATTATTCGATACATGTGGGATTATTCGTACAAAACTAATATTGATATGCGAAACAGCGAAGCGGCAGCGGCGGCGCTATAGCTCATGGAATTAGCTGTGGCTGCCGAAAGACACAACAGTGGTTTCTTTTAGGGGCGCACTGTTCGAGATCACTATATTAAAACTGCGACTGTCATGCCATGGGCATAGTTAAATTACCTTTTACTACTGATAACGACGGCAAACTAATAAAATCTAAGTTGATTAGAAAAGCGCGAGTTATGAGCTATGACCCCCGATATTAGCATGATTTCTAGGAGCTCCGCCTGGCTGATCCGTGCCGTGCCGCCAAGCCTCGGAAGCCATATATGCCTCAGAGCTATTAACGACGCCACGCGGATGGACCCCATCGCGGTGCAGAATAATCGCGGCAACATGGTCTGCGGCATCGGAGCTGGCCCTGTTTTTGAAACAGTCGTCGAAGAAAGCTTCGGTGCGCCAAATTTGAACGTGATGTCTGTTATGCAAAAGCTATTCAAAAACTCGACATCATATTGAATTGCTTTCGAATGATTTTGAGCATGCATTCTTTTGATTCATTCAGCAAATCCAACAGTGCGGAGTTGTACAGCCCTGCGAGCTGATTGAAGACATGCATCCATCTTTTTTTTTTGCGCAGTCCACCCCTCGGTGGCCTGCACATCGAGCCCAGTGGCCCGGTTTACGTGTCCGGTACCGATGTCTCTGCACCTCTGTCGCGCCCCTTGGAGCTGCCAGGGTAAGACGGCGTTGGTGGAAGCTCTAATAACTAACTGCACAGCTAAGTTATCTTTATTGCCGATGTATCGCTGCTTGGAGAATTTGGTGTCTCTTCGGTCTTGAAATTAAGAAAAGGGAATGTGAAAGAGTACGAGGTGTCATCGCCTACCGCTATGCATTATGAGAAATTGAGTGTTATTTTACGTTTCCTTGTTGCACCTTTAGTTTACATTAGTTGAGGTGTTTTTGACTTCTGACGGGGTTCCTGAATTTGAATTTTCTGTGCTAGAATGTTGTGGCATAAAGAAGCTTTGAGACTCGAAAACACGAACGGAAAGACGGGCACACAAGAAAGACTGTCCAGTTCATTTTCTTTACTGGACTAGTTCGTTTTAGTGCTACTTTTCTCTACTTCCATGGGACCCTTCATACTACAACTGGCGCATCAAATGAACTGCTGATTGCTATGGATCATGGATGTACAATCTGACGGGGCTCTCTGGCCATTTTAATTTTGATGAAGTTAAGCACGTTGCTTTCGTAAAGTAACGTTATTTATTTATTCCAAATACCTGCCGGGCCCGAAGAAATTTCTGCAGAGGGAAAAGAACACATTATGGTTCCATGAGGCCCACATATGGAGAGAAAAAATAACATAGGAACCAAAAAGCCAATCTTGCAAGCAGGTATACATCCGACAACAGAGCCCGATACGGCCTTTTAGTTTGCCATTCAAAAATTTTTTACGGCAGTTGATTCCATTGGTTGATGGGGAACGGAAAAAAATGAGCCATGAAAGACATTAGCTGGGCAAGTGATCCTATAATTTTCCATTGATGATCACTTCTCTTAGATGTCTAACAAAAATAGCCATTTTGGTAGAGATAATGTTTTCGATGTGATTATGCGAATGCTTTATTCTATTGACTTGGAAAATTTAACTACAACCAAATAAGATTGTTGCTCAAGAGTATTTTATCGTTCTCAAAAATCAATCCGATAGTGCAATCTTTGCTTATTTTCATACCTGCATTTACCTCTCTAATATATATTCTTCTTAAGAAATCGGAGGGGAGAAATTTTAAGTTTCTGCTTTCCTATCCCGATAAAGGCTGGTGGCTATTTGTGTCGAAAATAAGGGTCTGTATTATCCTCTCCTCGTGACTACATCTGGTCCTGTGTTCAGGAAAGCGTGGACAACTTAGGCACCATTGCTTCCGCGCTTATGGCCAGAGCCTTCGTAAGACACCTCTTGTTATCAAAGCTTATTAACGCGACGGCGTTAAGGAGCTCGTGTCGCAGGAAAGCCGGTGTCGTCGGCGTCGGCGGCGGTGGCCGTGAGCGAAAAATGGCGCATCTCGGTGGACATCTGAACCGCGCCGTAAGGAAAGGCATTTTCCTTCCCTTACGGCGCGGTACGGGTGTCCAGCGAGAATTGTGAGACAGGCGTCATTTCTTTTCCTTAAAACAATTTTTCATTTCAGTTTCCTTCTCTTACGGCCCGGTTTGGGTGTACACAGAGATATGTGAGACAGGCGTCCTTTCCTTAAATTGTCGAATGGCCCACACATAGCGCTGAACGGGCGATGGCGTTCTGTGCGCTTCTTGGCCCACTGTCGCGTCTCAGTCTTAAAGACGAAGCTTAAGCGTCGTCCAAATTTTTTTATGTCAAGCTTGAAGCCTGCCACTACTTCTAAAAGCAAGGTGTTTGCACAGGTTCGGTTCATGAAGATCTAAGTATTCCTGCTATATATAATGGCCCTTTTTAGTTCTACTGAATATTTAAAGGAGAGTCTTTCATATTTCATATTTTACGAATTTCTCGCAACACGGTGTTTTCGGTGGCATTTTAAAAGATTTTTCCTCCCCTCTCCAAAATAACCACGATTCCGCTCTCGAGGGGCCACTTAAATTTGAGGTCTGGGCGGAGATCTAAGTGATGTCCATATAATTTTCTTTTTGTTACGAGCAACGTGGCGAAGAGCAGCTGCTGCATTACTATCTCCATCATTACAAATTCGTGAAGCATATCATCATTAGTCTATTCCACTCCTCAAAAAGATAGTTTTGCCGCCCTGAGCTGGACAAAACTATCTTCTTGAGGAGTGGAAAGGACAGATTCGAGAGAGAGGTGGTGGAAACCTATTATATCAGGAAAGAAGGGAGCAGATGCGTCAGCAAGCCATCCATTACGCTTAGCGACGAGGAGTTCACTTTGCTAGAAGGATTTTTGTAGGTTTAATTTTTTGTCGTGCACTCCCTTTGATTCTTTCTGGAGATGCGCCGTTGTTTGCGCGGATTCGTGTTCGCATTATATGACTTTGACGTAGACCTTGGTCCGAGCCTCTTTTTCACTTTTCCACTTTTTTCACTTTTTTCATGTTTCTTGTTGGTCATCGGGTATCATTCATATTAAAGGTTTTTGCGCTCATCACGCCTTTCATCTTTTTTACGTTTGACGCGGCTTTGGTCTTAAATCTTCATTCTGCACTTTTTTCCACCTTTCTTGTTGGTCATCTGGTATCACTCTTTTTGCGGTTGTATAGTTTTCGGATGTTAAGGGTTTGCGTGGTCATGATCGTTTGACTTTCATACTTGTGGAGCGCTGTTATATTTTTCTTCACGTCGTTTGGGCTTTTATTCCGGATGACCATGATAAAATATGTTACGTGGTTACTTATCGTGGTTCATGTATTAGATCTCTTTCAGTGATCGGTTGTACGGCGTGTGTTGGCTTCGTGACTTTGCGAATGCGTGATTGCACAGTTGTTACGGCATGTTGGCTTCCAAAAAGGCAGGTTTTACGCGAAATAAAATTCAGCTGTAAGTTGGCGCTGGTCCTGTCGTGTTTGTTTCTCTTTTGTCCTCGTATTTCGCGCCGTTTTCTTTGTGAATCGTGAACAAACCAGCCCAAACTAGAGTTTTCTTGGAGTATTTGGCTCCATGCCCAGACGTACTCGCCAGGTTTGTAAATCACCGCCCTGTGGCGGAGGTTGTAACGCCGGGCGTCAGTTTTCTGCTGGTGCCGAATCCGTTGTCTAGCAAGGTGGCAAGTGGCTTCTGCTTCACGACCGAATTGGTCAGCGCCTGTGACAGACAAGGGGGCACCATCCTGTAGCGGCATGGCGTCCAGCATGGTCAGGGCGTCACGGCCATGCGCCATACGGAAGCGTGTCGTCCTTTGGAGGGTGTTGTTGCTAAGCAAACGTGATGTAAGGGAGTATTTCGTCCCAGTTGCGATGGTCAGCGTCGACATACATAAACATCATATCTGCAATGGTCTTGTTCAGCCTCTCAGTCCATTCCTTTGCGCATGGTAAGCAGCCATTTTTCTAAGACTTGCGCCACTGAGACGCAGGACCTCTTGCGTAAGAGCCGACGTAAACGCGGTTCCCCGTCCAGTTAATACAACCGCGGGAGCGCCGTGGCGAAGCACAATGTGGTGAACAAAGAACTGTGCAATTTCAGCCGCGGTGCCTGGGGAAGAGCCTTGGTTTCACAGTAGCGGCTGAGGTAGTCTGTTGCAACAAAAATATACCGGTTACCCATGAAGGACACTAGAAATTGGCCCAGTGAGCCCATGCCGACTTGCTCAAATGGGATTTGCGGTGGATCAGTTGGCTTCAGAAGGCCTGCCGCTTTTGTCCCGGCGGTGTCTTCTGTCGTTGACACTCACGACAGCTTCTAACGTTGCTTTGTACAACCTCAGCAAGCCGAGGTCAGTAGTACTTGCGGCGGAGGTGTCCCAATGTTCTGGAGAAACCGAGGTGGCCAGAGGAAAGGTCGTCGTGGCATGCACCGAGAACTTCCTGACGAAGTGCGGTTGGGACAATCAGGAGCTACGCAGTTTCGTTCGGGCCGTAAAATTTCTTGTAGAGGACTCCATCTCTTGAGCAAAAGGACGAAAGTCAGCGCGAGAAGAGTCGGGGCGGAGACGGAGCGGTTCTTTCGAGGTACTCGATTAGAGGCAGCAGTTCGCATTCGGCCCTTAGGTGGTGGGCAAGATCGGATGGGGTGACAGCGCCGAGGAAAGCAGAATCGTCGTCGGACTCATCCGGTGGGTACGGAAGAGGAGCTCAAGAGAGACAGTCAGCATCACTTTCTTTCTGACTCGACTTGCACACGAATGTGACGTGGAACTCTTTCAGCCGAAGGCTCCATCGTGAAAGTCGCCCCGATGAATTTTTCAGGTTCCCAAGCCAACACAAGGAGTGATGATCGCTGACGACTTGAAACGGGCGGCCGTACAGGTATGGGCGAAATTTCGTGATTGGCCACACAATAGCGAGACACTCTTTTTCTGTGGTGGAATGATTCACTTCGGAACGGGACAAAGTGCGACTGGCGTATTCGATCACGTGTTCTACACCATCGCTCTACTCAGGCAAACCTTGGAAGTTGACGCAAAACTGTCGGGGAAAGGGTGTCCACGCGGCGCTTCTGAATGGTCAGAAGGTATGGGTTCACGTCGGTCTTAAAGGCTGTTGCCGTGCCCTCTTCCTTTGTTCCGGGGTCTGTTGTGGATAAGGCCCATTGGCCGGCATGCTCACCAAGTTCTTCAAAATGGGCAATCACTGTTTTTTTCATCAAATGTTCGGGTTGGCAACTAATGTTGGTCACTAAGAGTTCGGTACGCCCGTGAACAGGCCGACAAGGGTGCGAGCAATGCAAACTTGCCGACACAGTAGCAGCGATATGTTCACTTCGGCAATGCCCCCGAGTACCGAAGCTGGTATCACACTGCACCGTCACAAACTTGCTTATTCTCGGCGGTATCGTTATGTGGTCGTCAGAGACGTATAGTGCTGCTCTGCGCGGCTCGGGATCAGTATCAACGGCTCGCTGTATCGAAAATGGTACAAACTGCTCCTGCAGGTTGATGACTGCCCCATACTCTTTAAGAAAGTCCATGCCGAGAATCAGTTCTTTGGAGCACTCTCGTAGCGCGGAAAAGCCAATGAAAGTGGCACCGCGGATCTGTATGCGGCAGGTGCAGACGCCAATCGGCGTTACCACATGGCAACCGGCAGTGCGTATCTGCGGCCCAGACCAAGGTGTTAGAACCTTTCCGAGGGTCATGGCTT
Source organism: Amblyomma americanum (assembly GCF_052857255.1). NCBI lineage: Eukaryota > Metazoa > Arthropoda > Arachnida > Ixodida > Ixodidae > Amblyomma > Amblyomma americanum. Next base: position 71,611,278 of record NC_135503.1, on the reverse strand, counting down.
GCTGGCTGCTCATAGCAGAAAAGTCGGATTCGGTATCCACGAGTGCTGTCGCACCATAGCTGTTGGCAGAAACTAGAATTTTGGTGGCGGAAATCGTTCTTTTACAACTCGTCGGTGAAGTCTTCGGTGAGGTCGTCTATGTGGGCGTCGGTAGGGTTGCCGATGAGATCGTCTTTGAGGTCAGCCGGTGAGGTCTTCGGCGGTCGGGTCGTCGCATCAAATAGTCGGATGGAGGCTGTTCACTCGCTGCTGCAGCGGTTGTCCGACCCCCGGAGGACGCCGCCTTCAGTTTTCCCGGCGGGGAGATGTGCCTCTGAATTGGCGAGAGGATGATGCGCGACTGGGCGAAGCACCCCGTCTTGGAGACGGCGACCTAGACTGGCGTCGTGGCCGTGTCGAGGGCAGCACGTGATCGGCACGTGAATGTCCCGCGGTCTCTCACGATACCGCTGCCGAGGTGCGCCTGGCGGAAATCCTATTAACCCCATCGTCCTGTATGGGCAGTTGCGAAGGACATGACCTGGCTTCCCGCAGTGGTAGCATATTGGCCGATTGTTGGGTGTGCGCCACACGTCCGCTTTTCGAACAGGGCGCGGGTCATGCAGCTCGATGGGAGAAAGTACCCCTGCGTTGGTTCGGTAGCAGGGCGGAATGCATGAGGCGCTGGCGCAGGTCTCTGTAGGGTTTCACTGTAGCTCATGATGTACGGCTCCGGTTGTGGTGTTCGTGGGGCTTCGCTGTAGCTAATGATGTACGGCTCCGGTTGTGGTGTTCTTGGGGCTTCGCTGTAGCTCATGATGTACGGCTCCGGTTGTGGTGTTCGTGGGGCTTCGCTGTAGCTCATGATGTACGGCTCCGGCTGTGGTGCCAGTGGTGGCTGGACCACTCACCGAATTTCGCCACGGACGGCATCGGCTGCAGCTGCAACACTTGCAGGTGGAGCATCTAAGCGGAGGTTCCGCAGTTTTTCGCGGACCACACTCCGCGCAAGCTTCTGAGGCGCCTCGCCCCAGGCGACTGGCAGTGACGCACAGCAGTTAGTGGACGCAACACTTCCCTGACGACCGCACTGCGCACTGCGTTCCTGCAAAGAACGTTCCATACACGTGGCTTCTTTGGCGAAGTAAGCGACGGTTCCTGGAGGGTGCGTATGGGGCCAGCGAAGAGCTGCTCCTTCACACCACGCATGAGGGGGCGCACCTTCATAGCCTCGGGCCTGGCAGGGTTATCCCGATTGAAGAGACGTGCCATATCTTCAATAAACATGGCGACGCTTTCGTTCGACTCCTGTGACCTAGCGCGAAGGGCGATTTCGGCGTTTTTTTTTTTGAACACGGGTGTTGTTTCCAAGCGTCGCGGATGAGCGTTAGAATTTTCCTCGGGGTGAGCGTTCATGGGACGATACCCAGCACCTCCACTAAAATGCCGCTGACAAACGTAGCGCGACTCAAAGGGGGCTTTTTTAATCGAACGGCCAAGTTGTTGTTGTTGTTGTTGTTGTTGACCTCACACAATGGCACATACCCACAAGGGGGATTGGCCATAACCAGGCGGTGACTATTTAAATGACCAGTTGCATGTGGCAAGCATGGGATGACCTACCAAAATTTGGATCGCACAGTTTCCGTAGCCGAGGTGGATGCAGGAGGTTAGGGGGGTCATACAAACTAAAATTTAGGCAAAGAAGGGGTAGGGATTACTATAAGTGGTTGTAAAAACCGAAATACAGAAGCTGATAATGGGATGGGCAGGACGAAAGTTCATGATGGTAGACGTTTTGATTCTAGGAGATAATTTTGAACGGCATAGCAAACATTCCCATTGGTATGGCCAATCATAGAAGCGCCAAGAGACAGAACAACCGCAGAAGACAGGCGCAAACTGAGATTCTGTATTGGAACTTCTAATAGTCGCCTTCTAATCGATGACTAGCGACGGCAAAAAAGAAGAAAGTGCTCTATTGTTTCCGGCTCCGCACAATACGGACACAAAGGGGAGATCGCCAGAACAGGCCTGTATAGGTAAAAATTTAGTTGCGGCACCCGGCAACGAAGCCTCGTGAAGGAAACTTCAAGATTGCGCGAGCGATAGACTGAGCTTCTCCATGGGAACAGTAGGTGCTGGAAGTCGTCCAAGGAAGTAAGCGCTGATGCGCCCAATTCGTTCATTACAGTGTGCCTTCGAAAGCGTGCCGCCGTGATGTAAGCAGTTGTTGGAAGTGGGTCAACAATCGGTCCACTCAGGGCTGCCTTCGCTAAAGCATCAGCTGATTCATTTAATAGAAGACCCTTGTGCCCAGGAACCCAAAGAAATCGAATTGATGTGATGTGTGGAGGGATCAGGAATTTTAGTATCCGAAAGAGCTGCGATTCAGTGGACGCCGAGAGGGAAGTGCATAAAGATAACGAGTCGGTAATTATTATTACTGCTGATAAAGAAATTGGTACCTTGCGCAGAGCGAGAACCACTGCTATAAACTCAGCCAGATAGATAGGAGTGAAATCTTCGAGACGGAGAGAAAAAGACCAGTCAAGGGACGGGGAGTAAATACCTACACCTGCTTTTTCTGCACACACCGAGCCATCAGTCGCAATTGCAACATGTGAGCTTAAGGTCGACAAATAATCCTGGAACATAGCATTTAACCATGAGAAAGGCAGTAATTTTGCATTACATGGATAAATGTCATCGTAGATGATAGACACATTTGCAGGGATGGACCGCACCGGAACATTTTCAGGTATTCGCACGTTGAGTGGGCCCAGCAAAGATTCAACGAAACAGATTTGGGGAGTTTGAAGGCGAGACCATCCGACACCCAAGAACTCCGCTCGCTGCCCTAGGAATATCAACTCGGATGCATGCTGCTCCGAGTAGCAATAAAAACGTTTGTACTGTCAAAAGGCGAAACCTTGCAGTAAGAGACGGCACCCGCGCTTCTAGATACAAAACATTGTTTGTCACGTATTTAGGGAGACCCAAACACAGGCGCAGAGCTTCTCGCTCTAAGAGCAGAAGTGGGCGCAGTTTGTATGCAGCTGCTCCAGAAAACAAAACCCAACCGAATTCCAAGATTGGCCGGATATACATTTTGTAAATCAGCAGCAGAGCATGTCTGCGCATACCGCAGCGAGGGCTACTCATCCTTCGCAGAAGGCCTACCGCCCGAATCCCTTTCGCAGCAACCTGATCTATATGTGACCGCCAAGAGATAGAGGAGTCATAAGTTACCTCGAGATACTTTAGGGAACATACCTGAGGAATGACATGATAACGATAAGACAATGAAATGTGTACCTGTTGAGTAACCGGAAAAGGTAACAAAGCGCACTTGTTTACATTAAGACTTAAGTGTAATTCAGATAACCATCGGTCAAGGGAATTTAAATATGACTGTAAAACCATATACACAGATTGTAAATCACTCGCAGCAGCAAAGAAAGCTATATCGTCTGCATACACTTACGTAGTCACGTCAGGGGAAGTCGGAATCGAACTCAGTAAGAGGTTGAATAGAACAGGGGAGAGAACTGCACCTTGAGGCACACCTCTAGATTGATGAAATTTCCTTGTAGAAACTCCACGTTGACAACAATAAAATTCTCTGTCAGCCAGGAAAGCTGACACCCATTCCACAAAATAACTTGGCAAGCCCAGAGCCCGTAGTCTGTACATCCGAGGCTATGTTCGACACTGTCATATGCTTTCGAGATGTCTAGAGTTACCAGCGCAGCATACTGTCGACGCCGGCGCGCTAGTCGGACACGGCTTTCGAGGTCAGTATGCGCACACCATATAGAGCACCCAGGCTTGAAACCAATCTGACAGGGGTTAAGTAGTCCCTTTTCAGTAATAATGGGCATGATTCGTCCATACAGCACGCGTTCAACTAATTTCACCAGATTCGATGTCAATGAAATTGGTCGAATGTTGTCTAAGACCAACCCTTCGCCTGGCTTTTTAAGCACCGGGGTAATTTTGGAAACACGCCATACATCCGGGATCTATGGGGTTCTAATAGAGTAATTTACCAGCTCCAATATAGCATTGGGGGATTCGTCGAACAGTATTTTAATCATCGATGAGGTGACATGGTCAGGACCAGGAGCTGCAGAAGGTAACCGATTTATCACCTGGGAGAGCTCAGAAACCGAGACATTAAGAAAATCATCATAGTGATTCCCAAGCAGTTGTGGGCGAGAGAGTGCAGCCGAAAAACGGTGTTCCAAGCCTTTGCCAATTTCTTCTAATGACCTGGCAAGCTCTACTGGAGTCAGCACATTAGAGGGAATGTTGTTAGGCGGTGGCAGCCTGTTCCTTGACCTCAGAAAGCGAAACAAGGCATGTCTGTTATTAGATTTTGATAGAGTGTCATAATTCTCATCATATTTTTCTTTTGCCCTAGCGACTGTGCGCTTGAAGGTAGCTGCAAGAAACTTATAATCGATCCAATTCCGGGGACATTGATTATGGATAAGTTTCTTCCAGGCTGCCTTGCGCCGCCTATAATCCTTTGAACATTCTGCATTCCACCAAGGGCTCTGAGAAGTGCCTATGCTATCGCACACTGTAAACTCTGATTGCCTCCGTACCCGATCTAAAATAGAGCATAAGCCTAACACCCTGCTCTCCTGAGACAAATTCGGCAAAGAGTGTATTTCTGAACTGAGTGAACTTTTGAACTTGTTGTAATCGACTAGGGTGCAACTGAATCCGCCGATAGAAGTCATCGGATACACAATGTCAAAAGTGAGTGGGAAATGGTCACTGTTTGTTGCAGAGTCAACCGGAGTCCAGGAGGAAACTGCAACCCCTGGGGTTGAAAACGTTAAATCCAATGCTGATCGGGAGTGCCCACGGAGAAAGGTCGGAAAACCCGAGTTATGACAGTTTAGGTTATTCACACAAGCCCAATCCCATAAACGCAAACCGCACTGGTCTGTTCGATAACCCCAAGTCAAGTGATGCGAATTGAAATCCCCAACAAGCAACACATGTGATCTGTTGACAGAGAGTAAGGAATCTAATGGCCGTGTGTCATGAACCCCAGATGGAAAATATACATTTGCAACAGTAATGGGATGGAAACCAGGAACTGAAAGATCCACTGCCTGAATTTCGCAATGAGCGTCCACACGCTGAAACACCAATCGTGCCTTGTGACAGACTCTGGATGAAACCAGCAAAAGCAAACCGCCCCCCCCCCCCCCCTTGATGGGCGGTTCATTCTAAAAATTCGATAATGTTCCATTTGAAATGAAAACTCTTTCGACAGCCAGGTTTCTTGAAGCGCAATGACATGAGGAGAAAATCGATTTGAAAGAGTTACTAAATCAGTGAAAGCTGATTGAATGGAACGGCAGTTCCACTGCAGCACTCTCAGAGATCCTATTCTGCCGAGAGATCTGCAGCAGCAACTGCCTTTTCCAAAATGCTGTGGTGACCAGTTTTTCCTGAATTACTCTTTTTTGTTTTGGATTGAGGGGAGCTAGACGGACCAGCAACGGCCAAAGGAGACCGGCTACGTTTCTGAGCTCGAGCATCGAGCTCCATCAGCTCAACACACCCATCAATTGCTCCGGTCATGACTTCAGGTACAAGAGTTGGAGGCGTGCGCTCTTTTTGCGGCTGCATTGAAACAAGGGAAGGCGTCTCCGCACTGAGTTCAGTAGGTACTGCAGGATCCACGGATGACTTCAACGCAGCATTGGAGGATATTATTGAAGAGGTCATTTGCGCCACCATGACTTGCGATATGCACTCTGTTACTGAATTCACTAGCCGATCCATGACCTTGGCCATTGCCTTTTCAACCGCTGTAGCAATCGCATCTGACAGGCTTGAATCCACGACCGCAGTCGTCTGCCGTGCTGCCAGACTTGAGTACCCGTACGTCCTTTCCTTAACAATAGCCATTGCCTCGCGCCTTGAGCACCGGCGCTTTTCTAACACTTCCAGCACCTTAACCTCCTCAGCCCTTGCAGGACAATTAGAATATGTGGCGGAGTGACTACCGCTGCACAAGCAACACATCTCATCTTTTGAACACCTTCCTTCACGGTCATGATTACCACCACACACACTGCACCTTGAGCTCGACTTGCAGGCGTTCGAGCTGTGGCCATACCTCCAGCAGTTGCGGCATTGAAGTGGCCTTGAAGAATACGGATCGACCCTGAAAACCAGGGGCCACACCTTCAACTCAGATGGACAGGAGAGACCCGCAAAGGTGGCAATTACCGTTTCAGTTGGAAGTTTTGTTTCCTCGACGACCCGAGTGCACCGATGTACAGAAATCACCCCTGCGGAGGAGAGTTTCTCTAGCGTTTCCTTAGGGCTAAGTCGTGGGTCAACCCCTCGCACCAGACCTTTAGAGCACGCCAAGTGCGGCGGTATAAATGCGCTTACCGACTGGCTTCCAAAAGCTGTGCACGTTAACAAATCCATTATGCAGGCCTGGTCGGCCGACCTGCACACCACGCCTCCTCTGCCGTACTGCCGGACATCACAGATTTTTAAGAAGTGAGGCGTAATCGCCTGTAGCGCAGTCTGAACCGCACCCGGGTTGTTGAGTCGAATGGCGCCACCATCCGATGGAACCAAGGCCACGGGAATAGTGCCGACGCCACCCCGAAAGAAGGCGTCCAGGGGGAGTTGGTTAGGGGGGAGGCTTCTTCACCCCAGGTATATGGCACATACCCACGCGGGGGGATTGACCAAGGTGTAATTGAATAAACAAAGAAGTTTCCATGGAAGATGATGACAAAATTGTAGCACCAATCGTGAATTTTGAAAAATCAATGAATAAAAACAAGAGAACAATATTGACAGTTAAATAACAGACAGCCTTTTGGTGAAAAAAGAAGAGCTCGTAGAACTTTAAAAGAATTAGCACGTCAACCTAGCAGTTGCAATTATGTAATCATAAAGAAACCCACAAATAGAACCTAATGCAAATCCCTTGGCGTTCGCACCAAACGATAATAATACTGGCAAAGAAAAAGGGAGCCCTAACCTGGAGAGAGGGACCTCCAGGTAAATCTTTCTCTGAAGTGCGAACTTTGGGCAGTAGAGGAGAAAATGGTCTAAAGATTCAACTTTCCCACATTCAACTTTCCGCGCACCGCAGCAGAAGCGTCGTCTTCCTCGCTCCCTCACGAGTTAAGTGATGCCGCTCGGCCGCATGGCGGCGCTCGCAGAATGTGAGCAGTGTGGCAATATACACCCAAACGACATCCGACGCCCTCAATCGAATAAGTCTTCTTAGCCCAAAATGCTTCCTTACGAGCAAGAAAGTTTCTGTGTAGAACTCCGAACATGATTCTGCCTTGAGCGGCGTCGGCGTTTGCTTAACATAGATGACGAGTAAGATTGGGCAAAATGAGGAGAAGTGAAACAGGGGCGCCGTGCCACGCGGATTGATGACATTTCAGAAGAAGACGAAGACCTAGTGGGTGGATACGTGTCTGCTTCTAGGTCTGTGTTTTCGCTTTTCGCTGTCTTCTCGTGTGTGGCGTGGGTCGGACAGTGCCCTCCGTGCGACCGAATGCTGACGACGCCCCTACGGAGAAATTCCCGGCACGGCGGGCGCATTCTCAAGTGAGAAAACCCAACCGGAACTCTCAGGGGCAAGCTAGGCTTAGCTCGGCGCTGCCGAGCGAGGCCGCGCTACGCGTCTGCATGGATTCTGCGTTGTCGACGACGGCTACGCGGATGCCCGCTGTGTTGCCACCTGACGCAGCCTCCACGTCCACGCAATCGTCAGCGCCTCTAGGCCTCCAGCCTGCGCCGTCTTCCGATGCTACGACTTTGGCCTGTGACATGGACTGCTCTACCGCCTCCGTGCCCGTGGCACTCCCTCAAGAAACTGTGCCCGTCGCGCCAGTTCAGTATTCCCACCAAGGGCCGTCACCAGCGTCTGAGCCTCCTCCACAGATGCCTCCCGTGAGTCAAGGCTCTCTTCCGCCTGCTGCGAACTCGTTCCGCGTTACCATCAAGCCTACATTGCGCTTTGATATGACTGCCATCCCTGCCCGGAATGTTCAAGCCACAATTGACCATGCCCTTGGCTCTTCGAACTACTGCGGGTTTGTCGTCCATCGCCCATCGAACACCATCACGGTAAACTTGTCATCCTTGATGGACGCCCAGAAACTTTGCGCAGTTACGCGGATCCCCCTGGATGACAGCAAGCATGTCCCGGTGCAAATATATTTTGCATCTGGTCCTGACACACTCCGCTGCATGGTTTATCATGTCGACAGCACGAGCCCTCCCGAGGAGGTGCGCGCAAATATTCGCTGCTCAACTCATGTTGTACTGCAAGCACGGCCTATGGGTCGCCGGGGCTCATACCTGCTCATCCTGCAAGGCCCGTTGACTCTCCCGAAGTACCTTACCTACTACGGTGCGATCGTCAAACCACAGCCCTTCCGACCTCGTCGTATTTTTTGCTATCACTGCCACAAAGAAGGTCATATGCAAAATACCTGCCCTAATCCAGCAGCTGTGGCCGACATGAATGAACCAACAGCTCATTGTGCCCTGTGCAAATCGCCGGACCATGACATTCGCTCCCCCGCTTGTCCAAAGAAGAAGCAAGCGAAGAAGTTTCACAAGTCGCCTGCAAAAATGGATGTCCCTACAAGTAATCGCTTTGCAGCTCTCGCATGTGACGACAACGACTTCCCTGAATTTCCTTTATCTGAGCCTGCTGCTCACCATATGTCTCCTCGCCAGCGTACATATGCACAAGCGGCTCACCTTCCCGGATCAAATGGTACGCCCAAACGTCCAGTGCATCCATCACATGTGGATACTACAGATGAAGACACAGCTTTAGACAATGCAATCGCGGAGGCTCGCCGCCGACTAGACGAACTCACCCAGCGCCGGGAACAGCGTCGTTCTCAATCCTCTCGAAGAATTCTCATAACTCGGGAGCAATCATCAGAGGAATCACCTAGGGTAAGCACTGGCCCACAATCAGGTGCCGACCACCTGTTAGCCGTGACTACCCCGACAGTGGACAAGATATTAGCGCTGATGAAGCAGGTGACATCCCTCATCGTGGAAGCTCTTCGGCCTCGTCATGGATAGCGCATCATCATCGGTGGTGGTGCAGTGGAACTGTCGAGGTTTCGCTAATAAGGCCTCTGAAGTGAACATCCGCCTTCGCGACGGAAAGCTGAGGGCATGGGCGTTCCTACTGCAAGAGCATAATGCACTCCCACGCCTTTCAGGTTTCTGCGCATACCATTCACCATCTATCCCTGATCGCCGTTGCACCGCCTCCTCCCTCAGCCCAGGTAAATCTGCAATTTATATTCACAGTTCAGTTCCGCACACACCGCTCGACCTTTCACGGTGGTGCAACACACGTCAAGAGGTTGTCGCCCTTCTCGTAAAACCTGCACGCACACCCCTTATTCTAGTTTCTTTTTATAGTCGTCCTGGCTCCGCATCTCCCAATCTGGGATGGGTTCGTTTTCTACGTTCTACCAACTCGGGTATCCCTATTCTAGTTGGCGGTGACTTCAACGGCGCACACACTGCGTGGGGTTACCCATCGGATTCCTCAAGGGGTTCACACATCCAAGGGAGCTTTTCGGATCATTCCTTTCAACTTTTAAACCACCCGAATACTTCTACCCGCCCACGAGGTGGCCCGTATTCACCTGATTTGACTTGGTGGTTAGGCCCCGGTAACCCTCGTTGGGCTGTTGATTCTGATACTTGGGGTAGCGATCACAGCCCTATTTTTATCTCCCTCACGCCTACGCGTCTACGGAAAATACGCCGCACTGTACGAATAACATCATGGGATTCTGTACGCGCAGACAATCATTTATCTACATTCAACCCCTCTTCAGCATTGTCTACTCTATCTGATGTTCTCGCTACTCACACTATTACCACTACTGTAAATGAAGATGACCCAAACCCGGACATACATCTCTTGAATCTGTGGGCTCTTCGTCGCCAGGCGGATCTTTACGCTACTCGTCACCCCGATGACCCTTCGGCTCTTCCTACTCTTCACCGCGCTACCGCACGGGCGCGGCGCTATGCAAAGCGGCTAGGCAGGCAACGCTGGGCTGCATGGTGTGCCCGCCTGTCCTCTACGCAGGGCAATCGACATCTTTGGAGAGTGTTTCACGCCATGGAGCGCCCTTCTCAGGTTGCAGATTACACAGAGAGCATTCGCCTCGCGCTAAATGTGGATGAGGACACATTTGCACAACAAGCGGCCCGTCAATTTTTTCCAAACCATGACTGCACCGCTACGTCTCCACCTGACTTATCGGTAACAGAGCCCCCCGATGGGATTACTTCTGACCTCACCATGGCAGAGCTGCTGGCCTCCATTGACCGTTTAAAAACTACTACTACTCCCGGGCACGACGGCATACCTAACTCCTTATTCCGTAACTTGGAAGGGAGGGCTTTGGAAACCCTACTTGATACTTTTAACGAAGTGTGGCTTTCTGGCGTCATGCCGGGAGACTGGAAGCATTCTATTGTGGTTCCAATCCCCAAGTCAGGTCAGCCTCCAGTATCTCTCTCGGCCCTTCGTCCAATTTCCCTTACCCCTACCATCTGCAAGCTTTATGAAAACATTCTAGCCGCACGCTTATCATGGTGGCTGGAATCCCATGATTGTTACCCAGATTCCCAAATTGGTTTCCGCCCACATATTGGAACGGAGGACGGCCTTGCTACTTTGGCTGCTGACGTGCTTGACCACTCTCCACAGAGTCGCCTTGTACGAACCGTAATCGCTACAGACATAACAAAGGCATATGATAACATCCTTCACTCTGCCATTCTTGCCTCCCTTCAAACTCTTGGTCTCCCTCACCGGTTCCTCCTCTCCATTCACGCCTTTTTAGCAAATCGAACCTTCAGCGTGCGTGTCCACGGAAAGCCCTTTGGTAATTTCACTTCCAATAGAGGAGTGCCGCAAGGCTCCGTTCTCGCCCCCACATTATTTAATGTGGCTTTAATTCCTCTGGTTCGAGCCCTAGAGACCATCCCTTCTATCCGCGTGCTTGCATATGCCGATGATATCACCTTGTGGTGCTGTCATCCAGATGCGTCTATTCATCAGTCGGTCCTTCAACACGCGCTGGATGTATTGACATCTCGCCTCCCACCTTTGGGTCTAACACTCTCTCCTACTAAATCATGTTTCATTCGAATTGGAAATAAAGCCGCCTTACGGAAAGCTCCCCCTTTAAATTTTACGGTACATAATTCTCTGATTCCTCAGGTAGAAACTGTTCGTATTCTTGGTCTTCTCCTCCATACATCTGGGACTGGCACCCCGTGGCTGACAGCCACCCGTAAATCGGCTCACGCTACTCTAGGTCTGATTCGTCGCATAGCTATGCGCTCTGGTGGCGCACGTGCTCATACGGCCCGCCAGCTTGTGCGCTCTATCCTTCAGCCACGGATAGTATATCAGGCTCAATTTCAACGTCTCACCCGCAGACAGTGGGACTCCCTTGAAGCTATCAATCGTGAGGCTATGCGCGTCATAACATATCTGCCTCGTTTAACACCCATACCTGTGCTACAGGAGTTCGCCCAACTTAATACACTCAGTGAGATCATCGACCAACGGGTGGCAAATAGAGCTCGAAAACAGTCTCTCAAACTTCATCGTTTAAAGACACTTCCACCGTGGTCCTATTGCCAGCTCACTGACAATCGCCCCACTGTTTCCCCGTCGGTATCAGCAGCGTATCTGCCTGAAGGGTGCATATTATACACGGATGCATCTCATTCTGCAGAGAGGGGAGTTACTGCTGTGTATAGTCCATCTCATCCGCATCTCAACTCTCGCGCGACGTATACTGCGGATACGTGCACTCCCCTGGCATTGGAACTTCAAGCCATTTACAATGCCATTGCTTCCCTTCCGCTCGTTCCAACATTCAATACAGTTCACATTTACACCGACTCCCTCGCCGCCCTTAAACAGCTGAAGGCTGTTCGACGAACGTTCCAGATTTCACAATCTATTCATGTGCTCTGCGCAAAGTATCCATGTCCTGTGCGCATACACTGGATTCGCGGCCATGCCCAGGATCCACGTAACATTCAAGCGGATGCTATGACTCATCTTCATACATTAGACGATCCGCCACCTTCCCCTCTTCCCCCAGATCCGTTCCTGTCCCACGTTTCCGATTCCGAAGTTCTGCGCCAGCGAACACGCGCTCTAATTCCTCCGTGTTCGCACCCTCTCCCCCGTAGTCTTACTCGGCAGGAGGAGGTATCCGTGCGCCGGATTCGGGCAGGGGCGGCTCTGACACCATCTGTCCGTCAACGGTGGCGTGCCAAAGATCTGCCACTACCTGACAGGTGCCCTCACTGTGGCGCTGCACCGGACATATGTGATGTGCGGCACTTGTTGTGGACGTGCCCAGCGACGGCTGCTATCAGAAAACGGCTCCTCAGGGAGGTTGGCCTGCGGTGGAACCGCGAAAGTGACTTCGTGAAGTGGACAATGGACAACCGTTTCATTAACAACCTCTGCGACTACCTCAGCGCAACGGTTCTTCACTCCTTCTTTTAACTTTCAATCCCGTGCATTCCTTCCCCCCTTTCCTTTTTCAACTTATGCCTCATGGCACACTTCTCGAATAAAAAAAAAAAAAGGCACGGAAATCGTGAGGTCACTGCGACGCGCCACGCTGAGTGGTCGGAAAACAGTGACGTCTCAGGTGACAGCATAATGACTTCACGGGCACGCTACTAGAGAAAACAAATAATGATCCTAAACAATAGTATTATTCGCTACCACAAACTGTCACTATATGCATAGCTTTGAGTACTGGTAACCATTGTACGAGTTTTTTCTTTGACCTTCATCAATGACCCAAGTAAATATCTTGTTGCAATATCATCCGTATCGAAGGGAGAATCTGGTGTTACTGCAGGCAGCCTCTCCAGAGGAGCCCCTCGGTGACCCCGGCTGTCGGCGGCGGGAGCCAGCCGATGTCGCCAGCTGGCAGCGCTCCCTCCGCCGTCTCGTCTCCACTGCTGCAGGCCTCGACTGAGGCCGTGAATGTGCGCAGCGCGGTGTCCTTCGTCGATCTTACCGAGCCGCAGCGGTCCTCGCCTTCGATGTACGAAGTCGTCTGCAGCATATCGTCCTGCTGTCCAAGCTATGAGGAACCCGACCTCCCGGCGGTTAGTGTGCTCTCGCGATGCCCAGGCGGAATAATTAGGGTGTCGGAGCAACTTGGTTTCAGTAGGACACCTAAATGTACTGACCAGATAGAAGGAAGGGCTTCTTTCCTCGCCGTAGCATTGTTCTTATGCTTCCTTGATGGACAGGATGTGCAATGTTTAGAATGGATAACCGATGCACCCTTGGTAACGAAATAGATTTCAAGAGAGGGCAAGCGTAGTTGCGAACGGCTAGTCGAAGGTTAATGGTAGAGGCCTTTTCACTGAGCGGTTTTTTATGGAATGATAAAAATAATGGGGCCGGTTGGTTACCTTAAGAGGGCAACGTGATAGCGCTGTGTTCCGGATCCATTGCTCACGGATGAAAGTTGATGATGACCACATGGAAAACACAGCGCAAGAGACTGGAAGTTAAACACCCGGGTTATTCGGCTGGGGCGATGTTGCTGTACTTGCATGCAATAAAGAAAAAACTGCGACGACGGCATAGTGATCTACTGCAGCGGCCAGCGAAGCTGTCCTGTTCACGCCGCCGTGGGTTGGATCCCACTCGCGGTAATAAAATGTTTATTAATCATTTATGAATCAATCAATCTATTTATTTATTGTGCAGTCAGGCTACTGTCTGACATGAACGCCCTACTATGCTTGCTCTATCCGGTAGCAATGTCGTTAGTGTCGCAGCCTCTCCGCTTATCCGGTGGTAATGGATTTTCAAAATTGGCGGCGCGCTGTGATAGTTCACCGGAGGTCACATGACACATACCGCGACATCAATGTCTCGATCAATTAGGGAATTTCCTGATATTCGGCAGTTTTTGGTGTGACGACCGCTCTAATGCTATCGCGTTAATAATGTGAAGACATTCTTCAGGTGCAGGGGGGCAGTGTCGTGTGAGCATGTCGATCAGGATCTTTTCTTTACATGGACCCTTTTTTCGCCAAGCCGACTTTCTGGCATGGTTATGTGCAGCGCCACTGACTCTTATCAAATGTTGTGCGTCGTGCAATCCGCAGGCCTCCAGCAAACAGCAAATGCTGGCCGGCCCGGCGGGGAGCCAGCCAATGGTGTCCGGCGCAGCCAGCACAATTGGGCCCGGTGCGGGGCGGACGCCTTCGAGGTACTTGGGGAAAGGGGCTTACTAGTGGTTACTCAGAAGAGTGTGACCCAAGCGTTTGAAATAAGCCCGCTACTTATTTTAAAAAAATATAACTTTTCAGGTATTTATGGGGGCTTCTTGCTTAACGATAATACCAATGTCGGCGGATATGAGAAAACAGGTCAGCAATGTTAACTAACATGATGATCAATTAATTTCTCATATGTAACTTTCCAGTTATTACAGTTTGGCGCCTGGTTGCTATTAGAGATTTTATCCGGCCGTTAGTAATAGCCATATAAGTTTGAGATTACTATCGGCGATGTGGCTCCATAAATTTGGGTTATCTCGCACCAAAAGATAAGCGCAACGCCCCCAGCTCACTTAACTTTGTGTCGTATTTGTCACGTGACCTTCAGTTTCCTGTGTGGGCTGGAGCAGCGAGCATTGCAGTGCCGGCGGGGCAGTGAAGGTCACGTGGCATTTGCGCAATGGAGTGACGTACGCTGGAGGGCGTTACATTGCGCGCGGGCTTTTCTAAAACGTGCGTCTTTTGGCGCGAGATTGTTTTGCGAGTTGTCGCTTCGTCAGCAACCCCGAACTACTACTACTTCTGCAAAAACTTACAGCTTTTTTTATGAATCAGCTAGCACCGACTACTCAGGGCTACAAATATGCTGCCTGAGGATGTATGAAATAATGAGAACTAAATGCCGCCATACAGAACTCCTCGATACAGAGAGAGGAAAAGAATGTGCGAATAAACAGCGTATTTTTCTCGTATCTATCTGTACTCAAGGGCCTATAAACTTGCCTGAAGAGATATCATGTCTATACAAAACATCGCGATGTGATGTTACAAAATCTGCAGATACCAACCATATGACCATTACCTCGAGAAAACGTTACCGAGCGGTTGTTTTTTAGCGATGCCAGAGTGCTGAATGGTTCATCAGCCGCATCTCCCTCACCGCAGTTCATATGTATCCAAGCTATTTCACCAACTGTTGTATGATGACAGCCACCTTTTGAGAGGATGCTTGAATTAATTACATTATATTGCGGTGCTCTGCCACCCAAGGAAGCCCCAAATTTGTCATGATTCATGGTGCGATTTTAGGGACTAATTCAAACTTGCTGTCTTGAAGGGGTGTACTGTTCGCACTGTAAACTTGAGAAGGCGGCATCAGGACGGATTTATGACGGGTAGAAGCTCACAAATTTGGAGAAATAGAAAAAAAACAAAAGTTAAACGTCGTCGCGAAAAACACACGCCCACACTTACGCATACGCAGACAGAACGCCCCCCCCCCCTCCCCCCCCCCCGCCACACACACACACAAACACGTCCGCACAGGCATAGGGATGTATTATTCGCAACTCCCAGACCAGAATGTTAGTTTTCGTTTAAACCCACATTAGGAATTATTTATGATAAACCTTGCGTTCCACCAAATTTTCTTCGTTAGCTCCGATTATATGAAAAATGGATGGCATTTCGAATAAATGTTCAGGGGAAAGTTAATGCTCATGGCGTGCATATTATCTGTCTGTGTTCTGTGCATGTGCACTAAGTTGTTTCCAAAATATCGCACACTTGGCCATTAGACGGTAATCAACGTCAAGAAATCATTTTTGTGTCGCCAACTAATCTGGCGCATCATCAGGCTTAAAAGAAAAAGTGGCCGCCTTATCCATGCACCGGTGTTTGTACCACCGTCTCCTCTTTGAAAGACCCTAGATCTTTTCTGCATTGTCCGAGCAGCGTCAGCCGGGACGCTGGAGCCGTGGTGTCCTTGAGCGTGCTGGGTTCCGTGCCTTCCAGCAGCCCGTCCACACTCAGCAGCCCCGTCTCGAGTCTGCCGCGCACCTTTGAGTCTGCCAGGAGCTTCACGGTACGTGCTATAGAGTCTCAGTGGTCTCGTAGGTGCCTTTACAAGCCCCTTAGACTTAGCGCAAGAATGAAAAAAAGGTAGGTTTTTAACGTAGTTAAGCCGAGTAGGCGTGCGAAAGCTATTGTTTAGCCTGTTCGGTGGGCTCATGGTGTTGCTTTGCTGGGTCGTCAGCACGTCTGACGACGATGTTAGACTCAGGTTAAGCTCTCAAGGTTAAACTGGGAGTTGATGAAGACGACTATGAGCAATGTACAGCGCGAGAGTGTGTTGAAGTTTAACACGAGGCGTGATCGGCTGTGGCGATAACATAGTGCTCTCGTGCATTGGCCAGCGAAGCTGACCCGTTCGCGCCACCGCGGGTTCGAATTCAAGTTGCGGCAATATTTATTTATCTAAGGTCAAGGGCAAGGCTTCAGCGATGGCCCAGCTTTTGCAGCTTCGGTAGTGAAGTAGAGCTTTCGCTCTAAAAAGCACCGAGAGACACGACAACAATGCTATCATCGTGACTGAATAGTCAGATCAAGCTTTTCGACCACAGGCTTCTGACAGTACAGGGCAGGTCGGAGACGGCACACGTGAGCTAGCCACTCGTTTCGAACGGCTTGGTCTTCAGAGGCACCGCGGCAAACACCAGAGGTCATTGTGGAGTTTAAATGGAGACCACTTGTAATGTAATCACTTATAGTGCGGGACTGGATATAGTGCGTTTTTCTCGTCCACGGGTCTGCCTCCTGTAGGGCTCAATTTAATGTCATACCGCTTAATATGCGGTCGAGCGAAGCGAAATACCGGTTTTTGTGCCGTTTTGAAATCCGCTCGTTGAACGCGCGAAACAGCAAGTGCGCTTCCCTGTGCGGCACCGGAGGCTTGTGAGGTGCGCTGCCGCTTACTGCGCAAAACAAACACAACGGAAAATTACGTGGCGATCAATGGTCGATCCGACGTAAATGCGAGAGCATGAATCGTTTCCGTGATCGCTGGCACTCCGCTGCTTTCGTTACACTCGCTCAATTTCGACTTGCAATTCGCACGCAGACTGCTTTCACCAGTCGAAGGCACTTATTGAAGCATGTTCTCTTGCGTAATCACTCAACTGGTTACGCTGCCACTTCTTGAAGGAACGGCGGCTATCACGTTGTCGGCACCACGCGTACGTCTAGCCTCACCCAACTGCGCGATGAAATCGCAAATATCGCACTCCGCGGTGGAGCCGAGTGTGGTGTGCTGAAACTATAAGCAAAGCGTGCAGTGGACACAGTTCATTCATGCGTTCCTGTTTTAGTACGGTACAGCTTATAACATAAGTTATAAGCGGTCTACACTTGAAGTTCAGAGTGAACATTGGCAAAGACCGGTGGAAAAGACAAATGAGAGGGTTGTAGACTTGAGTGCTGCAGTTGTATTTGAGGAGAAACGAGAAGTGATTAGAATCACCAAAAAAAGGGACAGGATGCACGAGATGAGGTTGTGCAGATATACCGAATTCAGGTTTCTGATGACTGCGAAAACCGGTTTCTTTAAAGGAGTTTAGCTCCAAAATTTCAGCTATAAAAATCCTGTTTTGTGGGCTTCCTCTGTATGTAAGGCCACTCACGTACGGCCCTGTATTGGGCGCAACAAACTCACAATATAGTTAAATTCGGCTCCGAAGACTCCTTATAATGCTCTTTAATTAAAATCTTAATACAGCCCAAACGTTAATGCGATAATTATTGAAATATGAACCTGCAAAGAGAGCAATGGATACTTTAGTGTCGTCACAGGATAACAGTGTGACACACTTTGAATGGCGACGTGTGAAGTTCGCGGTCAGCGGGCTGATAGGCAGATGCCGCAGCTGACGCGTCAGCATCGGCGGCCGAGCGAAACCTTTTCGCCGATCAGATGACCCGTGTAGCTGCGCTGGTGTCTACCTTATACATACAGCCGATAATCTAAGCGAGCGACTGCATTTTATGTTCACACCTGTACAGTTACTAGCGGTAAACTCCGGCCAGGTACTTCAATTTAGTCGACGCCAGGCCCTTTGTGCGGCGATTAAGCCTAAAGCGAGTCCGCAGTGTTCGTGCATGCAATGTCGGGGATTGAGGAGAGATTTTTCACAAATTTTAGTGAAACCAGATTGTCACTGAGTATATTTCTGAGAACAGGCACCGGTCACCGGCGATTGCTTAAATCTGAGGACAAACATATAAGAGGCGCAAGCGCCAATGCTAGCGATGTGACTCTGTCTGCCGAGCAATGCTGTAGGCTCCCGGCAGCAGTCGTCGGTGTCGATTGAGGACAAGAAATTAGGCCGTTTTTATTAATACAAACTGGCGCCGACAGACTCCAGCCTGAGGCGACTTAAAATAAAGCCTTGTTCACACCGGAGTAAGCGATAAAATTCATGAGCGAGAAACGCCAACCTTTTAAGCGGTGTCAAAATCCTCGCTATGAAGCGTTTCGCAGGGCTGGCGCTCGCATTTATCAGCGCTAACAATGTTAAGGTTTAAACAGCACACAAATATAATTTAACATAAGTCGAGCGCATCGTGCGTTTCGTGTCGAACGAACGCGCACTTGGTATTTGTACCCATGCAGCTACGTATAAAAAAAGTAGTGATGGGGTACAGACGTCTGGGGGAATAAATGTTGAATCTTGAAGCATTATATTGAAGCATTCATTTAGCGCATACACGGGCCGTTTCCCAAAGAAACAGCAGAAAAAACCGAGCAGCCGGTATCGAAATAAACAGACGCGGGGATCGGATTAGTTTCGCGGTGCGGCTGTGGGCGGACTGAGGTCAAGACGACGACGGCTATTGGTGAGCGTGGACAACGAAGCATCGTGTTGTTGTAATGCAACAAGGACATCGGCGGACTTCCGCGTGACTACTCCGCTTTCGGCTACTGGCCACTGACAGAGCCTTTTTCCGAACATCGGCGCGCCGTCGGCGTAGAGCTGACAGAAGCAAAGACCGCGCAGAAACTGCGTTTTTTTGAGCTAGTTGGGAATTGCATGCGTGTGTGTGTGGGGTTATGACGCCTTTAAAGTGCAATGCGTTGGTGGACTGTCTGAGGACTAGGATTGGCCCAAGTCGCATGGCTTTCCTGGGTTCAGAAACTGAAATCACTCAGCGTAAATACTGTATTAATAAGAAATTATTTACTTCAAGCATAGCAGGGGGCGGCAGAAAGTTAGGTGGGCGGATGAGATAAAGTAGTTTGCGGGGATAGGATGGCCGTAGCTGGCAAAGGACGGGGTTAATTGGGGAGACATCGGAGAGGCCTCTGTCCTGCAGTGGGCGCAGTCAGTATGATGATGATGATGATGCGTATGCGGAACTTGCGGTGAAGTTTGCGGTGCCGATTGCAGCGTCATAACACACTGCCTAGCGAGAAGAGCAAGCAGTTTTGGGTAGTACTCTTAGTACTTTTCCACGCCACCTTCAGGAGCTCGTTGGCGTGAGCCTCCGCGCTCTGTTGAAGGCGCACGTGGCCTGCGTCAGCTGTATGGGCTACGCCGAAAGAAGCTAGGCAATGAATGCTGTCAGCCAAACGCGGGTATCTAATCGTGCAGAATGTGTTCTCGCGTTTGCAGCGTCCGAAGCGGCTGACAAAAGCAGTTTTGAGTCACCGAATGGAACAATTGCAGTGCCACCTTGGCAGCGCAGGTTCCCCATACTTGAGTCTTGAAGGACACATCATTCGGACTCGAGGCAACGTCGTAAACAAAGAACGCACAAACCACAAATTTGGTGTCTCCACCCCTTTAAGCAGCGTAGGCTGCTTTGCGACAAAATTTGATGCTAATAATTTCTAATAATTTCGTTAATCTATGTTGCCAGGTAGATTGAGGTGCACAGTTTTGAAAAAATGCGGCCTACAGTTAGGCGCCCCTTTAACTTCTTTCTCGTAAACCTATGCTCACTTCGCCGTTATTGCATATCTGCTTAGCCGAGGCTAATCATGCCAACCGTAAACTGAGTACTAGAGGGAATGGGCTACAACCTACATATTGAGTTAACATAGTTACGCGTTTAAAAGTTCGACGGTATTGAGTAACAAACTGTCGCGTTTTGCCCCATTCTACCCTCGTAGCAAAACTAGTAGTAGCATAGGTACTACCTAATAGTCGGCGGTCCATCTGCGGTGGCCGCTACTAAACGCGCCACCCGAAGAGGGGCTCAACGGCGGTAGCGCTGCGCGCCTGGAACGTCGTATTAAAGAGGGGCGCTGTTCGAAGAACTAGTATGTGTGGAGAACTATGCAGGGTGCTCTATAACAATGCATAAATGCATGCCGTTCTCAAATTTTTGCCTTCTGCATATCCTGAAATGAAAATGCCTTAGCAGCTGCTGCTGAATCTCGCGTTACGCACTGGCAACCGTCCGGTGAGTTCTTGACATTTTAGATTTTCTTCGTGTTGTGTACTGTGCAGTTACACTCTTAACGGAGTAATCATTACAGAAGCGTTTGACTTCTACCTCAGTAGCTGAAGCCTAGTACGGCCAAGTTCATTTTCTCTCGCCGCTCTGCAAAATTTAGAAACGGCTATATCGCCTGCATAAGGTCTGTTGTAGCCGTTACGTGGGTGCTTCAACTTTATTATTTAACGTCGACAACAACAAAGTAACCATAACGCGATGGAGCAAAAAGGAGCATGGAGAAGAGGGGAGACGGAGTATGGAATAGAGGAGAGGAAGCACGTGTAATTACGAAACCATGTGCGAGACCTGCGTGTTGCCACCATCTTCTAGGCGAAAATGCAAAGTCTCCCTGCTGTTAGCTGCATGCTCATTCTGATGTTCTGTACGGCTTTGCAGCGTAATCGTCGGTGGCGCATTGACCAATATCATTTCGAGTGCGCAGGTTTCGACGGAGATCTGTGAGGTACTTGTTGCAAAAATCGAAATTTCAGGAACACCCGTAACTACATGCGTTAGGAGACAAAGGTCGTTGTGGAGGCTTTTTATGCTTTTTGGGTTTAACGTCCCAAAACGACTCATACTATGGGGACGTCGTAGTGAAGGGCTCCAGAAATTTCGACCACCTGGGGTTCTTTAACGTGCACCGACATCACACAGCACACGGGCATTTAGAAATTCGCCTCCATCAAAATTAAACCGCCGTGGCCGTAATCGGAACCGCGTGTTTCGGGTCAGCAGCCGAACGCCATTACCACTGAGCCACCACAGCGGATTTTAGTAATGCGTCTGCAACCGTTAATTCTCTCTCTATGGGGCTCACCCAAGAAATTTTGGAACCCGATACTCTTCTTTGGCAAACGTGTAACTGGATTGAACGCTAGGTGCTTGTATATGTTCGTTTTTTTTTGTAAACAGAACACATGATATATATTTGCATAAACATACCTTCTACAAAAAAGTTTCACTGTAATCATTGCACAGAAATTTGTGCAATGTATTCGCTAATTTCACGAAATCGACGCCATGCTGTGGTGGCGCCGGGAACTGTATAGTCTATGAAAGATGGGCAACGTGCGGAAACATTTGTTTGCTGCTTTGCGAGTGATTTGTCGGCGCATTTAGATGCTGTTGTCACAGCTTTTCTACAAAATACCGGTGACATTGACAGCATCGACGTCACACTGCGACCGCGCCGCGATCCCGTATACGTAGAACTAGACCGACAGATTTTTGCTGCGTGTTGCTGATGCTGCGTACAAGCAATTGCGGATATCGTCCCAGGAAGGTCGCGGCAAAAAGAAAACTCAGCAGCACTGCTGCGCACCTTTTTAAACGTCAACTAGATGGAAAAGCCCGGAGATATCATTCCATCGTTTACCACTGTTAGCAATCCAAAGAGAAGGCAGCTTTGGATGCAGAATCTGCAGATTCGCAAGCTAGGCACAGCATCTATGGTCGTGTGTTCGTGAGATTGTTATAGTTTTCTTCGTTCTAGGAAAGAACTCGGTACATTTATAGGTTTCTTTGATCTTAATTGTATGGCTAGGGAGATAATTGTGGCTGGTGATGGTAATTGCTGCCTGGATACAGCAACTGTAATATTCGCAAAATTGTATCTCGTCGTAACCCAAGCTGTAGCTTTAATTGCACGACTAGGGTGATAATTATGGCTGGTCGTTGTAATTGCTGCCGCGATACAGCATCCGTAATACTCGCAAAATTGTACCTCGTCGTAACCCAAGCTGTAGATTTAGTTGCACTACTAGGGTGATAATTATGGCTGATGGTTGTAATTACTGCTGCGATGCAGCATTCGTAATGCTATCAAAATTGTACCCCGTCGTAACCCAAGCTGCAGTTAAGCCGGGATTTTATTTTTTCCTCCCTTCGTTTTATATTTTCGCATTGGTGCTTGTTCATTTTAAGCACTCGTGCTTCATGGTCAGCAAACTGAAACATCAGACCCAAGACACCCTAGCGGCGAGAGACAAACATAGATGAGAAAGTATGAACACGGCGGGCAAAAAACAAAATAATAAAGCGGTGACCCAGGTCGATTGGTTTATGGTTTATGGGAGTTTAACGTCCCAAAGCGACTCAGGCTATGAGGGACGCCGTAATGAAGGGCTCCTGAAATTTCGACCACTTGGGGTTCTTTATTGTGCGCTTACAACGCACAGTACACAGGCTTCTATTATTTCGCCTCCATCGAAATTCGACCGCCGCTTCCAGAATCGAATCCGTGTCTTTTGGGTCAGCAGCCGAGCGCCATAACCACTGAGCCCCCACGGCGGCATGTGAGCCAGGTCGAGGTAACTCGCCAGCAAGGGTAAGGTTTACACGATAGACTCTAACGGTAAATTACATTCCATCCGTTTCACGCCTGGGAATTGGAATACCGGCAAGGGAAAGCATGAATAGGAGCCCGCGTATACGTTTTACAGTAAGTACTGGGCTTCAGGATCAGTGCTCGTACTAAAGCGATTATGCCTAGAAGTTCCTCTATGCTCATTGGCCATTGCCCTTAACACAGCACTTGCGAGCTGTGATTTATTCCGCAGCACACCGCTGCAGCGCTGCAAACAAGTCCGCTCGTGATTGTACATACAAGGATTTGGTTTGCTTCACCGAAGTGATGGCCATACGTAAAATGTACTGATTTTCAGCTTGCTGAATTGAAATCTAATCAGATGATGGCCGAAATCGAAACCATCGCGAATAATTTTAACTTTTCAGCGTCATTCAATGATTTCGCAAAGCCTTGCTTACCTGTAACAATGCAGCTGTATACCGCAGACTTTCTCGCACTTTATTTTACACGCACTAGTACAACGTCCGCAGCAATAACTAGGCCCTCATCTTCAATGAACTAACGCGACTCAATCATGCAGTTAAGGAAACTAGCTAATGAGCCGAGACTGATCACTGATGGAGTTTTCTTTACGGCTGCCATCTACATGTCTCGACTGCGGCACCGCCCATAGCTCTTGAAAATCGCCAATGGGCTGAGCTTTTCTAGGTTACGCGGTAACCTGAAGAAATGAGGTGTGCAGATTTGCAGAACAGTGACCTTTTTCTATAGAAGTAACCGTGTTAAAGAAGTATAGACACCAACTTTTTGGTTGCGTGCTTGCTTCTTTGTGATGATGCACAAGAAATTGATGGTATTAGTAGTCTTACACTTTTATTCGGCTATAATTTACAGGTCGAGCATGTAGACCGCACAGATGTCGATGTTTTTCTTCCCCTTCAGCGCCAAGCCAGTCGACCCAGGTGTTGATGGATAGAGAGAGAGAGAAGGGGGATATGAAACTGACTGCTGAGCAGCCGGGCAGTAGAGAGTCGTAATATTCATATACATTGATATATATTTGTTATATATTGACATACATTTATCACCATATGGTGTTCACTCGAAACAACTAAATAATTTGATTGAATTCCTACTCTAATGCTATTTCGATTTCGATATCCGAACGATCACTGTGACATAAAATAATAGTATAGGTGACATGAGGCGTGCGAAAACTGCAGCATGAAATGAAAATGAAAACTGGTTTTTGGGTAAAGGAAATGGCGCAATATCTGTCTCACATCCTGGCGGACACGTGGACCGCGCCGTAAGGGAAGGGGCCAAGTAGGGAGTGTCAGCATAATCGCTGCTTCGTAGTTTTAGTTCACTACAACCCATCTTTAGACATCATGCATACTCAGGTTATTCACACAATTTTTTCCTTGCTCTTTCCAACTAAACCTCAGCTGGCCACTGTTTTCAATGACAACAAAAATAACTGGCAGCAGGCGAAATGAAAAAAAAAACATATATTGCACGAGAGGGCTGCTGCCGAAGTGGCAAACACGACACACAACAAAAAGCGCTCGATTGGTGGGCCAGAAAGCGATTGAAGCGAGATTTTAGTGCAGCTGCTTTCATATGCATGGACGAGGTGCTTGTTTCAGCACGGGTTGCTTGTCTATGCGGCTACACTCCAGCGCAATTGCCAACTCTCAAATTCAGTCCTTGCTCTCGAAAATCACTTCCTTTCCTCTGCAGAGCACCCCTAGAGCGCTCTTGACAAGTTTGCTGACCTCTGTACATTTTCGCTCAATCCAGATTAGTTATGTAAAAGAGGCTAGGTGTATACGGGCATCAGACGACGCGACGGAGTCAGATATTTTCTAGGTCTAAGTTTGTTTTCTTCAAGCGTCTTTATTACGTGTCTTCTAGCGTAAACTCATGGGTCATCATCCGAGATGCGCGTACCGCGCTAGGGCGCATTTAGACACATTTGCTTCCATTCAGTAACCACCGGCTCGCAAGATATGTTCTACGGCGTTACTTCAGAGTACAACCATGTCTAAGTGCAAATTTCTAATATTTATTTTTGTAGAATGTTCTCCGCCGTAAACAGTTGTCATTTTCAGATGCACGGGACAGTCATTTGTTGACCATGAAAGCCACACCATCGGTGAATGGCGGCTGAAGACGTAAAAAAAAGAAGAAAAGTTAGCGCGCGCACACACAGCAATATCGGAGCGCTGTTATATTCGCTGTTTATTTCAGCGTGGTTCTCCTTTGGCTTTGCCTAGTTTTGAATATTTGGTGATTCCACCGTTGCCAATTTTTCTTTTACGCCAAGCTTTCCTTTTGCAACCAGGAATAAAAATAAATAGGCAGTGTTATATCACAGCGTGTATAAAGTGTCTAAAACTTAAATTTACCCGGCATCAACTCGCAGCCATTTTTTTTTCTTCAGCTTAAAGCAATACAAGATCCAACATAAACGAACATGATGGAACCAAATCAATCGTTCGCGTTGTCCGCGGCTGGCATTTCTTTTTATTGTGTCAATTCGCCCTTTGGCATAAATGGAATAAAATAGTGCAGGATGGCTTCAATAATGAATGCCAGCAAAGATCGATGCTGGGGCAGTACAGCTCCCACCCGAATTCTCACCGCGGCCTCCTCGCCAGCTACAGCGCCGAGAAGGTACAGTACATCCGGTGGAATGAATGCACGCACTGAGCGCGTACGAAGAGATTGTGGTGTCTGTGTCCAAGCATAGAGTTTCTTAGTAGAACTAGAGGTGGCGGCGATACACTCCATCCACCATGACGAGACGCAGGAATGCCGGGAAGACGAGGTTTCTTACTTGGCTTGGTTATTGTGGGGCACAAAACGTGGATTAAGCCGTAAAAATACGACTCTTCTGGAGTCAAACCTCGAAGAAATGCTGTGAATGTTTCCACACCATCCTAACACCGGAATTTCACTTGCGTTAAATGTATTGAAAAAGTGAAAGACGCGGCATTGAAATAACTTAATATACTTTAGACACAACTTTACGGCGTGTTTTCTTCTCTCAAGTCACAGTTTAGACAGTAAAATACATGAATTACCATGTGATTTTCGCCTGCGACCACGAAATGATATATAACTGAATTTATTCTTTCATGCTGTTTCGATTTTATCAACCGAACGATGGCTGTGATGTGTAGTTGATGTTTAAGTCACGTGACGCGCGAAAAAACTGCAATATAAATGCTGAAACACAGTTTTAAATCACTACAGCCCTTAAACCAGCCTGCTACAACAGCTATAATTACAACAAACGACGTATCAACAGTTACATCGCTGTTCTTTTTTTGTGCCTCACGTGACGTAAACGCTACACGTTACAGACATCGTTTGGTAGATGAAAGCGCCACCCAAACAGCTTCAAGAAGAGATTCAAATATAAAACATTTAGTGGTCATAGGCAAATTACACAGGGTTCTCCGTGTATACTAATGTCTAGCACGTCGTTTAAGAAAAGAAAACACGCAAGAAAAAATTTGATGTCTATATTCCTTCAATCTGCGCACAGAGTTGAGCCTCGCGGCGCAACTACCAATTTCTAGGTACAATCCCCGTTTTAGGCCTAACACTAGCCAAGTCAAAACCGAAACCTCGACTTCCCGGCATTCCCGCGGTGGATGAAGTGCTTAAAAAACTCGCATAAATGGTGGCGCCAGCTTTTCCTCTAGGTAATATTTGGAAACTCTGCGTCCAAGCAACAGTGGAAACGAATACAATGCAGGCGCTACGCCACGTGCTGCGCTGACAGTCAGCGATATGGAGAGGTTTTCCAGAAACAAGCTTGGGTGCTGTCAAGCGCGAGAAAGACTAAAGGTCGCGAGCAAATTCAAGCTTATATTAAAATTCCTTTTTGGGCAGCTGTCTCTAATCCTCTTCGCCCCTCCAGCAACTAGACACGAAATGTACCGCCTTATTACCCTCTGGGAAAGTAAATTCCCTATTCTGTCCGCATTTCATAGCCGCTACGAAAAGAGGAAGCCCGCCGGACATCCGGATTCGGATGTCCACTTCCGGGTCTGCTCTGTCTTTCCTTCGGATTTTCGGATTTGTCTCCGAATGCGCGGATTTTAGTCGGACAATGTGTGCCGTTTAGGGGGTTCCGCATTATTAAAGGAGAAAAAAAAAGCCAACATGTAACCGAAATTTCGTGTCTGTTCTCCTTTAACAGTGTGCAGTAGGAAAACAAGCCAACCAGTTTATATATTTTAGCAGCGTGAAAAAACCTGAACAAGAGCCAGAGACGTAACAAAGCTCGGCCAGCTTCCTGTTCTTCAGTCAACTTGTTCCTGTTTTATGGAAAACCTAAAGACCTAAACACACGGAAACAATGTCATAAAACTACTTCATCATGCTGGCGACTCTTAGTAGGCAATGCGAAAGAAATAGATGAATTTCTCAAATATGAATCGAACCATGAAGAAAAGCAAAAACATAAAGCAAAAAATTGCTAAAACACCTACGTTTACATGTCGCGCCCTTATAAACGGTACTCAGATTTCTTACCCTTGCGTTTGCTTTAATCTGTTATGTCATAAGACATTATCTATCTACGCTAATTATCTGAGCGTATAATCTGATACAAAAAGTTAATCAGTCAAATCAGGCAAATGGTTTAGGAAGACGGTTAAGGGCGTTAACGTTTTGCCGCTGACTGCCCAACACGCGTACGAGGTGTCATGTTGGCTTGACACTACATAACCACCCTGTTTGTAGCCAGCGGATGCCTGGCGTCTTCCCATGCCGGGTCCTGTACTTGTGGAGGGAGTTCAGGCCGTGCCGGTGCAGGACTCTTCGCACGGGTGGTACCAACCGCTGCACATTGTGTCGCAGGTACGCTGTCGGATGTCGACTGAAGCCGCGAACGCTACTTTTATTGGGAATTAAGGCAGATGCGTGACCGTCTTCGGTTGCGTTATCTAAGCTTAACTGAGCCTTACGCGATGCCTCTCACTGATTTGGAAGGTAGAGGATAGCGTAGGAAGTGCTGCTTGCTGCGTCCTACAGGCAGAAGAACGAAGAAAGAAGGTCAACGGGCGTTCACGGTTTGTGACACGAATTTCATCATCACCTGTATATGTAAGGAAGAAGCGGAATAGGAAATTTTGGCTCATTACACATGTTAATGCCATGTGTGGGTCATTAACCATTTTCTTGGTGCTCTTCGGCTACAGCTGCCCTTGCGCTGTAAAAATCCACCATTATTAGTAAGAATAAATGTGACAGCATAGTGTGCACGATGTTAGTTTTCCAGATTAAGTAATTGTAGTACTGACATAGGGACATAGTGTAGATAAGAAAAAAAACAAGTCTCTCCCGTACCATTAATGTACCGCAGGATGTAATCCAAATTGCAAACATAACAATATGACCCTTCGGCATGTAGAATTTTGCACCCAAAGGTGGAAATAAATGAGGGCTGACGTTAAATGGCCGATTTATGAACGGTTCGCGTGGCTGAATATGAGCCATGTGACTTAACTGTGGGATGACACCATTGCATGCGGACGACGACCACGAGATCTCGGTCGCGGTCTCGCCGTAACGGCTAACGTTCGAACGAATTTCCATGTTCACCAAACATCGTCAGTAGTGCTGTCTAATGCTAGGGAGTTTATTGAGCTCGTTCGACCACGTGAGTCACTCGAACGTATGGCTGCAAGCAATCATGTGAAAAAATTCAGTCAGAATATTACAGGATAAGTTCACTCTCTTTCAATGACATTCCAGTATAACAGGAGCATTGGCTGTGAATACTATTACTGTTGTGACAATCTTGCCATCACTTGTATAGGCTGGCTCGTTAAGCTGAAGGAGCAATACATTCCTTCTTCAGCGAAGAGCCTCGACGCATGCGCCAGAAATGTGGGACACGCTCGCCGTTTGAGCCTATACACACAGAGTTGGTCATAAGTTTCCAGGCCGCAGGGCCAGCTTTTCAGGAATATACGGTTGGGCGCTTATCGCTTCTATGAAGCTACCAATGTCTTCAGGGGTAACAGTGAAACACCTCCTCATTTTCCAGAGATTTTGAGTTTCGGGGCTTCACCATTCTGTTAAAGCCCCACTACACAACTCAAAAGCAAACCATTTTGCTTTGGGACTCTTTACCAATCAGGTACTTAATTTCACCAGGCAAAGTTAGAGAGTATACAATTTTTTTTCATTTCGCCGGCCAGTCTCAGGGCAGCGACAGTGGTTCCCAGCAGCCCCTGATTCCGGTAGTGCTGGCGCCGGCGGAGCAAGAGCTTCTCTCCGGGGCCATGGGCGGAGGCTACCCTGGAGGCGCCGACATGTTCTTCGACTTCTCGTGGGACGCCCCCGAAGATGGAGCTCGCCGTAGCGGCGGGTCGGTCAAGCGCGCATACCAAAGCGTCGTCACTGGAGCGGAGGAGGGCCAGTTCTCGTGGTCCTCGGACGAGCTTCGCGCTGGCAGGGCGCCCAGTATGAGCCAGGAGGCCCGAGCGTCCGAAGCCGACGCGTAAGTGATAAGAGCCCATTGCTGCACTCTAAGCAAGAATACGCCTATTTGGGAGTACAATGAGAGTAATATGTCCTCTAAAGCGCACTCCCCTTAGGGAGTGCGCAAGTGATAGCTTACTTCCTTTTTACACCTTTCTCTTTAGAGCGTAATGTACCGTCGGGAGCACAAGTTATGCATATCACGTAAAATTCTTTAGGCTGCATTGCCTCGCCATTGTCTGGCGGTGCCCGCTGTGGAAACAGGCGCTGCATTGATCAAAATAGCTAGTACAGGCTGCAGCAGTGATAAGGAAAGGGTACTGCTGGTGGTCACTTAGGGAAAGCAAGCGCGTGTGTTATTCCAAGCTCTTCGACTTCATTATTAAACTTGATTTCTTCACAATTCTAAGTGCTGAAGTGAAGAGGAGAGTGCTCGATCAGGAAATTATTGAGGACCCAAATGCGTTCCTTTACTCGCGCGATGTCTAGAAAAGACAGGCTACCACGGCGCCTGTTTGACAGGAGTGCGTTTAGAACTGCAAGAAAATCTTACCGTTGTGATCACCCGCGGGTGGCGCGAGAGCTACGGGAATACTGGTTTTCTCTGCCACATTTCGCGGCCGCAACTGTGAGCCAGACTTCGTAAACTTAGGCCTATAGGTGTAAGTACGATATAAGGGTGCGCTGCTAGACATGAAATAGTCACGGTCTGCAAGCGTGGAAGCTCCTGATTTCCAACGCTTTGAGCTCAGAAAGGCGAAAAGCGTCTCTCAGCAAGACTAGCAGAACAAAAGTTGCTCTAACGTTTTTGTTGCAATGCATCACGGATCACAACTTTCAAATTGACACATTTTGTATACTTCCAGGGATTTCTGATATCTACAAATGCATGGTTTCGCCGCCTCTACATAGATTGACCCCAAAAAATTCTTAGCTCATGTTTTCGAAACCTGCGTGCTTATTTTCTCCTCTATGACTTAGTAAGAACGGCATGGAATTTTTATTACGCCGTCTTTTGTGATTACATTTTTGCTCCTCTTCCATTCACAGCTTAAGGCCAGTTATGGTGAAAAGATACAACACACACGTGCATACTACTACCATGATGGTCATCATGACCTCTCCACAGTGTACATTGTGCCAGTTTAACTACCCCAACAAAAACAGAAGCCGTGCTACGCTCAACTTGCAGTGGTTATAAACACGAAGGCAACCAAGCAAGGGCTAAGGTTACATTTTTGGGCAACAGGCAAAACTCTGTGCACTTTTCTATCGTCTATTTATTCTTACTTTCCTCCTTGCCAGCGTGTGTATTCCCGCCTGACAAGCGCTCTCATGTGTTTCTCTGCAGTGAGTCCGAAGCCGAAATCGAGGAGGTAGGGTAAGTAAACACCTGTCGACCCGTGCTCTGCAGTTTTACTAATAAGCGTACCGATTGAGTACGAAAATGAAATTCACTGTTCGCGTTCACTTGCTCCTACTGAATTGCGCAAACAAGTAGAGACGGTTTGGTTAACTTGTAAATTTCTGCCATACCTTGCTCCTCCGCTGCACTGGAGCTGTTTGTGCTCCAGTAATTTCCCGCTCGACATCCTTTGTGACGTACTGTTTTGTGTATTAATCTTGTCTGCACTCTCATGAGAGCGTCCGCTATGTAAATGTCTTGTGTATTAGACAAGCCTCTGCCGGCGGCGCATATTTCAAGGGACAATTCTAGCGCATTTCTGCGTGCACTCAATTCTGCAAAGCAAGGAGTTCGAAAACTTGAGAGCGTTCCGAGCGAAATGTTTTAAACAGTGTCCCACACTTGATTTTTCATGGTCAGTTGGCGGAGCGCAATACTAAATGACGAACAACTTGGCGCCGTGAAAGCTGAGTGCAAGTCTAGCGTCCAATCCACGGACCAAAATGACTGAAACTCTACGAACACTGTTGAATGCTGAAAAATCTTTCAGTTGAAGAAACTCGACTATATATAGGTTTAGCGAGATCTGCACAGATAACAAAAAATAATGTTTACTGACCAATTCCGCCATAGAGTTTTTTTTTTCTCAACTTGTGGATGTGTCTCTGATGGATTTCATGAAAAGGATTCTAAAAAAACATTTTGTGGGAGTAGTGGTCAGCTTGCTCGATCATGAAAGTAGGGCCTCCAAGTTGGTCTTAAAGTTCCACATTAAGGTTTTGATTAGGGCTATTTAGCGGCGATGAGTTCACTAGCATTCCATACATTAAGGAAGCAGTATTTCTATAAGTCGTTCATCAGAGACTACTGGCCGAAATGCGGTTAGATGCTACATAAGATGTTTTTTCTCACATTACAGGTTACATATTTACGCGTACAATGCTACGTATCCGCCCTGTTGAAAAAAAAAAATTAAGCGTGTGGACGGTATTTGAAAGAGCAACACAACACGAGGACTGACTGTCAACTGACGTTTCGAGCAAAGCAAAATTAAGTTTATATACTAAAGGTTTTTCCACTCTTTCCGGCTGTTCACGAGGTGGTTCTATGGTAGTCGGCGATGTTTGTAAAAGATACCGTTTTGTGTCAAATAAATGAGCTGCAATCACGTGTTCTTAGAAATTCATGTTTGTTTGGTTACGAGCGCTTCAACTTATGCCTTTCTGTTAACTGTGCGTTTTAATTCGTCTCTACCATTTCTGTACAACTTGTTTGTTCGGGGGGGGGGGGGGGGGAGTGTTAGCATTATTGTGCAATGCGGAACTACATAATCAGGCGCGTCCTCTGTTCTTTTTGATTTTTGCTTATTTTATTAGCTCGTAATAAAATATCGGTATTGCTTTTAACAGTGAAGGCATGCTCGAAGCGGAGGATGAGCTCTCTGCGGCAGCGGCTGATGCCTCGTCTATGGCGCCTGTTGCTATGGAGACCAACATGCTGCGCTCTATGATATCCGAAGGCGACATGGACTACAGGGAGACCAACGCACTCGACTCCACGGCTGACGTGCGCCAGGTGAGAGCACCCACATTGCGCCATCTTTTGGAGCTTTGTGAAACGAATCGGCAGCACCTTTTCGCACGCAAGCACCAACGAAAGTGGTACATTCCTCACTTCATAGCCCTGTTAAAGCACAGGAATTCTGACAAGCGGTTTTAATTTGCACGGCTGCCATCAGGTGCCGCACTGTGTTGAACATCAAGAACTACTGGGTGAATTTGAAATTTTGAATGCTGGGTACACTCCACCGATTTTCTACAGCTGTAAAATCAGCTCGAACTATTTTATGCGTAAGATTTTTAGTGCGTATAGAGTAGGCCGTCTGTACCCACACGTTTGAGCAGCATCTCTTTTTGTACAAATATCCGCACTGAGTTACGGGATGTTCGCAAATGGCCAACAGGTTTCTCTAGTTGGGGGCGTCCATGGAACCTGGGCTGCACAAAGCGAATTAAATATAATCGCTGCTATCTCCGGTCCTCTCTTCGAAACGTTGGCTAGCTGAAGCTCCCTATGGACCCTTGTTAATTTTGTT
Organism: Amblyomma americanum; assembly: GCF_052857255.1. Lineage (NCBI taxonomy): Eukaryota > Metazoa > Arthropoda > Arachnida > Ixodida > Ixodidae > Amblyomma > Amblyomma americanum. Next base: position 71,578,353 of record NC_135503.1, on the reverse strand, counting down.
TTGTCACGAACGCTATCTTCCTTCCTTCTCTCCACCAAGAATTTTTATCTGATTACTTCGGCATAACTTAAATTCATCTTGCCTGCAGGTTTTCTCACGACAATGTCTGTTCCCAACAGCAAAGTGTTTTTAGAAACGGTTCTAGCCCACTGCGTTAATAGAAATCGGCCGACAGGTTTTCAAGCAGAGGAGCTCACCAGCGTCTCTCTGAGCGAAGCCATACGGCGACAATGGAAAGTTACTTACATTTCTCGAAATCTTCACAGTCTTGCAATTACTTCCTTTGCGAATATCCTAAGAAAGCTCCGTTACATTCCGTTCTAGCCGTAAGGCTTCACTAAACTGAGCGCAAGTGAGTACTTCCTTTACTGCAAACACTTTTACTTGTATAAAGCGGGCGAAAATTACAATCAAATTTACTGAGGAAACCCAGAAGAAACTTGGGAAGGTTGTAACCGACACGAATCTGATACAAAATCAACATAAGAGGCAATCCAATATTTAAAAAACGGTGTGAACGGCTGATGCAGGATAGAAGGAGTAATTACAGGTTATCATAGTTTTCTGCTCGAGTGAGGAAGTGAAATTGCTCCCCAGATAACCATATGTGAACTCGAATTGAGCAGCAGAGGCAACATTGCGTTAAGGCACGATAGTGTTTGAAATAGTCAGGCGTGACTCTCTTATTCGGGTTTCTTAGAGAGTGTTTGACCAAAAAAGGGTATTCTGGGGATATGTAAACTAAGTTTCCTTTGACTTGGTCAGCATCTGGAAGAAACCATGGACTCAGCTTAGAACAGATAACTGTGCCGAAATTTGTTATCCCGTATTGGTTAAGAACGCATCCTGCATCCTCAAATACCCGAAAATGTTCATTTTGTTTTCTGAATATGATAGAAGAATTCTAAGCAGCCCTCCTCACTGTGCGCAGATTAAATTATCTTAAATAGCGCATTTTCTCGCTTTAACGAATTTCACGCATGCCTATTTAGCAAAAAAAGGGCCTCACTTTAAAGATGTTCTTAGTTAAAAAAGAAAACCTTCGTTTTATTATAGGTATTTTCTCATTATTTTACTGCTTACCTGCAGGCTGATGAAGAAGCTGAAGAAGCGGGAGAATACTTTGCTGAGGGTGGCGAATATGGTGAGATCGGTGAATATGGTGAAGTTTTCCAAGATGGTGAAGCCGCCGATGTAGTGCCCGTCGTTGTAAGTGAATCAGTAATAGTGCCTACGAATTTTAAAATACGGTAGACAATAAATCAAGGAAAATAGTTGGAAAGCTTGATGAAAGACAAAGTGAAATGTTTTAAATTTAGAAAAAAAAAAGCTGTAAACACTTCATGCAAGAACTGTATATTGAGGTCCAATATTTGGCCAAGCATACTGTAATTTGTGTCACAGGGATCTCGGCAAAAAATTAATATTAAATGATCGTCAGCATCATAATATTAAGCAAAATAAAAAGCTGGTGTAACATTCAGATGTCGCATATTTTCCTCTGAATCTTTTAAGTTATTCACGCTTGTTTTCAGAGTTTCCTTACTAAGACTACTTTGCGCTTACACACAGGTGCCCTCATAGGCTAGCTAACTTCGAAATGTCAGCCAAAATACGGGAAATGCGTCGGAAAGACTGGGTGTCACGTAAAGCATATTCATACAAAACTAATCCTTGACGCGAAATAGCCCCGGTCACGTATTTAAAGGCAAGGTCGACGTCCCCTGCTTCTGCTTGAGACGTTCCTCTTCTCATACGCTTGCGCTGTGATTACAGAGTCACATAAAAATGATTACTTATTGTGACTCAGAACTGGAAACGCTGCCTGGGGCTTTTTACGGCACCCAATGAGTTCCCAAATGTCGGAGGATCAGGAGGGCCCTGGCCCCCATTCCCTAGGATAGTATCGCTTCAGGGATCTCTAAACGCCTCACGTAATGGACCGAGTGAGAACCCTTGACTAGGAAGCCTTAGCCATATTTCTGCGTACTCCTCAGGCTGCCATGGCCGAAGAGGCCCGTCCGGTAGAGGAAGGAGAGAGCCCAACGTCGAGTGGAACTGACACCAAGGGTAGCCCGACACCTGTGGACGAGGGTGTGGAGGTGGATAAGGAAACAGGCATAATTATGATGGCGGCCCCGCCAGCACCGGAGCCACCACCACCACCACCCCCTCCACCTCCGGTCATGGAAGCAGCCTCCTCGCCGCCTATTGCCGAGTTGATCGATGAGAAACGGCTGCTGGCTGACAAGGAAGCCGAGCAGACGGACAAGGAGATGCGTGATCTCGAGCTGACCACCGTGGAACTCTACCCTGAGAGCAGACTGGTCATGCTGCTTGCTCTGCTCCTCCTCATCTGGATCCTCTTCCTCATCATCACTGCGGCAGTGAGGCACGACTTCAGGACTACTACCACGGAGGGCACGGCATCCAGCGATCGCACCGCAGAGACACCGCCGACAGCGACAGGAGAGAGCGGATCACCTATCTGCCCTACGAGTGGCACAGTGGGCACCTCAGTAACTCCGAATGGCTCAGCCACCACCACCACAACCGAGAATCCACTGATTGGTATCTTCATCTGCTCCACAGAGTACTGCAAAAGAGAGGGCGATTACCTCAACGACCTCATCTCTCAGTCATCCAAGAAGCCATGCGAAGACTTTTACGAGCACGTGTGCGAAGGCTGGAAGAAGTCCGCGTCCGGTCTACGCGACAACCAGCCTGGCGCAGCTGTCTCTACGGATACTTTGTTGCAGAAGGCTATGGAAGACCAGCTGCTGTATTACATCATGAACTCGACGCAGGCGGATGTGATGCCTGCGCGTGCCTTGTACGAGCGCTGCATAAACCGGGCCGAAGCGGACGCGGCCCTTCTTGAAGCAAAGGAGCTGTTCCGACGGTGGGGGTCTGAGTGGCCCCGCACCGGCACCGGTGGTACGTCCACGGATGTGTGGCTGTTCGCTGCCAAACTCTTGCGATTTTTGGGAGTGCCTTCGCTCGTGGGCGTCGAGATTGGCCTTGAACCGCGCAACTTGGACGAGACTATAATCGAGGTGGGTCCGCCTAAGGTCATCTTCTTCTCTAAGGACGTGTCCGAAGCGCGCGTAGTGGCTCTTTTCACCGACGCGGCGCAGTCCGCTGCCCAAGCGTTGAACCCTCAGGATGCCAACGTCCCGAAATCAACGGCCAATGACGTCTCAACCGCGCTGACGGCGCTCGCTCCCCTCCATCTGGACGACCTCGGAACATCACCTTTAGACTTCGAGGTTGACAGCCTCAGCTCCCTCGGCAAAGGTGTGCAGGTGTTCCTGGGCGCTGTCTTCGAAAACATCGCCGTTCTCGACGCGAGCAAGCGTATCATGATGCACCGGGGACGTCTGGCACGGCGAGATCTCGACGCAACCGTGGACAAGGTGGAAGCACGGGCCATGTTGAACTACCTGGGCTTGCTCGCTATAGTGGCGCTCTCACCATTTCTGCCTGAGAGCCTCGCGTCTCTCCGCGTGCTTCACTCTGTGCATTCTATCGGCCGTGCCCAGACTCCGACCAACGAACAGCTGTGCATGCGTGCCGCCAGCCAAGCGTTCCCAGCCAGCGTCGCCAAGGCGTCCGAGATTGTGCACAAGGATGTGAGGCGGTCTGTGTGGCTGTCGCAGCTGGAGACGCTCTTCTTGGACTTCGTCAACAACGTGACGTGGATGGACAATCTCACCTCGCTGCTGGTGAAGTACAAGTTGCGGCATCATCGCATGGCAAGATTTTTTCCGGCCTGGCCCCTGGAGGATTGTAAGCCAGCCGAAGTTAGCGGGAAAGCCAAGGGTTTGGGCGCCTTTCTAGACGCAGTAAGCTACCGTCAACTGCAAGAACTTCAGCAGGTAGGCTTTAATTTTCAGCACACTTACAGTATAAGGAGGATGCACTTATGAATTCGATTTAGAGTCAGCGAGAACACTCCCTCTCTGGGATGGATGTTAACGGGAATTGGAGGGCAGCGGAACAGGTCAACAGGACAGTTGAGCTGTTTTTCGTCTTTGCTGCTGGAGCAGGACAAATCTTTCTTGAACTGAAAATCTCTGAAAAATATCTATATTTTCTTTTGTAACTGTATGGCCGCTCTAAGGTCGATGGTAATCGGTAATGACACCTTAGCAGCCGCACGAAGCGGCCTTTAACCAACGTCGTAATCGGCAATCTACGCTTTATAGAACGTTCCATTGCATTCACTTACCCTATAGATTACAAAATAGAAAAGACTCAGCGACCGCTGATTTCTTTTCGTCCTTTTAAGAATTGCGCATTGATGCGCGTGTTTTAATCGTTCGCATGGACGCGCTATGTCAATACTGCGCAGTCGAGCTCGACTCGCGTCTCTCTGGAGATAAACTTGTAGTGCTGGACAATATCGTCCAGCAAAAGTTGAAGCGCCCACCAGAAATTACGCTGTGCAAGCCGCATGACCAATCCTACTGTGTACTTCCTTATCTTACTTGGCACGCAGTACGGCAGGAAGCCTTTCAAGCCGAGCACGGGCTCTCCTCTGGCCGTGTGGGCACGGTACCGGCTCTGCCTGCAGCTGTTGCAGATACCGGTGGGCCTGGTCAACGGCTCGGTGCCCACTAACGGCACCGTCTTCGCGCTGCACCTGTCCCGCTTCGCCGTGCGCCTATACGCCGGGTTGGCTCAGTTGCTGTACGAGGGCACCCTTTACGAATTGGAGATACCGCTGTACTTCACCGAGGACGCGGAGCGAACGTTGGACCAGCTGATCGACTGCCTGCTTTCAGACGCGAGGAGCCTATTTCCGAGCGGCCTCGAAGCGGACCGTGTGCGGAACGCTCTGCTTGAGCAGGTGAGCTTTCTTTGTTGAAAAAAAAAATGGTTTTGAGGAAACGAAACGGCCCAGTAGCTGTCTTACTTCTTGGCGTACAGCCATGTGGGGAGTGGCGAAAGATGGACTGAGAGAAGGAATATAGAAAGGGTCACAGTAGGGAATGTTTTTAGATCCCTTCGGAATAATTTTGGCCATTTTGGGTTCTTGCTCATGCATTGAACTCGGCTTCAGCAGCCACGTTTTAAAGTAGGCGAAACGCAAAATATACCCGTGTGATAGGCGATGTGGGGATTTAAAAATTTCCAGGTGGTTGAAAATTGTCCACTCCTCTCAACTAAAGCGCCTGCTTTTTTCTTCTTTAACTTCCGCCTTCCTCCCTTCTTTCAAGGCTCGGTTGATGTGTCCATCGAGGAGTGAGACAGTTATTGGGCCTTTCATTCCCTCAAAAACCAATTTTTTTTGTAGTGCAGGGCTGAGTAATTTTTTAACTACGTGGGGCTCTTCAACGGGCACTGACGTCGCACAGCACACTTGCGCCGTTTGAAATTCGCTTTCCATGAAACGCGGCCGCGGCGGCCGCGATTTTATCCCGCGTCTTCTTACACAGCAGCAGAGTTCTGTAAGCACTGAATCACTGGCGCTGGCACTTAAGAACGATGAGAAAAATACCCCTCAAAGCAGGCCCTCCAGACAAGGGTGCCGAGCTATTTTCATGACACTAACCCCACGTACCACAAGTAGGTATTATCATGGCATCGTGGCGAAATGCCTTGTACCTGCTAGTGCGACATCGTTGGTTGCTAGTAGACTGTGGCCTTTTACGCAGTGTAACGGCGGCTGCACACTGACAACATATTGAAGTGTTCCTTCTATGTGGTAGACGGAAAATTAAGGTAGCCTTGTTCATTCAAATGCAATTTACAAAGACTATAAGCATTTTTTAAATGAAACTTAATGAGGGGAATTATCTGCACCGACACTGGCGTGGTAGTACCTCGTAATAATTAAAAAAAAACTTTGACTACCTGGTTACTACCGTGTGATGTGAGATTATCTGAGAGGTGCTCGCGATGGCGAATGCGCCGTTCGCCGCGCCGCACGCTGTCTGCAGAAGCGCTAACAGCGCCAACGTTATTTCGCGCCGGTGCTCACCGAGGCTGCCACTTCCATCTGCTTCTTGTTTGTCTGTAGTATTACACCAATAGCGCCCACTCCTCAGAACCGATAAACGTGCTCTTTAACAGCTACCGCTGCAAAACACTCAAATTCTCCTTGTTCCCAAGGGCAACACCGCCAACGTGGGCCTGATGAACCATGCATGAAAATGAGAGAGAGAGAGAGAGACAGAGAGAGAGAGTATGGTTATTGGCAATCACAAAGTGAACAAGAGAGGGGAACTCAGGGTGTTTGTAAAGAAAAACACCTTGAAACTTTACCCCCGCTTGTTCACTTTGAAGATCATAAAAGAAAATGTGAGATCTGTGGTCATGAGGTCTACGGGAATTCGAGTGAGGGTGAGCTGAATGAACCTTAGATTGTGTGTGTTAAATCTGTATTGCTTTTGCTTCGTCATCGCGGCGAAGAGCAGGAAGTCGAGCTATTAGTCGTAAAACAGCTACGTGTTACCGTGTCACACATGTGGGAGCAGAAGCGCAGTTCGTGCTCTGCACCCCGACCTTTTCTCGCTCTTTGTTGCACATATTCAGCCATCGACCAGACTAGAAGAAAGTTAATTGCTTTCTTTTTTGTCCACGCAGGGATGCGTAATGAGAACGTATTGCAGAATTTTCTCCATACTACAGTACAGCCACCTGTAAATAATTGATGTTTTTTTTTATAGATGCGCTCATACATGGTTAGTCCCATGCGTTTAGGGCGAACTGACTCCGATCCTTTGGTCGTCATAGGTGTCAACACACATGACTCAACATAAGCAGAGGTGAAGCATAAGAGAGGTGAAGATTGTTGGAAAGTGTTGAGGAAATGAGTAACCAGTGCAGGTTGATAAATTCCGCGCTAAAAGAAAAAACTTCGAGTGTGGCTTTGGCATTGATGTCCTACCATTTGGGCGTCCTATAGCCAGGAAAGATTCATATATAACTGCGGAGATGGAAACTTGAAAACACGGGCTACTATTAATTTTGATCTGCTTCCTCGTTAAGGCTGAACCTCTATATAGCTGCTTTAAACTTAGACCGCAAGGAACCTCCTGAATATAGCGTGCTTCGGAAAAGGGAGTGCGATCTGCAAAGTGTGCCCGTCCGCCGGCCTCCTCGATTTTGATTAACGACCGATCGGCTTGGAAATTAGTGAGGAACTGAAAAAAGAAAGAAGGAAGATCGCGAAGGACAGGTGGCATATAGAAGACCACAGATGGCAGCGGCTTTCTTCAAGCTCTGTTACTTAATACCATTGTAAGTCCTCTCGTTCGTCTCATGCGTACCCCTTCTATAAAACAGTTGCTTGTTGAGCGGAATAGAGATTCAGAACTAATGCAAATGTAGAGCGGGATTTCCGCTCTACATTTCTCTCCATCCCTTCATTTCTTCTTGGATAATATTTCTGGAAGCTTTATTGGCTGATGCAGTAGATGAAAAAATTTTGTAATTCAGAGCCCGGCAAGCCTGCTCGAGAAATAAAATTCTTGCATGACGTGCGGCGGAGCAAGATTTAATTAATGATACATAAGGCAAATGCTCAGGACGATTCCTTTTTCTTTTCTTTTTTCAGTAGGGTGTGGCAACCGACACATAGGTTACCGGACGTATCTGTGCAGTTATATCCTAAAGGATATCTTTGAGCACTTAGCCTACCTTCATGTTGCTTTCAAGGCTGTGTTAACGCAGAGAAAGGAATTATCGCATTGCTTAGCACTCTTATGGAAACATTTTTATGCCTAACCAAGCCGCTGCCTTCGGCTCAGCCGATCCGCGACCCGAAGAACCGACAGCTTAAGGAGCAGAGACTGGCTTATTTCCGTTTTTTAACGAAAACAGAACTACAGCAACCTTACGGTTAGAAGAACACAACGCGGGGTACCGGGCGAGCATTAGAAGGGCGTAGGGAGCCCAGAAGGTTAGCGCAGCAATGAAAGCTCAGCAAACAACGCTGTACAACCTCAAAACAAAAAAAATCGCCTTATGCGTTGGTAATGCGGTAGGATTAGCAGCTGCTGATTCCTTTAGCAGAAGCTATGTTACTTGCGGTTTGGTGGTGTTACTGCGCTCCAGCCGAGGGGGATTATCCGCTGTGGTGACATCTTTTCTCTTTGGCCAATGGGAACTGTCCGGTCTGTTCATATCACTTTTCTCTGGCCAATGGGAGAATTTTATGACATACGACACATCTTGGCCTTATGAGGCTTATAATGCCTTCGCATTTAAAAACCCCTAGCCTACTCCCCGCTCCCTCCTTATCACGAAGCCCTGTGTTCGAGCTGTGAGGGTGTAAGGCCCTCACCCAAGGGCCCTTGATGTATCTATAATAAATAAATAAAACTACTGAGCATTGCTTCGACGGCTCTGATCTGTGGGCATGCTCAGTGCAGCACGTATGCCGTTCTGTCAGGAGTTTTAAAGTCCGGCCTACACCACGTGGTGCAGTGAAAGGCCTGGTGACTTATAAACGTAATGGTCTGAGCACTGCTAGCATTAACGACGTCCTGCTAGAAGACTTGAAGAAAACAAAAAAATATCCAGTTCTAGATTGCTATCAAAAACTATGAACAACAGGGCATTCTCGGTACCAGACAAAAGCGAGAGCTAACAGTTCTCTACGCTGAAAAAAGCAACTCGAGCCACCCCGGATTTTGAAACTTTTTGTTGAATAACCCGATTGGTTCCAGTATTTAAACTCTAAACATCGCACTCTATATCTACTCTGCCCCCTTCCTCTCAACTGAATAAATGAAAATAGAATTCAATAACGAATAATTGCAAAATTTAAAGTAAAAAAATAAATATAAAGATAAATTAAAATCTTAAGATACAAATAAAACCGAAAAGGAAGGTCCCATGCCTGCATATTATTCTCTTACGCTGAAATGCTCTAATGTTCTCCGGTCTTACCGAGACATGGCCTGTTCCTGCACTACTGCCGCCTATTTGCCTCATTCATCAACATCATTATAGCGAGGTGGGATTAAGCAACTAAAAAACCTCAGTGGTGACCTAGTGGTTTGAGCATCGGCCTCGCATTTGGCAGGTGCGGTGTTCGATCCCCAGTGCCGCCGGGTACCCACCGGTGGTACAATGGATACAAGCTTTCTGTTGCCTGGTGCTCGGCTTATTTGGGGTGAAGTGCTTGGGAAATGGGTCTCTGACGCCACCTTGTGCAATGAAAAACTACCTTGCACCATGACAATGTTTGGCCAAAGCTGCCCTTGCGCCATAAAAATTCATCATGATCTTTAACTGACTAAATGACATTGAAATTCGCAGCGTCATTGCTGGTCACCTTGTAAACTTCCTTTCTTTTTATCAATATGTTCTCTGGCCCTACTCGAAGGTCCTGGCTCTGCAACTGGGCTTCATGGCCTTCCGGCAGCTGCTGGGCCTTCGGCGCATCTGGCGCCACGACTTCCAGCTGCTGACGCTGCCCAACGTCACCTCGGACCAGCTCTTCTTCATCTACTACGCGCTCGACCACTGCGAGCTGAGCGACGCCGTTTACGTGTCGCACCAGTTCGAGGCACAGCGCCTCCTGCCGGCGGCTGTGCGCGTCAACGCGGCGCTACGCCAGTCTGAGCGGTTCGCGCATACCTTCAGCTGCGAGCCCGGCTCGAAGATGGCGGCCCGGGAGCGCTGCCGGCTCTTCCGCTAGGGGCGGGACGGGCTCAAGGGCCCGAGGGCCGGGCTAACCGCGCATCTGGTGCACACCTCTGTCTTGAATGTCTGCGAATTCCCGAACATGCTGGACGCACTATCCATTAGGACTTTTGCTTTCTATACATAGAATATTTATTCACACGTTTGTTTAATGATTTGACCCCCCCGTCATGAGTGGTTATCAATTGGGATCCATTAGGTATTTTCGTTTTTGCACGGAGAATTAAGAGACTAACGTGTGTAATCTGTTTCTGCATAATTATCCTGCTCACTACTGTCATATGACCATCATTAGGCTTTGCAACGTAATGCCCACTAGTTGTCAACGAGCGGAAAACAAACAGGAAATATAATGACCACACACAGAAAACAAAGAGAAAGTTGTCATTACTCACGTGACAAATTAGTAGAAGTTTTTGCGCAAAATCTCGAGCAGGCTCACGAAGTGCACGAGACAGCGCGGGGAACGGTAGAAAACGTATTCGTATTTTTCCCTGGCTGAACTCGCGTCATGGTACGCAATCAGTTTTACTCGATCTGTTGAGTAATGACGACAGTCAGTTTTTGCTAGTAATATACTTAAATTTCAGTGACAGAACTTAGTAGGGAAACTTCTGGGTACGGTGTACACGCAGGACATGTTTGTTTTGATATTGGAACGGCGCTGACCGTGTCAACTGCACGGGGAGGATCTGACATTAGTATCTCTGCTCATATATGGCCTCTGTACTCTTGGTTCTTGTTTCAGCGCCACAAGTTCAACTCATTATTTTGTTATGCGCAAGAGTGCTCAGAACCTGGACTGATAAGTCTCGACTTGCCCATGGACTTACGAGCTTTCCCAGCGTAACGCGTTGTGCACACCCTTACAGAATTCTGTGTTCGTTGACGAATCTTTAAATTTGTTTGGCGAGTGGTGTGCGAAAAAAACAGGCACTGTATAAGAAAGATGCTGGTCTAGTGGCATGCAACAAAGTGCTCCGTTGTAGTTAAGATTCTTTTTAATAAGCGCCAAAATGAACCTGGGTCAAATGGAACAAGTGGTCGTGATTTGATCTTGCGGGCCTCTAGTTGGTTGAATTATTTTCTGCGCAGGCAAGTATAACGTCTACTAACTGGGAACCTTGCATTTCTGTCTGTCCCTAGAATTCTTAGCGTGCGCCCTAACTTTGTGCTTTGAGTACAGTAATAGACGCAGCACAGTTTTTTTTTTAATTTAACGGGGAGAGAAGAGAGAAAGGTACCATGCAGTTTGACTCGGGCCATTCGAAACATATAAAAGGAAGCGCAGTACATTCTTATGCTCCATAGAATATATATAAAAAAAGCCTTGCTAGCATGAAGTTTAAAGATTGCCGTAATGTAGAAATAAACAGGTTGCAAGAAAGCAGCTTTCGTAGCGGAATGCTGTCTTCGAAGGCAGAAAAGATGCTTCAGGCTTGGACAAGAAAGCAAGACTCGATAGCGTGCGTGTGTAAGCCTTCCGTTTTTACTCATAGCGAAATGTTAATGCAATAAGCGTGAAGGTATTGGGGCGCTTTTTAGCTTAGCGTTGTGCTACAGAGGACAGTTGACAACCCCTCCACCCTCCACCGCGCCCTTTCCGATGGAAAAAGAATCAAACTGCAAAAGAATGCGAGATAGTACAACAGAGCAAGGTTCTGAAAGAAATATCAGATGTTTCAAATAAGTATTTCTGCAATTTTGTAGCGAAAGCTACATTGGCCACGACGCAGTTTCGCTCTGCTCGCAGTCCCACCGTGGTCTCACCGCACCACGTGACTGGTCACATGACCAATTGCGTGACGAACCACGTGACCAGCCACGGCGCCGCACCGCCGGCAGCTGCTCCGCACCATGTGACCGACCACGTGGCCAACCACGCGGTTGGTGGCGGGAGCCACTGAAACCCCCGCACACTCGCTTAATAGCAAAAAAAAAACCCAGTGTCGAGGCCGGGATTCGAACCAGGGCCTTTGGAATTTGAGGCGGAGGCGCTAGCACTCCGCCACGATGGCTTTTTTTGTCTTCAATGCCTGTTTTGACAGTCTACAACAGATCACAAACATGTTCTGCGCAGCACTCTCAAACACCAAGAGCGGACATGCGTTTCACTCACGTGAGAAAATCAAAACTGTTTCCAGGGACACAACTCTAATCTCCAAAACATAGCTCGTTGTACACTTCACGCATCTTAAATATGTTTTCTTTGAAGTAATCTCGGGGGCTCAAGGTTTAATCATGAATAATGGCGCATCTAGTGAATGCACGTGTTTCATATAGTACTTCTTCCGAACCAGATGTCGCCGCGCTTTCGCTGCGTATATCCTGACCTTACAGAGACAGGCCATCATCAATTTTTTTGAAATAGGCTTTTTGAGTTATAACTTTTTGTTCGACATAGCATTGCGATCGGTGTAGCGCATCGGACGTGTTAAGTAGTCTAGCATTAAAGTTAGGTTTTTCATTCTTATAAATTTGGCGAGTGCTCTATTTTGATATTATGTTAACTATTAAACTGTGAAACAAATATTGAGCCAACTTTTTAACTATTGCAGTTGGTAACCTTATTTATTCAGAGGTGTAAGTAATATTCACATTTTTTTTTAGAATTTAGAAAACGCAGTTGCTCTCTGCGCTGTTGCCCAAGTAACTTTAGCCATTTCAACGAGTTACGTGCACAGGAAAAGTTGCTTTGCCTGCAAGCTTCTCGAAAGAGAAATGTATATTGGCGCGAACATAGCTAAAATTTGTTTTGCCACAGCGCCAACGGTAGCCGTGTTTTCGTAAATGTAAAACTGATATGGATATTACTTATGATGGGCTACACACAGCTCTGAAGAAATAAGGAGGCTAACAATAATGCTTAAACAGTTAATTACTCAATATTATTTACCCAACCTACTAGTTCGCATGTCTTAGCTGTATGTATTCTGATGCACTACACCGCTTACAATGCTACGCTGAAAAAAGCGCTCTTCTAAGACAAAAAAAGCTCTTTTTAAAAATTGCAGAGCATCTGCGGCGGACCGTTTTATCTAGAATGCATAGAACATATGATGCGAAACGTGACGCACAAGGTAAACTAGCGCTTTCGCACTAATAGTGCGTGTTTGAAAAACAGTACAGAATCAAGATGAAGTGGGCCCTCAAAGCCCTCATGCTTTTGCCGACGTTATTGCCCCGTTCACCAACCAAAGCTGGACTTCCGGGTGTGAGCTGTACATCACGCCCTCCCAGTCCTCAGTAGTTGCGTTTTGATTCTCGCAATATCTGGATTGTTCTGGAATGTCCACGCCATATAATATAAGTTAGCTACTTCGCCGCAGATGGTTCAGCGCGGATCGAAGTATTTACCCGCCGCGGTGGCTCAGTGGTTAGGGCGCTCCGCGGCTACTGTTCTAAACAAACCGCGGCGGCCGCGTTTCGATGGAGGCGAAACGCAGAAGACGCCCGTGTGCTGTGCGATGTCAGTGCACGTTAAATATCCCCGGGTGGTCGATATTATTCCGGAGCCCTCCACTACGGCACCTCTTTCTTCCTTTCTTCTCTAATAATGCCTGGGAAGACGACGTAGAGGAAGTGCCTGGGTCGTGCGCGCACTTTTGTTTTTTCTCTCCGCTTTCCTGACTTCACTCCAATTTATCCGGCTGAATTGTTAGCAGTAACCTTAGCCTTACAAAAATTAGAAACTACCGTTTCCCAGGTCGTGGTTATGACAGACTCTCTGTCCATTTTCTCTTCCTTATCCTCACCCACTGAGTCTCGCTCATTACGCCTCTTTAATTTCCTGATTCCGCTCCATCTAAATTCGGTAAGGTTGCTTTGGGTACCAGGGCACATGGGCTTTCACTTAAATGAGGTTGCAGATTCCTTAGCAAGGGCCTCTTTCTGCGGCCAAATTATTGCTCTCCTGCCAACCTGTGCATATACAGCTGCGGCGAGGTTTCGCAGCTACACATTATTTCAGGAATTTGCTGCCTCGGCTTTTACATTATCTCCTGAATATCAACATCTGCTACATCCTTGTAGTAGCAAAGAATGGCGCTCGCGCAGACTAGAGGTCTCTTTTACGCGTTTGCGATGCCGGGTTCCTCTGCTAAATTTATACCCTCACAGATGTGGCCTGGCGGTTTCCCCACTGTGCCCTTTTTGTGCTGAACCTGAGACAACAGATGACCTCCTGCTGTTCTGCCGCCCCTTCTATTTTTTGAGGAGGCACGTATTGCAAATTTCGTTTCACCAGCTGGGTTTGCCTGCGTTCTTCGCGGTTGTTCTTTGCATTGGCGCTTCTTGGCTTGGACGAAGCGAGAGGAGTGTGCGCTCTTCTGTGCAGAATTTTCTTCAAGAAACGCAGTGACTCCTATTCTGAGTTTTTTTTCTTCCATCCCGCTCTCAGTCAGTACGAAATTGAAACATTAGAGGCGTTGTATACGATTATGCACATTAACCCATTGCCCCATCTTCGATCTCCAACTTAACAGGACACCTTCCTGTCTTTTCGTCTTCCACTCTGTCAGCCTATATACTATTACTACTCTTTTTTCCTTCAAAATGCTCCTGTTTCCAGCAATTAACTTCCTGTGTCTTGGTCACTCCCCAGTAGTGGGTATATGCCAGCTTTATTTGAGGCAACCAACCAACTTTTGTCCGGCGCTCTCTGGAACCTGTGCTCTGTGCCCTGGACGCCCTTGCGTCTAACTAGCCTTCAGGCAACATAACCTCTTTTCTCAGTCCTGGGTGTCCTCATGAAGGTAAACAAAAATTTTGAAACCGTAAGTCCAACAGTTCTTTCTCTACAAGCTTTATGCTTTATGTTGTTGGCGGCTATGCCTTCAGTAAACAATCAACAACATTGTATCGTCTGACGCATATTTAGGCAAGTGCATATGCGGTGAAATGCATACTGAAATCAAAACTAAAAATAAAATCACGGTGAGACTCGAGAAAGCTGAGAGTTGTTTGGCCGCTGGCAACAGGTAGATGCTTTTAATAGAGCAACCGACTTGAAAGGGAATTTAGAATGCCTTTAAACTTACGAAATCCTTTAAAAAGGTCACTACATGGGATCACTCTGTCTTGCTATGATACACAGGCTGCAGAAATGATTTGTTTTTTTTTTGTTGTTGTTGAAATGCCGTAATTGACAGGCACAGATATGAATGATAATCTAAGAGGCCCTTGAAGAGGACATTGCAGCTCGTAGGGTTTCGAAGCATTAATGCGGGGATAATTCCGTCTCCCTATTAAATCCCCCCCTTACCACTAACATCATCATACCTAGCATCGAATTTACGTTAGAATGAACGAATATTATCCTGCTTTTCTAAATCTTACCTTCTTTTTCCTGTCATTTAGTGGCGGTCGTAGCGAATACCATTGTGGGAACTCTGGCCTGAATGGACATGGATGAATGTTCGAAGGAGGCAAAAGCCGAAATTAGGCTTCAAATTCGATGGATACTTCACAGATTTTAAAAAAAAATGACGTGAAGACGCTCACTTTCGGTGCAGTGGATGGCTGTGAACGCCACTGAACAATGAAATATCCGGCTCTCGGAAACATCCTTAACCTGTAAACGTTTCTTAATGTGTGCATAGTTCTTATATATTACCTCTCTCCCTATCCTCTCTTCCTGTCCCCTCGCCTCTTTCATTTCATTTCTCCATTCGGCCTGCTATCTTTTATTTCCGCTGCCCCAGCTCAGGTGCTTCAGCATCGATGGCCGATTCAGGGGCTAGCAAAAATCTTTTCCTTCCTTTTAATTATTATTTTAATAAAACCACTTACTTCTACTACATCCTTTAATCCGGCTCTTCAAGAGCCGGATCAAAGGATGCTTCGGCTTCTCAAATGTATGTCAAGAATGTAATATCCGGATCTTGTAGAGCCGGAAATTACATTTTTCGAGTACATTTGAGGAGCCGAAGCATCCTTGAATGAAATGCGGTTGTCCAGGATCTCCGGAACGGAAGCGAGCGAGAGAAGGCTTGTCCAAGCGAACGCTTTAGGGTGACGGCGCGAAATCCGAGCAGGCGCTCCGGCGCAGCTTTTAGTTTTTAATGCGCCAGCCCTAAGGCTTCCAAATTAAAAAAAAAAAACCGTTGCATGTTCGAGTGTCTGAAGCCAGGTGTACCTGCAGAAATAAAATAAATATGGCCGCAACTGCGCCGTGCCTGAATTCCGAACCCGCTGTGGTGCGGACACATCAGCTTCGCTGGTCACTGCACGACAGCACTACGCTACCACCGCAACCAATCACCCCTCATGTTTAACTACCACTTTCTCGGGCTGTGCCTTACATGTTGTCGTCCCCATCAAATTCCACCCCTGCGCAGTGGACCCTGAACACGACACTATTGCAGTGACCTCTTAAGATGAGTTAAGAGGTCCAAAAATTTTCGAGTGCGCAACCACTATGGTCCGCAATAATCGATTTCACCGATCTTTGCCTGAAGCCGGGCCTTGAACTCTAACCTCGAACCGCAGGGGAAATGAAACGCGACGTTCTAGCACACACACTTCGCGTTTGGTCAAGCAAGCTAAATCGACTGCAATTTTTTTGTTTCATTTTGCTCGGCGAAGAACTCAGACATGTGAAAATATGCCGTGTCTTCAGAAAAAGACAATGCACATGTGCAGTAAAATAGATCGAAGAAATAAATGCACCATTAAACACATGATGCTTTTTAGTATACCGTGCCCATACTTTAAATTTTCTACTTTAAATAATTTTCTCCTTGGAATAGGGAGTGCTGAGCGTAAAAGTACCTGTAGTGCGTAGAAGCACTTCTTAAAGGGGCAGTAGTAAAAGGTTGTTGCGACCCCATAGGTTGCAAGAGCTCGTAAATATATTACGACAGGTGAAGATTTTGTTTTGAAATGAGCCAAATCCACTTGAATGGAAAACCGAGGAAAAAAAAAACGAAGGTTTGCTATACGTTCAATCCGTAGCGCTATCCAATACGTTATACACGATATGCTTTAAACGCTTTGCAACTATACATCACAACCTAATGATAGGTTATGCAAATAATTTGGTCAATAGCAGGCTGTAAACTTTAGATTTGACTCTTTTTGATGTGAAAACTTGAATATGATAAAGTTTCGCTAAGAAAACTTCATTTCTACAATTGTTTTAAAGCTCTGTGTATGGAAAGTATGCTTAAAAATGATTGTGCTGTGAATACAACAGAGAAACAATTCCGACATTCGTTGTGTGCACTCAGGGGCACGGCTGTGCTTCAACATATCAAGTAAAGGCGAATGGCAGGCTTCTGTCATAAGCGCTGAATTGACAGCCTTCATTTATTTTGTTCACACTTTGCCAGCGGGTGAGTAAACTATCTGGAATGTATGAATTTCTGAAATATTTTTTAATTCATGGTAGCGTTCTAAATTAATGAATGGTAGCGATATGGCAGACGTGTACTACATCACGCAAAATGGCAGGACAACGCATTGTCGTTGCCTGTCTGCCTCTGCCATTTCGCTTGTGATAATGAATTGCAATGAGCCAGTACCAACCAGCTCAACTAGCCACTTTAACGTTCACCACAGCAGAGGCCATCATTGCTTTATCGGCGACGAGGCTAATCATCCCATCGTTATCCTCGTCTTATCGGTTCATATCTTCCGCCGATGTCTTCCGATGGATCGCGTGCTGTCAGCAAGGCAAAAAATATGAGCGCGCATCCACCGTGGCAGTTGCTGTATCCTTTGTTCTCCGACGCTCAGGCGCTGCAGCGTCCGCTTTGTCTCTTGAAGGAAGGTAATTCTCAAACATACACTAGAAATGTATTAGTAGACACTGTAAACACTTGTCGTATTGTTTACAGAAGGCATTCAGAGGCCTCTATTGGAAACACCTGGGGATAAGAGTGAATTGAGAATGTCTTAATAATTAGCGATTCGCTATGACATTGCCACATTAGTTGGGGGGGGGGGGGGTAGGCATCTCACACATGCTCCGTCCAACAAAGCTTTTGTGAGATGCCCACCCCGCACAAGCTTTGGTGGATGGAGCAAGTCACGAATCAGCTCCTCCACGTCCCCTTCAAGCGGCTCCAACCTCTCCGAAGACAATACTCCCTTCAAAAAAGAAAACCTTCGGCCCGCCACACGAGCACTTCTCCCCCCGTGTGGCACCGACCTCCCTGGCGGCCTTGAGTGCTGGAAAGAGGCCTTGCTTCGAAGGTTATGCCTCCGTGTCGCCCTCAGCCCAGCGGTGACCTGGTCGTGTCCGGCACAGTACCATGCTCCTTTCGGTGACTCCTGCCCATTCTCTCCCGCTTCTGTATGCGAGGTGGACACTAGATACTTGCTTTGGAACTGCCCCTCTTTGCGTGCTATCCGGCAGAAACACGTGCTCTGGTGCGGACCCTCCCAAGTCGTCCACCAGATGTAGAAAAATGAATATTTGCGCCGCATCACAGGACATTGCTGGACTTCCTTTGAGAGTCCACTCTGTGTCTATATTTATAAATAATACTTTATGCCAGCAGTCACACTGTCGCAAAAAAATGTAAACTGCAAAACATGATCAATAAGCAAGACAGGAGGAGCAGTACTGTGAGTTTAAAAATTAATAGGGAGCAAACCAAAGTATAGTTCAACAATCTCGGAGGAGAACGGCAGTTTACAATTGGTGCAAATATTACTACAACGCCAATCCTATGAACTTTTCCCGCCGTCTAAGATGCATTTGTTTTTTTCTTTCTCTTGGGTGGTGTGGGGTGGAGGGGTGTGAAATTGTGGATTAGGCACACATTTAAACACCATAAACCGCCGAATTACTTTTTATTGCTTATAAATGTTCCTTCTTGATGACACGCCTGCGCGCGCAAGACAGGAGTAACGTTATGCAAAATTAACAAGGCTTGCTAACGGCTTCGAACTACGTGGCTTAATGTATTAAGCGGAGCATATACTCAGTATTAGCAGCTGCATTTTATTCTCACAAAAGCTTTATACAGTGCGTTCGTTGTCGAAATCACGGCGTTGGTGTCAGCGCTCGTTGATTTTAGGGTGCGAAATATAGATAACAAATATTCCGTTAAGGATAATCTGTAGTTGTATAATATTAGTACACGTGAGCAAGAACAACCTCAGCCTGAACCTCATCGTCGTACTGAAAGACGAAATCCGACGCGTACGCCTTTGCGCTAAAGAAAAAATGTTGAAATCTGTGTGTTCGGGCCGGGTGGGCGGTTTAGGGGGGGGGAGAGGAACTAAACTCTGGGGCATACAGACGGAGAAATTTGCCAATTTATTTTGCTCGGGCTGGACAGGAAGGAA
The DNA here is from genome assembly GCF_052857255.1 of Amblyomma americanum. NCBI lineage: Eukaryota > Metazoa > Arthropoda > Arachnida > Ixodida > Ixodidae > Amblyomma > Amblyomma americanum. Next base: position 71,559,396 of record NC_135503.1, on the reverse strand, counting down.
GGCCGCCTAAACGGAATTCGCACAAGGCGCGCGAGGTTTAGGACGTCTATGACATCAATTGACATAATGACGAGTCAGCAGAGTTCCCAACATTGAAGACGTCAGTGCGGGCAAATTATATAAATAGACTTGATATGGAAGAATAAATTTTCGCTGGTAGCTATTTGGGCAACTAGCAGGCGTCGCATGTGCGTCGTTAATGGGCAGGTTGCTTATGGTGGCACTGCATGTATGCCTGCACTGTGCAGAGAGCCGACGCCGCTGGAGGGCAAGAACAACAGCGTCCGTTTTTTTTTTTTTGCCGGGTGGTCGTGTTGGTTTAAGGATCTTCGCACATTCCCCTGATGGGCACTTCAGGAAGGAGGCTGCTGGTCGGGCGAATCCAAACAGCGGCTTAATGCGAAAGTAAACTGCACCGCTAAGAAGTCTCGCTGTAAGAGAACGCCAAGCGAAGAACGCTGGCAGCAAAAGGTGGTCTTCTGGCTTATGTGGCGCTGGCGTTGAGCGTGCATTATCGCATGAAGGCGAACAGAGTGCTCTCTGTAAAGGCCCGCGCCTGTTTCTGTCATATTGTCGTATACGTTCAGACGGTGGCGTGCCCACCCTGCGGGACGCGAATTTAACTGTGTGGTGGTGTGCACTGCACTTCGTTTCCAATTCCTGAAAGGCTATTCGGCTTCGCAAGCCTTTTCTGAATTATGTAATCGTTTGACGACGCATGGGAAGGAAAGGGGTTGCCAGCTCTACTATGGAATCCGTCAGAACGACTGCCTATCTGATCCTGAGGGCTCCCTTGGTGCCCACATTTTTCGCATTCATTTGCCAAGCTTGCAGCATAATATCTGGAAACGACAAACATCTCGCACTTGATCCACAGTATGGGGCCTAGGTATGTTGCGCATTTGGTGGACATATTCTAAGAAAGCAGGACCAGCGCATCGTACTGAATTCTTCACGCATGTCGCCTAATTCGCGAAAACCTTCATGGTTCTTCAAAAAATTAACCAACTAGCCCGAGAAAGTCTTTTGGTGGAAGAGCCGCAGTAGAAGCACAACATCAAAGAAGCAGCACAGCAGTAACATATATATTATCAGAAATATCTAGGTGTTAGCTTTTCGAGGAAGAAAACAGGTAAGACTTACTGGTCATTAAGCCAGTTATGTCAAATCTCAAACTTTCCAAAATTTTAAAAAAGTCAAAACTTTAACCAATACGTATCATATTCAAATCGTAAATATACATTTGTAGCTGGCCTGTACCAATCACCCTTAAGCTTTTTTTATTAAAACATAATGGTCATCCCCCATCCCGCTGCCAACCTAAATAATTCTGATTATCCTGGCTTTGTGGCAGGGCGGATATATGCATGCGATGAATCGAGGATGACGTTTAAACCTCCGGATACTGAGGAAAAGACTTGACGAGTACGCTGCAAAGGAGCGGAACTTTGGAGAGGCGGCTACGTGCACTTTTAGGCTATCAGGTTTAGCTTTAACGCGCGCAGAGAACCTGAAGAGAGAAGCGAGACAGTCTCGGAAGGTTTGTAATGATATGAGCAGCAGCGGGAAGCTAGGCGCGGCTCTCTCGTCGTTACTGCGTTGCAGTGCCTCGACGAAGGTCATAAAGCTCGCTCTGTGCGCTGGCCTGGCCCTCGTGACATCCAACTCAAAAAGGGAAAGACATTTAAGCTGCAGCAATGGCTTAGTGGTCGAATACCTCAGTGGAGGGTATGGATACCTTCCGCCATGAACGCCGATTACAGATTGTGTGCTGTTGTGGTACAACCCCAACCTTCGGCCAGATTACGGGAAATATATGTCGAAATATATATGTCGACGGAAATATATGTCACACACACACACACACACACACACACACACACACACACACACACACACACACACACACACACACACACACACACACACACACACACACACACACACACACACACACACACACACACACACACACACACACACACACACACACACACACACACACACACACACACACACACACACACACACACACACACACACACACACACACACACACACACACACACACACACACACACACACACACACACACACACACACACACACACACACACACACACACACACACACACACACACACGCACACACACACACACACACACACGCACACACACACACACACACGCACACACACACACACACGCACACACACACACACACACACACACACACACACACACACACACACACACACACACACACACACACACACACACACACACACACACACACACACACACACACACACACACACACACACACACACACACACACACGCACACACACGCACACACACACACACGCACGCACGCACACACACACACACGCACGCACGCACGCACGCACAGAGAGAGAGAGAGAGAGAGAGGAGAGATGAGAACGAAACAGAGCGCCGCAAGTTTCTGAGCTATGCTTATGCGTACGACTTGATATGAGAATATGTTCCTTGCGCCGGCGCTGGCTGACTGTATGTGGTTTCTGTAAATTAAAAGAGTTGTGAAGGCGCTCTGTCCCGTTCTATTCTCTTGCGTGTGTATGTGTGCGTGTGTGTGTGTTTGTTTGGTTCTGGCGCCTTTAAATTAAACTGACAGAAGGACAGCAGGCCATGAAAAATGTGTTAAGCTCAAGTAATGAACGACGTTTCAACAGCAACCAGTGCAGTCTACCGGCTTGTAATTCTCCGAGAGGCTGAGCTGAACACAACCCTGACCCCTCATCGGCAGTACCGAAGGAAAGCGCAAAATCGAAAGCATTTTCGCAGCTGTCCTCAAAGACTCGGCAAGCCGGAATACATACATAAATTGATTTGTTTGACTTAATACATACATTTATGATATGTAATCCGGGGTGTAGGCCTCATCAGGAGGAATTCTTAGTTTACCTCCTCTACAGTCTCCTCAGGGGACATAGTATAAAATATGCGCAAAGAAACACATTTCTTCTTATGCACACGTCGCACGACGTTCTCGTTTCATACGTTGTCCTGGAGGGCTGGCTCGCCAGTCGCTACAACACACTGCTGGGGCATCACACCCACCATTGGGTAGGTGACAGTTTTGAGGGGTTGACATGTAAATGCACACTGTGTTGTTTTCCGCACAGCATCAGGTATTCCTCAGATAACATACATACATTGTACTCCTACATGAATATGATGCCATATGAGACAGCACAAAGGTTGTGAAGGACGCTTATGACGCTATTCTTCTCATGCAAAGCTCGTTCGAGTTAATGAACTCAGGGTGACGTATTAAAAATATTTGATGCACGAGAATCAAAATATTTTGTGAATAATCTCTGAACGCATTTGGCTACATCGTTCACCCATTCTATTTTTTCCAGTATTAAAACATGTCAGGCAGTCTGTCAGAAAGCCCCCAGATGTCGCGGGAGTCGTTTTTATGTTTGTTATTCCAAGCACCCGCCAACGTAAGTAAAACGTATTAAGAATGAAAATTGCTTGTTTGTTTACTTCTCCATATTTGCCGACAGCGGCTATTTTTCGCAGATCAGTGCGGCCTCTGGCGACTGGAGACTATTCCTTCAGTTGCAATAACATCAAAACAGGCGGTTCAGTGACTCGCTCACCGTAATCTGTTCTGATTGCCTTTGGTAGCTAATAAACCTGCCCACCATACGACGCTTTTTTTTCATACCTTTTTTCATACCACGACATGGCAACGTGATGTCGGCTCAGTGAGGATGAACGCGAGAAATAGGGCATAAGGGCTGTTTTTTCACTACGGAATCGACGGCTCAGTCGAGTGGCTGACGCGTTGAAGGCAGTCAATTACAAGTGAGGCTCAGAAAGACCTGTCGACCCCTTCGTGTTGTCGCATATGCGGCCATGTTAGGTATTTCTAGTCCCCGTGTGCCTCCAGCTGATCCCTCGAGCCTACAAATGACGGCTGAAGCCGAGTGAACTACACTCATCCTCAGGTCTTTGGGCAGATCCACGGCTCCTACTGTACTCAAAGGCCATAAACTTAGTGTTGTTAGCCGTATAAGTGCTAATGCCTGTGCAGCAGCACTTGGGAGCCATATAGTCGAGGCGCATACCTTAGCATGATCTGGGTGCCACTTTGACTATCTACAGTTTTAGCCTATTGGGGTGGTATATTTGTGAAATTTTATGATAATGACTACGGTCATTGGAAGTGTGCGAACCAGTGCAACAAAAGAAGAAAATGATTCTTTCTTCTTTTGTTGCACTGGTTCGCACACTTCCAATGACCGTAGTCATTATCATAAAATTTCACAAATATACCACCCCAATAGGCTAAAACTGTAGATAGTCAAAGTGGCACCCAGATCATGCTAAGGTGCAACAAAAGAAGAAAATGATTCTTCGACGAGTCTATGATTTAAGATTGAAATACACGTCAAAGTTGCAACTTAAAGACGTTCCGGCGTCTATATATGGCCAAAACATGAGCAGCGTTTGCTGCTATTAGGGCATTGTCAGAGTTTTTCACGACGTTCCTTTCACGTCAATTATATATTTGGCATCGTCTAGTCTTGCCGCACAAGATGCTGACGTCAATTACACCTTGGTGTTACAGGTTCACTTGACTACTGCATTCTCTGCAGCACAGAGCTCATGTCACTGTTGGCGACTTCCACACGAGAAGACCAAGCTTGAGGGAGCAATACATGGCAACCTTCGAAGATACACACACTTGATGAACAACGTCGTTCACACTGCCTTTTCTTCCCTTGCCTTGCACTGCTGTCTGTCGCGAATCTGCTCGCATCGTTTGTTCTGATAGCATGCAACGACAAGCATCTGTACGTTGGTTGTCTTTGCACGATGCCAGAACCAACAAAGGATACCAATTTTACCCAACAGAAAACAATTCTCAGCTACTTACATCCCACGCACGTACAATAAGTTTCATTCTCACCAGCTCTAAAACGCCCAGTACCAGACAGCCAATGCGACCTCTTGTCTGATACGTGGCGACTGCCCCGGCAATGAACGTATTACGCAACAACGTATAGGGCTCATTCGGTCGAAAAGCCGCCGGTGTAGTAGTCTGCTCCGCGTGTTGGAAATAATTGGGTGCCGCGTAAAAAAATTCGTATCATGGTAATTTGCGGTTCAAGTGATTAATGATTGAAGTGTGATAGGAGATGAGGAGTTAATGAAATAATTATAAACGAATAATTAAATACATGAAAAAGTAAAAAAAAAAATGGAAAAAGGGGTTCCAAAGATATAAAACTGCTCAGAATGAAAAAGCCAATATTTGATGATGGTAACGAAGAAAATTTAGAGTGTCTAAGCGATCAAACAAATAATTGAAACAATTGAAAAAAATAAAAAAACATTGCGTTCAAAGGTGCTTCCAACGGGCAAGGCGTCGCGTTGAACGGTCGATGGCGTTCCGTGGACTCCTTGGCAGAGCTGCAACACGCTGTCGCGTTCCACTCTTAAAAGCGAAGCTTAAGCGTCCTCCAATTTTGGTCGTGCCCTCGCGCCACTTGATAGCATGCATGGAAGGTTTAACGTCCCGAAGTTGCACGGGGGTCTGTGAGAGACGCTGTATTGCAAGGTTCGAGATTAATCCCGACCACTTGGAATTCTTCAATGTGCACTGACGTCGCAAATAACTCGGGCGGTTTCACTTTCTGCCTTCATAGTAATGCGGACTCCATGGCCAGGATTCCGCCCCGCCACCAAGTGCTCAGTAGAACAACGCCTTAGCCACTGCGATAGCGTGGCAGAGAGGAGCTAAACACCATGCGCACGACACCCTCAGCAGTCTCCCCAGCACAGTGCCACCTATTCCTGAAAGAAACAGGTCGCTTCATCGACTGAACCCCTCTGCATGCACAGAGAAGACGTTGGCTTCAACAAACGGCTTTAGTTCGAGTTGACAGAGACATCAGGCACACATACATTACTGATGCATTCATCAGCCAGCGCACTTTAATTGCCATTGTTTCTATAAATATGCGTTTTATGTGAGATATGAGGATAACGTTTCTTATAGAAACTTGACCGGCTTTAAACCCTACCTGAGGAAACAGCGGCAGGCACAATACACAAAGAAAAACGTATAGTTGGCTTAAGCTTAAGCCATCAAACAGAAGTGCAATTGAATAAAACATAAAGTATATAAGCTAAGCACCAAAACCTACTTGCGGTATATCCCTCAAACGGTGCCTTCACTGCCTTTTTTTTATAGGCACGGGGCGAGGAGGACGAGGTCTTACCAATCGCCAGTAGTAGTGGTAGTAGTGAAAACTTTTGTCCAGCAGAGAAAGGCAACTCTTTCCCGCACCCGCAGCACGGGGCCGGCGGGGCAGGGGGTGCCGCTTTAGATGCTCGGTGCCCTCTTCAGCCATTTGGACGAGCAAGAGCTGTAGGTTAGCGTCCGAGCTGCGCAGCAAGGCCTCCCAGATTTATGCCCCCCCCCCCCCCCCCCCCCCCACCCCCCCCTTCCACCTATCCCTCCTGGCCTCGGGGAACATGTGGTTCGTCATAACCGGTTGCGGATATCTATAGGTTTGCAGTCGCCTCCACACGACTGCCTGTCTGTTGTTTAATTTAGTGTCTGGCGGGGGTACCAGTCCACGATCCAATCTATAATGCTGCGTGATCTCCCCATATTTTAGCGTGCGTACGCCGTTCCCTTGGTCGTCGTGGGGCCCCGTTGCTTCTCGGCGGTAAAGATCTTGAGCCAGCTCATGGTCCGCCTCGTTTCCGAGGAAGGCTGCGTGCGCCGGAGTCCACATTATTTGAATTTTTCTATCCAAATTTCTCTGGCCTAGAATTCTGGCCGCTAAGACGGGGGTCCTTCTCTTGGTAAAATTTTGGATGGCAGTTTATCTGTCACTGATGGCAAATTTCGCTTCCGTTTCTACGCAAGCGAACACCATCGCAATTTCCTCGGCATTGTGTATGCTCCGGCCGCGCAAAGTGGCGGCTGTCATGGTATTGCCTTGGCCGCTGACGACCGTCGCCACCGTTAAACCGCCGCCACCCCCCGCAACGTCTACATAGGCCACCTCGCTTTCCGAAATTGGGCCGATTTTAATTTCTAATGCTTTGCATCGTTCTTGTCGCCTTTCTTTGTTGTGCTGCATGTTTTCGGTGGAGGGGGGAGGGGGTTGAGAGATTTTTCCTGACGCCTCTGTCGACATCCTCTTTTTGCGTGGGTTCCTTATCCGGATATATTCTAACCTTGAAGAAAATGGCTCTTCGTGTCTCCGTGGAGCTGAGTCTCTCAATCTGAGAAATTCACGCCGCTTCCGCTAGTTCTGCCCATGTGTTGTGAACCACCAGAGCCATCGGACTCTCTGTGGATGTGTACATGGACAGTCCCAGCGCTCTTTTAACGTATATTCTCATTAAATAATCAATGTTTTCAATTTCCGCCGCTTTCAGATCTATAGGTACAGGAACGCGGCATGAAACGCAAGCGTTGCAACCTGCGTCTCTTAGGACACTCAGTAGCGTTTCACAATAGGCGTGCACCATTTCGTCGTGCAGTTCGCTGATTCAACTCTCTTTCCACCTGCCGTGTTGGCTCACTGGTTCGGGCGCTTGGCTACTGAGCAGGAGTTCCTGGGCGCCTGCACGTGTTGCAGGCGCTTTTTTTTCGTTCGTGAAGTCGGGCATGAATCGGTTCTCTGCGAGCTTTCTCTTTTTCAAACATCTACTTATGAGCCTTAGAGAAGCACCAGCATCACGCGAAGGTCATCGAAGAAGTTGAAGAAGAAACCAGCGCATCATGGCTGCAGGTAATGTCTTCGCTCGCTGCCGTTCGGGACTTTTCTTCGAATACTGCGATCATTTCTACAGTGTTTACGATTACGCACGGTTATAACGATTCATTGCGATACATTAAGGAGCGAAAATTCTCTGGTTATTCATCGGGGACTTTTGAGATCGTGGCGGTAGCATTTAGCGCTTTTAGCACCACTTTAAATGCCTTCTTGCTTTAGAAAAGTTACCGCCGTTGGGAAGCAGTCGAGCATTCATAGCGCAGCCTTCCATGGACGCTTTTAGTTTGTAATCGTAGTCGAATTATTCACAGAGCTCGGATTAGTAACCGAATACGTCGTGCCGAACCGTGCAGTCCTTAAAGAAGCTTTGAGGACAACTCCCTCCATGTTTTGTTATCAGTAAAGATTGAACCCGTAGCTCTTATCTGGATATGTCTTAAGTTTGTCTGACAGCAAAATATATTGTTACGTGACGGCGAGCCTATGAATGAGGTGAGATGAGAGATGCCTACAGAATGATTTTAATGGCAGACGGCCTGGCGCGAGCACTCCTGCCCGCGCCACTGCACAATTCGTCGTCTTCTAGTCCGTCACCCTACCCAGGGGCCGCCGGGGGATCGTCCCGATCGCGAACGAGAAGATCGGCAGTGAAGATGAAATGCTGTAGATGACGATGGGCTTGAAAAATGGTTGAATACGGAAGGGGGTGAAAGGCTTGCTGCTACGGTGTATGAGAAGATCGATGAATGAGTCCCGGTCCACGAAGCATCCGGGCCGCACGGTGCCAAGAGCCGACGGCCGATGTCCTTGGACGCACCGAACGGCAGGGGCTAGGGGGCGGTGTCCTCACGTGTGGGCAGCGTCTCGGGTCGGTCGTGTCATTCTGGTCGCGGCAACGTCGCCAGCTCCTCGTGTCTTGTGGTCCGGGTGGGGGACGGGGCTGGGGTTAGCGGCGAGGTCGGTTCAAGTCGGGTGGGCTTGGGCACAGCCGGGCGGGGCGGACCAGGTACACACGGCCGATGACCACGGCAGGCGCTCAACGCCGAAGCTCTGGAACCAGGATGGCGATGAAGGGACCCCAGCACCTCACATCAAATGCTACGTGACGGCAAGCTTATGAATGAGATGAGATGACAGATGGCTACAGAATGATTTTAATGGCGGACGGCCTGGCGCGAGCACTCCTGCTTGCGACACTGTACAGTTCGTCCTCTTCTAGTCCATAATAATATATTTATCGCTCAGAAATTTGCATCTCATAACTTTTCCGGCACTCAATTATAACGCGTGGCATAAAGACACAAAAGGGACTCCGTGATGGCCGTTTAAGTGAATGGCGGTGTAGCGTAGCCTGAGGGACCCGCAAGGAAGGCTGTTTTGACACATCACGGTTTCCCTGCGGAAAGAACCGGTGGTGATGACACCTGCATTATATATTCGCCATTTTTTTTAACGCGATGGTGTTAAGACTCTAGTTCAGCGGGTAACCCGGAGTCGTCCTGGCGTCGATGTTGCGACTTATGTGAATTGATGGTTGGCCCATGTCTGAAACGGATTAATTTTTTCAAGTAATTGATTTGACTTAAAGAAAGATTGCCATATATTTTGGTCGAAATTCGAACCTAGCTAGACGATCGGATCGCAAGCCAATCCTGATACTTAGCTTCCAGTGACTCTAATGCTACTTACTAGGCTACGTAGGCACGTTGAATTGGCGACGTATAAAGGAGGAAGGGGAGATGGGTGATGTGCGTGTGTTATGATGACTTAATTATAAGCTTAGTAATATGGTAATTAGTAGAGTGAACCGGAGACGTGCTAGTTAGTGAAATACTTATTAGAGTAAAATTATTGCATAAAGCAAAGTGCGTTCGATTACGCACGTTTAAACGGTTTACTGCGACAAATCACAGACCTCGGCTATTCATTGGCGACTGAGCTCAAAGACAAGAATGTTGACACTGTTTTGTGATAATTGTGATAAATGTGTGAATATCAATATACAGCATCAAGTGTGAGCGATGAGAAACCGCTGAGAGGAGACATTGACGCTGTCGTGTAGTACCCTTAAAAGCGGAGCTGAAGTGACCCCGTAATTTTTTTTGTTTACAACAGCTCCGTTTTCAGTGAAATTAACGTCATCGTCGCTAAAATGCGGTAATCTGTTACTCCAGGCCAACTTCAAGTCCTTCTCAGTGTCCCTTTAAGCGAGTTGGGCTGGGATACAGACAGGCCCGGTTCAGCATGGCACCCACCCCTAAAAGGATCGTTGTCTCTGTGTGTTTCGCTCCTTTATGCTCACATTTTTTCCTTTCCACAGAATTCATTGCTGACCCCGCCCCTTCGGCAGCACCAACCGTGGAAGTCGGCGATGAAGGTACCTTCACATTTTGAAGAATTCTGTTTACGAAGGTTGTGCACACCCGCCGCGGTGGCTCAGTGGTTAGGGCCCACGGCTACTGAGCTGGTGGTGGTGGTTGAAAACTCTTAATGATCAAAAAGAGAGTTTGGAAGTCCCAAGACCCCGCTACATGGCCGGTATCCTTAGTCCGGTAACCCGCACGGGTAGGCCCCGTCTCGCGCCCGCTTTACCAGAGGGCAGTCTCTCATGCCTCTCGGGTAGGGGAAGGGGAAGAGGGAAAGTGAGGATTCTGCGTACATGCCCGCACCATGAGAGTACCCGGTTATGAACCCCACCGCGGTGGCTGCGTTTCGATGGAGGCGGAACGCAAAATGCGCCCGTGTGCTGTACAATGTCTGCCTATGATGCGAGTCCTGCTTTAGTGGATAACAAGAGCATGTAGTCATGTGTGTGTGGAAAAGATGATGACGATGAATTTTTGTGGCGCAAGGGCATCAGTGGCCAACGAGCGCCACGTCACAAGGTATTTTCTTCTACTCAACGTGGAGTGACAGACCCATTTTCCAAGCATTTCACCCTAAATAAGCCGACCACAAGACCAGCCAGGGGAAAGCTTGTACGCATTGTGTCACCGGTGGGTACCCGGCGGCGCTGGGGATCGAACCCCTCACATCCCGAATGCGAGACGGGTGCTCAGACCACTAGGCCAGCTGCTGCGGTAATAGCATACAGTCAATTTCACGAAGCTTTCTAACATAAATTTGGTCTCAGTGAAATGAAGCCTTTGCCCTGCGTCATTTGAAACAGAACGAGATTGCAACTATGTTGCCGGCCTAACACGATCCGAAATTTTGTGCTCGAGGCATTGTGAGTCTGGTGCATGTCTTTCTTATTATATGGGCTTGTGTTTTCTTTCTGCTTTCATTCATATACTTGCTCTCTTCATAAGAAAATGTGAGAATGAATGCCATCCCAACACCCTCTTTTAACGATAACAAAGAAATGATTGTAATTTCATTTTTATTTCATTTCGTGATCTATCTGAGCTAAAAAAATACTACACTGCTAATTTGCGATTGATCAAGAGCACAAATAAAAAAGAATTCCTTGCGACTTTTATGCTTTCGGCGACTATTGGCATCCTTCGTAAGGAGATAATGCTGAAGCATTTGTAGTCCCATATCGAGGCACGCTCTGGTACATCGTGAACTGGCTAGGGCTTCAGAAACCAAGAAAAGCAATGCAAATTGTACAGGGTAACAAGGGCACTTTACCTGCCTCACTGCTCGTGGGCCCCGAAGGAAGAAGTGCATTTTGTGAAAAGAAAATATAAAAGGTCTCAACGCGCCTTTACCGTGAGCTAAAAATGTGAAAGAGGACGACTCGATCGAATCCTCCTTTACCCTTTATGTGCACCAAGTCTAAAGTCCACTTGGACCACAGTAATCAGCGTCATTGTCGTAATCATTTTGACAGATTCTCTTACCATTAGGTGCACGAGGTGCAGTTCCTGGTTATGCAATGCAAATACTATGTTGATAACCCCCCCCCCCCCCCCAATCTTTTATCGCTGTGCAAGGCTCAAAATACAATAAAAGCACGATATAGAGGCAGGGAGACGGTAGCGGAGGTAGGATCATTAACATGGTCTCAGTTTCGTAGAGTAGCGCCAAGGCGAACTGAGGTCCCTCTTGAACGAGATGGTAGGGTAGCGCCATTGTTTCAAGCAGCCACCATTACCTTCACTAATACATTTTCTATCTTCCAGACACCTGGAAATTCTAGACTGGTCACCGGGTCTTATCTTCGTAAAGGATGCAAATGTGTCAGACAAACAAGGACTTTGAAAACAGTCAGTCCTTCCGACTCAACATAGACGTTTTAACCTGGTGCTTTGTGAATGATGTCCTTAGCCGCTTATCAGTCATAAAACCTGACGCGTAAATTTATTCTTCGTTTTTTTTTCTCTTCTACGCTTGCGATTGGCTCAGTGCAATCCTGTGATGCATCACACGGCCAGTAGAGGTTTTTATTTTCTTTAGCAAATGGCCACAACTTCTGCGAATGCGGAAAACGAGTCTTTGTCTTGGCCGATTTCACGAGCTCTTGCACGCATGGTCACCTATTGTCTGGAGTAACGTTTGTACAAAAAAAGGAAATAACTGAGACACGGAGCAGCTGGAAAGCTTTAATTTTTTATATAGATATATGCGCCGACAGGATTTTCATCCCTTCGGGGCCGTTCTTATGCAATGAACGCCAAGCGAGCTCGGGAATGGAGTCGGCAGGGCTCCCTCATCAAACTTCCTTGCTCTGCATTGCATGGAGAAGTGTCGCTGCCTTCTCAGTATTGATGGATTATACTGGAGCTGAACGGTTGCATGCTGTCGCTACACGGGGAATACTGCGGCGAGACCTAGGCGCGAGGGCCGGGAGCTATATATAGTATGCCTGGAGGCATGGTGGCGTGTGGAGGCAGGTATCTTGGAATATTCCATCTGTGGCGTGCATTCAGAGGTATACCACAGCACCGCGGAAAGGATTAGCGAGGAGTTCCTGACCAAGATATCGGTCTTCTTCAGAGCATGAACTCCTTTCGGGGCGTCCTCTTGCATCACTTCACAAGATAACTGCTTTCCGTTGCTTGCATAACCGTATGCGCACAACTGTGCGAGGGGTTGTTTTTTGGGCAACCTATTTTCGGTGCTAGTGACATCTTTTTCATTTCGCATTTCAGCTTTGGATAAACCGGGAGAGTAAGTAGAAAGGGCGTTTCGGGCATCTTTCTCAAGCGTTTCTTTTAATCTAACGCACGATGTTCTGAATCGACAAGTAGTTGCAAGTGTACGTTACGAACAATACTGAACCCTAGAAGAGTTAGAATACATGCGAATTGCAAAGCTTGCTGTGTGATACGTGCAGAATTTTCGGGGAATAAAGCGCTGTATTGTATTAGAAAAACAAATTTTCCTCTTCATTGTGAGTTTAGGAATTTTAGCTCATAGAAATACTATCGAAGTTTTTATGTGATTTAAAGAATGCGCAACGGAAAACATTACGCGAAACCGCTACAAGTAATAAAATTAGTTGAAACATTTTGGGGATTCCTTGCTTCAGACAAACACAGAAGGCGGTAAGCAGAGTGGAGTAAACGTGAAGGAGTGGTATTATATGTGAAGCTGCACCCGTGTGCTGCATATGGAATATGTGGGACGCCACAGTGGAGGGCTTGGATCCCGCGGCCTTGTTCTTAGCAGGTGAGGGCTAGAGCCACTGAATTATTACGGCTAGTTAAGTGTAATCATAAGACTCAGAGGATAATATTCCGTGCTAGGAGTTAAGTGCTCACGTGAAATCATGGTGCGCGTGATTCCACGTGCGCCGTGCTACAGTATAACATGCTGACATGAGAACGGATTTAAAGGTACTGCAAGAACATAAGAACATGATAAAGCTGTGCGTGAGTTCCAGTGCCTTAGCATAGCACGAAGGTTCAGTTGGTCATCAGGTAAGCAGGTATGGCCTGCACATGCTTATAAAGAACGACATTTCCTTCATACTGAAGCCGGCTTTGCATATTTAAACAACAGCGATAACTTTGGACCAAAAAATTAAAACATCAATGAGAATGGTATGTAGGAAATGCGTTGGCATGTTGACTCACGTTTCGTAAGCGCTTTGTGTTGAACTGAGTTTATACAAACCAATCATATAAAGTTCTTTGTTGACCTATTGCAGTGATTAAAATCTCCTGCCGTTACGTTTGAATTGATCCGTGCTCGTCAGATGCCGCTTCATTTTCCCATTTATTCTGTCGAGCATGACTGCCACTGCCACTGCCCCCACTCCGTTTCAAAGGGGACGCTGCTATCTTCTCTCCATTCATCCATCTTTTTGCTTCAAGTTCCTGGGTGGTTTTGCGTTTGGAAGTAGATGAATGTGGATGAAGGCCACATTTGCTAAAGCACCGAGCGAGAGGCACGGATGAAAGTTTATGAAGACGACGGTATCCAAAGTACAGCGCTATAGGCTCTGGCAGTATAAGATGCAGGGCGAAAGGTTGCGCCGATGGCTGAGTGAGTGCCGTATAATATGCTAATACTATTGGGTTTATATAGCATATGGGAACGCCGAATGGTTGTTCGACATGCTGATGTTCCTGACAGAGATATTCGTGCGCTTTTTGGGGCTTCTGTTAGTGAAAAAAAGACTCCTATCTTTTTATTTTATTTAACCACCAGTGCGACGCGGCCTTCGTTCACAGGCAATGTAACACATGTGCTGTTCTCAGTCTTTTTTATTTATAAATTCGACATTTCTCAGTCGCTGTTCAGAAGATTGAGGGATTAGCTCCTAACGCGTATGCACAAATATGCTTCCCCGCCTGATTATGAACTAATGCTTCGGGTTGGGAACTAAAACAGCAGTACTTTAAGAATGTTTTTGATTTTGGTAGCAATATTGATAGCCTTGTCAGCAATTTTTTTTGGCAAAGATTTTACTTTTGGCAGCAGCGAGAGAAAACTAGTAACCTGCCCCCTGATCCGGGCCACATTTTCATTTTGTCGGATAATTGCTGCTCGTTTCTGGGATATGAGGTAATGTTAGGTTAGGGAGTAATTACGCGCTATCATCCACCTGAGGCCATTTATATCGCTAGAAAATAAAACTATAAATCTTTCTCAGAAAATCTGGTTAGGGTTAGTTGGTTCACGCGGAACTGTTAGATCTTTTGCCTGTCTTGTCTGTAAGTGTTCGTCTTCGTCGTCCTCGTCTTTTTTGCGCTGTTTCTAACACTATTCATAGAAGCTTAATTCGCAGTTCAAGGAAAATCCGTCTCTCCGGACCAGGACCAATTTTTTCTTCAAAAGCCGTAAGGCTTTCCCTTGTAGCCATTTCGCTGTATCCATGTGGATGCCACTGAATAATTACTCCCTAACCAAAATATACTGCACATTAGAAGGACTAGATGCATTGGCCTACCACGAAATGTCACACGGCCATATGAGCGTACTGGCTTTCCGTGCAAGACATTTTTAATGCGGAGAGCACGTGAGTCGGTTAACCTTATTCTCACCAACATGATCTTCTACTGCCACCATTTGTCATAAATCGGCGCTTAAGGATCGATGTTCGGTTTTCTCTATGGTTTATGGGGTTTAACATTTCATAGTTAAACAGGCTATGAGGGACACCACAGAGTAGGCCTCCGGATAACTTCGACCCCCTGGGGTTCTTTAACATATGCACTGACATTGCACAGTACACGTGTACTGTGTATTTCGCCTCCAGTAAAATGTGAGCGCCGCAGCCGGGATCGAACCCGGGTCTTTCGGGTCAGGGATCTCCTTTCGCGTTTCGTATACGTGCAGAGGCACTTGTAAGCGCTTCCGTTTGAGAGAATGGCAAGTTGTGTTCACACAAAGCAGAATGCTTACCTGACGTCAATCGAACAGATCCCATTGTTTAATCTGCAGTTGCACAGGAAATTTTGCTGTTTCCACGGGAGTAATATATTTCCGAAAGCAGAATATTGCGTCCTAAAATATTAGTGCGCCACAGAAAGGTTTACAAGCTGCATTTTTCTTTATACTAGATTAAACCGGAAATTTCAGAGTGTCCTATTGTCGTCCGGACGCTACAGGGCAACCACTTGAGTTTTTAGCTGCGCAAGGATAGTTTACAAATGACCCCGAGAGTAGCATCCTGGCTCCTTACAAAGCAGATTTACGTGCGAGAAACCAGAATCGTTAAAGTGGATGAGCATAGAGCTTGCTTAGGAAGAGAGATAACCAGAAGTTCGTGACCGGTCGGCAGGTAGACAGAAGGCGAGAAGTAGCAGGCCAGAACACAGCTCGCCTTCCTCTGAGACCGCAGAAGGAGTGTCTTGTCAGCAGATTTGAGGGCCTTTCGTTTTGATGAGATATTAAAGATTAACGCGATGGTATTATTGTGAGAGCATTAAAAGAGTCACCAGGAAAAAAAAAATGTCGTCGACCATAAGATTCGCCCATTGGCTGGAATTGATGTCACCAGGCCGGATTATTCCACTAGCTAGAGGGAAGTGGCGACACCAGGCAGGAAGTGACGTCATTGCCGGTGGAGGCATCAACAGCTTCTAATCCATCGCCAAGGATAAGGAAACAACTCAGGAGAGGCGGTTACGTCATATTCTTTGAAGCCGGTTCCACCCTGCGTCCCCCCTACTTGGCCGCCGTCTCAGCGTACTTGCACATGCACAGCAGGCACTGCAGCAGACAACGCTGCTGCGCCCAGCGTTACTATTAGCTATGCCGGCGGCCAAATGCTCCCAGTAGTCCTTGTAAAACCTCGTGACCTCCGGCGCACTTTCTGACGTGCAGCTTGAATAACGAGGGCCTGTCCTGAGTTTTCCCTCCTCCGTGTCCATCACCAACACAAAAGTCCATTAGATATCTCTGATTTTTTTTGTAGTGGGGGATGGTGGAAGGGTGAGTGCTTGAGGAGGGAGCAACGTCTATGGAAGACAAGCCCGTTGCACATTTTCTGGCCCTTTCCTCCGTAGACCCACACCGGGCGTTTTCATGGCAGTCTGTGCATTGACAGTGGCTGTGGTCCTCGCCGCCGTGGTGGTAGGCGTCCTGTTGGCGATTGGTAAGTGGCGAGCACTGATGGACTCGCCAGATGCGACGGACTGTACATCGTTGCGATTAGTAGACTAGTGTCTGTTTAGCGCGGCGCCCGCATTGACGCACTATGCTACTCGCCGTGTAGCACGGCCTTTTAAGGAGGACGGCACTTTTTACCACAGACTTTGCATTACGGTTTAAAATATTTTTGAGTGTCACATGCACCTGCGGTCAGTTTAGCTTAATGGAGTATTAACGTTTAAATAGCCTACACTTGTGAAAGTGACATATGACAGCCCCATAATTGTGTTTGTTGTCGGCATGTTTCATATCGAATCTAAGCGCCACATACGTGACACACACGTACATTGCGGACAAAACATTCCAAATTCCGCAACATCCGCAAATTTTTAAGATCATATGACCTCCATATTCTGAAAATTTCGCATGAGTGACTCCTGCATACCTTACTGAAGCATTTCGAAGTAAGGTAGAAATAATTCAATAATATCCACCCATGCGCAACCATATGGCTACAAAGTAAAACGCAGAGAAAAGCCTGGGCCGGTATGTGTTTCTTTTTTTTTTCAACTTAGAAGATTCAGTTAAAGATGTACAGCTTTCGTCTCTAGCTGTGTGGCTTGGCTTGGGTGAATGCTAATGAGTTTATTTCTTTATTATAAATTTTCTTCGCCTTGGGGGATTCTACTAATACACATTGGACTGAAAAGTTTGTAATGAGGTACTCGTATGTAATGACTGCACAGGAAAGCATAGAGGAAAGCCCGTATTTTATGAGGGATTCATATGGATCGTTTCAGTAGAGTATGCAGCAGTTATATCAGCAAAAGCGTGCGAAAGAACGCTGTAATTTTCAGAGGATGCAGTTTTGTTGTCTCAGGGGATGCTACCCTGAAAACGGTAGCATATCCTTGTTTCTGTGTTGTTAACTTAGAAGGTCCTGTGTAAAAGTTGGTAAGTTTGTGAATTACGCAAACAATGAGTTGTACCGGTTTTTAAAACTATGTGCTATAACATCATTACATTTGTCATTAATTCCACCACTATAATCGTCATCATCATGAACATGTTTTCCATCTCATCGCATTTCACTACTGTTTTGTCACTGCTGTACATATACATCGTTATCAGTGACTTGATCTTTGGGTTTCGGAAGTTTGACTTGAGTTCTTTTTTAAATCCAGCAACAAAATATTATCCTTCAGTAAAAGGCGCCAAGTTCACGAAGGTTCTCTTATTATTACGAAAATGCTTTGCCACGCGTTCATTAGCTACTGGTCCGGTGAGCGCCACGGTCGTAGCCAAAAGAAACCAAAGCAGCGAGTATTTAGTTTCAGGCATACAAGGCGCATGCCAAATCATACAGATTACGAAACCATGAATAAATATCCATGAGTAAAATTCATTGTTTCGCTACTGTATTCAGCTAACCTGTCCAAGATCTGGAGAACACAGAACATCCAATTTCGATGCATGGACCCTGCGGGCAGTTTCGGAACCGGTTTTATGACAGATTTCGGGATGCTGTTTTCGTGAACACAACCTTCTCTTAGCCTTGTAAATATGGCCGTAGGTAATGGCTTGCACTAACAACTTTGTTAACGTTGATAACGTGCAAAGTAGGTTTTGTCTCCAGAGCACTTTGAAGATAAAAAAGTTTGTGGACGAAAGCGCATCGTTTTTCCTGCACCGAATTCAACATCATTTGGTGTTTTGAGCATCTAACCGCCACTTACCGCTCTGCCACTTTTATTCGTCAACTATTGTTTATCCTTCGCGACAAAACAGAACACTCCAAGCGATGAAATTATTTAGAAATGATTAGTATAGTTGCCGTTCTTTTAGTGATTTCACAGGTAAGTAAGAAAAATCTGCGCCGAAAATGCCAGGCACGTTATGCCGTGGAAATGTGCAGTGCATTCATAAATGTTTATTATTGCAGATGCACCATTGTTACTAGATATTAACCATCTTTTTTTCCGCTGAACTGTAAGATTCAGCGGATCCTGTTTCTTTCGCCAATGCGAGAGCCATTGCTGACGCTGATCAGTGCTATTCAATTAAAAAAAATGTCAAAAATACCACGACAGCTGCTCATATACTCATAATTCGAAGCGAGTACAGAATATTGCATTAAAAATTACATGCAGAAATGTGAACGTTCTTAATTTTTTATGCTTGAAAAATATCTGAATTTGAAAGAACTTGGAACAACATTATAGAAGGTTGTTTTTTTTTCCATTGCCTGCACCGAACTGCATTGAATTCAGTAATAACTCCGAAATTGGCCAACAAATTCCTCTGCAAAGTACTGAAAATGAGAGACACCTGTAATTCACGTTCATATTTGAAACAGTGCAAAGGACGGGACAAAAGGAAAGAGGCATCTTGTGTCCTGTCTTTTGCGCTGTTTCAAATATGAACGTTGACCAACAAGCTCAATTCGCAACACTTGTACCTGTAACTACAAATAATAGGCGTTAGCTTAACGTTGCTTAAAAAAACAAAGAACTAAATCGTCCAGTTGCAATGGCAAAGTAAAACCAAATTTCACTCTCTCATCTTTCTGTATCGCGCAGCACTCGAGCTGTTTCTATTCTTTTCTGTTAGCCCTGAACACGTAAGTATACATTTGCGGTCGATATCACACTAGAGCACTGTTTTGTTTTCTGACAATGTGGAGAATCACATGTCGCTTCGGCACAATATGCAGGGAGACGCCCGCCCGCCTGCCCGGCAGCCAGGACAGGACTATTGGGATAGTTCGTGGTTCACGCCCTTTTCCTTCACACCATCGCTCAGCCCTCTTGTCTCATCGATCCTGCCATCAGTTTCTTTTATCGAGAGTGCGATGGTCTTTACGCTGCACGAAGCGGATGACGAAACAACGAGGACCATGTGTCGTGACCGGTGGTTGGGTACACCGACTAACACGAAGACGTTCCCGGTGGAAGACGTGGTTCGGTGGACGAAGATTTCTAGGTGGTGTTGTTAGGAAGTATTCACAGAATCCGCACAGGCAGACAAGTAGTGGCTTTACGATTGCGTATATGGACGAACAAAGTTAACCCACATACCTAGGTTCTGTTCTTTTTGTTTTTGCCGCATTATGAAAACTTTAGTAAAGTCGAGTACATACGTTATTTTGTGCCCAGTGCTCCCACGCGCTGCGGTCTGGCGATAGTTACTTTGAGATGCCTGTTGTACTTAATTATATTTTATATCTATTTGGTGTATTTCAACGAGTAGTTATTCGCCGAGTCATGGTCACAACAAACTGTAACCCTCTTTAGACGTGAAAATAAATACTGCGGCCTGTGTCGAGTTCAATGACAAATTTTCCTGCCTAATTTTTACTAGGGCCTTTTGTTTTCGGCTGTTCTTTTTTCGGCATTCAGCGGGTAAAATTAAGCCATATTTTTGTTCAGCTCAGTCTGGTAGTGATCGGCATATTCATAGAAATGTTTTTTAATGCAGCCTTTTCCCGGATATTTTTTCCAGGAAAAATACTACTACCCTTCTTTTTTTGCGAACGTATAGGTCGCTCTATTTATCGGCCACTAGTTTTCTAAACAATCCAGAAATGGCATACTGCGCCAACTATTTGATTTCTATGCCTGACACTTCTTTAATTTCATTTCTTTTGCATATATTTTGCTGCCTACCTTGTCATCCCAGTATGAACCCCATCGATGAATGTGCTAGACCTGCCCGCCTGTGTACGCTGCGAAAACATTCGTTCAACAGTACATTACAAAGAATCGCGATTATTTTCCTTGTTTAAATGCAGTCATGCTCGGCACTTACTTCCCAACTTCCCAACGAGCCAGCTGGGAAACTATAATAGGACTACCATAACGCAGAAATCTACTCTAATTTTGTTTTTCCTACTATCAATAAAGCGACGCAATACTCCTTGTACCAGTGGGATTTATCCAGTAACTGATAGCGAGCGCATAGCGTGGCATTGCTTTTGCGTACATCGAAGAGTGGGGAAAATACAGATTGAATCGAATCTGAATAGAATCGCTGAATAGAATAAATTAACGCGGTAGCGTTAATGCTCCCGTTCTGCAGAGAACCTGGCGACGTCGGCGCCATCCGTGCGAGAAAATGCGGATTGGTCGAAAAAGTAGGGACGTCGCAGGTGAAGGGGCACACTTGAAAAATAATCAAACATGTTACAAATTTTGAATATAGGTCGCAAAAGGAGCAAAACATCATTGTGACATGTAATAATGTAAAGTAAATTATTTGCACTGAAAATATAACTGGAGGGGGGGATAAGATGGGACTCGAGCCATTGACCCTTCGATCCTGAGTGAGACTCGCTGAGAGGCCACGTTAGTTCGACTTAGTTAAACGGCGGCCTTCTGCTTCTTGCACGACGTCCGTGTCTGCAAAGTGAAATGTCAAGAGGACCCCAGCCCGCTGAAGGCAGCCAATAACACTATCGCGTCATAGCCTTAAGGCGAAGCTTAAGTGTCCCCTTAATTTTTTTTCTTTCGCCTCTAGTCTCTCGTTGTTAAGATGAATGTCAATAAATGCTTTCCTATCTACTAATTTTTCTGCACTAAAATCCGCAAAAAACGGCATGGACAGGTCTGCTGTACCCGCCGCGGTGGCTCAGTGGTTACGGCGCTCGGCTACTGATCCGGATTACCCGGGTTTGAACCCGGGTGCGGCGGCCGCGTTTCGATGGAGGCGAAAGGCAAAGGCGCTCATGTGCTTTGCGATGCCAGTGCACGTTAAATATCCCCAGGTGGTCAAAATTATTCCGGAGCCTTTCGCTAAGGCATCTCTTTCTTCCTTTCTTCACTCAGTCCCTCCTTTCTCTTCCCTTACGGTGAGGTAAGGTGTCCGTGAGATGATAGGTACTGCGCCATTCCATTTCCCCAAAAACCAATTTTTCAGGTCTGCTGCCAAGGTTGCATCATCGCATTTGGGACAAAACAGCAACACTTATGCGCCCGCGACTGGTGCTGCAGAGTGTCTCAATGCCAGCGCATGCCTCGCCCAAACCCTATGCGGCGATAAAGCACCTGAATGTGCGATGCCTGCTGCCTTCTATACCACTGAAAAATGACACTGCTAAATGTTCCCAGTGAGCAGAGTTTTGCAAGAGGATTGGATTAGATTGTAAACCATTTATTGCGTCGAGAGCAGGTTGCAGGAGACATACTAGATGGGCGCTAGCCCATGGCTGGCGGCGACCTCTTTGGCCCGCTCGATTGTCTGTACTTAAATCTTGGGGCCCGAGCTGACCAGCACGACCTCCCACCGCTCGGGTGAAAGGAGCCGTATCAACTCCGGCGGAAACGCCAAGAGGGAACGCAAGAGGAAACGCCAAGTACCATTTATCAGGAGTTGATGGTGTTCGTCGTCGGCGTGGTAGAAGGTAAAAATGATTGATGAGGTCTGAACCTTGGCCTCTGCCCTTCCCGCCAGGAGTGGAAAAAAGAAGTTGGTGACAAATGAGTATTCGTAGCAACTGCATCTTACATTTGCCGCAGCCCTTGCCCGATCGACCTCCAAGTAGGCGAAATGAGCGCGGTTCATAGTCACCGCCATGCAGACTCTGCTGACGGAAGTGACTGCAATTAGTGCCTCTTTCATTCTTTCTTCGAGTTCTCGAACGAAAGCAGAGTGCTGGGTGTCTGAGCTCCATTCTTAGCCAACTATGGAACGCACTCGCCTATTGAGTGCATTCAATGCTGTCTTCAGCACTGGCGTGATTCCCGAGGCCTGGCGCATTGCCGCTGTCATTCCTGCCTATAAAAAGGGCAAACCGGCCTCAAACTTGAGCTCGTATAGGCCTGTCTCCTTAACCTCCGTTCCTGGAAAATTAGTGGAGGCCTTGGCACTCAAACGGCTGCAATAGGTAGCCGAGGCCACGCATGCCCTGTCGCCTGAGCAGAGCGGATTCCGCAGCTGCCGTTCGACAGCTGACTGCATCACTGAGGCCGTGGCCTTTCTCGAGCATGCCAAACTCGTTAGTGTGCCTACCTCGTCCTCCAAGATGTGAAAAGGGCATTTGATCACCTCTCCCACGAATCCATCCCTGCCGCGGTCCGCTTTCTTGGAGCTGCGGGCAACCTATATCGCTACGTCTATGCCTTCTTGAGCGATCGCTCCTTCCGAGTTAAAGCGGGCAACGTTCTCAGCTCAGCGCGCCCCCTGACCTCCGGAGTCCCACAGAGCAGCGTTTTGAGCCCTTTTTTCTTTAACCTTTTCATGGCACATCTTCCGCGCTGCATTACCTCCGTCTTCGCGCCCGTACGTGTCTGTGTATACGCGGACGGTGTGGCCCTCTTCTGGCCAGGTTCCACACTTCGCGGCTGCGCAGTTCGCGTTGAACTACAGGGCGCGCTGGAAATGGTCAGTCTGTTCCTTTCCACTGTCGGCCTCTTCCTGTCCCCAGGCAAAACAGAAGGGGGGGGCAATGATATTTCACCCTCGCACTTCTGCATGGAGCCTCATCCCCCCTCCATCCATAGGAGGCGTCTCGTTTTCCGTGAAGCCATCTGCCGAATATCTGGGGCTAATCATTGACACTCAACTGACGTGGCGCCCTGCTGTTGCCTGCCTCAAAAATCAGGCCAAAAGGGTTGCATCGGCTGTTAGCCGTCTCCTGAACAAAGAAGAGGGCTGCTCTCCCCTCCTCGCTATGCCCTTTTATAACGGCATAGCGGTGGCCAGGTTTCTATATGCCCTCCCGTATATCAACGTAGGCCCGCACCTCTGGCGCTCTATTGATACAGGTCAGCGCAATGCGATCCGGCAATTTCTTCGGCTGCCGCATTCCTCGCATGTTGCAGCGACATACGCTGAGGCAGCAGCATGGCCAGTCTCTCTTCTCTCGGAGCGAGCGGCTCTCAACACAGTGGAGCGTTTTTACTGTGCTTCGGGTATTGCCCGCCTATGTCTCGTCCTCATGAAGCGTCTCACTCCCGTATGGGGCGCTCTGTTCAGCAGTTCGACACCTGCATCGCCAGCCCTCCTCCGCGCCCACCTCTGTGCGCTTCCGCCACCACTTCATTCCGTTCCGAATTAGTTTGAAACTCAGCGAAATCCAATCTAAGAGCTCCACTCCCATCTGCGTCATGCGGCAGGAGGCTTCTTTTTGCATTCATGAGGAGCTCAGAGAGAAAACTCTGGTCTTCACAGATGGGTCTATATCTAGTGACGGCACGTCTGCACGACAACATGCTACATTCCAGTAAGGGGTTACACTGCGCAATGCCGCCTGCCTGTGTGAGCCACTTCCACCATGGCTGAACTTGCTCCGCTTCAGTTAGCGTCTGATGCGCTACTTGAGGGCTCCTTTTTATCCTCTGTCGCAATCCACTGTGACTCCAGAGCCGCTTTAATGCAGCTACAGACACAAGAGAATCAACTCACAGTAGTTCGATCACCTGCCTCTACGTTCCGCTCCATTTCGGATCGTGACAAAGCCCCCTGTTTTCAATGGATCCCCTCCCACGTGGGAATTTCTGGCAACGAACGCCTTGACGAGGTCGCTTGGAAAGCGCATGATGGAAACGTGTCTGTGACTAACGCGGCCACTCCATTCGATGTGGCATGTATGACCATTCACAAGAGAGTCCTCGCTTCGCACCCGGATCTCCGTTTTGCGTCAGGAAATCCTCCTGGATCTCTCCACTCCTTGAGGTTGGGAATCAGAGAGCGTGGAATCCTTCTCCGCATGCGCATAGGGTGTTCAGGAGAGCAAGCTGCCGGGCTAGTTCGTGATGCATGTTGTAAACTTGGAAGCGCAAAATGCCGGACGACGGACAGAGTAAGGGAACACAAAAAACAAAAAAAAAACAAAAAAAAACCAGGTTCACGAGCGCTCGTGAAGCTGTTTTTTGTGTTCCCTTACTCTGTCCGTCGTCCGGTGTTTTGCGCTTCCAAGTTTACAGCATAGGGTGTGTGTGGACGGCAGAACGTCTCCACCGTCTTCGAGGCAATGAATCCCTATTGTGCCAACACTGCGGCACACAGGCGTCCTCTCTCACCTCTTCTTAGAGTGCCCCTCTTTCGATGGGTCGAGAGAAAAAGTTCGGCAAGGCTTTCGCTATATAGGATTGCCCTCCACCTCTATGGAAAACCTTTTGTTCCCTCAGGGATCTAGCGACGGAATTCGGCGCGCTTTCCAGCTCCTTTTCGATTTCGTTGACACCGAACACATCCGTGCTCGCCTCTAGAGAAGAGCTGTTTTCTCCCCGCGCGCACTTTGGTTCCCGCATCGCCCAGAGCGGTTCCTACGCATCCTCCAGCAAGCGCACCTTCGGGAGCGCCTCTAGCAAACTACAACAACAAAGTTTGGCTCCGGCAGGCCCAGCATCACCGGGCTGGCCCACAGCGCCTTACTCCCTACGTCCTCCTCGGCTCCTCTCCTCGTCTGACCCTCTTTCCCCACTCACCACTTTCTAATCCGCCCAACCCCCCCGCGGCGCAGGGACCATTTCCAGCCAGTGAGAGAGATCAGTGCACGCGCCGCGCCCCGAATTTCCTCTTCCCACACAAGAACCACTTCTCTCTAACGCGCCTCGAAGAAAAGTTTTCCTAATTGGCGTGCCCGGCTAGCATGAAATCGAGGCTGGAACAGCGCGCGCTGTAAGCCCGGTATACCTTTTCCCGAGAGGGCTGAATTTCGAAACCGGGTGTTGGTTAAAGGCTGCAGCATTGCACAAGGAACGCCGCAAGACGAACCACGTGACAGAAGCAGCTTTGAGAAATGCCGCGTGGCATATGTAGTTTCCGACTTCAATTAAAAAAAAAGCTATAAACGTGCTCCCAATAATTTGAAAAAAAAAATCGATTTCCACCGAAAAGACGTCAGTATCATTCATATCTATGCCACAGTTGCGGATAACTTTTACGATTTACAAAGCCCAGAGCGAGAATAAACAAAAATTCAAGGGGCACTTTGTTGACTTCAAATGCGGTGAGGCGAAAGCCTTTAGCACGGTGTTGCTGCTTGTGTCACTAATGTGTGGTTAAA
Source organism: Amblyomma americanum (assembly GCF_052857255.1). Lineage (NCBI taxonomy): Eukaryota > Metazoa > Arthropoda > Arachnida > Ixodida > Ixodidae > Amblyomma > Amblyomma americanum. Next base: position 71,533,601 of record NC_135503.1, on the reverse strand, counting down.
ATATTGATTAAGTACACAATTGTTTTGTGAATATTAAATGCTGGAGACACTGGAGGGCGTTTGGGAGGCATCCATCTCATTCGACACCTTTCCGCAAACATACTCCAGCGTGCTTACGCTGGACAAGGACACCTGCATATGCGTTGGCAGGAAGTAGCGCAGTCGTTAGCATGCACGGCTGTGGAACGGAAGGACAGTGGTTTGGATTCCGGCGTGCACAAGGATTTTTTTCTTATCGAGTTAACGTCATTTGATTGGCAGATTTCACTGACGGACGGAAGATGGACAACGATGAGCCATTAAAGGCTTTCGCCTTAAATGCGGAAGAGATGAGAGCTGTGAGACAACGCGATTGTTGGCTGATAACATGTAAGTAATGCAGTTGTATCTTCTTTGCCAACACTACCCGACCAGCCGCGTCAGCGGTGAGAGCGGGCTTCAAGCCGATTGAAGGCGCTGCTGCTCGTATCATGCGACGCTGGCCGCTGCTCCCCGGTTGCGAGTGTACACTGGCTGACGTAAGGGCTGCGCTATCGCTCACTATTACAGCACTCCAAAAACGTTAAACTGCTCCCCACATATACAGCCTGCCTGCTTCATATGATGCGAGGAACGAGGGTGACAGTGCCGGCTTACGGCACCCAGTTTAAACTCGCAGCCGGGGGGCCAGCGCCGTGGGCCGTAGCACCGCCGCTCGGCTGAGATCCCGCCGCTCCCGCTGCCGTCGCGGCTGCTCGGCTACTTTTGGCAAAGACTGCACGCAGTGGAACTTTGCTCCGCTTTTTGTACGCGCCTGGAGCAGGCCGTGAGGCTCCACCACCTCTTCAACCTTCGTGTGCTAGCGTAGCACCTTCTACATGTAGACTATTATCCACTATTACAGCCGTTACCTGGTTAAAGAGGTTTGTCGTCTGCACGTAAGGACAAAAAGTATGGTGGAGCTGCCATAAAAAAAACGTAAACCAATAAGCTCCTGACAATGACAACGCTTGTAACTACAACCAGCCACCGTCAACGCAAAACCACGCACAGGCGTCTCCGAAAAAGAAATGTTATTGCCTCCGCCACGGATATGCGGCAATTTCACGCAAATCCGAGCATTTCGCGCAAATAAGCCAGTCCGAGCCCTTTGGGTCATTTGGGATTGCTGGCGCCGTCAATTTTACTTCGTTTCCAATACGAAGCTTAGTTCTTGAGAAGTGTTTGCTCCTTTCACAGTTCATTCGGTGAGATGCCGCGGAAGCTCAGTGGTTACGGTGCTCGGCTGCTGGCCTGAAGGACGCGGGTTCCGTCCAGACCGTCTCGGTCGCTTTCCGATGGACGCGAAATAATAGAGGCCCGTGTGCTGTGCGATGTCATTGCGCCGTAAAGAACACCAGGGGTCGATATTATTCGGAGCCCTCCACTACGACGTCCCCGTAGCCTGGCCCCCTATGGTACATTAAACCCCACGAACCAAATCAGTTCATTCCGTGAGTAAGGGAGAGGGCGGTGTGCCGTGTGGAGGATATATACAGTTGTATTTATTCCGACACCCCACATTCTGATAAAGTCAACCGACATGAAGGTCTCTTTATTTGTTTAGATTATACTGTTAATTTCTCAGGGGCTGTTACATGAAAGGGCTAAATTGGGAAAAAGAATAGTTGTATATAAACTGCCTTACAAATGTAAGAACACTAACTTTAATAAGTATTAAAGGTGACTATAGATAGAAGGCCTAGAACTTGTCTAAGTGAGGCAAGTTCATGTGTGCGGCGCTCGTTTCTGTTTCGTTTGTCGTTTTATCTATTTATTTTCGCGTAACATAGTTATTAGAAGTAAACTTCTATCCACCTTTTGTCTCATGGCTCTATCTCTTCAATTCTGAGCTGTTATTTATGCTAACGGCGAGAGTGTTTCATATTGCAGTTACTGCTTTAACCACGATCATTTGACACTCATCTGCTTGTACATGAACTGCTTTCACTAAAAAAGAAACCAAGATAAATTATACTCTTGTTTCGGATTCGCTGACATCATTTTTAATGGTGAGACAACTGTGGAATATTGTAAGCTACTGTTACGGAAAAACTTTTTGCGCATCACTCGTATCGAGTAGTTAGACTGCCATAGAAATTTGATAGCGAACGTTTTTGACGATAGCAAAAACATTACTATCAAAAAACAATGGAGAGCACTTAAGACTCCCTACGTGCTTTAAAGGTGAAAACATTGATTTTTTTTCATTTATATATTTTCTTATTTTCAACTGACACACCTAATGTACGGATTAGCATACGGTCGTGAGTTTTCCTTCCTATCTAATGACACACCTAAGGTACTCATTAGCACACGGCCCGAAAGAAACGCATATGTTGATTTTTATTGCCGTACGCTCAGTGCCGAAGAAACAAACAGAAGATGGTTACAGATATAAAAACGAAAGCAAAACTAACATGACAAATGAAAACCCAGATGGTGCTATCATTCCCAGAAATTCTGGAGAAAAGCTTTTTTGAGCGGGAAACTGTTATGAATGCACTTTTTGAAATTAATACAAGACTTCACTACTACAATCAATATATACGTGGATCACTCGACGACAGTCTTGCATTTTTATTCTATTAACGGTTTTGCTATCATGAAAAGCGTTGACGAATGGTTTTCTCTGGCAGTCTTAACTGCTCGATGCGATCGATGGAAAGATTTAAAAAAAATATTTTGTAAAGCATCAGAATAATGCACCTTTACCTTCAATAATTCATGAAAATATTTTACAATTTTTAAATTTTCAAAATTTTTCCGAGAATGTTGGACGTGATTATCAATACAGCTACAGGTGTGTCACCTCACGCAATGTTACCTACGGAATTTTTGAAATGTTGGTATTCTTTACGTTGGATGTAGGTTAGGAAAGACAATTGCCCTTTGCTTGCGTTCGTGGTGAGAACGACTGGAAGAAAGCGTTAGTACGGGATGCCGAAATTCGCAGCAATTATGTAATCGCACTCACATGTCATGCGTTGTAGGATTGAATTCAGTTCGTAAAAGGTGGGTGAGGAATTATCTCATGAAATGGGCAGATACGTAAGATTTTGCGTCCTGACGCTCAGTACGGTCGATTAAGGCTTGATTTTATTGTGGATATGGTAGCGACTCTGCAAGTGGGAATCGAAACGGAGTGATGTATGTTGCCATATTTCCAAGAAATTTATTATCTGTTTTGATGAGCATCTAGGCTAGATGCAGCGTATTCTATTTTTGGAAGGAATAATGTTTACAACAATAACAGTTGAAGGGTTGAAGGCAGCAGAAAAAACAACAATGGACGAGGGTGGCGCTGGTGATCACTTCCTAGGTTCGCTTACACGCAAGACATAAATACCCATGAAAGCAGCAGATTGGACAGCCGTCGCCGTAGCTCAGTTGGTAGAGCACCAGACGCGTTATTCGGAGGTCGTGGGTTCGGATCCCACCGGCGGCATGGTTGTTTTTTCTGCTGCTTAATAAGTAATTTTCTTAAAATATAATTGATTGGCACTACAAATATAAAAAAAATTAGAAACATTCCCCAATGCACCTTGGTTTCGGTGACTCTTGGCTTCCTTAATATGTTTGTCAAACGAGCCCCTCATTTCATATGCCTTCTCAGCTGATAGCTTAACGGGGGTCTCGGTTCTGGCAGTCTTGATGCCCTAGGTAGCATAAGAGGGTTCTCGCACAGTTTCCGCCCTCGCCGTTAGATGACGCTCTACGTCACACTCGCGGTATTACAGGACATGCTACGCCCACCGCTATGGACGAGGGTGGCGCTGGTGAACGCTCTCTAGGTTCGCTTACACGCAAGACATAAATACCCATGAAAGCAGCAGATTGGACAGCCGTCGCCGTAGCTCAGTTGGTAGAGCACCGAACGCGATATTCGGAGGTCGTGGGTTCGGATCCCACCGGCGGCATGGTTGTTTTTCTGCTGCTTTGTAAGTAATTTTCTTTAAACCTAATTGATTGGCACTACAAATATAAAAAAATTAGAAACATTCCCCAATGCACCTTGGTTTCGGGGACTGTTGGCTTCCTTAATATGTTTGTCAAACGAGCCCCTCATTTCATATGCCTTCTCTGCTATATATATATATATATATATATATATATATATATATATATATATATATATATATATATATATATATATATATATATATATATATATACACACTTAGGAAGGGAGCCAACAGTCACCGAAACCAAGGTGCATAGGGAACGTTATTATTGTTATTTTTTTAATGTGTTGTGCTTATCAGTGGGATAATATTACTTAGGTTAATAAATCGCTATAAAGCAGCAGAAAAAACAACCATGCCGCCGGTGGAATCCGAACCCACGACCTCCGAATATCGCGTCCGGTGCTCTTACCAACTTAGCTACGGCGACAGCTGTCCAATCTGCTGCTCTCGTGGGTATTAATGTTTATTTAGTGCACGCGAACCTTGAGAGTGTTCACCAGCGCCACCCTTGCCCATAGCGGCGGACGTAATATTATCCCACTGATAAGCACAACACATTATATATATATATATATATATATATATATATATATATATATATATATATATATATATATATATATATATATATATATATATATATATGTTGTGTTAACGACTAAGTAGAACATGTCGGGCTAGTTGGTTCAATACTTCAGACATGGTAAACACAAGACGAGAGGTTTATTCAGACCACGACGAGTGACTGGAACCAGCTGGGTCCACTTGCCGAGCACGAGACGCAACCAACCACCTCGTTCTCCTCCTCTTCTGCGTACTCAGCGATGCCGACCAAATAGAATAGGCATAGCCTCTTCGGGGGCGTCACACTTCCCCTACGCAGCCGAAGCCCGCAGGGAGAGTCAAAAAGCACCGCGTGAATGGTAGGGCTTCAGCTGGGCGACGTGAGTCACGTCAGTTCGTGCAGAACGACGGCCGCTTGCCGTGAGAAGTCTACGCGGTAGTTGAGCTCACTAATTTGCTCAATAATAACGTAGGGTCCATCATAGTGGAACAGCAGCTTCGGGGACAGTCCCCGTTTTCGGACAGGCTGCCACAACCAGGCCAAATCACCGGGGCTGTAAGTGACGTGACGTCGGTGAGCATCGTAGCGCGCTTTGGACCGATCTTGGGAGGCGAGGATACGAAGACGGGCAAGGCTCCGGGCCTCTTCGGCGAGTCAAAGTAACCCGGCGATGGAGGGATCTTCATAAGGCTTGGCAGAAAATAGTAGTATGGTGTCTATGGTGCAGCGTGGGGGCCGAGCATATAGTAAAAAGAAGGGGCTGAAGCTGAAATAGGCCGTCGAAACAGATGAAGAGTTATGGAGCCGGAAATGATTAGCTTTGAATGAACCGTGCCGAAATGATATCCCTGCGGACCTGCAATGCTTTGAGTCTATGTCGCCATATGTTGGCATTCGAGTAGAAGCTGAAGCTCTGGAAGGCTAATTTTATGAAAGAACCTTGATTGTGTCGCTGGGGTTGCAACTTAAAACATCGAGAGCACGTAGGTTTCTCTTCCTAATTTTTTTCATCCGGCTAATAAGCGCTTCTTGCGTTCGTCTTGAAGTCGGTGCTCTTTCTTGCGAAGGCCTAAATGCTTCGCTGTGCTAACATATGTCCGATGGATCCTTGAGAAGCAGCCATTGCGAATATTGGTAGACGTTTCTTGTTCTTCGATGTCACAAATCATACACTGACTACTGAGATTATGCTGACTCCGCCAACTACTAGGCAACCTGACTTGCTTTACCGTATACTTACTACTTCAATACTTCGCTATTAAAAACCCGTCGGCTCTCTTCCTGACTTTGTGACGGTGCTTATCGTGAAAGTTGTTACGATTGAGAAAACTCCGCATAATTAAGAAAAAATTGCCGAACTAGGGATTTCAGGTTCGTCACGTTTTATTGCATTCCTTTTGCCAAGTACAGTAGACTCTCCATTAAACAAAGAAACAGCTATGCAAGCCAACTTGGGAGGGTCGAAAACAAACATAGCCACGATGCCACAGATGTAGATTTAGAAGAAGTAAGGTCTCAACGCTTACTTAAGAAGGATTGAAATATTACAGATGCATGTTACTGGAATATTTATTATCTAAGAGTGAGAAATTGGGTGAGAGATGACATAAATTGTTCGGCAACAGGGAAGCCGGAATGTAACTTCAATGGAAACGTAGGCCGATCACGTGCGACTGACAGGCCCGACTGGCTGAGGTGCCGGACAACTGAGGCCTTGATTGGCTGAAAGAAAAGAAAAAAATCACTTTAATAACGGCCAGATTTGTCAGATTTATATCATTATTGAAATGTGCCTTGCTTCCGCGAACCGTTGTGTCTGAGCTTATGGAGCCAGATCGTACATCTGTAGTACTGTGCACGATCCACGAATTCGCCACCACTAAAGAGAAGTGTTTGGTGGGCGGCAGAATTCCGAGGGGCACTTAATTTCAGTATGTGTTGGCAATGGCGTAGCATTAGCAACTGTTGATGCCTTTACCGGAAGGGACGTCAACTTCCTGTCTGGTGACGCCACTTCCGCCAGCCAATGGGCAGGTACTGAACTGATGTCACTTCCTTCCAGCCAGTATGCAAGCTTTATCCCTGATGACACCTTTCGTCCACAATGGGCTTCGGATGCTTTCACGTTAATAGGAGTAAGAATTATAACAAAGTGGCTTGTTGGGAGCGTTGGTCATGAATTTATCAAAAACAGCACTTGAAGGCACGGGCAGAAAGGTGAGAAACACACACATATGTGTGTCTCACCTTTCTGTCCGTATCTTCAAGCGTTGGTTTTGTTAAAAGAATTATAAATTGCAGCGCAGAGTACAATGATGTCTAATAGCCTTGCACAAAAAGCGGAAACATTGCGCAGCACCCACTATTCACTTGCGCGATACTTCCAATAAGATGTTCTTTCTCTCATTATGGTTGCCACTGGTTCCTCTATTGAAGAAAAAAACACACAAAAAAGGAGCAGATGTGCGAAATATTTGCGCGTATATTCACCGTCACCAAATGGCATTGTCACTAAATGTACTATTCTGACCTATGCAGCTCGACGATTCAAGACCTGCGCGAAAATAAAAACGGTTGTCGCCAACAGGTTTGCATGGAATTCCTGCGATGTTCATGGAGTTTTGGCTCTCCGCGCGATGAACATGTTAATTGAAGCTGACCACTTTTTTAGAAACTAAGTGATTCCTGTTAAGAAGCGAATAGATTTATAGATAACTGATCCTTCGCAAGAAAAAAAAAAACACGTATTTAACTATTAGATGACATCCATGAACCCCTCCTTTTTTACTGAGCACGAATGAAAATTTGTTGTTTTCTTATGAGAGTTCATGTTATTATTGTCAACTCAGTGTAAAGGTGCAAAGAGCACCTTTACGTAACGTAGTCTGCCACATCTTTGCTGCTTAGTAACATCTCTCAACATCACCGCTGCGAATCCGGCGGCTGAATAAATTCACGCGGACAAATAGAAAAAAGAGGAAAGTCTTCTGACGAAACAGCCAGCTTGGATTGACATGGTAACGCCATCACCACACATTGACACTCCACCTCAATTTCGGGTCAACAGGGGTCTGTTAATCCGTCAAAACTTTTTCTACTCAATTCATCCTAGTCTGTATTGTTTAGTGTTTTGGTTCGTGTTTTAGCCTAAAAATAAGATGCGTTTACTTCGTGTTTTCACTAGTGTTCATGTTTCCTGCTAAATAAATTAGTTATAATGTAGCTGTCGCCTACGTGATCTGTGCTAGCTTACAGTGGTCGAGAGATTTGTGTTGGGCCCCTCAAGTTGTGCGTTCGTAATTCATGCTTTATGCTTATCAAACAAGCTTTAAAACTTTCAAGCTTCCAAACCAGTTACACAACTTCCAGGGAAACTTCTTTCGTAGAGCGCCCAGCTTAATGGGACTAGTACTTTGGGGCCCGTGTTGCCACGCATCAGCCGCGGGCGAAAAGTGCGCACATGACCGGCTCTTATCGACACGCGAGCATCCCAGGCATCCGCCATGGCAACAGGTTTAGACTGCGGTACCGGGGTTAGAAACTCGCTTGACAAAAAAAGGATGAGGAAAGAAACTTCCCCTTCAGCAAAGGGGGAAAAAATTGCGTCATTGTTAGAACTGCGTCTAACACTGAAACTTCTTTGGAGTGTTCGCGTTGGACTCACCGCAAAGTGACATCTCCGTGCGTTCGCCCTCCACCGAAGTGCATGTCGAGCCCTGGGGACACTGAGAGCAGGGCCATCCTTCCCTGTACACCGGCTGGCCAATCATGTTGCCTCTGAGAGCAAGATAAAAAAATAAATTAAAACAGGTCAAGCCCGTCGAATAGTGAGAGAGGCACTAAAGATGATTTTTATTTAGAAAAACTTCGACCTCCATTCTTAGAGGCATAGAAGGGCGAATACAGAACTTCAATAAAAAAAAAAACAGCATAAAGTAGCACGGTTAAGTAATTCTTCGCAATAGTCGCCGAAATATTGTAATGCTAAATGTTAGCCTAACTTATTTTGTCATATGGTGCGCACCCTCGTGTATATTCGTACGCCCGCAAAGATCCATCACAGTTAATCCATAATGCCACAGTTTGGTGAAGTATTGAAAAAGACACACTAAAAAGATAAAGAAAAGTGAGAAATGTTGATTGTATCGGGGGGAGGGGGGGGGGGGGGGGGTTCGCCGTGTAGCCCCGCTCAATGACAGCTCATATTGGCTTGCAACAAAAAAAGGCTTGGATCGACACGCGCCTCGTTATCATTACGTGGAAACAGTAGTGAACTGCGCGAGCACGCGTGCATTATTGAAGCGAAAAGCTTCACTGCGCCAGCTTTTAGAGCCGTCAGCTGGTCCAAAGTTTGACCTTGAATGTATCTAGAGGTCAGATCATGAGCATAACTGGTGGCAGTCAGGTTCGACACCAAGGTGGTCCATAAGGTCAAGGTCAGAGGTCAAGGCTCAAGGCTCAAAGGTCAAAGTCGAGGTGGTTGACGTAATAGCCGGTGGTGTCGCTTCTCTATCTGACGTCATATAGAAGACGAGGTGCAAGAAGTCGAGGGGTATATAAGCGCGTGTGTGCGCGCTCACTGCCAGACGCCTGGGGCGATGGAGAAAGATGAACATCCTGCCGTAGCCGCACGACGAGAAGCCATATGGTCGCGAAGTTTATGTCGTTTCGAAGAAAGCAAGACGTTTAACGAATAAAAAAACCGCCAGTCGCTCGACCACAAACGTAGCCAGGGAGATGCAGCTTTTCGCTTTCGACCAGAGTTAACAAGAGCTAAATCACCAGCAATTTTTCCTCGAACACCATATGAGAGACCACCCTGGGCGTCTCTCTCAGAATCATTTATGAAGGCTTTGTGTTAAGTGTGCGTGTGTGATATTGGCGAGACTATTTTGTCGCTTAGATCAAGTACATGGCTCCCTCCACCCTCGCATAAATTTGCGTATTCTCTATATCCGCTTAAGCAAACCATTACTCCTTCCTCTTTTCACTAGAGTGTACTGGCGCAGGCCAGAGGCATGTTGTTGCTGCCGAGTTCTCCCCTTCTTCCCGCATCACAGCTTTCACTGTTACTACAAAAATAAAATAAATATAACGTTTAGCACTGGCAAGAATTTTTAGAATCGAACAAGGCAACAAGGGCTTTGCCCAACAAGTGAACACAAATGCCAATACTGCGCGGCACTTTTGCAGATAATAAACACAGATGTGTAAATTTTTTCCTCCGTGCTCACGTCATCGGCGCGGGTGTGGCACGGCTCCCACGGAAAATGTTCGTTTGCTGACAGCCCGGTAGAGCAAGAGTGAGGAAAGTGCGACAGAGGAATATATGTGGATGTATGCGAGACACGCGAAAAGAAATTGATCGATACTGTTTTCGCCTACCACGTCACGCCCCTCAACGTCACGCTATTTGCAAGCAGGGAGGGGCTTGCTGACAGTCCCGTCGCATCGCACAGGCAGACGGTCGTGTGCCGTATGCTTTCCGCTTCAGGTACTCACTCTTCGCCCTCGTTTTTCACGCATTATAGTCGTAAGCCTATCTGCATATCTCAGAAGAGAAATTCGGCACAGTATGCGCACTACCACTAGGTCTTTGCGGGAAATGCGTCTCTGAAGGGCGCAGAGAACTTATTGATGTGCACGCCCCATCTGTTTACACAAAGCGCATCTTGCAGTATTATCAGTTTGCATTTCTCCATCCCCGGCCGTGGCGGCTAAGTGGCCAACATAAATCACCTATTTTGTGCGCCATACTGAACGCAGAGCCTCAGGCATTTGAGTAAAACTTGTTGCGTGGCTAGCCGGTGCATTTCTTGGCACACATTTGGCATTACACAAGAAATAAAAGTAAATAAAGGAAGCTTAGTACCTGGAGCAACCAACAACACAACTTTACTGGCGGCTGAGTAGTCAGTATTTAATAGTCATAACACCTGCTAGTAATGCCTTGTTCTGTATTCCATTATTTTTTTTGTCTTGCGCAGCGCTGACGTCATTTCTAAAAGAATAGAAACACCGTAAGAACGTGTACTGAATTAGCTTTGGTCATCCAGGGTATTTATTCAACTTGCTCTGAAATCTCAGTGCACAGGATTGGTTTCTACCTTGTATCTGTTTTATGCAGTGTTAGCTCTATTAGCCTGCTTCCTCTAGATAGGCGTTGTTTTCGCCCCGCCTGAATGCCAAACTACGCACCAAAAAGATACATAACTACATATGCAGGCTCGGGCTCGGCCACTCTGCAGGCACTCCACCAGGATATCTACCGTTCAGCGAAGGCCAACTTGAGCAATATAACCAGGGGCCATAACGCGGACCGTGATGCTGAGCACACTGCTCCTCAGTCACCAATCAACTGAAGAAGTCATAGGCTACTGCGGCTAATTGTACTGGCTGAAGGCCAGTTCAGAGGCAGCGGCAGACGTGGGTGGCATCATCATTGTATTAATCATTTCGCAAATGAGCCAGCGCTGATCAAGCGTCGTACCCTCAGTAAGCAGATTAAAATATTTTCCACTTGCGTAATCACGCATGCAGCGAAGGGCCACAATCACTAAGTCACCGAAGCGAGTCGGACAAACTAAAATAACAGAAAAGGCCGGTAACAGGTACAGCGCTAAATACATTCCGGATTTACCTATTCACGGACAGAGGTAATGCAGCTATTACTACTTAAGTTCATGCGTCCGCGATAATGGCGAAAAGTTCGGGCGTCGAGACAAAGGGCGACGAGTGAAGTAAGCGCAATGCTCTAAGGGATTCCTACTCGACGGCAACACAATAGTGAGACAACCAGTTTTAAGCACCAGGAAGTCTCCTTTGTATACGTAAGACCACCGCTCGACATTGCAAGTGTAGCTGAGGCTAAAATCAAATTATCATACCCTTTTGGACAACACGGTTACTACGAAAAGCTGTTTCAGTGTGCAGTTACAGGTGACTGAGACGGATGAACTTATTGCTTCTTATTTATTTTCGATCAGTCTATGGCTCTAAAGACGGCACATGTAGGGTTCGTAACACAAGGACGGAACGATGAAGGCACCATGTACTCTATTTTTCGTCCTTGTATAACTAGCGCAGCATTTGCCGTCATGAGCAACCAATTCGCCCAAACGGCTACCAGTGCATCCAGTAGGACGTTATTTTAGCGTTTTTTTTTTACTTGGTGGCCATGGCGGGGAAAGAGTTGGCCGGCACATTCAATCACATGCTGTTTAGCGACAGGCGTAGGTAGGACGGAGAACAGATACATTCGTTTAGAACATTGCAAATGGTATTATGACGGCCAATAAGGTTTCTATTAAAAGAACGCTGGTGTCTCTTGAAGGAAAACTAGAGCATTTCTAAAATTCGTTTGACGCTGCGTGTGACAAACAACCAACAGCTGGAAATGTCAATATCGGAGCTACTCTAGGGAGGAGAACAAAATGGTGAAGAAAAAAATGAATGAATGAATGAATGAATGAATGAATGAGCACTCACCCCGGCTCGTAGTTGCACACCATGAAGCGTCCTCCCAGCTGGCGGCAGTCGGCGGCTCCGCAGCCAACCTTCGCGTTACGGGCCCAGGCCATCTGTGAATGACGTGGACGGTTGCGGACAGACCGAACGACATAAAATAAAGCAAGAACATGCATGGCAAGTTGCAGGATGAAAAATGCTTGCGGGGAAAGCGTGCTAAAGCGTGTCGATTGTTGTGTGTGACATGACCGCAGCACTCAACTGAAAGCTTAGCACTGAGCGCCTATATAGGCTTAAATCTTCGATTGCAGTTTAAAGAAAAACAAGCTAAAACCCAGACCTATGGGGAACTTGCGCTGAATTTTTCGGTGCCGATTGCAGCGCCATAACACACTGCCCAGCGAGAAGGGCAAGCAGTTTTGGATAGTACGGATGGATGGATGGATGGATAGAATGGATGGATGGATGGAATGGATGGAAGGTAGGAGCGTCCCCTTTGAAACGGGGCAGTGGTTGTTGCCACTATGCTCAGTTTTTTTCCTTTATTTTTGTTTAACTCTGCTGTAAGTTGTAATAAAATTCGCCATATTCTTTAAAAAAAAAAAAACGTTTTCCTAGACTTTAAAACTTATGTCACCTCTCTGCTTTTGTGCCACCGATCCTCCAACCGCTTTTTGCTAATTTCCACCGCAGATTTATTTACATGACTATTATTATCTCTAAACCCTAAGGCCCCAGGAAGTGTGACGATTAGTACTTCTCCGCGCCACCTTCAGGCGCTTATTGGCGTGAGCCTCCGCGCTCTGTCGAAGGCGCACGTGCCGTGCGTCAGCTATCTGGGCTACGCCGAGAGAAGCTAGGCAATAAGTGCTGTCAGCCAAACGCGGGTATCTAATCGCGCAGAATGTGTTCTCGCTTTTGCAGCGGCCCAAGCGGCTGACAAAATCAGTTTTGAGTCACCGAGTGGCACAATTGCAGTGACACCTTGGCAGCGCAGGTTCCCCATAGAAGGAGCCCACGAAGAAAGAGCTCGTGTTTGCCAGTTTCTTACTTTCGAGCTGGCTTCTTCCATAAGTTTACTCCAGGGGTAAACGCGTCAGCCTAATGGCACCAGTCACAAGCGGGGACAAACAGGCAGCTTGGAGCAACAACTTCATTGCTTTTATGTCGCAAAAAAACGACACGGTGGATGGAAACAACCAGGAGAAACCAAGTATTTGACCCAGGGGTATAGCGATCAGAAACAAGCTGCAATCTTACTCAGCAGTCATTTCCTACCTGCGTGAAGTGACCATTGCTGGCTGAAAAACTGTAACGGCTGACGATGGCTCCACTGGTCTGTCGGTACTCCTCCCACCAGGACCTGAGGGCCTGCTCCCAGTTGCCGTTGGGCGCCAGGAACAGGTTCTGTCCGATGTAGCCTCCTGTATCATTGTTGTTGAAACAGAAACATGAGTGTGGTATAGTGGCGTACAAAGTCGGTATTAATGATTACACTTGTGCGTTAAATGGCTGCTTCCGGCTTAGGCTTTCTTTAAGGGCAACAAGCCTGCAGGTTTGATTTACGACCGCCTGGGCTGCCACATTAACGTGGCAAATGATAGCAATCAGGAAAACAAAATTTGTTTGCTTCTTCTTAAGTGATTTTAATGACATTTTTTTATGGCGAAACGACAGCTTTTTTGTCCACACAAGAATGGATTAAAGGGGAAATTGTGTGCCGATTGCATCACTAGTGGGTACCTAGCGACACTGGGGATCGAACTCTGCTTCTCCTGCTTACGAGTAGATGCTGAAACCACAAGGCCTCCACTTGCGTTATTTCTACTTAAGTGCCCATTGAAGAGTTGCTTGCGTCATTCCGGCAACCATAGCTTTCCTGCCATAGAACCTTTTATTGCGCACTGTCCATTCGCTCTTCCTAGGCCTTTCCCCCAAGGTGAGTCCAATCCAAGGGGCTTGCTATATTATGCACATTAACCTTTCCTTCCAGGAAACGCTGCGTTTCCTCGCATATTTTCGCTCCCACTGCGCAGTATATCATTCGAAGACAACGATATCACCTAATGGTTTTAGACTCAGTTAAAATAGTTAATAATTGTTAGTGAACATGGGGTCTGCTAGGACGACCCCAATGTCTTGCCTATCCATCCTGTCTCTGAGCTTAGGAATTTCCATTCAAAACTCTCCTTAGGGAACCGTTAGCGATAGCACCACCTGCCAGAGGATCCTGGATGTACTAACGCCCCATTCTTTGTTTTCTTTCGATCCTTCTTACTGATATATGTTTGTCTAGTATTTCGGTTTTGTTCATAAACATTAGTTGCCACTCGTAGTGTGTGTTATCCCCTGGTCTTTCGGGCGCACACACATAAAAAAATTGGAAATCATCGCCCGCGCAGAGATTTAAACGAGTGTTCACGTTGCATGAAGCGACTTTTGCCAGTGACAGAGGCGGAAAACGATAATGCTATGAACTGCGATGTTTGTCTCACGACGAATGCTTTACCGTTTCAATGCGGCTCTTGAAAGGCAGGCTACCTTTCTGGGCCTTAACCAAGCCAACTGCCATTTCTGACTTCTGGCGACTTCAGGTTGACGTTTGTTTTTCTGGTACTCTGTGTCCGGTTTAAGACAATTAGGATTCATCCAAACATTTTTTGGTTTGCTGACAGTTGGCTGCAAAGTTAATAAATGACCATTTTTTGTGCCATTATTGAAAAATAAAAACGGCCAAAAGGAGTCTAAAGCTCAAAACAGTCGTATAGTAGTCATTGGTTGCCACTGTAGCTAACCGAATTAGTTCGTGCGTCCTATATGGATTGAGGCAGCAACGTCACGGAATGCTTAAGAACGCACATTTACCCAGCCTTTATGGCGTTTTCCCGAAGTAAGCGCTAGGCATATGAGTTTTTCTAAAATTGCTACCCCTACCGCAGCGGTGGCTTAGTGGTTTGAGCAGCCACCTCGTATGCGGGAGGTGCGGGGTTCGATGCCCAGTGCCGGCGGGTACCCACCGATGATACCATGGGTACAAGGTTCCCCTGTCCTGGTGCTCGGCTTAATCAGGTTGAAATGCTTCGGAAATGGGTCTTTGACCCCACCTTCAACAAACGAAAATACCTTGCGCCATGGCGTTCTTTGGCCGCAAATGCCCTTGCGCCCTGGCCATTCACTATCATCATCATCATAATCATCATCATCAATTTCTATCTCTTGCATGCTCTCTGCTCGTCACTATACTGTCTAAAGTACGGCGCCGAAAAGCTGAACGCAAGCACTCACCGACGGCCCCGCACCCGAAGCAACCGTGCTGGAAGCGGCAGCTCTGAGAGTGTAGCTGAGCCCGACGGGCCACATCTCCATCGTATTCCTGTAAAACAAAAAAAAGGTAATAGTTGACGAGAGCTGTTAATGGGTGAGAAAGACAGCGATTGTGCTGTGCGGACCGCAAACACTTTTAATAAATATTGCGTGCAAAAGGGGGCTCGGCTTACACGATGTTAATTTGAGTAATTTTTAATTCCCTATTTGTCTTAGCGCGTTGCACCTATATTTTGCTTGCATCCTTAATACGAGCTGTAGCTCATCTTTTTACACAATATTTCTTCTTTCGAAGTAATCTTTCAGACAAACCATTGAGACCTCAAATACAACTTCTAGACTTTTCGCCATTGTCTATGGTTAAGAGCTAATAGTCAGAGACGCATAGCGCTTTCGCCCTTCCTTCACGAAAAAGCGCCCGCATCAAGGCCTACAAATGATAAGCCCACCTCAAATACAATACTACGCAGGGAACATCCTCGAAAGTACGCAATCTCAAGTTGCGTTGAATAACATTCTTACAGCTTTTTGCAGTGACGTCACAGCACCACATTTATTAGAAAAGCAGGTGTGCATAGTGAACCTGCCTGTTTTTGTAATCCACCCGCCACCATTAACTCCGGACAACACCCTGGGAGCTAAACGTGGTTCGCTATCAGGGCGCTCGTGAGGTCGCGTGGAAGACGTCTATTCAACAGCAAAGAGAACGCGGGTGTTTTCGAAAGACCGCGGCATGCTGCTCTAGCGACGCCGTCAAACAATGAGAAAACAATGAGCGTTCGGCTAGCGCAGAGAAACATGTACAAATGACCAGGAATACTGCCCCCCCCCCTCCCCCCTTCTTTAAGTCAACGACCCGCTGCCTTCCGCACACCCACCATGCGAAGCATATCGGCGGCTGGAGGGAAGCCTGGCAGGTCTCCAGATGCCAGCGTGCGACGCAGCTGGTTGTGGAGTCGAGTGATGCGTATCACCTCATCGGGGCTAACCGCTTGCAGCAGGGTGCCGTTGAAGGCGCCCCAGTAGCCTGGCCGCACTAGGTTCAGCGTGATGGGGAAGGGCCATACCCGGGGAGGCCGCGGTTCCCGAGTCGGGGTGTGCGGCCTCTGGTGCGGCTTCCACCACGACGGGAGGGGAATAGGGAAAGGCCGGTGGCGCGGCGGAGGCTGCTGGAGAGGCGGTTCCTGCGGAGACTGCGGCGGAGGGTCCTGGGGCTGCCATGTACCCCCCGATGCGAACACCAGGTTGAAGGCTACTCCGAGCACCAGAGCGGCCAGCAAGGCCGCCAATAGGCTTCTGCGTTGTGGGGAAGGAGAGAAGAACAATGAAGGTACAGGCAGTGATAAGAAGCCTTTGATGTTTCTCAGTTAGAGAAGGAAATCACCTCAGTAACAAATACGTTGACGACAACGACGACGGCAGAGCAAAAACAAAACAAGCTAAGTATTGCACCATGGCCAATCCACCGCCGCGGGGTATGTGAATTAAACCTGAGGTCATCATCATCATCATCAACATCAACAAGCCAAGTTTTTGACACATGTGGTTCGTTCGTACGGCGTGGAAAATTTTTTGAGGTTCTTATTTTTAATGTTGCGGTGAAGGGCACAAAAATTCGACGTAAGTTCGTCTTGCGCTATAAGAGAAATAAAATAGACGGAAAAGTGATGTGCAGTTTTCGACACCAGTCCAAACTCGCTATGTTGGCAGCGACGTCAATGAAGTGTGGCGGTTATGCAGCCCTCTCCGAAAAATTGTTCTTTTAATCTGGCCGTACAACGAACCTCCAGACCAATGTATATCACCTTAAGGTGTCCTATGTAAACAGAATTCATCACGACAGCTTGTAGCTCCCTCTTAATCCTGGCCGCTTTTCAGCATTACCACTGACCACTCGTGCAGCTTGTCGGAAAACAAATGCTTCATCACAGCAGGCTGTATTAATGCTAGCGTCAATTGGCACAAAGAGCCCTGTGCGCCAGTAGGAAGCCTCGGTAGAATATGTTCAGATCTCGCGAATTCGCCCATGCAGTCTCACTAAGCATTAAGCCCGTGAGTTATTTCCTGTTTGGAACACGCAATAAAATTGCCGAAAGCGTAACTCGCGGAAGAAAAAAAATTCTTGTTCGTAGCTTTAATCAGCTAACGAGTACTAAGCTCCGCCATATTCTAGGTGAATAAAAATTATATCTGCATTCGAAAAGAAATGTAGTGCTATTCGGATTCTGTGCACTTGTGGTGTTAGGCGACCTCTAAAAGCAAATAATAAATATGCGGCGCACAATCCCCCCAAAGCAAATTTTGGAACTTCGATTTCTACCTCCACCTCCACGAGCCTCTCATTTTCCTTCTCCAGTCTGCTCTACCCCTGAAGAGTATTTTAGACTTATGAAGCTTGAAAATGACTTGGAGATGATTGCGCAGTGAAGTTGGATAAGAAATACACGCGAAAAATAAAACTTTCTTGAACGACATGTTAGCCGCGCTTGCAACCGGTTGAACTACTAATCATGCTATGATTTCCAAGTACCTTCAGGAAAAAAATTGGCAAAATTTTCATCACTGAAGTTTCCAGCCTGTACGTGCTTTTTCTTGTTTTCTTTCGGTGTCATTAAGCTGCTTTGATGAATTTCAAATTTGGGCTTGTTTTTGTCAAATACGTGCTAATGAATGGCACCTTCCTCTTGATTCTCTGTGAACCGCTGGTAAAGTCTGGATCTCATTTAGTCACCAGCATTTTACCGTGTGGCAGCTTCAGCAGAAAGCTGACGCGCAGCGCGTGTTCAGAAGAAATAAACAAGCATAAATGGGCAGGTGACAAAGATTCGAAAGGCTTTGCGAGCGTTGGGGCAATCAAATTAGCCAAAGCCGTAAAAGCATTTCAGAGCGTGCCGCAAAAGACTAATTTATTATGTGCGTCGGCGTGAACAGAAAATACCCACTATAATTCTCGGAACCGCGATCAAAGTGTGCGCTGTCGGCCGTTGGCACAGACAGAGTAAGTCCCGCCCTCTTGTAATCCGGTTAATGTACAGTGGTGAGAAATATGGGAGAGAACAAGCTTTTTGACTCATATTTGCAAATTTTCTGGTTATTTCTCTGCTAGAATTTTGAGAATGACTCCTGCATATTATGCCGTAAGAGGAAAACTACTTAGGAAAAAGTGTGCTTGTCGCACATAATTACGAAGTAATCAAGAAATTAACGCTCTAACATTGTTCTCTTCCATATTTCTCACGGCTGTACGCAGTGGTGCTGGATTCGAAACCCAACTCTTTCTCCGTCCACCCCGCCAGCCCTAGAATGAAATGGGCTGAGTAATGGTTGCTGTAACTGTAGCACAGCTGTAGCATGTGATGTGGACAATTAGAAGTATTTAAGGAAAGTACTCGGAAGTATATGCAGCAAAATGTGGTATTTAGTTGCTTTTTTGTTGTTGTTGAAAGGAAGAGTAGTAAAAGACAGGAAGCAAGCCCAACATATAAACACGGTGTTCTTCTGCCAGGTAGTTCTAAAGTATGCTATATGTTTAATTCAAACGTAAAGCCCATTGGCAAATAAGATACATTACAGCGAAATAGGTACGGTTTTAATGTGCTTTAAGTAGGCAGGGCATGCGTCTCATTTCAATTTATAAATAGTGAATTCGGAATGAGCGCAATTAAGTATTTCTCACCTCGCTAAGAAAGCTTGAGTAGCATTATCACAACAGAACGCAGTCTCTTTGCAATATGTGGCACCGCAAACTGTAGCACTCAAACTGATAAGGAGGGACTAAGAACGCAGGCGTTTGTCGAGATTTTACTCTCGAAGATGATAAGAAACGGAACATTATGAATTACAATAAGTACTGGAATTGAATATGTTCAGCGGGGATAGTTTGCATGAAACTTGGCGCCAAAAGTTGTTGGGCTGTGTTCAAGATCATGTTAAATTACCCTGTTCTGCTTATTATAAAAAATTACAAAAAAAAACTCATCGCGACCGTGACATTTCCAACTATATGCACTTCATAGTGTTACACGGGCTCTTCGCGTAGGTTTAATTTACGCGTGATGCAGTATATTAACCCCAAGCGCCAATACAGCGCTGAAAAGTGCAGCGTGCTTTCTGGTTGGATGAAGCAGATGGTATTCTGTTTTCGAGTATCAAGTGGTTTTTTTCTATTTTAATGTCACGTAGCCCGTATGCAGTACCGGAACCTATCATCAGAAGTAGTGTTAGAGTCAAGGAAGGTTGCCAAGGTCATCCTGGTTGAATTGAAGGGACTCGCTACGTCCGTCATCCCCATAGCATAGTTGCCGGGCGTTTTCCCTCTTTATTTTGCATTAAAGTTCGGCCTGCTAATACTTTTCATGCATAGACGTTTGTTTCTGATTGAATCTATATCCAGAATAATATTGTTACTCGATGTACCATTTTCTTCTTGCGTTTGAAGCTCAGGTTTTTAAATCAGGCATCATAACCATTATAAGGTCTCTTTGCTCGCACACAAAATGTTGCCGTAATTTAATAACAGCAGCGAATTAGATACACTGTCAATAAAATATTGCAAAATTGCTGCCTGTCAGTGGCTGTTTTAAGCAAACAATACGCTGAAGCGTGTTCTTTTTTTCTGTGAAACGTATACTACAAGACTGTCCACCAGTCAGTTTCCGTATGATGCTTTGCACTAATTAAGCCTCATCGTACAACAGAACCTTTGTTCATAAGTGGCAGAGTTAAGCTCCAAGTTACGGAGTGTTACCGAGTTTCATTGGCCGCGTTTTAATCCCATCGAGTTTTCCAGTAGCGAACGCTCTAAATAAAAAAAACTCGCAATTTCATCAGCAAAACAGCGCAAGTAAAGAAGTAGAGATAAATATAAAAAATAAATGCGGTGTAATTAAGAACTAGTGCTTCACGGCCGAATGTGTCTATATTTATAAGGAAAAAGTTTGAACATGGCCTCTTTCTCGGATGGCACCAAACCTCGCTATTTAATTACTCTGTCTCAAGCAAAAAAAAAGTCACTGACTTACGGTCTTGTCATATTTTGCACGGGCGAATTGTCACGACTTGAACGCTTCGGGGTTTAATGCGTGCTGCTTAAACACTCACCGCCTTTTAAATTGTAAAGCGATAAGGAGAACTCATTTTATGATTGCTCACTTCCATTGTATATTTTTTCTTGACATGATTATCCGCGCACAAGATTACTTTTCGCGCTATATGCGTATATATCTTTTAAATACGCGGATGGCATACTGATACGGGCACGTCGCTCTGTGAAACTCATTTCCGCATTATCAGAACAGCTGCGATCTTTTTTATGAGTACTGGCTCTAAAAGACAGGCGATTAACTTAGGCCTAAATTCAAGCCTATCTAGCTTGTACTTGACTGAGGAATGCCTCTGTGAGATTAAAAGATGAACGGCAATAGCCAGAAAGAAAATCAGAAATAACTGATGAGATATGGCGTTGGAAGAGATGACACGCCTCGGCATGTCAGTCAAGAAGTGGTTCGAATGATTGCGCCATGACGCGACAGAAACCGATAGAAATGTATGTAGTTGTATATGTGGCCTCTACAAGTCATGATATGCCGCGTACTATCAGCGCACTGCGCCAAAGATGCGTACCTGAGATGAACACATAGATTAGGTGCTTAACAGCCGTGTTATTGGCCTATGCTTCTGGGCAAATGAAGATAACACGCCAACCTAGGAAAACTCCTTGCGCACTGCCTTTTAGGTGCTGGTGGAACTAAAATCAATTTGGCACTCGCCTCGGGCGACCCGGCAGTGTTTTGAATTGTTAATGCCAGCCGCAGGTATACTGCTTCGAGTCGATATCAATATACGCTGCGATCATACACGTTGAGATACCCATGCTCAATCTATTAGCTTGAAACCTTGACGCACTCAGCGACGGAATTCCGTCCATCCAGTTCACATTCGGGGCACCTTGGGCACCCATCGAAGCATGCGAGCTGCTTTAGATTAGGCTGCAGTAGTGTTAAACGTACTATTTGCTAGCACCACATTAAAAGAAAATCACCTGTAACATACATTTAGCTATTGTTGCATTGGATCAGCTCTGTAAGACTATCTGTAAGGGACCATTAACAGCATGTCCTTGTTAGCTAATAACCGATGAGTAGAGTATCAGCTTGCAGAAGCAGCGATGAGAAAGCACCCGCATTAATGACGAGCATTTAAAACAGCGACAGAAGCGAGTCGATCTTAAGCTTTGTCCAAAGTTCCTTGCACGGGGTGAGGCTTGCAAAAATCTTTGCCAGGCTCACCACAATGCAGGTCGTAGCAGCTTATACCGATACGCTGCCTTCAGCGGCTATATGCACCTGCTATAAGGAAACACTTGGCCATGAAATACCTGATTTCCGTTCTCCACCCCAATGTCAAAGTAAAAAAAAATCCTCAGGATGTAGGAAAGAGCACTGCCGACTTGCGAATTCCTTCAAGAACACCCTAGCAAACGCACTCACACCAAATGTAAATAAACAAAAATTTTGAGGAAAGTACTATCCTTGCATACAATGAAAACCTTAAAAGAAAAAAAAAATGAAGAGGTACCGTATTTACTTGTGAATAGGTAGACCTCTTTTTTTCTGTTGTCAATATTGCGAACACTGTATTCAGGGTCGGCCAATGGGCGAATTACGGCCAGTTGGGGGCGCAAACCAGGCTTGAAGAAATGCGGGTAATAAAAGGAGAAAAGGACCCCTACGACGCTACTGTGAAAACACCTGGCTTCTGGCTTTAATTGAGCAAAGGTTTCTCGTGTTCCCTGCAACTCAAGAGAGCCACGCAGAACATGCAAAGGTAAGCCCGATACGAAGACAAGCACGGAGCCCCACCATGGTATCGCTTCGTACACCTCAATGTAAAACCGCAGCTTGTGCCTGACGCCCAGACGGGCGGCGTCATGACTGCGGAGCGTAGGCGACAGTTCGCGGAAGCATTCAGGCGAGCCGTCATCTTACGCTGGTAGGTGTCGGTAAATTTAATGGCAGCCCACCCGAGTTCAATGTTGCCGCCGTGTTCACGTCAGATACGGAGAAAATCAGCGAGAGCGCTTTTGCGCTTGAACTAACGAAGCCACACCTTGTTTGCACCCGTGGAGTATTACCGCCGCTCTCACGCAACATCGTGATTCTGCTGACAGTGAGTATGTCTGTCGAGCTTTAATACAGCGAAATGAATTGCAGGGACCATGAATGTAAAGTTGAGAATAGCGAATTCCGCATACATGGGCATTAACTCAAAAACGCTATCGCGTCATATCCTTAAGGGCGGCGCTTAAGTGTTCCTGCAATTTTTGTGTTTTTTTTGCTTTTCAGTTCGACGCTGGGACTGGCTGCGCAGGCTGCGCATGCGCGGTAAAAGTGCTAATCTGCATCCCCTCCGTTACTCTCTCCCCTGCTCGACGCGCGCCCGTTCTCCCGACTACCTGTGCCCTTCTCCATATCCTTTCCCGCTCGGAGCTGCTCCTACTTCGCGGTTGATTCTTTTTTAAACACCTGTAACCTCCGAGGATTTGTCAGGCGCAGATACACGACTTTCGGCCTCCATCCACTCCTTCGTGGAAAATAAAACATGTATGTATGTATGTATGTATGTATGTATGTATGTATGTATGTATGTATGTATGTATGTATGTATGTATGTATGTATGTATGTATGTATGTATGTATGTATGTATGTATGTATGTATGTATGTATGTATGTATGTATGTATGTATGTATGTATGTATGTATGTATGTATGTATGTATGTATGTATGTATGTATGTATGTATGTATGTATGTATGTATGTATGTATGTATGTATGTATGTATGTATGTATGTATGTATGTAAAGAACTTCATTGTAAAGCACGAACCGCATACGCACCTGAAACCAGCAGCGCGAATCGCACCTTGTTAGCCTCGTCGTATATTACCCAGCACAGTTATTACAGCTCTCGCTCTATAAATTGCAGAGGCATTCGATTAGAAACGGCGCGCAAATCGAATTTTGTGCCGATGCGCTGTTATGCTACGTTTCATTAAAAAAAATCAAGAATATGCGGTGTACAGGCCACCGATGATCCACTCTCAAAATACGGACGTCGAGAACTTAATTTTTTTAAATTCCATCTCTGAAGGGCATTTCAGCCGTTATAATTCTGAATATGATGTAGAGATGATTGCGTAGTAAATTTCCTTAAAAGACATATGCGCAAGCAGTTTAACTTCCTAGAACACGTTAGTCGGGTTAACTAGTGAGCCCACTAATCGCGTTATGGTTTGGAAACTCCTCCATGGAAAAACATAGCAAAATTTTAATCACTGATGTTAGGTTTGGTTGGTCAGCGCGATTGAGGTGCATTGATGGATCCCAACGTTAGGGTGTTTTTTTGCTAAATACGTGCAAATGAATTCATTTATCTTCCTGATTACCTGTAGATAGATAGATAAAGAGGAGGAGAGAAAGGCAGCGATGTTAACCAGAAAGGGGTTCCGGTTGGCTACCTTGCTCTGGGGAATAGGAATTAGGGGACTAAAAGGAGGAAGAGAGAAGGGAAAAAAGGCATAACACACACACACGAACAACGCGTCACTGATTGCCTGTAAACCGTCGGTAAAGTGCCAATCTTTTTTAGCAGTTTGCATCTTACCGGGGACAGTTGCAACGAAAAGCCGGCCCCCAGCACACTCAAAACAAATAAGGGGACGCAAAATTGGCAGCTGACCCACTTTCTGTAGGCTTCGACAGTATTGGCGCAATCGAATTATCCAAACCCGTCAAAGCAGTTCGGAGCGTACCATAAACGACTTGCTGATGACGTGCGTCAGAGCAAAAAAAAAAAGCAGCATTATTGTCGGAACCGCGCACACTGTGTATGTTACCTACTGCACTGGTTGTTGGTACGGACAGAGTAATTCTTGGCTTCCCGTAGCCCCGGGTTATGCATGAGGTGTTGATGGGGCCCAGAGGCAACGCTTTGCCCTCCCAAGTAATGGAATTGGCTTAAAAATGAGTTGCTGTGAGGAGAGCACAGTCGCCGCTTGTGATGTGGGCAGCTTACTACGGATGTCACACTAACAACTACATAAGAAAAATGCCGTAAAATATATGCAGCAAATTACGTTATTTAATAGCATGTGTAATATTTTATAGTATATTTCATATTATAGTATACTATACCAGCATTCAAGAAAATATTCCAGATTTCTGGTTACTACTTATAGCCGAGTGCTGAATAGCATATTTAAACTAAGAAAAAACAAACTTGGAGGACGCCTAAGCTACGCTTTTAAGAGCAGAACGTCTCGGCGTTATCAAGCCGCCACCGCTTATCCTCGGCTGCTATTGGGAGCCGCGCGTGGGGAGGAGGTGCCGGTTCGCTTCTTATCGGCAGCTGCAATTAGCCATGGCGCGCGGGGGAGGGGGAGTGCTGGTTCCGCGCATTGACTGAGCACTTGCGCCAGGCCTCTGCTGCTGGCGCGCCTGGTATTTTTCACCAAGAACGACGCGATGAAGCCGGAGAAGCTTTAGCCTACGGCAATGACACCGGCTTTTCCGCCGCACAAGCTCCTTAAAATTTTGGCGTTAATAACTTCCATTTTCTTCTGCTTTAGGGAGGGAGTACGATGTGTCTCATTAAAACGCAGCCTACATAGAAAAATTATAGATGGTGAGGAGCCCGCAGTGGGAGGAATAAAGAGTTTCACGCCACACTAATCAAGTTAGGGTTGCGTATAACAAACCATATCAGCCGTCTTGCAATTTACGGAAGCGCGAGGTCTTATTCGTACAGACAATGAGGGCCTAACAACGTAGGCGGTCGTAGATTTTTTTTATCTCAGGTATAGTGCGAAACGGAGATATATTGGGGAAACAGAGCATGTCAAGTTACAATATTCACTGTAATTGAATACGAGCTTCCAGGAGGGGTAAGCGGTGACTGAGACATGAAAATGTTTCCAACAAGGTATTACACTCGGTTCAAGATCGCAGTTTAATTACCCCCCGTAGTTCTGCCTTGCTTAAAAAATAAAAACCCATTGCTACCTGGGATGCTGCTGCAGCCGTATGCTACCGCGTAAAATACGGGGCACTTGATCGCGTTAGCCCAGCTGATCGCTTCGGTTTGATTCATGTCTGCGGCAATACGTTACTTTTCAGCGCCGACGCTGCATGCAACTTACAGCGGAATTTCCTAATAAGAGGAGGGTGCTCGTGTCGTTATTTTCTGGTACCTAAGGATCTCTTGCCATCAATGTTTTGCGCTTACTTTCTGCCAGGTGCTAATTTTTAGCACATGAATCTTTTTTACGGACGGCTGCGTGATCTACAGTTCTAATAATATTTTATTTATTTATTTATTTATTTATTTATTTATTTATTTATTTATTTATTAATACTGCAATCCCAGGAAGGGATTTTCGCAGGGTGAGCATACAGAAAATAGGTAAGTACAAATATTAAGAAAAAAAAAAGTACAAAGGCCACAAATAATTAATAAGCAACAAAACACAACAGCAAAAATGAAAGGCTCAATGACGTTATTTGATGCACGCATTTCCCAATTCCATTTGAAGTTCAAGCTTAAAAATCAGGCAAATTAACCGCAACACATAGTCTTCTTGCTCGCATATGAAATGTTGCAGCAAAGGAAAAACAGTAACAAATCAGAAACTGGGTGAACATAAGTATTAAAACATTCTCCCCAACAAGCTGCTGTTTTACGCAAACAATATTTTCAATGAAAATCGCTTTTTTTTTTCTCTGAAACAATTTACAGTATGGCTGCGGGCTTGTTCCACCATCACGTGCAGAACTAAATAAATATCTTCGGAATAAAACCTTTGCTCACATGTCACACAGTTATGTTCCAAGTTTCGGGGAGCACGTGAATGGCACTGGCCGCGTGTTATTCCCGTCGTTTGTGCCGCTAGCGAAAGATGTACATAAAAGGAGTCCCCTTTTCCACTGGGAAGCAGGCAAACGCTGAAGTGACATATAAATATAAATTGGACATTAATACTGAGAACTACAGTCTCGCTGCTGAATATGTCGAAGTTCAATGTAAAAAAAAGTTTGAACATTACCTCTTTAGTGGTTGGTAAAGCATAAACGTCTCCCTATAATTACTCTTAGTATAAAGCAAGAAAACGTGGTTGACTTACGGTCTTGTCATGTTGTGCACGAGCGAGTTGTCTTGACTTCACTGTTCCAGAAAGTCAATGCGTGCTGCTTAAATACGCTCTGCCTCGTGACGCTATAGAGCGATAACAAGAACACTTTTAGCAATTTCCTACTTCCGTTCAGTTTTTTTCTGCTTGGTGTTGATTTTTGTTATCAGCAGAAATATATTGAGCGTTACATGCGTATATATCATGTTATCATGAGGATGGCATACTGATATTGGAATGTCTTGCCGACGAATACATATGCGCATTATCAGAACAACTGAGGGACTTTTTGTGAACACTCTCAAGGAGAGATAGGTGACTAACTTCTGTCTAAAAGGAAGCCCATTTAGGTTGTACACCAGCTCATGTCTGAAAAGTCACTGTGAGAGATTGAAAGACGAAGTATAAGAGTGAAAAAAGAAAGATAATAAGAACCTATTGATGGGAACGTGGCGTTAGCAGATATGACTTGCCCCGGAATGCGACTCAAACAGTGGTTAGTGTGATTTAGACTTAGTGTGTTCGCAAGAGGGAGAACTTTATATTTGTGTTATCTACAAGTCACGATCTGCAGCCCTAGTGTCAACGCAGCGCATCAGAAATGCCCACCCCACATGCCACTTATGTTAATCATAACACAGATAACATAAATAAAATTGTATGCCTTTGTGCATGACGTGGCTGAGACCAACCTAGTTTTCTATGACGCTTTCCAATTGTAATAGCAGCTATATAGACTCGTGAGCAGGGGAAAAAGAACACGGATGACACTTAAGATTGCTTACGTGCTTTAAATGCGAAAGCAATGTCTCATCGCGAGCTCTGTTGCGAGGTTCACTAAAGATTCCTTCTTTTTTAATGTCATAACTACGCATTAGCATAAAGTCGTAACAAAACGCATACATTAGGCTCACGTTTATTAGCCAGAAAGTGGTTTATGGTTTATGGGGGTTTAACGTCCCAAAGCGACTCAGTCTATGAGAGACGTTGTAGTGAAGGGCTCCGGAAATTTCGCCCACCTGGGGTTCTTTAACGTGCACTGACATCGCACAGCACACGGGCCTCTGGAATTTCGCCTCCATCGATATTGGACCGCCGCGGCCGGGATCGTACCCGCGTCTTTCGGGCCAGCAGCCGAGCGCCATAACCACTCAGCCACCGCGGCGGCTATTAGCCAAAAAATACTCCGGCTTTGCGGCCTGTAGGTTGCGTGGTCGCCTTGCTGTCTGAAGGTCCTTGGTTCAATACCGGGCACCTTTGGGAATAAAATTCGTATATTTGTCTTTGCTCCAGACGTCACTGCAGTATGGTCTACTTTTGACGTCATGCGGGAGCATTGTGACGTCACTGAGGAATTTCGGGCCATGAACGCCATGGACGGTCACGGACTCCCACTTTTGTGCAAAGTGTTTCGCCTGAGAATTTACACATTTTTTTAAACTGGGAATTTTCAGTAAGAAGAGCGCGTTTGTCGGTATAACATTGTCAGCGTTTAAGTGCATCAGAATACAGCTAAAGCGTGGTAACTAGCTGGATGGTTAACAAATATTGAATAGTTAACTTTCTAACTATTACCGTTAGGCTCCTTAATTACTGGGAAGCGTGTAGCTAGCCCACCGTAAGTAATATGCATATCAGCTTTTAAAATTTCGGGAACGCGGTTACACTCGGTGCTATGGCCAAGCAAGTTTTGGCTGCATCGCGGCAAAATACATGCGCTAAGAAGCTTGCAGGCTAAGCGACCTCTCCAGTGAGCATAACTCGTCGAAATAGCCCAAATATGTTCGGCCACAGCACCGAGGGTAACCGCGTTTTCCAAATTCTATAAGCTCATATGAATATTATTTACAGTGGGCTACAGGCCTCATAATAATTAAAGAGCCTAACAGTAGTAGCTGAAAAGTAAACTATTCAGTATTACTTAATCAGACTGCTAGTTAACGCGTCTTGGCTGTATTCGGATGTTGCTGCAGCGCTAACAACGCTATGCCGAGAAAAGTGCTCTTCAAACCCAGAAGCCTATTTCTAAACATTGCGTAAAAAGTGTTAGGTGAAACAACTTGTATAATGCTTACGCAATAATAAGGCGCCCTCCCGGGAAAAGGTTGTTGCGGGCTTCCTTCTTAGGCAGTGATGGAAAGAGCTCGGAAAATAAAACCAGCCTGGCGCTCGCTTATGACCTCCCACAAATCTCCTCTCATTATTAATGCCGCCCACAGGTATACACAAGCTTCGAATAGATAACTATACGCGCTATCGTCATCCGCGTTCGGATTGCCATGCGTAATCCGTATTCTTAAAAGCTTCAAACACAGAAAGACGCAACTATGCCGCGAATCGAAAGCCGAGAACACCTTTCTTCAGGTCATCCAGTAACTCGTGGAGATTTTTGCCGCAAGAAAAGCAAGGAAGACAGCCATCGAAGCGTGGGAAACGCGCCCATCGATTAGGCGGCCGTATTATTAAAGGAACTTCATGCTGCGTTGTATCTCTTACTCCAAATCACCACCCACGTGAAAGAAAACCGTTTGCAGCATAATGTTTGCTATCGTGACGCTCGATCACCGTAGTAAGTGTTGTCAGTTTCGAGGGATTAACGTCCCAAAGCGACTCCGGCTATGAGGGAAGCCGTAGTGAAGGGCTCCGGAAATTTCGTTCACCCTTGGGGTTCTTTAACGTGCACTGATGTCGCACAGTACAATTATGTACTGTAATTTCGCCTCACTCGAAATTTGGCCGCCACGGCTGCGATCTAACCCGCGTCTTTCGTGTCGGCAGCCGATCATCGCTGTAATACCAACTTTAACTGGTCACTAACAGCATACCATTTTACTGCGGAAACAATACCAGTGTCGCAATGCGAAAGCTCGGCGTCTGTAAGTCTTTAGCCTCGAAAAATGAAGCTTCCATCCACCGGCCACCTCTCCACTGCTTTTCCTCAGGTACGTGACTTCCCGCCCCCCTGCCTTCCCTCCTCAATCCTTGATCCACTTCCCAACTCGATCCTTGCCTGCCGGATGGATGGATGGAAAAGCGTCCCCTTTGAAACGGGTGGGAGCAGCTGCCAGCATGCTCGTTTTTTTGTTCATTTTTATATATCCTTAAGGATGTTATAAATCGGTCTATAAATTCGCCATTTTCTTTATATACATTTTTAATTCTACACTTAAAGCCTTATGTCACCCCTGCTTGTGAGCTGTCAATCTTTCAATCGCTTTTTTCTAACTTTCACAGCAGGGAGAGTAACCACACCTTCATCGCATCCGGCTGTATGCCACCATATTACCAAGAGAAGGCAAGCGTAGCAGGGCCCGGCCGAAAGTTAGGTGGGCGGATGAGATTAAGAAGTTTGAGGGCATACGGTGGCCGCAGCTGGCAAAGGAGAGGGTTAATTGGGAAGACATTGAAGAGGACTTTGCCGTGAAGTGGGCGTAGTCAGGATGATGATGATGGTATTAGATAATAAGATGTTTAATGGTTTCTTCGCCCCCTAGAAGCGCCCTCCACCACCTAACCGTCGAACTTATAGCTTGAAGAAACATCTCCCACCACGAACACGCCAGCCCAAGTACTTCGGCCATTTACAAGGCCTCCACACATTAGAACGGAGCAAAAAATTGACTGCGAAATCGGATTCTAATTGCAGTAGGACAGCCAGCTGTCCTTAACGAGCAGCTGCTTTGCACCCCACCACCCCACTAGCTGGGCTGCTGCCAACCAATCCATCGCCACCCTCGGCTTAACTCGGCCCACTTTCACCCATTAAAGAAATTGTCCCGCTTGCGTGAAACCTCGGCTTAGACTAAGAGAGTTCTTTACAGTAAAACACTCAAAGTCATCATCGAGAGTGGATTGAACTGCTTTCATACAGTGGTGTATCAGATGTCTGATTGTCCTGTAGTTTTTTTAGCTGGTAGCAGTGAAGTGGAACTTGTGCCTTCAGGAGCAGCGGTAGAAAAATAACCGCATTAGCAGCCCGCATTTAAAAGAGGAACAAAAGCAAAACGCTCCCAAGACCTCTCTAAAGCTACCTTGCATGAGATGGGGCTTGATGCGCCATTTTGGACAAGCTTACCGCCATGCAAATGAGAGCAATGAAAAGCTATGTGCCGTCGAATGCGGTCTTAAGCACATGCCGTAAAGAAAGACTTGCGCAAGAAATAATTTCTTTCTGTTTTCCACCAGAATGTGAAAATTAAACAGTCGTTAGAATGAGCAAGCAAGTACTGATCACTTGTGAATTCTATTAGACTCTGACACTCCTGCGCGAGGGTGCCAAAAGGAAATGGTACTTGATATGTTGCTTTTGAGGCAATCGTGAGTAATTGCTCAAATGCTGATACTTGAGGTCAGTACCATTCCACATTTATAATTTCATTATTTTACACTGATCTGCAATTAAAATGGGCAGTGATGCAGTAACATGAAGGTATGCGGCAGCCTGACGATACTCTCAATACGTTTAATGCAAAAAAATAGAAGCAAACATAAGTACCGTATTTACTGATGTTTAGCTCGACATGTTTTTTTTTTAATAATGTGGTGTCCGCCTTGAAGCGTCAACAAGTATATAAAACGGGGCCAGTTAGAGGTACAAAATAGGCTGAAAAAGCGTGAAGAACAACGGAGAGAACGACTCGGACGACAGTACTGTAAATGCAGCTGGCTTCTGACAGTTACTCAGCAAAGGTTTCGCGAGTTCTTTGCTAACAAAGGAACTAGCGCAGAACATTCTTATATCACGCCGATACGAAAACGCGCGAAGCCCAACAGCGCCCTTTTCGTGCCGTTCGCAGGTTGTAAACCCGCAACAATATTAGCCTGTCGCCCAGCCGAGCGGTGATTCTGTGCCGCTGAACATTGGCGTTCGTTCTCGGCAGCACGCAAGCGAGCCGTCACCTTACGCCCGGAGGCGGCGATAAATTTAGCCGCAGCCCGCCCGAGTTCAGTGCAGCCGAAAAGCGCCCGTCTGTCACGAGGAAAGCAGCGAGAGCGAGTGACGCTGTGGACGTCAAGAATGTGTGCGTAGCGTTAAGTAAGCGAAGTGAAAACCATAACATATCGCGTCTTCTGTGGAACGTTCCCCCGTACGAAGCGCCTTCGCGCTTGGCGCTGGGCGCCCGTCTTCGGGGATAATAATAATAATAATAATTGTTTTTTTGGGGAAAGGAAATGGCGCAGTATCTGTCTCATATATCTTTGGACACCTGAACCGCGCCGTAAGGGAAGGGATAAAGGAGGGAGTGAAAGAAGAAAGGAAGAGAGAGGTGCCGTAGTGGAGGGCTCCGGAATAATTTCGACCACCTGGGGATCTTTAACGTGCACTGACATCGCACAGCACACGGGCGCCTTAGCGTTTTTCCTCCATAAAAACGCAGCCGCCGCGGTCGGGTTCGAACCCGGGAACTCCGGATCAGTAGTCGAGCGCCCTAACCACTGAGCCACCGCGGCGGGGCCCGTCTTCGGGGATGAGTTTCTCAAAGCGGTGCCTCATCGTAGGTGGTGAGATGATCCGATCTCCTTTATTGTGTGTTGGCGGTTCCCGGCTTCCGTGGGTCGACCTGTGCGACGTAACAGTTTTTTTTCCGTTCCTGAAGTTACGGGGTTGATATGTACGACGAATCTGCCAGTATGCGGTAGATACGGTGGTTTATAATGTTAGCTAAGTCTCAAGTTTGCGTTTCATAAGTACAGTGATTTCCGGTATGCGGTACAAGGACGACTCCTATTAAAAAGTCGAAACATTCCGGTTAGCAGACTACCTATAACGTGGGCTTGTAGTTTTATTAAAATAATATGGTATTAAATTCTCAATACTTATTCGATAGCGAACTCTTGAGATACTTGCGTTTTGCGCACAGATACAGTTCTATGCATAGGCTGCGGAGCTTGCTTCTGTTGAATATATGTCGAACGCGGATTCTCTAGTAAACAAAAAATTTATTTCGCCAAAGATTAAGCCCTGTGTACTGTACACCGTATTCTGGACTCTATACCAGAAATTAAGGTACCATCGACGTCTAAAATAGGCCGCCTGAGAAGAGTTCTTGCGGATAATACTATTGTTTTTCAAGCTTTTATCAGAAACGAACGCAAGGAGGAAAGCTGCAGGCGCAATCTGTGAATGTTTCTTTGGGGCAGTGCCT
Organism: Amblyomma americanum; assembly: GCF_052857255.1. NCBI lineage: Eukaryota > Metazoa > Arthropoda > Arachnida > Ixodida > Ixodidae > Amblyomma > Amblyomma americanum. Next base: position 71,500,930 of record NC_135503.1, on the reverse strand, counting down.
TCGATGCTTGAAGTTTTTCGCTTGAATTCTGTTAACCATAACATGCAATAACTCTTCTTCACAAGAATCACAATGATCTGCAAAAAATTGAACCGCTATACGGAACAGAAGTGAAGTGTAATACGCCCCAATACACCTGCACGAAAACACTTCTCAAAAGCCCATGAAGCATTGAAGGAGTTGTTTGTGTAGCAACAGGAGAAGCTCGGTGTGCAACAGCAAACATCGGACTCAACTTTAAACTGAAGCTTTGAAGTGAAACGCTGAAGTGGCACAATTAGGATTAAAGTTAGAAGGTGTCGTTAAAGGTGCAGCTGAAGGCGTTATTCGTCTTACGGCTTTAAACTGCGAATCATTCAGCTCATAAAGCGTTCTTAGTCACAGCCAAGCTTCCTTCGATTTCAGCCTCTCTTTTAATGTCCCGAATCATCCAAGCCTCGCGGAGAACTCTGCCTACGCATTTCTCCCTTGAACCTGGAATGCCTACAAGTACTTAAGACATAAGATCGTAGGATGAGTCTCTTGTTCAGGGTGCGATAAACACTAAAACACTGCCTGCACACTGCAAACGATGACACGTACAGCCACTCCTCAGCTTGCCGTTGTCTACCACACAAAAACGCTCTTAAAACGCTATCCCATCTACTACGCAACTTGGAAGACGGGAATAAGCAGGTCCCTTTTGCAATTCTTTCCATGCATTGCTGGACGCGGGAAATTGCCCGGGAATACCGACAAAGTGGCACGGACCCAGGATGAAGAGACTGGCGTAACGCCGAGAGCTGCCGAGCAAATATTTTTATACTGCTCACCCAGAAACTGGCGAAGCATAAAGGGTAAAACGAAGTGGCGAAAGTATCTGGCACGGAGGTGAACATAAAAGCGTTCTGTATTAATTATTCTGGAGGGAGGTGGAACTGAGGAGGAGAGGAAAGAAAAAAAAAGCAAATAGAGATGAGGAATCAGACGCGAACAAGATAAAACAGGAATTAAAAAAATAAATTGAATCAATGTTGCCCCCAGGAAAGAAGCGGACCGGTCAGACCACGGAGAAAGGGGCGTTTAAAAATCAAGTGCATCAATCTCATCAGGAGATCATTAAACTTCGTTTGAATGGTATTTCATATGAGAATGATATCAGCTTAGATGATAGAGATGTGTGAAAGCAAATAGTTTATTTTTTTTCCTGCTACAGCGTGCCGGATGGCATAAAGTATTATCTACAAATATAGATACACACTGGACTCTCGAAGGAAGTTTCTGGTAATCGCCTTAGTTCATTATTTTGTATCAAACACACGCATGCGGTCATTCACACATCTGCACGTTTGATATTCACTGTAACTTAAGAATCTCATTAATTACGCTGACGTGGCACTCATCAAATTGATTCAGGTCTTTCCTGCAAAGAAAACTGACCTCGTGGTAAAACTTTGCTGTTAATGTCTCTGGGAGCCTTGTAAACGGCAGGAAAAGAGCACTGACCCCAATTTTTATAACAAAGACACCTCAAGAACTGCATGACGCAAACTGGACCGCTCCTTTCGAAAACTGTCAATATATGCGCCAATCATATTCATACCCACAATCAACGCCATGTACGCTATATAAAAATGCCTCCGCAAAAAAAAAATATTATTCAAATTTTAAATCACTGCATGTACTAACAGTTCACGCATTTTGTATGACAAATTTATGTGTATATGAATGGCCGAAAAATGAGTGCTGTATATGTTCGAGTCTGGGGCTACGCAAGGGTAACATCAGTGCACAATCTTCTAACACTCAGGCAACTTGAGGAGACTTCGCCGCCGAATTTTCACATCTTGTTGATGCTCTTGATCGTTCAATACCGAGACCGCATCTACATACGTTAGCATATTTTAGTTACACAAACGGTCACTTCGGTACTTCTTTGGAGAAAAGGTGCTGAGTATAATAATCTGATATCCAGTTCAGGGTAATAAATTTTGACGTACTAAAGTGCTCTGAGTCCGGTCACATATTCGCTTAATGAAATTTGGAGCATATACTTAATGCAGGATTTCCGAAATGTTGCTCCTGCATGTCGCTCTCGTTGAGTGGCTTTCGCTTTTCTCTGCTGAGCCGATGGTCTCGAGATCGAAACCCGCGTGTGGCGGTCACCTTTCAGCGCGGGCGAAGTGCAAAAAGTGATGACGGCTTAGCATTGCTAAGCATGAAATAATGTGCGAAAGTTGATGCTCGCAGGCGGACACCACCGCCATCTGTGGTTGCTGCGAAGGCACAGGCGCGTTGTCCATGTCGGAGCAGACTGAGTCACCCCGGGCTTGTCACGCTAGATTTAAAGTCTCAACCACTTTGCTCGTCTCCACTTAATGAACTGAGTCTCTAACTTTTCATCGTCATTACCAATTTTCCGAAAGGACACCGGCGGGATGTTCCTCTAGTGCCTCATTTCTGTGACAATGTTGGCACCGCCAACGCATTTTAAAATTGAAAATTCGTTTTTGAGGAAAGGAAATGGTGCAGTAACTGTCTCACATATCTCGATGGACACCCAAACCGCGCCGTAAGGAAAGGCATAAAGGAGGGATTAAGAGAAGAGGTGCCGTAGCGGAGGGCTCCGGAATAATTTCGACCACCTGGGTATCTTTAACGTGCACTGACATTGCACAGCACACGGGCGTCTTTTGCGTTTCGCCTCCATAGAAACTTGGCCGCCGCAGTCGGGTTCGAACCCGGGTACTGCGGCTCAGTAGCCGTGCGCCCTAACCACTCAGCCACTGCGACGGGTTCCAGTGCCGCGTTTCTGCCGGTGCTTGCAGTGCACATGTCTCTGTCACTACCGCCACGTAGCCCAAAGCTCCAATGAGGTGTTTATTGACCCAGGGAGTCAGTTATGCGCGTTTCCTTTCCTTTCGTGAATGTCTCATAGGCTTCCCGTCCACCTGCTGATTTAGCGGGGTAGGAAGGTATTAGTGCTTTTTACGCACGGATGGAAGTTGATGAAGTCGAAGACGTGCAGTGCACAGAGTGAAAGTGTGGCAGTTTAACACGAGGCGTGATCGGTTGCGTCGATAGCATAGTGTCTTCGTGCTGTGGTCACCGAAGCTAATCTGTCCGCGCCGCCGCGGGTTCGAAATCCAGTCGCTGCAATATTTATTTTATTAAGGCGCAAGCCGTTCTTGGCTGATGAATGGCGTTGACAGAAGTTGTAGGCGGAAGCTGTAGACGGAAGTTGTACACAAAAGTATCCACGCGAGCTGTCAATCATAAGTTGTATGATAATTAAAATAAAATGTAAAAGTTGATTAAGCAACAGTTCATAAGCAACATATATGTAATGATAGTAGTGAAAGTTAGTAAATAGATCGTAAACAATAAATTGTAGAAGTTGATTAAGCAACAGTTCATAAGCAACATCAATGTAATGATAGTAGTGAATGTTAGTAAATTGATTGTAAAAAATTGTTATCGATAGTGATAGTGATAGCTACTGATAGTCACACTTAGTGCTAAAGATAGATAGTGGCAGTGATTTTACAATGATAGCTGCCGAGAGTGATACAGATAAATAGTGATAATGGTGGTCACAGTGATGATGACAGCGATTGTGATAGTTGATTATAGCGATGATGATGATGGCATCGGTGGGTAAAATAAAAAATAAAACAAAAGGAAATATTATGAAAGTAAAAATGTGAAAAAAAAACCAATCAACTAATAAACATAATAAAAATAATAAAAGAAAAATAAATAAACAATTGAATGAAAAAGAGATGAAAGGAAAAGGCATGCGCATATCCGCTCTTAAGCAGACTTATGTGCAATCCAGTAATTTCTTTCTTAGGTATCTGAGGGGCATCCGACAGATATCGCGTTTTTCAAAATTGCCAGTGAAGTGGGGCTTTCGAAATAAAATATCCGTATGCTGCGTAAAATTCGAGCACTGTGTAAAGAACCATTAGGCCGAAATTAATTCAGAGCCCTCCACTATGCCGCATCACATAGCACAGGTGCTGCAGCGTCGCGATATTGAACTCCATGGATCAGAAAAACATTTCGCACAGAGTGGTAGTCTGAAGCGTACCCACCTTCCCTTTCCCCGAAAAGCTGGTCTTCCTCCTGTGTATGAATCTGCGTTGGCTTAGCTGACGCAGTGGCAAAACAAACGAGTCGTTTACTTTAGCGACAACTGCCCCTACTCTGCGGTTGAAAACAATGCTTTTCGAATTCTAACTTTATGTCTGCATTTTATGCCGCACTCAGAGCTACACTCATATAAGGATGCGTCAATGCAGAACACTCCAAGAAACAAAATATTCGCGATCTCACAAAAAATAGTAAAATGTACATATAGTCTATATCAGGGGTGCCCAAACTGCAGCTGACGAGCCGAGTGTGGCTCCTGGCGTGTCCAAGTGCGGCTCGGGACTCCCTGGCGTCTGTAATCCCAATGTCCCCCCCCCCCTTCCCTTTTTGCCTTTAAAGACAGTAGTAGTAGTAGTAGTGGTAGTAGTAGTAGCAGTAGAGTGTATTTGGGACAAAAATATACAAAATTTGTCCGGGGTGAAGCAAACACCTTAAAGGTGCTTGCTTCACGAATGGGGCATCGCATTGCAAAGGCACAGTGTACAATAATTTAATGAGTGGGACTCACTTTACCACCAGCTACGCTGAAAGAAGTTTTTAGACAGAATTGTTACACCTCCCTTTGTATTGCGCCTCTTCGCTAAAAAAATTTTTTTATGGCTCTTTGAATATTCGTTTATGGCCACCCTTCATCTACTGTGCAATAAAACCGGATTAGTAAAGAGTTTGCTAGCCTCTGTTGATCAAGGCAGCTTATCGTAGCCGCGCACAAAGACGACAAGTCGGCCAAGGCGGCGCAGACTCGCTAATGCCCACGAAGAGCAGACGGTCTGTGCGGCGCGTCAAGCACAGAAAGAAGCGAGGGATGCTGAGCGCGCTGCCCAGTACGATAAAGAAAAACGGCTGCAAGCGGCGGCACACAAAACACAAAACGCTGCGTGTGAAGCCGAGCGAGCCATCGAGGCAAGAAAAGCGGCTAATTGCAACCGCTCCTCATGCCGAAAAAGCAGCCAGTAAGAGAGACGGCACCTGCTGCTTAGTACGATGAAAAAAAAAGGAACGATTGAAGATGGGGGAACGTACGGCAGCCGAAAGCCCGGACGAAAAAAAGTCTGTGGCTGCCACAATCTACGAGGTGTGCGAGAACTGATTACGTATTTCCTGCACTGCACTGCATACGTATATTTACTCCCGACGACGAGATTATATATTATATCTAATATCGTCGTCAAGAGTAACTAATCGACAAGATTATATATAATCTCGTTGTCAAGTGTAACTAATCTCGTCTTCGTGAGTAACTATAAGAATGCAGGGCAGTGCAGGAAATACGTAATCAGTTCTCGCACACGTCATAGATGGTGGCAGCCGCAGACTTTTTTCGTGAGGGCTTTCGGCTGCCGTACGTTCCCCCATCTTCAATCGTTTCTTTTTTTTTTTTCATCGTACTCAGCAGCAGGCGTCGTCTCTCTTACTGGCTGCTTTTTCGGCATGAGGAACGATTGCAATTAGCCGCTTTCCTTGCCTCGATAGCTCGCTCGGCTTCACACGCAGCGTTTTGTGTTTTGTGTGCCGCCGCTTGCAGCCGTTTTTCTTTATCGCACCGGGCAGCGCGCTCAGCATCCCTCGCTTCTTACTGTGCTTGACGCGCCGTAGAGAGCGTCTGCTCTTCATCGGCATTAGCGAGTCTTTGTGCCGCCTTGGCCGACTTGTCGTCTTTGTGCGCTGCTACGATAAGCTGCCTTGATCAACAGAGGCTAGCAAACTCTTTGTAAATCCGATTTGATTACACAATCTCGTCAGCAGAGATCTGGCTAAATTACAACAGCACAACACTGAAAAGGTAACGGTTTACTAAGTAGCCCGCTGCTTTACAGTCGTTACTGGCGCCGAGCGGTTGGAAGTTCCGAACTAACTGATGAAAGCGACGACGACAGTTTAGCCGCTAGCAAGTGCTCAGCACTACTATCACCCACCGTTTGGAAGCCCAGACCTAACGGATAAAATAGGACAAAGACGACAATTCACAGCACTTAAAGCGAGCGAATACCATTCAGAGCACGCTGCGCGCAAGGCTGCAGCAACGGCCATGTGGACGAAGACATCGGGAAATGCAACACCCTGTTGGCGACGCTGGTTCGAGTGCCGATTGCGGCTATGTTATGGGAAAGGTCTTTTCTGCTTGATGCCGTTTCTTCTGAACATTTCGGATAGGTTAGGCTCAATATTAGGCCTCACATTCGCCTTAAGGTTTGCTGCTGCTTACGGATGATGGCGAGTACGGGAACCCAAAGCATTTTATTCCTAAGAGAAGCAGTTCACAAGGACAACTGCAAAAGAGATTAACTCGCTTGAAGGATGTGCTCAAACTTCTTATAATATTGCTCTGGTAAACACCCGTTTAGAGTACCGAACATGAGCCCTGAAATCAGGAGGGTGTGGCTGATAATTATTGGGAAGGAAACTGAAGCAAAGTTGAACATTCTGGAAAAGGGGCAACAGTTTACCATAGGCAGCGAGGTGCTCGTTGTGATAACGAAGTGCATAAATGTAGTGATGGCGAAAAAACAGCGCCGCGGCAGATTACCCGGTCCCTTGTCAACGCTCTGTTTTTTTTGTCATTAGAATCTACAAAGCAGCTTAACTCTGTGTTTTAATTACTTCATCACTTAAGGATAGCAGTGGACGCGGATCACTATTCATGATTATGAAGTTGTCAAGGGAATAAGAATCGCTTGGAGCGAGTTTGTTAGGTACTCCATATCATGGCTAGAAGCTTACTGGTATTGCGCAGTTGGAAAATACATAATAGTTGTGACATCCCAGTACTCACCTACGGGGCAGGAACTTTGAGAAAAAAATGTTCAGATCTAAAGTGGAGACAACGCAGCATGTATTGTACGAAAAAGATACACAGAACGTTAAGACACAGCGAGAGAAGGGCGGGGGGGAAAATGGCTAATTGATGATATTCTTGCTAAAATCAAGATGTCGACGTGGGAAAGAAGTATAAACAGGAGAACAAATGACCAGTGGTCCCCTGAGATAACAGAGCGGATTTTAACAGACGGTAAACTTTTCAAAGAGCGGTACAGAGTAACGTGGGTAGATGATTAGGATTTTAGAAAGTTAGTACATTGTATGGAAATAAACTACTGAAATTGAGTTTGAGGTTTATTTCTTTCAAGGTTGGAAGAGAGAACTGTGACAAAATGCGGTGAAACTGACGAGGTCACAGTTCTGCAAAACAGTCAGTACAGCAGTACTCAGCACAGAAATTCAAAATATTAACAGAGCATAATAGCAAATAAATAGTTACATCAAATGCCAGTATTTTGGCGCAAATATGACATGTACAAAAAGACAGTACACTAAAAACCAAGGCAGTCTATAAACATGACACGAAAACACTTAAGAGACTCGTACCATCTACTTATCACAAAAACAAAAAACGCTTAGTGGGGAAAAATTTAAAAAGATGAGTTATTGAGAACAACTAGAATCTAGTAACTGAGCTTTTGTTTTCCCTAAATAGTCCGGTTTTAGGGACTAAGTGTCTTTGTTGCCGGAGGGGATAAATATGAAGAGGGCGTACGACCTATGGGATACTATAATGATTGCTATGGATGTATTGCAACGAGCGAAATATGTAGACATGGAATGCTTTCACCAGATTACACTTATGATACAGTGGGGATGTTGACAAGTTTTCTGGTCTGCCATAGCACCCTTCAATAGCTTGCAGGGCCTCTGTTTTGCAAAAGCAACAACTTCGGGAATTTATTCAAAATGGTGGCGCCCCACAGCATTGCACAATAAGATAAATTGGAAAAAAAATAGTGCTAGTACGTAGACATTTCTAGGGAAATGGTTAAGAGGCTGCTGACCCGGTAAAGGCAACCAAAAGTTTTACTAAAGTTAGTGGCAACTTGTGAAATGATGATAGATTTTTTATGGCCCAAAGAAATCTATGGCCTAAGAGCGCCATGGCACAATGCATTTTCGACTTTTCAAGATAGGGTGAAAGACCCATTTCCCCAAGCATTTCACCGTAAATAAGCCGAGCACCAGACCAGGGGAAAACCTGTTCACATTGCATCACCCGGTGGGCACCCGCCGGCACTGGGGATCGAACCCGGCACCTTCCGCATGCGAGGCGGATATTCAAACGACTAGGACACCGCGGCAATGTGAAGTTTACCTTTCCGGGAGATTCAACGAGGGCGGAAGCATTCGTAACAGCGATATACGCCATTGCGTTGTTCTTCGAACGACTAGGCCACCGCTGCGGTGCAACTTGTGAAATATGTGTGTTCCAAAATAAACGCTCATTGAAAAAATTGGAATAATGGGGCCGCAGCTGCGCTGTACAGGGCTGCATGGAAATCAAAAGGAAGCGCCTTTGTGCTGCTGTGGATGCTGTTGGCCTAATGCTGATGATGATTATTACCCGCTTGCGTTTTTCCTCTATACCATACTTTTTTTTGTTATCATCGCACCTATCCCTCTTCTTCTTCCTTTCTTTCCTCCTTTACTTATTTTCTGGTGTTCTTTTTTTGTTTTTTTCACAAACTTAGAAGGTGGTTCTTAAATTCTCGCGAGGCCAGACAGACGGTCGTGTTTCAGGGGTCATAATTTGCCTTTATTTTGCTCGATGTGCCGTCGGCAGTCTTGTTTAGAGGTATCCCGGTTAGTATCCTGTTTCTGCCCTATAAGGAAGTTACCTAATAAAAAATATCATGAGTGAATTATCTTGATTTTTCAACCACTTGCTGATCTATAATTAGTTGAATAACGCATGAACCTATCAAGATGCAAGAAGCACAAAATACGCTCGTACTTATCGCTTGCTTCCTTGTGTTCATTGCTTACCGTCGTTGCTTATATATATATATATATATATATATATATATATATATATATATATATATATATATATATATATATATATATATATATATATAAATACCTCGTGGTCTTCTTTCACCTGTTTCGCCATGGCTTCTTGTTGTAAGACAGACGCAGTGCCTCATTATTTCTACCTTCTCTCAGTACCCATCATTCAGTGCATCGTTGCCAGATGGTCGATCATTAGTGTCTTCTTTTTATTTTTAAAGCCGGTCATCATACATTTTTTTTTTGCAAGTGCACAAGCATTCTATGTAACTCTTGCCCGATATTTTCAGTAATAAATAATGATTAAACTCATGGTTGCCAATTGATCGCAGCGAAAACGTCGTTCCTTTTAAGCATGCACTCAAGAAAACAAGAATGCAGCAAAGGTTTTGTTACTCAATTTTAGTGGTATCGTTTTATCAAGTTTTATTGGAGAACTAGCTGTGTGCTGAACCCGCCGGAAATTGCCATTGCCATTACGCATGCTTCTTCTGCTCTTCTTTTACGCATTGTCTGCCGTACCATTGATCATTTCCCCGATCAGAAATCTTTTCTTAAAATCACGCATATAGATTTTTTTAGTCTGTAGGTTTTTAATCAAAGTGTCGAAGGACCTGTGATGTATTGCGCACTTCCCTGAAAATCCCGCTTTCTTGTAGCTAATTAAGATGTCGTTTTAAACGGCTTTGGTTGGAAATTGCTTTAAAATACACTCTAGCATACCGCAAACCTAGGTTACGACGAGATTGTATATTTTACTAGTTCAGTCAAGATGGTCATTTGATGCTAAAGAACGCGTATTAATTCCTAAAAAGCGCGGTATAGTTACCGACGTCAGCCCGCGTGGCGAAAACTGCACATTGGGAAATTATGAGTCAGCAGGAATGTCCTGTCACGCAGTTGTCAACGAGTGAATGTGGAAATGTAAGTCGAACCTCAACACAAATATATAGTTACCTAGCAATATAGGGGAGGAAACCGGAGCGTTATTGCGGGGGGGGGGGTGTTTGCTGACGGCCGAATGAGCGACCCATAGACAGGGTTCGACGTGAGCGTGCATGGGTTCATGGGTTCTGTTTTGCGGGGTGGGGCTATTCCTGATTCTTCAGTGAGTGTGGTTTTGTAGAAAACCTCGATCCGGTGAGTGCGAAGAGGCCTCAGCGAAAGCGGCCGCGACACACGGCCCGTAACTTGTGTTAGTGTTAGTGTTGTTAGTTAGTTGTGTTAGATAGCGTTGTGTTAGTGTAGGTAGTTGCTGGCGGCTCTGTCCATTCCGCCAGAATCATTATCCTTGCGTTTATCCTAAATGCATCATGGTTCTTGGTTCTTGCAAGTGAGCTCCCGGGTGAGCTTCCTCTCATGAATGCGATTTGCTATACAATTCTATCGTACCCCTTTTTATTTCACAACTTATTTCGCAGTTGACGGCTTCCTGTTATGAGATGCGGGTACGCGGGCTCCGACTCTTACCGTAGCATGTGCGCAATCAGTGATATGGGGAAAGGCAAGAGGAAAAAAAAAGTTTGGAAATCGTTAAACGAATAATGTTCTCTGTCAGGAGCAAGAACCGCACCGTTCGTCTGTGCCTGGTGTAGGCCGTACTGTATTCTCATTTGTTGTAGTTTGCCACATGCAACACGTTGCCTCGGACTTTAATTCTACTTATCGCCTCAGTTCGATTGGCCTCTCATGTCAGCATTAAAAGGCTGTGTTCGGACATTTTAATTTGACGGTCGCTGTTTACAGAGGAAGCTACCATGATGTTTTTTCCAAACACAATTGCTTCATATTTCGCAGCAACGACAAAAAGAAAAAAAAGTGTCTCCAAACAAGCGACGGCGTGCGCTTTGCGGTGCCCGTGTTCGGACATTTTATGTTTTGCAATAACGCTCCTTCACCGCCTATACGGCAATGTCAGTGGGAGCGGTGCCGCGATGTCAGCAGCATCAGCAGACTGGTAACGTCGTTACACATCTCGAAAAACGTCGAGACTTTTTGTGCTCTCCTAAGACGAAGAACTGCCGAGGAAAGCAGGAGTAGGGACCAAAATAAACAAGTAAAACTACCACCTCTGCTTAGAACTTTCGCAAGCAATTTCGCGCGCGAAATGTTTCGGAGCGACGCAAGTTCAGACTCACTCATAAAAAAGGAAGTGAATACCAGCGCAAGATTGATGTGACAAAAGCTTTTATCTCGTGGGCGTTGCTTCGGCAGGCTCTCTTTGAGTCCGGTTGATGGAGAGACAAAGAACAAAACATAGCCTACCAGTCGAGTGGACGGTGTTAGAGATGGGGCTTCTATCCCACCACTGCCATCAGTTGTTAGATGTGGGCCCCTAGTTGGCCTGAACATTCTTGGCATGTTGGCGTTCTCCGTCCGTAACGGCTCCTCCGCGGCCAGGAGAATCTCGATCGGCCAGTGGTCACAATCACTGGCCGAGGAGAGAGGGACTTGAGTTGTAGCGTTGGAGGTCATTCTTGATTTTGTCTGCGAGCACAGAACAGAGTCCTAAACCTTGTTCAATGGAGTCATTAATCGAAACCAGCCACTCAACATGGCGCCACTCCCCAGGCAGTGCACGAAATTCATCCGGGAGCCGCCAGGCTGTTATGCAATACGACTGCATTGTCGGCATAAACGCAAGCACAAAATTTTCTAGCTGACAACAATACTCGCGGCTACTAAGTTCAGCTTCCATGTTTGCCAAATTGGCTGCCAAAGCCCGATTCGTTGCACACGACTTGCAGAGCGGTAGCAAATTTGGAAGCACAACAAGAAGAATAATAATGACGACACTACGCAAAAAACAACAACAAACAAGCAAACAAACAAACAAACAATCTGGCATCACAATTTTGCCCGAATTTAGGACAAAGCGAACGTCCGCGTCTGATCTGAGGTCGCCAAAGACAGACTGCCACGTTGTACGATCAGCGGTGGTGTGTCAAAGCCAACAAATTTTTTATTGGAAACTCTACTCCCTATCATTCAAACCTGTGATCCCCCTATACCACCCGAATATCGATATTTTGCTTAAAATTTGGCCCAGGCTCAAATTAATCCACTGGCTCTTTTCACTGAAGCTTGACGCTCGAGACTAATAATCAACTGTTTGAGTTGATCTCACAAAGATGTGACTGCGCATCGCAATCCTTTCTCAATCCCGTACTGGCGAGAGCCTTCTCTTAAACTCAATGAGTCAATTATACACCTCGTCACCATCACCTGCACAGAAAGCTGCTACAGCTGCTCTCCACAGAATTCTGTCGCCTCACTTCATTCGCTAACCAAATTCGGCTAGCTAACCAAGCGCCGCTAAACACAAGTACTCAAATGAGCACAAATATCTGTGCTTTCTTTGCCTGCGCCTGACATTAGCAACACTGCCGTTATGTAGCGAAAAACACTTGGTATCTCGACCAAGTCCTACATGTCTGAATCTACTAAAGATATAAAAGCAAACCTGTGCCAAATTTTCAGACACACACACACACACAAAAAAAAAACTTGCTAGCTCTCAGTGGTTCTACCTACACAAAGAGCTCATTGTCTGCTCGGGAACTATCTTCGCTGCACTCCTGTGGGTGCCTTTATCACTTGGTAGCATCCCAAAATTCACACGCGTCCCTTCTAACACAATGACACAATGACCTTTGTTTAAGTGTTAAGAAAACAGTAACACCTGATCAGATCCAAATCTTTGACCTAAGTCAAAATAGCATTTCCTTCCTCGAATTTACACGCACACAAACGAAAGAGTAATAATAAAAAAACAGCTACTTCGTATGGCTACGAGGGGTGAAACATGGCTCACTACCCCAGAATCGAAAGGATTAGTCTCTCAGCTGCGCCAGCCGGGGTCGCGCTCTGACTGATTGTACTGCTGTAAACTCGTGACAAAGGGCAACTGAAAAAAAACCATCCCTGATCGCTACTGTCATCTCCACAGCCCCTCGGCAGGCTCAAAAGGCCCTGATAGCACATGCAGTGTCGATAACCAACTCCGGGCGGACCGCGACCAGCGCGAGAAGCTGCCTTTTGTTCTCGTCTCAAGCAAGCTCGGCTACTCGCCCTGCGCGCTTCTTCGAATGCAGTGCGGAAAGTGAAGGACTCATCCTTCTCAAGTGCACGCGCTGAACCCGCATGCATACGTGGTCTATGTTGCTCGATGCCCGCGCTCGCATCCTCAGAATGTCACGCAACTTAGGGCCTCCTGACCTGTCGGGTCGCTTTGCTTGTTTTCTCACCGCGATTTTGTGAAGCATGCGCGGTCTTAGTCTTTCCGTAGATCGACGCCCTTTGAAAAACCTCGCTCGTGTTCTGCTTTCAAGATGCGGTTTTCTCTTTCCGCTACTGCGGTCACCTTTAGAAGCACCTGCGCGTGCCGCCTGACCAGTAACTGTAGCTGCAAGATGACAAGGTCCAATGTGGGAAGGTTTTTCTTTCCCTTCTGCCGCATTTCCCTGCGCGCTAACCTTAGCACCTGCCTGCGCAGCTGAATTTAGGGCCCGATATTTGAATCGTTTCATCTTGGTTCTTGATCTTTTCTTTATTTTTCCTCTCGGCTGTGTCGTGCGCGTCACCTCATCCAAACTAGCTTCTTCTAGTTCTTCTATCGTTCCTCAGAAACCTCTCTCCAAGTCTAAACTGGCCTCATCACCTTCGAAGCGCAATGTCAGCTTCACACAGCTGACAGGCGGACCTTCCACCGCCCCCAAGCTGGGCCAATCCAAGTTTAGACTGGCCTCTTCACAGCACGGTGGCAGCTACACATTGCTGACAGGCGAACCTTCCACTGGCCTCGAGTTGGGCCGTTCGCCTCCCTGAAGGCAGTCATCCACCGCCTGCTTATCGCTCTGAGCGCTTACCCATGAAACGCCCTGCTCGTCTGCAATTGAGCTTTCGTCCTCTGTCTCAGGGTGGCTTTCGATACTGCGTTTGAACACGCTTACAGCTCCGCAAACTTCATGGTGGTTGTGCGCCGTTTCACAATCCTATATTACGGCGTCACGTCTGTCCAACTGAAACGATTCGGCCTGACTCGCTTTCTCCGGAGTCGTGCCTCTCGAGATCTCATATTCCAATTTCCCTAGCTCACACGCGAGCTGTAACCATCTGAGCTCGCGCTCCTCTTGCTCTGCCGCTCGCCGTCATTCCTCTATTTTTTTTTCGCTCATCTTTTTTCTTTCGCTCCGCTTCGAGGAGTTTCCACGTATTGCTAACCGTTTCTTCCTCGGCAGTTTCCAAGATAAACCTGCAAATGTCCGATTTTTCATCTCAACTTCTACCTCTACACTCAACTCTTCGCATAATGACACCAAACCTGTCCTTAGCAACTTTGTTAGATCCATGTTTTCTGCTCTGAGCCTCAACTCGACTTTGCTGAACAACTGTTGGCGTGAGTTGCACACACTCGCCTCACTGATCAACTTCCCTCGATTCCCAGCAGTTCAAAGTATTAACCCAAACATTTGAAGCCTGGCGAATCTCAAGCAAAGTTCGAGCACTCACCCACAGAAGCAACACCACGCCGCATGGTCGGTCCAACCGCTGCCAACTAGTTGTTAGAGATAGGGCTTCTATCCCACCGCTGCCACCAGTTATTAGATGTGGGCCCCTAATTCACTTGAACATTCTTGGCATGTTGGGGTTCTCCGTTCGTAACAACGGCTGAGCTGCAAGGTTTTGGGAGTAGGTAAAAACCTGGTTAGTCCGCACTTACAACCAAGTGGTATAAAAATTATCTCCTGAAAATGTGGCAGACACATCAAATTGAACTTACGACCTGGACTTTTTCCTCGCTCCATTGGCCGTAAAAATAAATAGGATCATTATCACCTAGCCTAACTACAGCGAACGTTAACGGGGCCGGTATGCTGTGTAGCTCGATGGCGTTCTCACGCATGGCAGTGCAAATGAGATTTAGAAGTTAACATCGGCTGCTTACGCCTCTTTGAAGGATGCCTAAATGACCTAGCTGCAATGAAGCGCCATCAAGATAACTTCAGTTACAGTGGTACCTTTGCTGCGAATGGACTTCACTTAGCGAGTGTAAAAACTCCAGATGGGAGAGCGAGCCTTGCGTAATTAGCCTAATAAGTGCATTTCTTTTTTCTTTAGTAAAGCAGTTCCGAAGTTCATTATGCAACACCAGCTTGCTTCATTCTGCTTCGAAAGTGCTATTAACTTGCACTTAGTGCTTAGCTTAGTGAATAAGACTGTATTTAAAGAACGAGCTCTGCTGTTCACAAGAAAATCTTGGCCTCTATGCCTGAGTACTAGTTTTATACTGTGTTTTTTTGTAACAGAGAAGGTTTACTTCCTCGTTTCGAACCTTTCTCCTTGACCTGGACTAATACAACGGCCCCCATTGATAATAATTCGTTTATCTAACTACAGAACTATTCCTGTCCTTAGTGGGCACTGTTCGTATGGATATGCTTGAACTTGTAAAAGTGAAGAGTACTTAGGGGTTCCTGATTTAGAGTAATGAAAGCTCCGAGCGCCCATAAACCAATTACAGTAGTGCAGCACTGTGCAAATTTTTTCCCCCATTAGTGGGAGAATGGCCGTTTGGGCTAAATGAGACAGATGCAGTGCGGATCGAAGTTCATAACTAGAAAAAAATTACCTCACTGCACACCATGTCAGGCGCAACGCTGGGATCAACGAACCGCACATAAACGATAGTAAATAAATCACAGCTGAAAAAGTTCGTTCCACTTTCCGCTGATTGCGTCACTTTATTTTTCCAGGAATACACTCGAACTACGTAGCCGTATGCAAGTTCAACCATACAAGGAGGTTAGAGCGAGGAATCGTTTAAATTCATGCCGAAGAGATATGAACAATATTTGAGAGTACTAAGGCGCCACTGCGATTATTGCATATTGCATAGAATAAACTGCATTGTAATGGCAGGCGTCTAACGCTCCAGTAAAAAGAGCTTCGCACTGCAGAAAGAAAAAAAGAACTCTACAGTAGACAGTGCCCAGTATTTTCCATCCCCTTGAACTCACGCAGCACACCACCAATATTATAGGCCTTTCTATTTCAAACGATGGTCTGAACCCATTGGTCTGGTCTATGATCTACTGTCAACAGCACGGAACTTTTATTCAGCATTTGGAAGCGGACTGGCGTATCTGTGAGTAGCGAACATGCCGATCAGAAATAATAAGAGAACCCCATCTCACTAGAAAAAAAAAATATTAGAGTAAGATTACCCTTTTGTCATAGTACGCCCCATTATCTCTGCGCGGATGTGCTCATTGCCGTACTCATAAGTGAAGCGGCTAAGAACGGTGTAGAAGCAGGTCCCGTTTTTAAAGTGCCAACATAAGCCAACATTACACTGTTCTCGAATATAAGTGTATAGGTGTGTATATCACCTAAAAACTATGTTGGCATCGACATGTTGATTATGTTGCTGGGAAAGCTTGCAAAATGTGTTTTTTGCGCCGTAACACGAGGATGTTACCGCAAGACTCTAGGCTTTTACTATTTAAAACGTATATTAGGTCCACTCTGGAATATGCTTGAACTGTATGGGGCCCGCCGACAAAGACCGACAGACCAGAACTTAGCGGCCCGCTATGTTTCTTGGAATTATAACAAATACATTAGTATGTCTGGCATAAAACAGAAATTAGAATGGGAACCCCTTGAAGTAAGAAGGAGAAAGCTAAGGCTTAAATTTTTTAATAATAAATATTAGAACAGAATTGCTATTCCTAGGGACAAGTACATTTTACATCCACACTACATGATCCGATCGGGTTGATCATAACCATAAAGGGCTCGAATTCAGATGAAGAACCGATTTGTTCAAAATGTCGTTTTTTCCTCACACTGTTCCAGAATGGAATTGAATGCTTTGTCTTCATTTCTTGTTAATATTACTGACAATGAAGTGTTTGCATTGTCATTGTGACTGCCTTGTAAGAATTCTTGTTGCTTTGTACAACCTACACCCCCCCCCCCCCCACTTAACACACACACACAGTAATGCCACTGTGGCGCTGTGGGTAAATAAATAAATAAATGGGCGTGGTAATTCACCGCATTGAGACCTTCACGTTTTGAATCGTTCCTGTAGGCTATTCGCTTACTAGAGTGACGAAACAGATTATGCAGTTTTTTTTTGGAGGGGGTTTGGGAGGGGGGGCACGGTGTGTTTGTTTTTTACTCAGAGGAAGCTATATCAACCTGGCCGCAGGCGGAAGCTGCTACTGTTAGGCTTTCAGAGAGATGGCGCAAATGAGTCATTTTACCTGATAAATGTGTCAATGTTTTGTGTGTGATAACTTTGGTATCTTGCGTAATTTTTGCCCACAGGTTGTGCGGTACGTTCCGGAACTGCGGCTGATTACTATCGTGTCAGAAAACTAGACTTGAATAATATATCTAATTACCTAACCGTATCAGAAAAGGATAACGGGGCGCAATAAATCTTGCATACTAAGCAGATAGCATTCGTTTAAGTGGGCAGGACACCGCTGTACACTGGTGAAAAAAATTCTTAAAGGTATTAAAACACGGTAGCAGTACTGCGAACCGGAAAGTCCGTTATGCATCAATAAGATAGCTCTATTCGTTTGACAAAGAAATGTTTTCTGGAACGGAGTGTTTTCGTATTTCACGTGTCTTTCTATGTCCCTGCGTCCCAAAGTTCACGCTGGCCCACAGATGGTATGAAAAAAGCCTAGTTGGCAGAATGGTCACATAGCTTATGGAATACACCCCGCCGACTATGGAGATATGACGATTTTTGTTTTAACATATTCCATTTGCAGATTGGCATGCGCAACGCAATTTTCCCTTTCATGTAATTTTTTGTAGTCATACGCTGTGCATGCTGTGGCACAGCATAGAAGACCAGTTGTAAAGGCGCTTAGTGGCACTGATCTGTGCTTCCAGCCCGAAGAAACTGAAGTAACAGGTAATTCTGCGGCTGGAACATTTTTTTTTATAATATCTTCGCTCATAACATAACGAATTGTTTGACGGCATACCGCGTGCTCAGGGGCGAACATTTCAGAAATACTAAACATACATAAAACTATTTTGGAAAATGAAACCTTCCCGAAATCTGCAATCGCTCGTTGTGTAGTTTTAACCGTGCAGTCATGGACAAAGGTTGGTATGATGCGGATTTCACAAGAAAAAAAATATATTTATGGGCTGCCTCGCTACCTAGTCACCTGGTATTTTTCCAGGAAATGGAGCTGGCTTGTCTGTTGTAAATCAATGCTTGTATAAACCTGCCTTGCAGGGCCACAATTTTTTTTTTTTCTGTGGAAGGGCATTCCGCAAACCATTGTCCATGAGTGTACATAACCTATCGCCACTCCATCCAGCCCACTGTGTGATATGTGGACTCGTATATTGTCACGACGCTCAGGCTACAGCTTGAAACCGGGCTCTATTTGGTAGCGTGTCTGAGTCTTCGCGCTGAGCAAGGACTGAAGCTGTGGAGTTGTGATAACGGAAACCAGCAACACTGAAAAGGTTTGAAGAGCAGAGGGTCTGGAATTAAAAGCTCATAGCGACAAGTGATTAGTTAAGCCTTTTTGCCAGGGCCTTCATGCGCCTTCATGCGCCACCTGTGAACATCAGCTGGCAGTATATATATGCCCGACAAATGAGTGAATACGTTTACCTAATACTTGGATTCTAGGTTGCACTGTGTATCAATACACGAAAACTGGTTATTTTGGAATTATTCTTTTAGATGCTGGTTTTAACGTGAACTTCTGGCGAACAAGCAGTATTTTCGACACTGTCATTCTTGCAAAGGACACAAAGGAGACACAGATGACGTTCTAAATACATAATTTCCTGAACGCATTATACGTCTCAACAGGGCTTGTAGGGGAGGCGTTTCTAGCTGTTTGCCTAAAAATACCCATAAACGCCTAAATGTATAGCATTCAAGTACTTGCCGGCATTTCCTCTAGTTCTCTGCTAAATAGGGCCATTTTCGCAGATATCTCAGAAATGTGCCGCGCCTGCATTTTACCTCCCTGCTCTCTCTCTCCGAGTGAAAGACTTAAATAGGACGAAAAATTTATGAAAGAGTGACTTTATTTAAAGAATCTCTTTGTGATCAGCATGTGGTAGTCAACTCATGCAGGCAACCTTCAACTTCTCCTCGGCGTGTCTTTAAACAGGCTCCCTTTAAATTCACCCGTGAAATGTACTTGGTCTGCCGAGGGATATATTCTTGAGGAAGAGTTCGGGGCGAGCCATTTATCCCAGGTTGGAGAGAGTTGGAGCTTAGCAGTAGGGTTGTGCTTCTGTTAGGGATAGAGGGAAGTGCGACGGCGCCTGTTCTGAAGCCCGGGTAGACAACCAAAGTCTTACTTTATTTTTATATTTGTGACGTGCATTCGTGTGGTTGGATTTGTCTGGAATTGGCGACGAAATTTATAAATCTTGCCTGTCTATATCGTATGTGTTACCTTGCATTGTCGTGTTTACAGAGGTGCAGGTAATTACGTTGAGACTTTGTTAAAGTGAAATTATCGTCATCACCAGCCTTATTACGCTCACTGCCGGGGGCAAAGGCCTCTCCAAATGAACGCCAATCAACCCTGTCCTGCGCAAGCTGCGCCCACGTTTTCTATGCAAGGTTATTATTATGGACTTTTATATCAGGGGGACACTATCGATTAGGGGGATAGGGCAATATCGGGGAGCCAGTGCGCACGCGCAGAACAATGATGCTCCTTGTGCTGTTATCCTGCGCACTGGCACACCGTTATTCTCCTATCCCCATAATCGATAAGATTCCCCTAATATAAAAGTCCCTAATCTCGTCCGCCCTCCTTACTCTCTGCTGTTCCCTGCTACACTTACCCTCGGTTAGAATCTACTCTGTTACCCTAAGGACCCGTCAGTCATGTTATCTTCGCATTTTATGCCCTCTATTGAACTTATATTATTTTTGAGTTCAATTAGTGTGTCATTAACTAACATTTGTTCTCTGACCCATCCAGTTCTTTTCCTAACTCTTAACGTCGCACCTACACTTTTCCTTTCCATAGGGCTACGCTGTCCTCTACTTAATTACGAGTCTTTTTTTTTTTAGCTTCCATATTTCTGTCTCTTGGCAAGATTGTGTACTATCCCCTCGGAAGAGAGAGGATATTTGTAAATTGGTATTAATGATCTTATAGTGTCAGCCAAACGAACTTTACTATATTCGTTATCGCCTGGGTATCTCACGCTCGTCATCCGGAAATCTGCAACAAAGCAGCCAGTGAGCTATCGCTTATAACTTGGCGAGTTTCAACCGCCTCTACGCCTGTGCCACAACAAACATACCCAAGCTCCCTTTCAGCACATGCGTTGCCAGCGTTAAGGGGAACTGTGAAGCTTTTTCATCACCAGTTAGAAGTAAGCGGTCACTTAACCGAGGTTAAAAATTAATTTTTATGTGCGAGAGTATGGAGCTGTGCAAAACGGCAATCCACAGAGACCATTAGCAGTCATTGATGAAGTGTAATAAAAACACGACCCACATCAAAACGACCAGTCAAGCTGAAAGGAACATGAGCTGTTGCTTTGCAAATAGGCTGGACCACAGGCCAGGATACCGAGGCGTGGAATCTGGTTTGTTGTTTCGTTATCGCGAGATACCTTCTCTTTGTGGCATCACGCCAACGGCTGGGACGTCATCGGCCCCACCGTAAGGCCTTTTCCATCAATACCCACACATTTAGAGTGCACAAAAATATCCAGGTGTTTTTTGTTCATACTGAAGTTCATCAGTACTGTCAAGCAGGACATAGAACTTCCTTTCTTTCTCATTGAGCACCTAAGGCTGCTCAATTGCGAAAATAAACCACGGAAGATAGAAAGAACGACGCGGACAGGCGCTAACTCGCCACTGAATTTTATTCCAGAAAGACAAGAGAATAAGTAGGAAAGCGAACGAAAAAAGCAAGCACCAAAGACCAACTGCCAAACAAAGGCGCCAATCTTATTCCGACCCCCACACAAAAGAATTAGAACACATTGGCTTGTCTTCATTCCGACACGGTGGTGCGTCAGCACCAGCGCAGAAACCTTTCTTCACCATGTGTTAGTACTGACCTCAAAGGTGAGGTGCCCCCCTCCCCCCCCCCCCCCCCATTCTTTCTTTGCTCCTCTTTTTAAAGCTAAAGCTTTACTGCCCGCGAACTTGCGATTTCGCCGTGGCGGTGCTTCGAGGAGGCGCATGGCGTCACAACGCGTGCCTCGCTGCGGATATTTCTCTCTCTGTCGCTCTCTAGTCACTACTGCGCATGCGCCACTAGTAGCACTGAACCACAGGTGTTCCGCGCAGCGCAGTGCCGCGCCTTTCCAACTTTCAATTTTAAGTCTTCTCTTTCTTCTTTCGGCTACTGATCCATGAGTTCCCGGGTTTGAACCCGACCGCGGCGGCTGCGTTTTTATGGAGGAAAAAGGCTAAGGCGCCCGTGTGCTGTGTGATGTTAAAGATCCCCAGGTGGTCGAAAATTTGCCGGAGCCCTCCACTACGGCACCTCTTTCTTCCTTTCTTCTTTCACCCCCTCCTTTATTCCTTCTCTTACGGCGCGGTTCAGGTGTCCAACGATATATGTGACAGATACTGCGCCAATTCCTTTCTCCAAAATCCAATTATTATTATTATTACTTCCTTCTTGCCCTCCCTCCTTTATACCTTCCTTTACGGCGCAGTTTGGGTGTCCACCGAGATATGTTAGACGGTTACTGTGCCATTTCCTTTCCTCAAAACCAAACAAAACAAGCGAGCGGACGGCGTTCATAGAGTTCATTGGCGTTGACAACATTGCAAAGGCCGTTAATTTTCACGAATGGAAAGGCGCGCAACCGGCTCGGTGGGATAGTGGAGACCTCAATCTCGCTTTAATGTACGTGGCGTAGGTTGGTGTCCAACTGCAAAAGCCTGCTTTGATTGCGTTCCGCACACTGAATAGGCAGCGCGCCCTCTCTGCCACCCTGGAAGGTGGCATACAGTTAATGGTTGATCGCGAGAGATTGATCACCCAATGAACGCTGCGGCCTAGCTATTGCGGCAGTGCCGCATGTCAGCCACAACGCTGTCAGCGCTAATGCATTCAGGCCACATATCTGTCTCTCTCACCCCCACCACACGTATGAAAGCACGAATGAGGCATCCGCATATCCAGGAAGCCAGTTATGCGCCCTTCCTTTGCTCAAAGCCGTCGCCATCTAGAACATTGTCAACGCCAACGGACACAGTGAACGCCGACATCTTTCGCTTTGTATGTCCTTGATTAGTTGAGCTAATCCACATTAATTTTGTTTTTCCTTTACTCGTGTAACATACTTTACTCTAGTTCCGTACTTTATGCCTTAGTTAAAAAAATGTTAGAGATCACTGCGGCTACACGCAACGGAGGAACACGATAGCAGTGACACCTCTTCGACACCCTTCGCCTCTTTTCTTCTCTTTGAGTCCATTTACATTTGCTTCTAATCAATAAACTAATTAAGCTATGTCAATCAAGCGCTTTGTTTCATTATCACTCATGAAACACCTTTCAATTCATTTCAATCTTTGTTTTTATTTCTTTGCCTATTTTCCCACTGTTCTGCCGCCCGCGGCTGTTATGCCGTGCACTCACTATATCAACGCCAGAGCTAGTTCGACATTTTCGACATTATTGGCTCTAATTAAGTATTTCATCATAATATTGACGCAAAATTTTTTTCGCATCATCCTCACGTCGTCCTTTATCGATCACAGCAATTCGTTTGCTGCTGTCTCTTTTGAGAACGTCATGATCGCTGGGGACACGTTTTGTGACACGCTTTGGCGACACGACCCCGTCGACAAGTCTAGAAAGGATTTGGCATTAATAAACACTTGACTTGAGGTTTACATGCAAACGCACTACGCACACAGCATACATACATACCCTCTAACACACACGCATCATTGAAGTACTGTTTACCATTTATACTATGCGTGCATTGCTAATCCCCGTATGATGTGGTAGCCCAACAGAGTTGGAGGAGAGACGGGCTCCCAGGACTGATTAAGAAGACAGCGGCAGGAGATCTTTTAAAGGGCAAGGGTTTGGCCTCACTGTATTGAAATAAACGCATTCACTTTGAGAAGTTGTAATTGTTGCTAACGTAAGGTCCAGCACGAGTTGCGAAGGCATGCTAAAAACTAAGAATATCGCATGTACTGAATCTAAGGAGCTATGTGGATTTTGTTTTGTAGGCAAGGCACGCATTAACGTCTCTATCCTGAGTCATCAGTTCGTGCCTTCCCTGTGGATAAGAAGCAGGTGCGAGGCGCCCTTTGATTGGAGCGTGCTCCAACTCGCGCAGTTAATATGATCACATTGAGCAGTTTGCTATGGTAACCACGGAAGGAAGCGCACGGTTCCGCGAACGACACGCCGGATTCCCCCATGCAGGAGCGGTGGGAAAGGAAAAAGTCTCCTTATGCGGCAGACGAGGTCCTCTGTCACAGAGAAATGGCAAGAGTGAGAGCGTCTCTGCATGCATCAACGGCAAAAATCTTTTTGCCATTCGACCATAGCGTGTGTTTACATATCGATCGGCGCTAGCCACGACGGAATAAACTTAATCGCTAGGGCCTTCTTGTACTACAGACCACACGACACTTACATCGAGGAGTAATCGGATGGGCTCCTCCTCGTCTGCTGGGAATGATTGACGACGCCGACACGGCCAAGCGGTTGGTGGAGTGCATGAACCATTCAATGGCAGTCAAGGTGGTCAAAGAGCCTACTCCACCTGATCCCCAGAACTTCGTTTTCGCGAAGAACGTCAATATCAGAACAAGTCCTACTCTAGCTATGTACAATATGCCTTTGTTTGCTTTAATCACAGATAGACAGCATACTCAAGGCTACAGTATTACGAAGCACGTTTCGTAGTTGAAGCTTCTCTCATGCATTTCTTATCATATATTGAGTGGTGTTTCATTCTTATACAAGGAGGTGCGTTGTGCACTTCCGCGTAAAAACAGCAACTCTTGATGTTTACCGTCACGACCGTACATCAATGAAGAGAGCGAGCAAATGTCTCAAGTTCGGCAAACAAACAACGTTGACTCTCTTGATGAATGTCAGAAAATTTGAAACATACTCCGTGCTACGGCTGGCCGGCACATCTGCATATGACATGCGTGATGCAGTCTTTGATATGCACCGACAAAGCTGCAGGGCAGTAGTACAACCACTTATATTTATCTCTGCACTGCTGTGGCCCCGTTAGGACGCATTAGTAGAGCATTCAAGTTACTTTATTTCTGAACAGGCAGGGTTATGAAGCTAATGTGATGCATGACAGATCGCGATCCGCTGTCTGTTTTACCGTCGTATTTGAAGCACAGCATAGGTCTAAGCAGTTTTATAATTTTGGAAACCCGCTCTTTTTCGTAAACAGCAAGCTTGAGTGGGTAAAAATTAAAACCTTGAGACTTCCTAAAAAAGGAGCAAATAAAACAGAAGCAAGTCCTATTGTCCTCTGAATGCGAGTAGTATTCATCATGGCATTAATTTTGCATGCGACCATGTTTTTAGCCAGAAAAAAGATGGTTCAATTGCTCAGTTTCAACTGATTTATGTTTTATCCAGGAGATATCGCTACTCTTTCGGGCATCTGCACTTTAAAACGTTGACTCAGATGAGAAGTGAGAGAAATGGAGTTTGACTAACCATAAGCGCGAGCAATAAAAAATCACAGGGATAAATAAGTACCTTATGTATTGCCACAGCGACGGGCCTAGAAGCTGCGGATGCCTCCACCAGAAGTGAAAGCACTTTCCTGCAGCCAAGCGAAGTTTTCATCTCTGGTGACGTCAATACTCTCTAGCCAATGGGAATCATCCGGTCTGTTAACATCGCTTCTCTCGAGCTAATTCAAGAACTTTGTGAGCAATGCCAAACTTTTTCTTGATAAGGCTATTAATGCTTTCACATTAAAAATATAGTGGTTAGATCAGATAAGAAAGCGCGTGAAGGCAGCTTGAAAGCGAGTATAATGTACGACTGGTGCTCTTGAGAAAGGTAATGAGGCTGCCCTGCAGGAGAGATTCTGTGTTTCGGTGCAGACGTCGACATGGACGACCAGACACACACAGTGAATGACGAAGGGCACTACAGAATACAGAGCACTGAATGCAACCCATGTTTTAATTGACTGAATTCATGTAGAAACAGGAAGATGTCGCTGAAAGGTATCAGAAAAATCACGACGAAAACAACCATAAACATATGCTCAGGAAGATCTACTGAGATATTATGGTTCTTCAAGAAGTGACAGCATTTTGTGTAACATGGCAATAAAGCGGGTAACAGCGAAAAAAATTCAAAAATTTCTGACCTTTCATGCTTCTATTATTTCTCGCTCTATCTTTCATGGTTTTTGGCATTGATCATCGCATTGTATTAGTGTGCCCGGCATTTTTTTCTCTTTTTGGCATCAGAGACGTCTCGCAAGGGCTTTTTGCAAACCGATATATGAGTGGCATTCGCACAATCTAAGAATAAAAAAATGAACGAAAGTAGGATGATAAATGTCGAGTTCTCGGTGCCCTATTGTCTGGGTCGCCAGTGTAGAGCTGTGACAAAAAAAGTAACAGGGATGATTGGTACCAGTTCCCACTAGAAAGAAACAGCCTCTGCAGTCCTCCTGTGACGTCACAGGAAGAGTGCATAGGTCCTTATTTTTCCAGGAGGCACTGGCAGTAGCTGACGAAGCATAAGCAATGTCTCTTCGCCAGCGATCAGTCTGTCGTGTGTTGAGTTCCGTTCTCCTACACTAGTGTGATGACCCCCATAATGCGCAGGTCCACACGGGACGGAGAGGCAAAGAGACACCGTATGGCTCAGTTTAAACAAACAGGTATATTCAATAATTACACATGATTAAGATTATACATCAGAGGCTGGGGCGTCCGAGCTTACGTGCCGACGACTTCATGGGGGCGATGGAGTGGCTCCGGAGTCGGGCTCGAGCGGTTGCTGGCAGACGCTGCACGCCGTCGGGCTTCGGCGCTGAAGGCCCTCTTCGCGAACGATGTCGTCCTGAGCGTGTATGCAGTAGAATTTCAATAGTCGTCCGTTTCTTCGAGGATGGTTCACAAGCCCTTCCTCTAGTGTCGTTCGGCTTGGAAGATGAACAGGAGGCGAGCTTGTAGATGATGACAGCAGAGCATAATTTTACAACATACATAGACAGAGAGTTAAACTGGAAAAAGCAGAACTGAATTTACAAAAGAACAAACTTTGCACTACTTTACTCATCGACCGGGCAGGTTAGTGCCTAAGTAGCATCACATTACATGCTAAGCATGGAGCCCCAGCTCAGACTGGACTGCATCCGTTTACATGTGCTTTTAAGCACTTGATTAACAAAGGACTAAGGGCGGTCATTTCCAGTGGCCCGCCCAAAGCATCAATTCTCCAATCCAAAATAACATGCGAGATGGGGACCACCCCTTGGGTTGGGCTTAGCCTCGAACCCAGAGTCTGTTAACAATACAAACTAAATAAACAACAAAAACGCCACCACTCTCTCTCAAGTGAGAGTATACACAGGCTCTCTCTTCGGAGCTAATTCACTAGCGCCTGTCTTTCCACATTCTTGGCGAGTACTGCCTGTCCGCCATGACAGGTGTCCGTCGCGGCCCTTCTGGGAATGCGCTTTTGTTCACGAGGCACGGCGGGAAGCTGTGGGTGCCTTCCCGGCGATAGCCCACGTCGAAAGGGGAAGGAGGGAAAGAATGTTGTCTTCGCGGTAGCGCATAGCGTCGGCTGTGGTACGGCGCGCTCTGGCCCGCTGACAGCTCCCTTGTCCTGGAATGTGCCCGGAAATTGGGGAGGATAAAGCCTGTTTCCCCGCGGCGGCGGCGGCGGGTCCGGTTGTTCTGGTCGTCACTCAAATAGCATGGCTGGGTAATTCATGATGCCGCTGTCACGGGTCTCCGTCTACGCCGCGCCGTCGAACGTGGATCCTAGTAGCACACACGGAATGTCACACTCGCTCACCCTCCAGAAGAATGTTCTCCGAACATTTGAGTCCACGCAGCTCCCCTTGTCTTTCTGAATCGCCTCGCACAGTGCGTCCGACAAAACACTTTTCGCTGCACTCAACACCACTGCACAACACCATATGCCTCCGCTGTCGATACTGGCGTCTCCAGGGGCAGCACTGATCTTCTTTTACAGATAAACATGAAACTCAGCACCCAAGCCTCTCCTTTCTAGTCCAAACTGGACGAAATAAATTTACCACAGTTACAAAGGAGCTCCCACTTCTAGCACGATCACGGCACAGACAAAAATATAGATAACGAAAGGAAGTAGGGCAGGTTCTGCATGCGCTCCGCATGCTCTCCTGTGAAGGTGTTACTTAATGACAGAAAGGTTTAACTATTAACCCCGATAACTTAACACATACGCATATAGCAATGTTATGAGCTGCGGCATTACACAATTCTAACCAGTTCACAACTCCGCTCTGTTTACGCCATTAGTCCGACTTAGCTTTCCGATTTCGCAGCGGATATCGGCCTTCATGAGTCATACTAAGTAAGTCTGTGACCCTTTGTCTGCTTTGGGACTCGCGAGGGCTCGTTGCAGGAGCCTTTCCTGGTGTTATCTGCGCGGCAACCTCGCGCGCTTCTTCTTCTAGCAATGCATGAAGTAAATCCGGTGGCATTCCGGCCGACATCTCGGGCGCCTGCCGAACAAATGCAGGAGAGAGCGTTTCTTGCGAACTATCTGCGCGCTCCGCTTCACTTCTGTCCCCATCAAAATCCGCGCTTTCGCTTTCCTCATTTCGTGAATACTGAACCGGTGCCGACTTGAGGCGATTTGCGTGTATCCTTATCAAACGCCGGTTCACGTCTCGGACTCTGAAGTTTACCGGAGAAAGCTTCTCGACAACCTCGCACGGTCCTCTCCACTTCGTCTGGAACTTACGAGCTAGCCCAATCTGCCTTTGGCAGTTTTCAATGTACACGCTGTCCCCCACATCAAACAGCGCGTCTCTAGCACTGCGATCGTGCACCTCCTTCCTGCGCTTCGCCGCTTTCTTTAAGGACTCCTTTGCGATGTCCCTCGCCAATTGCAAGCGCGATTCTAGCTCAACCTTATAGTCGTCCAGTGAAGCGTATGGGACACGACAGGGGCCCTCTGGCACTTCACTAGGCTGGTCCGGGTCTCGGCCGTAGAGAAGAAAGAATGGCGATTCGCCCGTGCTCTCGTGTGCTGCGGAATTGTAGGCAAACATTGCATACGGGAGCCACAAGTCCCAGTCCCGCTGGTCGCGCGAAACAAAATGCGACAGGAACCCGGCCACGGTTTGGCTCAGTCGCTCCACCGCGCCGTTGCAAGCCGGATGGTACGGTGTTGTCTGCTTCTTAGCGATCTTAAGCAGCTCGCAAACTCTCCTCATTAGCTGCGACACGAAGTTCGTTCCCCGATCTGTCAAGAGTTGCCTCGGGGGTCCATGTCGGAGCACGATCTGTTCGACAAATGCTCTTGCAACCGTGTCTGCCTTCTGATCTGGGAGTGCTACCGCTTCCGCGTATTTTGAAAGGTGATCGACAAATACTAAAATGTACTTGTTTCCGGAAGTGGTCGTGGGCAATGGGCCCATTATGTCCATACCTGTCCGCTCGAAGGGAGCCGAAACCTCAGAGAACGGCTGAATTGGAGCTGGTCTTCGTCCCTTGGGTGTTTTTCTTTCGAGACAGGAATGACACTTCGCACAGTAGTCTCTAACATCCTGTCGCATGCCACTCCAAAAGTACAAACGCTCCACACGCCTGCGTGTCTTCGCTACGCCAAAATGACCGGCGCATGGCGCATCGTGAAACGCGCGAAGAACCCTTTCTGTCCACGACCGAGGTATGACGACTCTCTCCCAAGCGGTTTTCTCTAATCTCCCTTTCCTGGTTGGCCTCGTGCGCCGACACAGGGTGCCGTCTTTGTCAATGAAATAACCTAGCTGTTCGGGGTGAGACGGTGCGCCCTCTAAGCTTTCGATTATTCGCTTCAGGTCAGGATCTTTGCACTGCTCTGTGCGTAATTCGGCGGGGTCGACTACGGGGACAAACTCATCTATAGCTGCCACGGCAGCTGTGCGGCTGAGTGCATCAGCATTCAGATGTGTCTTTCCTGACTTGTGCTCAACTTCAAAGCAGTATTCCTGCAGGTGTAGATTCCATCTAGCGAGTCGCGAGCTAGGGTCCCTGGCACTCATCACCCATTTCAGAGGATGGCAGTCTGTGACTAGCTTGAATTTGCGGCCGTAAAGGTAGCATCTGAAGTGCTTTACTGCCCAGACAACGGCGAGGCACTCCCTTTCCGTAGCTCCGTACTTTTGCTCTGTGGGGCTCAGCTGTCGGCTAGCAAAAGCAACGGGATGTTCTTTGCCCTCGATAACCTGAGATAGCACGGCACCAACTGCGAACTTTGACGCATCTGTGGCCATAACGAAGGGCAAACAAAAATCCGGGTGGCGCAACAGCGGTGCACTCATTAGCTTCCTTTTCAGGGCCCCAAAAGCATTCTCCGCGTTTTCGTCCCAGCGAAAGGCGACATTTTTGGCTGTTAAGGCGGTGAGCGGCTTAGCGAGCTTGGCGAACTCCTCTATGTGCCTTCGGTAGTAACCGATCAGGCCGAGAAACTGCCGGACCTGGCGGACGCTAGTCGGGGATGGAAAATCCGAGACACACCTTAGTTTCTCAGGGTCCGGTCGCACGCCGTCAGCTGAAACAACGTGCCCGAGGTATTTCACCTCGTTTTTGAGGAATTGGCACTTAGAGGGCTTCAGCTTGAGACCCGCTGCTCTTAGTCGCACCAAAACCTGCTCAATATCGCGCAAATGGTTATCAAAACTGTCACTGTATATGATAATGTCATCCATATACACGAAGCACAGCCTCCCCAGAAGACCTGCCAGGATAACATCAGCGGTTCTCTGCCAGACAGCAGGGCTGTTGGCCAGACCCATCGGCATTCTTTTCCATTCATAGTGCCCTGAGGGCGTGTTGAATGCCGTTTTCTCGGCATCTGCCGGATCCATTGCTATCTGCCAGAATCCCGCCGCCATGTCCACTACCGTGAAGTACCTGGCAGAGCCCAGCTGAGAAAGCGTCTCCTGTATATTGGGGATGGGGTATGGATCGATGCGAGTTACGGCATTTAGTTTGCGGTAGTCCACTACCAATCGATACGAGCCATCTGGCTTTTCCACCAATAGTGCTGGTGCTCCCCAGGGTGACTTTGAGTGTTCGACAATGCCGCGATCAATCAGGTCCTGCACCTGCCGCTCCATCTCCTCACGTTGGGAGTAAGGAATCCTGTACGCACGCTGGTAAACGGGCGATGAAGTGCCGGTTTCTATCCTGTGCTTTATAACGCCACAGCAGCCCAAATCCAGGTTGGACGCGGCGAATACCTCCGAGTAGTCGTTCAGCAAACCAGCCAGAGCCTCCCTCTCCCTGGATTTTACGTGAGAAAGATCGAACGACACCTTTGGAGCAGCCGAAGGACTAGCATGCTCTACAGTTGCGAGTACCGTATCGGTGGGCTCACGTTGCTCTATCGCAGAAGTGAAGAAAGCCAATGTTTTGTTCTTGGGAAGGCTCAGTGGCTGCTGGCTACAGTTAACCACCCGTAGGGGCACTCTGTGGGCGTCATTAACTGTCACGAGGCACGCGGCTGCCTTCAGGCCATTGCTGAGAGAGTCGACCGGCTCAAGCACTCCCACGGCGCCGCTCTCTACATCTGAAGGCACAAACGCGTACAAAATGTGCTCCGACCAAGGAAGGACGACCGCCTCCTCGACCAGCCGGACGGCAACCCGCGAATATACCTTCTCCAATGATCCCACTGTTTGACGGGTGTCAATATCGGTAATGCGAATCTCAGCCCCTCTCCTGTTCAAAAACGGAACTTTTGAGCCGCCCGCATTAACCTCTTCCTCAGAGAATGAGACTACTACCTTCCCTTTTCTCAAAAAATCCTGCCCTAATATACCTGACACTCCGTTTGGCAGAGACACCGTGTCCGGGCATACGTAGCAGGGGTGCTCCAATGCAATTCCGCCGAGAGAGAAGTGTAACCGGTAGAGTCCACTTATGCCAAGAGGATCCCCCGTTATGCCTACAAATTTGGTTGCCATACCACCAGACGCTTCCAACACCTCGCGGTCCCCCTTCCTTCGAAGCGTGTTAAAACTGCTCTCCTTAAGCAATGTCACCTTTGACCCCGTATCTATCAACAATTCCATACAACAACCATTTAACTTGCAACGCACAACAGGGCATGCCTCGTCGGCCACACAAACTACCACCACCTCATCATCTACTGCTCCCTCCCCACGCTCCTCAGGCTGGGGAGGACTAACTAGTTTTTTGTCTCGGTATCTGGAGCCCCGCGGTAGGCTTGCTTAGGGCGTGTCTCGCCTGCTTCTCTTTGTGGCTCCCCACGGCGCACGTTTTGGCAGAACCTGGCGATGTGTCCGCGACCCTGGCAAGCGAAGCATACGATTTCTTCAAAATCTCGCATACCGCGCCTGTAGCTTTGTGGCGGTCTCCGGTTTCCAGCGAATGGGCGCTGTTGAGTGCGCGCTTCAACCTGGCAT
Organism: Amblyomma americanum; assembly: GCF_052857255.1. NCBI lineage: Eukaryota > Metazoa > Arthropoda > Arachnida > Ixodida > Ixodidae > Amblyomma > Amblyomma americanum. Next base: position 71,469,307 of record NC_135503.1, on the reverse strand, counting down.
TCTACCTGCTGAGATAGCAGCTGTTCTAAGCGATCTAACCGCTCTGTCAAGAGAGCAACCTCAGGGTTGAGCACCGCCCTCTCTATGACGCGTACTCTCGCTGCGGCTGTCGTTAACGCCTCATTTTGTTCCTCATCCAATGCGGCCTCCACGGCTTGGTCGAAATTGCTCGGCTTGCGCGAGAGCACGAACCGGCGCACGGGGTCTTGCAGACCAGCCACGAACAAAGCGGTCATTTCCTCTTTAAGTAGATCCTCCGCGTATTTCTTCCTTAGCTGGTCTCCTTCCTCCTCCCTGGTTAACGTATCGCGTGCTAGGCGCTGAAGCCGCGACGCAAATGTTCGCACGTCCTCCCCTACCATCTGTCCGGCGTCACGGAACCTCTGTACCCGCACGTGACGTGGTTCAGTGTCGAAATGCTCAAACGCGAGCTTCTTAAATTCCGCAAATGATTTTGTGGATTTTACTTTTTCGTCTCGCCATGCAAAATCATGAGCAGCTCCTGCCATCTTACACCTCGCCATTCCCAGCATTTGAGCATCGGACCATCCCCCCATTTTCCCAATCTCTTCTAGCATGGAAAAGAAATCGCAGATTGGAACCCCTGTCTTATCTCCCGTAAACGTCGGAATGACGCTTCCTAATGCCAGCATGCTTGCTCCGAGCGACGGCTGTGGAGTGGGAGCTCCCTCAGATACAGTCATTTTTTTTTCAAGCCCTCCAGTGCCTCAAGCCTCTCAAATGGATGTAAAAGTCCCACAATCAGTCCCGTGATTCCCTTTTGATTACAATTTTGAAGTCATGAATGTCACAGCATTCAGAGGACATTTGCTTTTGAGACCCCACTTCTGACACCAGTGTGATGACCCCCATAATGCGCAGGTCCACACGGGACGGAGAGGCAAAGAGACACCGTATGGCTCAGTTTAAACAAACAGGTATATTCAATAATTACACATGATTAAGATTATACATCAGAGGCTGGGGCGTCCGAGCTTACGAGCCGACGACTTCATGGGGGCGATGGAGTGGCTCCGGAGTCGGGCTCGAGCGGTTGCTGGCAGACGCTGCACGCCGTCGGGCTTCGGCGCTGAAGGCCCTCTTCGCGAACGATGTCGTCCTGAGCGTGTATGCAGTAGAATTTCAATAGTCGTCCGTTTCTTCGAGGATGGTTCACAAGCCCTTCCTCTAGTGTCGTTCGGCTTGGAAGATGAACAGGAGGCGAGCTTGTAGATGATGACAGCAGAGCATAATTTTACAACATACATATACAGAGAGTTAAACTGGAAAAAGCAGAACTGAATTTACAAAAGAACAAACTTTGCACTACTTTACTCATCGACCGGGCAGGTTAGTGCCTAAGTAGCATCACATTACATGCTAAGCATGGAGCCCCAGCTCAGACTGGACTGCATCCGTTTACATGTGCTTTTAAGCACTTGATTAACAAAGGACTAAGGGCGGTCATTTCCAGTGGCCCGCCCAAAGCATCAATTCTCCAATCCAAAATAACATGCGAGATGGGGACCACCCCTTGGGTTGGGCTTAGCCTCGAACCCAGAGTCTGTTAACAATACAAACTAAATAAACAACAAAAACGCCACCACTCTCTCTCAAGTGAGAGTATACACAGGCTCTCTCTTCGGAGCTAATTCACTAGCGCCTGTCTTTCCACATTCTTGGCGAGTACTGCCTGTCCGCCATGACAGGTGTCCGTCGCGGCCCTTCTGGGAATGCGCTTTTGTTCACGAGGCACGGCGGGAAGCTGTGGGTGCCTTCCCGGCGATAGCCCACGTCGAAAGGGGAAGGAGGGAAAGAATGTTGTCTTCGCGGTAGCGCATAGCGTCGGCTGTGGTACGGCGCGCTCTGGCCCGCTGACAGCTCCCTTGTCCTGGAATGTGCCCGGAAATTGGGGAGGATAAAGCCTGTTTCCCCGCGGCGGCGGCGGCGGGTCCGGTTGTTCTGGTCGTCACTCAAAGAGCATGGCTGGGTAATTGATGATGCCGCTGTCACGGGTCTCCGTCTACGCCGCGCCGTCGAACGTGGATCCTCGTAGCACACACGGAATGTCACACTAGGCAATAAGCATGGCAGACCAGTCGCTGTCTAAAGATATCCAACAATTTTGGACAAAACATAGTTGAACGGGAAAGAGTTTATGCACGCCATTTGTTCATATACTGCAAGATTTCACTATAACAATCAATATATCTCCAGATCTCCTTTCGGCACGGTTGCATTGTTTTGCTATTAGCGGTTTTGCTATTAGCGGTTTTGCTATCGTGAAAAGCGTTCCCCAGTGATTTTCTACGGCAGTCTTAAATGCTCGATGCGAGCGATGGAAACACTATAAAAGAAATATTAGGCTTCATGTCAGAAGAATGGACTAATACCTTCAGTATTCCCATAAGAGTAACTTACAGTTTTTCAATATTAAAAATTTTCTCCCAAGGCTACTGAACATATAAAAGAGAGTGCCCTTGCAACGCTTCGAAAACAATATCCGGGCACTTTGGCATCCAATCTAGAAATTGTGATAGGAAAACAAAGAAATTAAAAAATTCATGCCACGGTAATATGATACGACAGTGTGTTCCGGAGCTTTAAAGATAACAAAACTGCGAACATTGCGCGTTACCAATCTCTTCAAGGACACTGTCACACGAGGAGCTGTCACTTCTGGGAAAAACTTAATCTTTATGAAACTTGCAAGGTTTGAAGACAACGACAGATACGAAGTAGGCAACACGGGCGCTATTGTATTGTCTGTCTTCGTACCTCTCCGCGTCCTCTAGCGCTGCAAGCTTCGTAACGAGAACCAACTCGCCTGAACAGGCACACTTATCAACTTTGTGGCGTTTTTCTGAAGCACGTCTTCTTGCTTGCTCTCGTCGGGCGTTTTTTTTATATCCGTAGGCATTTTACATTTACAGTATTACATTTACATTACATTTACATTTCATTATTACTTTTACATTATTTAGGCATTAGCCAGAAACTTGGCCACCGTGTAAGGTGGCAATTAAATTAATGATTGATAGAAATGTACTGGAAGCTTTTGACGTAAGCAGAACCGGGCCACCGGGTTGTGAGAAAACTAGAACCTAGTTTCTGACGGCGACCTAGTAGAGTTGAAATAAAAAAAAATGTAGAAAGAGTGGGATATATGCAAATGTCGGAGCCTTCGCAGTATAGCGGAAAGCTGATGCTGCAGCTAGAACTCCAAATAGTGCGATTGATGGATGGAGAATTGAAATGGAACTGATGTACACAAACAGAAGTTGCCACATAAGCGGTCTCAAATGTGAAATCTAATGCTATCGTACTCCACCCTTAAGGCGACTTGAGCGTCTTCATAGTATTTTAACATATCGTAAGGTTGCAATGTAATCAATATATCCGCAGATTCCGCCCCGGGACGCAAGTGGTTACTGCTACTTATTGTCATATACACACCACATTTAGTTTTCTATGGCAGTCTTAACTACTCGCTGCGAGAGGGAGACAAGCCTCAAAAGCAAGATTTTGAAACCCATCGCATGATATGATCATTCACATTAATACGGCGGCAACAATAACCTAGAATACTCCACAGCTAGCTCAATATTAAAGGTGATGTTCCAGGAAGCTGGTTTTGAAAAGAATGACAAAGCTTCACCTTGTTTCTAGATTTCAAGGTCGTGGTCGTACTCTGAAAGACGGTAGAGGTGAGCGCAGTATTCATAACCAACATCGAGCACAGTGTAAGGTTGGAATTGACGGGCCCAAAATTTTTGGGTAAAAGTTGTGAATATTAGTATATTGTAAGGAATTGTTATGGAAATACTGAAATAATTCTCCATTCCTCTGATGTGTAGTAGGAAAATCTTTCGTTTGGAGTGTTTTCATTACTGGCATCGAGCAGTTAGGATGACCATAAAAAGCCAATGGGGAACACTTTTGGCAACAGCAAAAACGTTAATAGCCAAAAAAATGCTCAGCCTGCCCACAGGATATATGCGGATATATTGATTGTTATAGTAAAATCTAGCAACATAAGAAAAAATTTCGTTCATAAACTCGTTCCCATTCAAAAATATTTTTCTCCAGAATTGTTGGGTATGGTAGAACTTGTGCAAGGGTTGACAAGTACAGAGGCTAAAGCGCTTGTCTAGAACACGTTCTGGTCGCGAACACGTGATTATCTGGCGACATTTGGTTAACAATGATCTGCATGCAAGCATGTGTAGTTAAACTCAAAAGATTTCATCGTCATATTTTGCATTTCTGGTCGCAGTGTGTTTGGAAGCTGCGGAACACACAATTCGGTTGTTCTAGACATATGTCTTGCGCTCGGTATCGTCTTCGCCAAAAGTGCCCGGGTAACCATGGTTTGTTTCTCAGCCGCGAAGCGAACAACTTATGGCAGCATTTAAACTCTGAATTCGTGCAAAGTGAGGTGAGCCCTTGTCCTCACGTTCTGACACCTTTCGATGTTTAGGGGTGCCGTAAACGCTCCGTTATACGGTTGAGAAGCAAAAACCTGCTGCTCGGTTACTTTTGGCAAAGAAGGTATATCTTGAAACATAACTTGATAGAAAAAAAAAAGCCGATAAAAGGAGTGAACTAACAAGCAGATGGAAAGGCACGCGAACGGGAGCCTCCTCTTGTTGTCAGCCTTTTCTACCGCATTTATTGTACACTGAGTGTTTGAATTGCAGCAAAAATGGAAGAGCTCACGTTAAGTCCGCTAGCAGCATAGTAGTCACCAATTTCTAAGGACGCCTCTTTCTTTTCATCTTGAAAATTTCTCTCCCTCCATTAGCATAATTAACGCATGATGGGGGTCCCGCTTGTTACATGACAAATAAGGTAAGGTTTCGTTGCCTCTTGACTGGCAGAAGAACGTTTCTTTACAGGCAAACTATGATAAGCGTGCTTAGTGAATGAGAATGGCCCTGCTTTTCGGAACATTAAAAACTTCAAAGGGCAAGTGAGAGCTAAGTTTTGAAACTTCGCGCGTACTGCCAAAAAACTGTTTTCCGATCTCTTTGATGACCTTGATATTGAGCCTCCGTGGACTTTAGCCTTTTCGTGATAATTATGCCATGGTATTGCACATAACTCAAAGTGTCCTTCGTGCTCTAGACAACCAGCCCTTTCTTCCACTAATCTTTATACCCAGCTGTGCTCTGATGAACCCAAAACTGAGATAGCCACGTATTAACCTGCCAAAGTTCTGAGCCCTCTACTATAGGGCCGCTTATCTTTTCTTTCTGCCACCGTGCGTGAGGCAGGAAGGACACAGCTCTCCCTGAGTGCATTACAAATACGTTGGAAAATTTCTCGGGTGGTTACAAGGCATGTTGGTGGTTCGCCCGCGCATGAAGAACAAAAAAGAAAATGAAATGAAAGTACGAAAGTGTGTAAAGGTATAATTTCTGCGTACTTGAATATGTAAAATTGTAGAACAAAGGGCCACTTTCGCAGTGTGCTTGCTTTTGTATTAAACCAGTGTTCCATATATAAATTTTGGCATTCTTCCCATCCCGTGCATTTCACTTAGTACTGTATACCCCTCACAAGATGATTTAACTGCTGTTACCGTTCTCTTTTAATATTGTTTGCCTTTACTCAATATCATTTCTCTGTTTTGATGCGTTCTTATTGTTACAAAAATCCTGAGTTTGCTCCCCTCTTCATGTAATGCCTTCGGGCCTTCAAAGGAAAAGTAAACGAGCCGCCGCGGTGGCTGAGTGGTTATGGCGCTCGGCTGCTGGCCCGAAAGACGCCGGTTCGATCCCGGCCACGGTGGTCGAATTGATGAAGGCGAAATTCTAGTGGACCGTGTACTGTGCGATGTCAGTGCACGTTAAAGAACCCCAGGTGGTCGAAATTTCCGGAGCCCTTCTCTACGGCGTCCCTCATAGCCTGAGTCGCTTTGGGACGTTAAACCTATATAAACCAAACCAAACCAAAACTAAACAAAACGAAATGAAATGAAAAACGGTAAGTGGAAAGAACAGGCGTTGGAAGCTATGGCGATAGAAATGCCAGCTCAAATGGCAAAGGATCCCCGTTCATTCTGATTTCTATAACGTTAAACCCACTTGAAATTGAGTATCAGATTCACTCCAGCATGATGGACACCTCTGAATGTGCCGACGCCGCAGTGGTCGTCACTCTAGAGGCAGAGAAGTGAATATAAGTTTTTTCCCTCAGTTCTAGAGTAAGAATTTTACATGGTTATATCGCGTTTAATACCAGAACAAGGGTATTTATTTATCACGAAAACGATGAAATCGAGATGGTGGTTGGTGACGCCGTCTTGCAAAGCAAAACATCGCAGCTAGTGCCAAAACGTTCAGTACCTAGCAGGCAATCGATTGATGCCCTGATATTTTTCACGGACTAGCGTTCACATCAGCAAGTGTTTTTTGCAGTATAGTTTGATATGTTAACATATATTGTTAATTCATATCCGATTTTAAAGACTTCTTGTTGAGAAACAAGTCAGGATGTTAGTTACAAATAGTTTCGGCCTGGCTTTTCAGTGACAAGTGCCTGACATGAAAACCCTTTGCCAAAAGAAACGTGTTGAACTCTTAGTGCAGCCTTCTGTATCATCATTGGAAAATGTAGGCATGATTGCTGTGGGGTGACAATTTTTGCAACTGGCGTTCTGACCTTCAGTGTTTCAGTCATCGATATGCACAAAACGCACAAAAATTTGCCTGAAAGCTTCGAATTTCAAGTTTTGGGAGGAAATTAAAAAAAAGAGTATAAACTGTACTTGAGCACAGATGAAGTTCTGGCGGGGAAATGAGTGCACATGCAGTGAACGGCAAACATTCGCTGCAGTCTACTCGAGTAAACATCATTTCGCTTGCGGGCATAATCAGTCGTACTCAGCAGCGGACAGCTACTGCAGTCACCAGAAGCAGGAAGAAATTTTGAGTCTATCATACGATTAACGACTATCCCCTGCCGGATTCCGAATGACCGATTTTGTCCAAATTCATCTTACTTCTTAAAAAAAAGTATGCAAGGGATTGTACAGAAAGACCAGAGTGAATTGCAGATGTTTATTTTCGTGCACCCCTTAAAAAAAATAAGGCACAAAAACGACTTAACGAGGGCTTTCAGTTTTGTTTTTCTTTTGTCATAAATGATAGACTACTCGGCTCGGAAAGGAAACCTACAAGCCTCTACTCCCAAAACAAGCACAAAAAATTTGTAAGTAAAGAAAAATCGTTGCTAGCAGGAAATGGAGCACTGATGCTCTTTTTGTATTGTATTTCTATGCTACGGTTCTTCGCATTTAAATTAAATCATTATGCCATAGCTCTCTCGTGCAAAGCTGCCTTGATCTTGTGCATAAAAGCCAATGAGTAACAAGAGGTGAGCCATTGTTGTTACATCTTGTACGAAAAGCAGCAAGCAAAGCGTTCAGTGTAGGCAGCTTGAAATTGCACTCCTTGGGTTCTCCGTGTAAAACCATAATTTTTGCATGCGCGCGCACATTTAGGCTGAGAGACCTGAAAAACACCCCCACTTCTTTCAGATCGGCTTTGGAGACATGGGCTGCCATTTGCGAGTTGGAGCCTTTGATGTGAGTGTGCTTGCACAGATAAACTCTGTTCTACGTTATCCTTTTTTTATTCTATCTTATTTTCGGTGCGTTTGAACGTACACGATGGAATCTCTGCAGGATTACTTTAAACAACAAAAGTCTTCTTTGAATACCGTTTTTAATCACTTCATATGTTTCGTGTTTCGGCGCACAAAACAAAATGTAGTTTTGCACCTTACCTGCTGCACAGTTTATTGTGAACCTCTTTAAAAGGGCATCTCTGGCTCTACGAAATCAGAAGAAACCTAATTACTTTTGCCTCCTGTGTAAGCTGATGTGAGGTAACCCTGTCTTAACAGCAATCCCTACCTTGACAAAAGTGTTCCCTTTTTTTACCAGGTGCCAGTTTTCGCCGACGTGGAAGTAGTGGATGGTACCGTAAGAGTGGCGGGGTCGACAGAAATACTATATTCTTCCGTCCGACAGGTGCTGAACTGCACGTGAGTTGAGACTGCTCTGAGCAATATATAGCTTGCAATTAACTCAGGAATGAAAACTTAATATTGCTGCAAGTGTACACTAAATAAAACTTAATAAATCCGTAGCTTTATTACTGCTATTAAAGCGTAAATAAAGCTCATTTCGAATGATGGCTTTTCGCCGCTCGAGAGAAGTTGGCATGTTCATAGACACTCAAAAAAGACTTCGTTAATTTCACATGTCTGCACAATTTTTCTCGATGTGGAAGTTTTTTCTGACATATTGCACCATAATATGCACCCTTATTGCGTTATTTTGAATGGAGGATATAAAAAACATACTGACGTATCATTTTTCAAAAGTATTGATAGCAATGCAATTTTATTTAATATTACGGCTAAACTAATGCCGCAGGTGAGCCTTTACTGGGTCACTGGATGATGCTAGTGCGCTTTCTGAATATCTCAATACGATCGTTTCCATGGTTCGCGATGTTTCTAAGGAAACCAGCGTGAATATCCGCCCCATGACACCATAACGCCTGAAGTGCGCAGCACACCATCTGTTCTTTCTGGAAAGATGGGCGGCATCCAGATTACGGGGTCTTGTCGCGGTTCGACGTGACAATGGGTCGAAGGTTTTGTTCATTGTACTATCCCACTATAGGGCGGCTTGAAGAGCGGCCGTCTAAAAGAGAACAAATCATATCGCACGAGGAGTTTGCCAAGTTCCGCAAAGGGAAGTGCCAACAGCTGTGCCATGCCACGCCTACTCGCGTCAGGAGGACGTGATTCGTGCGCCGCTCACTGACATCACTGGGAGGCGGAACCATGCGACGGTGTTTATGTGACAGGAAGGAATAATCTGATTGAATTTAATCATGAGATTCCGGCATATGCCTTTAACAACATTGTTATTCACATAAATTTAAATGGCAAATCAAGACCCCGGAGAGATTACTCGGCCGAGTGTCCGTGCTTGCCGGCCTAGAGAGACATCTGAGCCGACGGAAACTTGCGTCACGTCATCAAACGTCACAAACCGTGGCCCCTCCCAATAAGACACGCTCACGCCTAAAATCCGCTCCTCCCAACGCCGATTCTGGCGTCCATTATTAACCCTCATGGCCCTTTTGCCTTAGGCTGTCAAAATATTATTGTAACTGATAATTTATTGAACCCAAAAATTCTAAGCGGCAACATAGAATACCAGTGTATTTTATTCAAGGGAAAGTGCCGCATGCAGCTGTCTTTACAAAAACGGGGTACCGTTACAGACTGGCTTGAGTCGCGAAAGCAAATGATTAAAATGTGAATTTTCACGCGTTTCACGCCATTTGGTTTAATGTCATCATACAAGATCACAAATGACATTTATGTCGCTGAACAGGATAGATTTTGAAGACAGGTATGTTTCATATGCTCCTGAACACGTCTACAATGAAGATTAAGTTATGACAACACTCTTGAAGTACCACTTTTTTTCAAAAAATGCGTTTTTCATTTTATGTATTTTTATAACAACGAACATTATTCTACGTTTTGCACAAAAAATTATGACTCTAAATTGTTCAGCTCAAAAGTTACGGGCTGATTTGTTGCTTGCACCTTGCTAAATGAAACAAAAAGAAAAAAAACTTAGACAAAAGGACGAGCTGCAACACACGAAAAAAAAAAAAGTTGAGGGAAAGTCGTAAGGAGAATCTTCCTATAGGTGCGGAGCAATTTATTACTCTAGGGCTTTGCTTTCTTGTGCATAAAGAAACTTGTGTACATAGAACTCGTCACATTCATTATTATTAATCAAAATGCAATTTTCTTCTTTTTTGTGTTACGCCTACGTGGATAACGTTGCACACAGTGAACATTTTTTTCTAGAAACTTCGCACACTAATCTATAGGATACAAGGAACTGGGTTATTGAGATCCTTTAAAATGTTTGTCCTGTTGTGGGTTATCTGCAAATCCGTGCTCTTGGAAAGTCAACAAAACTGTATGTTTAGAGTTTTTTGCAATAATTCGCGGCGAATTCATTACAGACTCTTTTTTCTTGTTAATTTCACATAAATTCATAAATTCCTTCATTTCGAAGCATGATGGTGCACATTTGACTGTTGGCAAGTTATCACTCTACGTGTAATACGCAAATTTATCAAATTTAGCACCTTTCACAGAAAAGTATCATAATTTAAAAATACAAAAAATTTCTCCTAGGATTTACACAAGCTGATGATATTAACATAGTATTTCTGACGCTAAAAACAGTAAAATAAATTTTACTTTATGAAATAAACATTTTTCTTTCAAGAGTAATGTGATACCATAAGAGCTCAGTGAGCCTATCAGCTCATGCTAAGAGCTCATTCAAGAGAACAAAAGAACATGTGCCTTTGTTTTTTTATAGCTTTACATTATCATATTGAGGTATCATTGACGGTTACACGTTCAGAGACTTAATGGCGTAGTCTTGATAAAAGAAAATATATGGTGAAATAAATGTCCGTGGTGCCACAGATCCTGAGGATCCGTGTAATAATGCCCTGCCACCCAGGGGTCTTTAAGGGTGAAGAAATGATGATGATAATGATGATGATGATGATGATGATGAAAGTACATTCATTTAATTAGTTACAGCTACCACATTCCGGAATTAGCAGCGTTTGGACAGATGGACTCTCGGGGCACCTGGAATGGCGTTATTGGTGCGCTACAGAAAAACGTGAGTTTAACGGCCTTCGCGAAGTCGCGCGCGAACAAATTTTCACTGGATACACACAATATTTTACTAGAACTGGCTCTATTAAGCAGCCGTTGGAAATTCTGCAGCGCACACCACGCATCATCGCATCATCGGCTAGTACTCTTCTGCAGTCTTCACGATGAAATTACCCATCGAGGGGCATAATAAATATAGAAAGCCTCAGACTATGATTTTCTGATTTAAACTTTTCTGTGCACTTATGATTCAGGACAGGGATACTAAAATAATTCAATTTCGCTTTCGCTTCACATTACGCGCCTTTCATGATTGGCTCATGCCACTTAAAGCATAACGTTTAATCTCCGGCATTAATTTGAGACAGAAAGAGAAGAAACTTAATTATAATTAATTTTTGCTTCTCAAGGTGGGTCTCTAAATTTAGCCCAGGCAAGGCTGCAATCTTTCATGTATGACGGACCAGTGGAAGGTGTAGGCCGGCAAGGGGAATGATATATAGTGTTTCCACGAGGGTTTTGTAGGGTGGTGGATGTGTTGTGGAGAGTCGCGTGCTCATTCCCAGACCATGTGGTAGATATTCGAGACCACTAATGATGAGAGCGTTCCACTGCTTGAACCAATGCCGAGGAACGAAAGAAAAAAAAGAGAAATAAATCTACCTTAAATCTAATCATGGTACCCGGGCTGTTGAGGTCGTCATAGTAAAATACATTGAAATGCAATCCTTGCACTTTTCAGGGCTCAGAGCTGTGAATTGATGTTGTCACATATACATGGGGTTCAAAGTTGCCTTCTTATTGAACTCATGCAGCCAGCAATGAAACAAGCGCACTGCATTTTAGGTGGTCGATGTCACGTTCCCTGTTATGGCCCGGACCCTGGCGAGGGACTCGGTGGCAGAGTCCACGCCTGCGTATTTTTCCACCCCAGTCGTCATTCTAGGGGGAAGAAACGAGACAGAAAACATGAACATGGCATCCTACTTCCTCACTTTTGATGTTCAGGTAAGTTGCGCTCGTGAACCTGTTTTTTGTGTCCCTTACTCTGTCCGTCTACCGGTATTTTGCGCTTCCGAGTTTAACGTAAGAGAACAGTCCGAGGGGCATCCTTTCTTCGGACAGAGTGCTAAAGGAAGAGCTGCTGAGGTCACAGTATCTCGCGCGCGCCGACGCGAGGTCGCCGACTCTTTCGTCTTTGCCGTGGTAGCATATTCTTTCTTTCTTTTCGCCCGCAAAGAGAAGAAAGAAACTTTGAGCGCGTGTAATTTTGGAGACATAATTCTAGGCGAAATGGCGCAGAAAACACGGATGCAGGCAGAAAAGGAAACTTGTTCGTTCTTTATGCGTCCATGTTTCTAGCGCTGCTTTAAATCGAATCAAGATTAACTGCCCCACTGAACGCAATACCGTGCTTAACAAAATATTTAAATCTCTTCCCTACTCTTTCGCTGGGCACAATTGGTCGACTAAATCATATGAATCTCTGCTAATTACTTGCTTTTAATTTGGAATTACATGCACCGCGTTCAAATATTTCCTGGAAACACAGATTTGCTGACTCTTCTTCAAAGCTGCCAAACACTTCTTATTTAGTTTTGGGTATAATACTGAAATAACGACGTAGTTACGTCAACTGCAATTAGCCTGCTTCACGCAGGTTTAGACAAGTTTCTATGCATGTATGACTCCCTAATGCTTTCTTGCTCTGCAAGTTCAACACTGCACCGTTTCTTTCGTTTACCCAACAATGCCCTAACCCGATCTGAGATCCCGATGTTTTGCGCTGCTTCAGATGTTTACAGATTTACCTTTCCTAGTATTGCAACAAAGTGCTTTGTCGTTTTGAACTTCGGCAACCGCAGCGACATACGGACACGAGCCGAAGTAAGAGATGAAGGCAACGGCAAGCTCCCCACACAGTTGCTAGAATTTCATCTTCAAGCAGGAAGTTACGTCATGACCCTTTCCGCAATCATAACGATCACAGAACAAACTGTGGTTTATTTTAGTGCTATTTAGAAAATACGCGATGTGTGGGACTGCAGCCATGTATCTTGACTATCTCCGACTCAAGTGTTTATATAACTTTAATTCTGTTGATTGCCAAAAGTATTTCTTTCAGTTTTCTTTGTTTATTGCTTTTTTCTTGACGCGTCTAATGAGGTGTTTCTTTTCAGATTTGGGCCCTACTTTTTGTAGTACTGCTTCTTGTCAGCTTCTTATGCGCTGCCTTGGAGAGTTCAAGAAGGAAGATAGAAGGAATCGAGCGCAATACGGCAAAACTATGCCGTCGCTACATTTGGGAATGCTTTGGAATCATGTTTCATGAAGGTACTGTAGGTTGAATTTAGTTTCATTTTAGGACCAGCATGTGCTAATACTTGCAATACGTTTCACCCGTTCAGCACTAATATATACCCAAGAGAATGTGTATTCGTAATTGTGCGTAGTTTTGTTCAGGGCCGGAAACTTGTGCGCTCTTCAAGCGATGGTAGTGATGCTACAACTTACGCTGGACACCTTGTGAGCAGTATGGCACCATAGAATAACGAAACTCTGAAAATTACTTCTACAAAAAGAGTACGTATTTTGTGCGAAAAATGATGTATGTTATCTTGGCTCAGCACAAGAAGTTGTGGACAGAAATGGACTGCTTACTTAGGGTTTGCGATCTTTACAAATCTTCAAATAAATGAAGTCGCAGCATTTGATTACCGGTATGCTGAAATAAATTGACGAAATGAAGTTTCAGATGGGTCATATTTCATCGAGGTAATGAAGAAACAGAGCACTCACTGCACGTGCTCAGGCCGTGCCGAAGGCCCGGGCTGGGTCGGGCCGAGAAATGCTCTATATAGGGGGGCTTGGGCCCGGCCTAAGTTTGAAGTTGCTTTCCCAGACAGGGTTCGAGCCCGTGCACAGATGGTGTCTGTTCGTCTTTCGATTCATTTTTGCAGACTGAAGTGCACTCGAGGTATTCTAGGAGTGATACAGATGAAATAGGGCCGTGGTGTGCGGGCTTCAAAAAAAAAAAAAGAAAGGTGACTGAGACCACAAGTACCCATTTTTTGATGCCTGTAATAGCAACATTGTCCCCACGCCATAAAATTGACAAACAATACTGTTTTTGTTTAACCGGACTGCTTGTGTAGCCGAATTTTGTGCAGCCGGATTTGTTTAACCGGAATATTTCAGACATTGCAGAATTGAGACATTAAAACTGATTCCAAAATAATTTTTGCATTAGTTATTTGACGTACACTACGCATATATTTTCCCATTCAGTTTTTTGTAAAGTCTTGTGCACTGTTATCAGAAAGTTGCAAAATGTTCTTTTTGGTGTTCATTTCTCTCTGGCAGCATCACCCTCAATTCCTAGGAACACGGCGCTGCGTTTCCTGTTCGGCTGTTGGCTTCTAACCGTTTTTGTGTTGATCAACGCCTTTGCCGGCCAGATGAGCGCCTGCCTCATGGTGAAAACCAAGACTGCGAAAATCAACTCCATCGCGGACATCGCTGAGAGACCACACCTGAAAGTTTACACTCTCAAGCATTCAGAGATGACCCGTTACCTCCGCGTAAGTTTACTTGCTTCACATTTCGTTGGAATTGTACACTTGTGCTTCTTGAGATCTAATTGCGGAGAAATACCCGAGTGAGGTTAGAACAGCCTGAGATTCTTTTAAGCTGTTTCTTTTGAGTGCAAATACAAAAGGCATGAAACCAGGGTCCAGGTTTCGCATTATACATGTTTTTGTATTTTCAAAACTACCGGAAAGCTGGACATTAAGGCTCAAAACTAAGGCTCACAAAAAGGCTCACATTAAGGCTCACAAAAAATAATTGGAAGCCCTCATTTTCTTTAACAGATAGGATTTCCTTCTGCGTTGGCCTCAGCCAAACTTAGTTCTGGACGTTTTAACACGTGCCCAAAGCGCTGCATGGTGCTATGAGGACCTGCATCTGCTTTTAACACCAGTCCAATAAGTACTACGCGTTCTTTGCACGATGCAGTGTGCAGAACACAAGTAAAACAAGTACGAGTTTCTGGACTAGTGCTCTAAACGAGACCTGCATAGAAATTGATCAGGACGAGTGTCCTCCCACATTTCCGGTCCCTCCCACTCGAATGCTGCGTGCGACCCTTCTGTAAATTAACATCCTTCCACGAGCGCCGCACTTTAAGGGAAAGGCAAATGGCACCCCACTTGTTTTTCAATAGCCATACCTGAGATTGAAAGAAGGGGGGGGGGGGGGGGTGTAGCGTAAGCATGCCCTCACAGCTGCGTATGACGGTGTTGGCACAAGACTTGTGCATGTGGAATCAGGCACGGGACTTTGAGATGCATTCTGCACAAAAAGCAGAAGTTTGTGAGAGAATTGCGAAGAAGAAGCCTATAAAGAGCACAAGCACTGATACGCTCTTTTCCTCCTCACCTGCCTTTTGCCCAAAGAAAAATAAACACTATGATGACCAATAATGATGTGAGAACCACAGTTAGAGCCATAGTCGACTGTGGAGCGAACGGAAAAGGGGACCGATATGAATCTTATGTCCTTCTCTCCCCTATCCTCTCTTCCTGTCCCCTCTTTCTCCCCCTATCCTCTCTTAATGTGCCCTCACCACTTTCATTTCGTTTCTCCATTCTGCCTGCTATCCTTTATTTCCGCTGCCCCAGCTCAGGTGCTTCAGTATCGATTGCAGATGCCGGGGCTAGCAAAAATCTTTTCCTTCCTTTTTACTATTATTTTTAATAAAACCACTACCACCACCACCTTCTCTCCGCTTTATTCATTGTTTGCAGGTCACAGACAAGTTCTAAGCATGCTGGCGACCATATTTTTCTTGTTACTTTGTCTTTACTTAAACTGACGTGTCGAGGCAACTTGAAGAAGAAAAATCAGTCACCGATTACAGATATTCCCTTGCTTGCAAATTGATCGTATGCTCGCGCGTTTTAAATCAGGGATTAATTATTTATTAGTGTGCAGACAAGTGACTTTGAACGGCTAGAAAGAAAAATAATAAGCATTTTCAGAATCTTGTTAATGCGAAAGCATCAGATAGCTCACTTTCAAGGTCATGTCAGCAAAACGTGTCGGCAAAATGTGCCGACAAAATGTGTCCGCACTATGACATCGCAACTTGAATGTGTGATTGTGGTAGTGTAATGTAATTGAGTAATACATTTACGAGTGGTGAAATATGTCCCGATGAAGACTGATGATGCAATGTAATTAATTAGTTACGTTTAATTAAATTAATTAACCAAGAAAAATTAACACAAAAATAATGAATGCAATTGAGATTTAGGATGACAACGATGGTGGAAACGATGGTGATGATAAGTGATGACGTCGTGCCAAAATCACTTCACAAGATGACACAGGAGTGAGAAAGAAGCACCTAGGCGCACAAAACAGGCGCTTAGTGATTGCAGCAGCACATGCGTTCGCATTTCTCCCGTGCGGGTCACCGCAGTGGTCTTAGACGTTTTAGCTGTCCATTGCAGCCGTGTGGCTTCGCTCACATGAAAGCTGATGGCTAATTAATCCTTGATTGAAAATCAAATAAACCTTAAGGGGTTTTCTGAAAATACAATTCACTGAATCTATACCTTCATACGAATCTTTTGCTTCCTCCTCTAAATGACCATGGCAGGTCGGTACATAAACAAAAGACCCTTGTTCAAATTATATGCAGAAGCAACAAACAACTCATGAAGAACATTTCAGGGGGTGCACTTTGTGCACTTAACATATTCTACCGTTATTTCGGAAGAAGGCAGATAAGGTTAACATGGCAATAGTAAAGCATTTATCAAATTAGGCTGGCTGGCGCAAACTTAGTAGAAATGTTTCGAAACATTTATTACGCACTCCGGTGTCTGCGTTACAGCGCAAGCAAAATTACTTAAGCATAAGTAATACAACAGATAAATCTCCCTTTCTTTGCTGTTAGCACATAACCCCCCCCCCCCCCCAAAAAAAAAACATTGTTTTTTGTTGGTGCAGTACCCGATCGAATGCGATAAGCATACCGAAATTCATTCAGTTCATTGAGCGTCTAGGCTTCTGCCATCCTCAATAAAACCATCGACCGGACAACTTTCTACAGTGGCAGCTGAACCCTAAAATGAAATAAACAATTGCCAAGCGCTGACGCTCTCCTGTGTGTAACGCGCAAAATTCAGGCGAAGCGGTTGCCATGCTGCTGCCTTTCTTTTGCTAGTGCCTAAGACGTACAATAAACTTTAAGACTGACAAATGTTGCAGCGACCTAGACTACTAGAACGGCCGCAGTGGGCGCATAGTCGTGTGTCTCGCGCTTCTCACGTGGGCGACGCTAAGCAAACGATGATACGTGACGATCACGTGACCGGATGTATACGGTCTTCGCCGCGGTATCCGCCACGGAGTCAGTCCTCCGTATAAGAGCTTTCGCTAACGTTCGCAGACTACGAACCGATCTGCTGAGCGGCAAGTATGGAGTATGATGCGTCGTGACCGAAGCGACATCCACGGCCTCTACCGTTACCCGGACAGCATGTTTGCCGAGGTAGTCAGGGGTCAGGCCGTCATCCTCCACACAGAACAAGTGTCCCTTAATGAGGTGAGTTCAGCCGCAATGGCTTTTGCGCTGTAAACGTTGTAAGCGTCCACGCTGCAAACGTAGATGGTGGCTGGGGTCGGCGCCGCTAGCATCATGAACAGAATGATGGAAATCGTTTGTGTGGCTGTGAATAAATGCGCCCTATACTGCTCGAGCCACGGCGGGAAGGGTGGTAATAATTATGAGGGAATAACGTTTTTCTTCGAGGACTGCATGCAGTGTTGAGACTGAGCCTAATACTTCAAACGTGCCACGATAATTAATGTAATGACGAATTAAATATGGACATGGTTGGTATTTAGGCAGGACGAATATAACTGAATGAACCTGTCGGTACTTCAGCAGAGGAGAACAAAATCAGCCTGATTAAAAAAAAAAACGTAGTTTATGCCCTGCTCTGTCATCCGGCTCTTAATGCGTGCACTGCGCGTAAGAGACTCGCATACGCTTACCCACTTGTCACTCGCTGTCGTAGAACTTATCATTTGCGCGAGGAAGATCGGATTTCTATTTACGCTGTGCAGGATCGATGCTCTCTCCTTTTTATCGTTTAATTTTGCGGGTGCGAGATGCGAGATGGGGTAAAAAATGCAATGGAGGCCAATGGTACGGTCCCGCTCATCGTGGTCCAGGAGACCACCCACCGAGCTCATCCAAAGATCGATACTTGCTGTCACGACGCTGAATTTCAGTGTGGGCTGGAGATGCAGACACCGCAAACCTGATTATGAATTTCCGGTCCACCCTGAAAGAAAATTAATTTGACAAAAAGGTGTGAGCTCCATCTACTGCGCGTAGTCAGGCTTGGTGTCTCGTTTCCCAGTCGTCTTCCTGTCGGCTATCGGCCGACCAGGGATTGGTATAAAGTTACACGCAAACCTCTGCCTCTATATGAACCTATATGAACTTATACAGGGCGTCCCAGATAAGTTTTGTCAGGGTCTAAAAATGTGCCGTGGCATAATTACGGATAATTAGTTGAGATTAATTAACCAACTTCGCAAGGAACAAAGATAGTCGAAAAAGTCAAATGAGAAAGTTGTAGAATGGTCCGCGAAACATCCCAAGGAACAGTTTCTATCTTTTCATCTATAACGTATCGGCTTTTTTTCGCTCTCTGCAGATGCCCGCGAAATACAAAAAAAAAACCTAGTGACATGCCCGCTTGTGCGCCGCGATTGCAGTGCTCTCAGATGTTCCGCCCAACAAAGAGCTCATCTAGCCGGGTGTGTTGCTTTTTAAAAGACAGCAGGGCTTGCTGTGCGATTACGCGAGCGCAAGCGGCGAAGAGGACTGTGTCTGAGGGACGCTATCATCAAGTGCCGCAAGGCAAGCATATCGCTGGTGTAAATCGCGCAGCCAGCTGCTGCGTCGCTGCCCTGTCACCTTTTAAGCGGCAGCACACCGGGATAAATGATACATTCGTTCCTAGACGGGACGTTTGAGAGCACTGCGATTGCGGCGCGCAAGCGGGCATGCCAAGTGGTATTTTTTTTTTTGGTATTCCGCAGGCATCTGCAGTGAGCCGAAAATAGCTGACGCGTAATAGATCGAAAATCAAAAACTGTTGAATCGGACGTTTTGCAGATCGTTCTACAACTTTCTCATTGACCTTTTTCGCTTCACTTCTTTGCTTGCGAAGTCGGTTCATTAATCTAAATAATTATGCTCTTGGGCACAATACAATACCCAGCAGCATGCATTGGGTCACGTCGCCTTACAGTGCCTCAGCCTATTTTTAATCCCTAGCTAAATTTTGCTCGGACACCCTGTATACAAACCAACATATCTGCAGGGTCTTTCATTGTCCTTTGGAATGGATAGAGCGGTGCGTGACGTCGTCGCGAAAGCCCCTTAGAGCCCTTGATCCCTTTTCCCCGTTCTTTATGGAGCGCCTTTGTGCAAGCCCACTTCTTTTTTATAAGTGTCTCGGTGCGCGGCTTTCCTGCAATCACGGTTGCGTACGTGGCCGTGAAGGAAACAAATGAAAGTATTCTTTTTTTTTCCCACGACAAAGCACACCACCTATATGATATGACACACAGTGCAAGGCTTTAAATTAATTTATCCTGTGTAACCGCACCTATTGCCCAGTGGTTTGATGATGCGGCTTGCAAGGGGAAGGTACTGAGTTCGAGTTCCCACCAGCGCCTTAGTGTAGTCCCTCGCCTTTCAGTGGTGACAATTTTCCCTTGTTTTGTTTCTAAGCTTTTCAGGGCTAATTTTTTTGAAAATATCGGTCTTGGACTACACCTCGAGCAGTGAAAACTCCTTATTCGTGTATCTCATTTGAAAATATTTGGTTCACTGCTCAGTTGCTCGGCGTGATTTTACATTGGCCCATTACAGAATTATTGATGCATTTTCATAAACAACTTCAATTTGTGAACGCAAAGTGAGCCCCGGAAATTGCCTTCTAGCCTGGTGGATTACAAGGCTGAGCTGTATGTGCGATTCTAGTGTAGTCGTACCCATAATACTGGAGAAAATAATTTTTGAGCGGGAAACCCTTCATGAAAGTAATTTTTTTTATACAATGTAAGGTTTCCCTGTAACAATGAACATATCCACAGGTCACCCAACGGCAGTCTTGCGGTTTTTTTCCTATTAACGTTTTTGCTGTTATCGAAAGCGCTCCTCATTCTATTTCTATGGCAATCTTAACTTTTCGACGCGATCAATAGAAACAATTTAAAAGAAAGATGTTGCCACACATCAGAACAATGGACCATTACATTCCAAATTTCCGTAAGAGTATTTTACCACTTTCAAATTTTGAAAAATTTTGTCCGAGAATGTGGACATGATATTTGGTTAGCCCGGTATTGGAAAACACCATGTGCCAATTACAAAATTCGGCTTGGAAACTTTCAATCACATTTTAGGTTTATCGCATCATTGTTACAAAGTGCGTCGTTCAGTACGGTCATTCTGTTCGCGACTAACGCTAACTAGCTGCAGATCGAACAAACACGAGTATTGCATGCCTGTGTTTTCTGGCTCAGGTCAACCGGTACTGCAAGGGCCAGCACGTCGGAGAGTTCTACTTCGGGGAAATGCAGCTCTCCTCCTTCCACTTCGGGGCCTACATGCGGCGTTCTCTGCCACACGAATTGCGTGACCGCCTTTCTCGAATGTAAGACCCTGACAGGAATTTAACTACAGTGCAGATAAGGTTTGGTAGCTTCGCGTCACTCAACACGAATAGCTTACTCATGAAAAATAATACCGCTGGTTAATAATTGATATTTTTACTACAGAAATCGCAGTGTGGCTCCCTGTGCCTGTAGGTAGTCAGTCCTTAGGACATAAAGCTGGGTATTGATTTGGGGAATTATTCGGCGTTTGACCATGCTGGGCCGACATGAGACTAAACGCATGACAAATTTTTGTTTCAATTAACTGCCTTTCGTTGAACCCGTATTAGGCAAATTTTTTTGCTAATTGTATTGCCTGTCCTGTCTTTTAATGAAGTCTCCGCAGTGGCATAGTGTGACTCAGAGATACCTTGTTCCGTTTTACCTGCGGTCAAACCAACGCGCGCAACACATACAGCAGCAATTGATTATGCGAGGTTTGAGTTGGGAAAGCGGATAGCAGGAATTAAAAACGCGGTAACTAATCCCCTGCATTTGAGCTCCTTCGATGTCTGTCAGGCATAGGAACCCTTTGACATGTTGAGCAGAATTGCAGGGTTCTCTTTTTCCATTCTTGTAGTAGTCCGGCTTACGGGAGTCTTACGATGGTGAAGGCAATAATACTGAGCAGTTAGGGATAATCAATCTACTCACGGAATGGAGCATTCAATATCTGGAACCCATCTGATCAGTAGCGTAAGAAATTAATAAAAAAATTACGGTGAGTGACATGAAACAACCCGATCGCGATCTATGTAAAGATGGGAGATTCCATTCTGTCACAAAACAGGTATAACTAACGGTGTGGTGCCGATGGACAGGAAGGTGAAGTAATGACAACTGGCGTATTAAAAATTTTCTGTCTTCTCACCCATCGTCGAAGCGAAGAACTGCCAGCGCAACCTGCATAACCTGCAAGTGCCCACAGAAAGATTTTTGTTGCACCAATAGCCGCATATCTCAAAGCGCAGGTGTTGTGAGCTTGCGTGGCCAGTTAGTTGCGTCCAGCATTCTTTTCTCGTCGCAGAGTCCAGAGCCTGGAGCAAAGTGGCATCGTCCAGCACCACCACAGAGCCAGGCTGGCGCCAGTGGAACGCTGTTGCCGAGGGAACAGCCAATCGCAGCTGCAGTTCTCCGACTTGGTGTCGGGCTTCTACCTGTACGCCGCCTGCTGTGCGGTGGCCACTCTTGTGTTTGTTTTTGAAGTAGCTGTAGGCGTTGGTCAGCGCCGAAAAAGAACGCGCCTAATGCCATTTCTGGAGACTACAGTGCGCGAAAACATTGCGCCATTTGCATAAAGAGCGAGAGGCAAGTTGTAGCGTGCCCATTGTACCAGGGACGCTGCCGTATGAATCGCTAATAAGTTCACACATGATGCACCGCAGGATGCAGGGCAATTAACCCCACGGTGCTGTTTTGAAAATGTTAGAACCGGTGCCGCGTACTGCTGAGCCATGAAAATTTTCCATGGTTCACACTGTTGACAATTATAACTTCTGCTCTTGCTTTGCTACTAGGATTTTCGCGCCGCCTCTGCTGCGAAGATGGCACTGTTGTAACGAGGAGAAAAGCTCTTCATTGGTTTTGTTCTCTTATTTCCGTTTACATCAAAATATGCGTGTGACTAGAGAGGCAAGATTTATAAAGTTGGAGAGACAAAGCTCTGAAAACAGTTACTGGTATGCGGATAAAACACTACAGGTAGGAGGCAGGACATTTAGACAAGATACCGGCAAGGTCTCTCAGGAGACAAACGATCTAATAAAGAAACGCCAAAGCATGAAAGCTTTAATCCAACAGACAGAATATAACCGGTTGAAGTATCAAATGTAGTCAGTAAGCGTAGGTGACTGATGTAAGGAAGAATAATAAGGATAGAATCGAGCATGCTCTAATGGAAAGAGGTAACCTACAAGCTGTCGAGAGGAAATTAGGCATGCTAAAAAACCAGCTGAATGCGCTAAGCGACAAGGAGCGCAATGCCATTTTCAATGTAGTAAGATAGAATGTTCTACGCAGATCTATACAGGAGCCGATGCAATCAGGAAGATGATGAGAAAGGCAGGAGTGCAGAGCAATTGAACATTCTGCTGATACCGAGAAAGAAAGTAAAGAAAGAGAAGCAACGCAAAGGGGGAAAGCGGCTGGTGAAGTTCAGGTAACACCAGATCTGTTGAAGGACAATGCGGAGAGTGTGCTAGAGAAAACAACGGCTACCCTGTATGCGCAGCGCCTCCTGCCTTCAACCATACCGGAACCTTAATCCATAAGAAAGGGGACGTTAAGAACTTGAAAAATCACAGGCCAGTCAGCATACTGTCCATTACCTAAAAGATATTCACTAAGGTAATCGCGACTAGAATAAGGAGAGCCTTATATTTCAATCAGCCAAAGGTGCGGGCAGGCTTTGGTAAAGGCTACTCGACAATAGACCTTGTGAACACTTTCAATCAGTTGATAGAGAAATACGGAGAATATAACCGACCCTTATACATACCCTATATATTTAGAGAAAGCATTTTACTCCGGCATTACCGAATCAGGGTGTAGGAAAGCATTCTGTAAAATTGCAGGAAAACATCGATAGCGGCCTCACAGGGACCGCAGTCATCCATGAAAAAACACTAAAATCTGAAGACCTACGGTATCAGATTATCTCAGAGAGAAGATGTTCGAAGACATCTCGAGATAACAGTTCATGAAAAATACCTTAGCAATCTGCGATTCGCTGACATTGTCTCGCTAAGTAACTCAGGGAAGGAATCGCAAAGAATTATTTATGACTTGGACAGGCAAATCAAAACAGGTATAAAAATTGTTATGCAGAAAATAATGTAACGTTCAATTCTTCTGGAAGGAAACAAAAATTACGGTAAACCTATAGCCTGGCAGTGGAAGTGGTAAGGCAATGCATTTACTTAGGGCAGGGAGTGACCGCCGATTCGGACAACGACAAGGAAATCACTAGAAGAATAAGGCATGAACTATACATGGAGCATATATAATAAGAATGGAGTGCATAAGGCAGGCGCTCTGAGATTATAAAGGACAGTTATAGATGATGGGTTTGCAGCACTCTTCAAGAGAAATGTACATAAGAGTTGTATCTTACTGGTACTCACCTATGGAACAGAAAGAGGCTGACTAAGATGGTTCAAATTAAAACAAGAAATACAGTGCGAGGTACGCAAGCAAATGTTAGCTGTAAAAAAAAAGAAAAGAAGAGAAAATAAAAGAGCAGAGATCAGGGGAAAAGCGCGAGTTAATCATGTCCTAGCCGAAGTCAAGAAGGATATTGCCGCGAATATTTGCAGTGTGTTCGTTTTTCAAATCTGCCGCCACATCACTTTATCGCTTTGTTTGCTCCGCAAGACGCGACTAGATTTATCTCGATTGATCGCAGCCAGGCAGAGCTGATTCTACGTTGTTCCGGAATGTTCTAGTAACTTTGCGCTCTTTATCTCGAAAGTTCGCTATCAGCTTTAAATTGAGCACGGCCGACAGCGGCCGGCATTCTGTTCGACGACCGCCGGGCATGCTTGTCGCTTCACCGCCGCCGAGTGATTCAGTCCATTTTGGGCGCAAGTCAGCCCCAACGACAACCCCCACGTCCTCCCCGAGATGAGCCACTTGTTCCGCAACGCCGCCTCCCAGCCCCCGCCCGCCCAGCCTATGACCGACGCTCAAGCCCCAGGAAATGCGACGCCTGGAGGACTTCCGACAACCAGCCGTTGTGCTTCCATTGCGGTGAGGCCGGCCATATTCTTTGTCACGGCCCGTACCGATGTATCGGTCTTCGAGGATTTGCCATTAACGCCCCACGACCAGGCTTCGGGCAACGTCCGCAGGAAATCGACGAGTACCTGCGTCGAGAAGAGTACACGCCGAACCGCTTTTCTCGCTCACCATCGCCGTCAACCTCGCGCTTTGCGACGCCACACCGCAGCTACGCAGCCGCGGTACGAGGAAGGTCTCCCAGCCTCCGTAGGGGAAACTGAAGGCAGCAACCTCTGGAGGTGAGGTTGCTCAAGTGCGAAACGCCGAAGATCCTTCACCGACCATGCGCCATGAGCACACTGCACCCGCGACGCCGCATGAAGAACCGGCACTCGCTGAACCGACGCCGCACACAATGAGAACCCCGACCACGACGCAGGCTGCCTTGAAAACGACGCCGCCACCCAGAAGAGCTTCGACCACACGCCCCACCCGCGACTCGCATACGCGACGAAGCCGTGACCCGACGCCAAGAGCGACGTGCAATGCAAGAAACAGGACCTCTGATTTAGAAGTGACTATCGACGGCCGGAAAGTTACAGCTCTAGTCGACACAGGAGGCGATTACTCGGTGATGAATGGAACATTCGCTGCGCAGCTGAGAAAAGTCACAACGGCTTGGGACGGCCCACAAATTAGCACCGCAGGGGGCCACCTTATTACGCCATCAGGACGATGCACAGCGCGAGTGACTGTCAAAGGATATACCTATCCTGAGACCTTTGTTGTGGTACCGCAATGCTCCCGCGAAGTGATCTTGGGTATGGATTTCCTTAATGAGCATCAGGCGATCATCGACCTGCGATCCAAGCTGATCACGCTTTCGACGGACGAGGCCATAGTTTCGATGAAAACTCGGGAAAATCACGTTGCCCTGAGTGTCCTGGAGGAAGAAGTGAGCATCCCACCCCGTTCAAGTGCTATCGTGACCGTAGGCACCACAGAAGCAATTAACGCTGAAGCCATCATCGAGGGCAACATGCAGTTGCTCTTAGACCGAGGAATCAGCATCGCACATTTGCGCAATGGCCAGGCCGAAGTACTGCTGACTAACTTCAGCGAAGAATACCGGCACATTAACAGAGGAACGACGATTGCTTTCTTCGACGAAATATCCGACGTACAAGACTCCTTCGCCCTCTACGACCCCTCCGCAGAAGATTCGCCTGACCAAGAGAACTCGCCCACTTTCGACATCAACCCAGCCCTGCACTGGAACAGACAAGATCAGATCCGCAGTCTGCTTTAAAGCTACAGTGAGTGTTTTTAGACATCGCCCAAGGTGCGACAGACGCCAATTGCCAAGCAACGCATTACAACGGATCAACACGTCCGACCTCTCCGTCAAAGCCCCCACCGTGTGTCACCGCGAGAACGACAAGCCATCCGGTACCGAGTCGAAGAAATGCTTCGCGACGACGTCATCCAGCCTTCAAACAGCCCATGGGCGGCACCGGTTGTTCTAGTGAGAAAGAAAGACGGCGCACTTCGATTCTGGGTGGATTACCGCCGCTTGAACAACATAACAAAGAAGGACGTCTACCCCCTCCCCCGCATCGACGACACACTGGACCGCCTCTGCAATGCCACATATTTCTCATCGATGGAGCTCAAGAGCGGCTACTGGCAAATTGAGGTCGACGAAAGAGATCGCGAGAAGACAGCATTCATCACTTAGGATGGGCTGTTTGAGTTCAAGGTGATGCCATTTGGTCTCTGTTCCGCACCAGCGACGTTTCAGCGAGTAATGGTCACAGTGCTGGCAGGCCTGAAGTGGAAAATTTGTCTGGTATATTTACATGACGTCGTTGTCTTCGCCTCGAACTTTGAAGAGCACCACGAAAGACTTCGAACAGTACTAGACGCAATCAAGTCCTCTCGCCTAACCTTGAAAGCAGAGAAATGCCACTTTGCTTACGAAGAGCTGCTGTTCCTAGGCCACATCGTTAGCGAGGAAGGAGTACGTCCAGACCCGCAGGAAGCAGCTGCTATTGAACAGTTTCCACCGCCGGCCGATAAGAAAGCAGTGAGCAGATTTCTCGGACTGTGCGCATACTACCGACGATTTGTGAAAAACTTTTCGCGCATCGCCGAGCACCTGACCCAACTGACGAAGGCAGACGTGCCGTGTAAATGGGAAGCGCCGCAAGCAAAAGCCTTCAAGGAGCTTCAGCGTCGATTACAGTCCCCACCAATCATTGCGCATTTTGATGAAAACGCCGATACTGAAGTTCATACCGACGCAAGCAGCGTGGGACTAGGCGCCGTCCTCGTTCAAAAAAGGGACAGGCTGGAGAAAGTCATCGCATACTCTAGCCGTTCCCTTTCCAAGGCCGAGGCTAACTATTCGACATCTGAGGAGTGCCTTGCCATCCTCAGGGCATGTCAAAATTCCGCCCATACCTCTACGGACAGCCGTTCAAGGTGGATGGATGGATGGATACGGCTGAACCCTTTACATCGGGCGGTGGCTCAAGCCACCTAGCCATGTCTTGTGAAATTTTACTCCTGTCTTGCTTTTAGCCACCAATCAGATAACCTTCGCTTGGTTACTTCTAACCTCTTAAAATCCACTTTCCCTTCACTATCCCTAAACCCCAATGCCTTGGGTAAGTCAGCCCCGCTGCCTTCCACTGCAGGGTGAAGCCCTTTACAGAAAAGTATCAAGTGTTCAGCTGTTTCCTCCTCCTCTCCGCACGCAATGCACAAAGTGTCTATCTCCTGGTACCTGACTCTATACGTCTTAGTCCGCAAAACTCCAGTCCTGGCCTCAAACAACAAAGAACTTCCCCTACAATTATCACAGATATTTTCTTTGACAATTTCCTGTTTAAAGGTCCGGTATGTTTCTAGTGCCGATTTCGTCAGCATCCCTGTTTTCCACAAAGCTCTCTCTGTTCCTTTAACTTTTTTCTTAACCGATAATTGCTGATTTGCCCCCTTACTGCTGTCCAGATATTTGCTTGTCAATTTTCTAGTTCGCTTTCTTCATTTCGTGTCAACATTCTTTATATACAGGTATCTGAAAACTTTCCTAGCCCACCGCTTTTCCTCCATCCTTCTCAATCGTTCCTCAAATGCTATCTTACTGCTAGCCTCTCTGCTCTCGAAAGACGCCCATCCCATATCACCCTGTACCCCCTGATTTGGTGTATTGCCATGTGCTCCCAAAGCTAACCTCCCTACTCCCCGTTGCCTAATTTCCAGCCTTGCTTGAACATCTGGCCTCATACACAGGACCGCATTCCCGAAGGTCAGGCTAGGGACCACCACCCCTTTCCAGATCCCTCTTACCACCTCATACCTATTGCAATTCCACAGTGCCCTATTTTTCATGACAGCTGCATTCCTACTAGCTTTATTCATTGCATATTTTTCATGCTCTGTCAGATACTCAACACTGTTATTTATCCACACCCCAAGATACTTGTACTCATTCACTACTTTTAGCACGAACTCCTGTATTCTATGCTCGCCGCCCTCTTCATTAAATGTCATGACTGCAGATTTTTCCTTACTATACTTGAAGCCTAATCTATCTCCCTCTGTACTGCATATGTCTAACAACTTCTGTAGGTCTTGTTGTCAGCCATTATCACTATATCGTCCGCATATATTAGTCCCGGTAATGTCTGTTTAATCAATTCCCCTTGCTTGAAAAAAGATAGGTTGAAACCTAGTCCGCTCCCCTCTAGCTTGGCCTCCAAACCTTGCAGGTACAACATGAACAACAAAGGGGACAGAGGACATCCTTGTCTAAGCCCCCGCTGTATCTCTAAAGGCCCTGATACATTTTTTCCCATTTTATGAGCACTCTGTTACCTCTATATATATATATCTTTTAAAAGATTAATTACTCCATTTTCCACATCCAATGTGCCCAATATGTCCCACAAATGCTCCTGAGTAACGTTGTCATAGGCTCCCCTAATATCCAGAAATGCTAGCAATAAGCGCCTATGTTCCTTTTCCGCAAATTCAATACACTCTGTCAATGAAAATAGATTGTCCTCCAACCTCCTTTGTTTCCGGAACCCATTCTGTAGTTCCCCTAACACCCCCTCGTTCTCCACCCAAGCCTGCAGTCTATCCTTTATAATTTGCATCACCACCCTGTAAACCACAGATGTCACTGTTATGGGGCGATAGTTACTTACGTCTGCTTTGTCCCCCTTTCCCTTATATATCATGTTCATTCTACTTAATCGCCATTCATCGGGAACTTTCTCATCCACTATCATTTTGTCCACTACCTGTATTAATGTTTGCTTGGATTTTGGTCCTAACTTCTTTATCAACATAATCGGGATACCATCTGGTCCTGTTGATGTGCCACTAGGAACCTTCTTCTCTGCCCTTTCCCACTCTCCTTGCTCAAGTGAAGCTATTGCTGTAACCGGTCTATCCTCCTTCGATAAATTATGTAACACGTGCTTTGCTGAAAATTTTTCCGTCATCCTTGTTCCTATGTGTTTTATTGCTTCATCCCCTTCTAGTCGAATACCCTCATCTGTAACAATAAACCTTTCTTCTAGCCTAGTTTTATTACTCATTGCATTTAGATGTTTCCAGAATTTTTGGGCTGCTTTTCTATCCTTTTTATTTACTTTTGAAATCCATTGGGCACCCTTTCTTCTAATTTTCTCATTAATCAAATAGGATGCGTCCCTTCTACACTTTATGAAGGTATCCCATTTTCGGTCTACTTCGGGTTTTGGTTCCCCCCTCTTCTTGGAATATCTGTGTTCCCTGGATGCTTCCTTGCGCTTTTCTGTTGCCCTCTTGACCTCCTCATCCCACCAACTCTTCGGTTTGCATCTTTTCCCTTTTAGCTTTACTCGCACCTTAGCTAGCTCTAGCTCCAGTAATCGAGTTAATTTGGTATAAGTCCATTCTGTTTCACTATCCTCAAAAATTACTTTCTCGATTTGTTTGGCTGCTATTTCCAATTGCTTTTCTGAGTAAAAATTTCCCCCTGATTGTTTATCTTGATTCAGTCCTACATTGCTTTTTCTTCTGAACCTCAACTTGATACGCTTGTGGTCACTACCTAGACTTCTGGAACCATCTTCATCTATGCTCATTACCCCTAATCTGTTATACATCCTCTGTGACATTAGTGCATAATCTATCGTCGAGTGCAGACTCCCCGCCTCCCATGTTATGAGCCCTTCACACTTCTCGGTGCTGTTGCATACAACTAAATCATGCCTGTCACACATGTCCTGCAGCATGCTTCCTGTCGAATCCGTGTACCCATCGAGGTCTTCTATGTGTGCATTCATGTCGCCTAATATAATTATCTCGCCCTGTCCTCCTAGCTCATCAATGTCGCTTGCAATACATTCTAACATTTTCCTGTTTTCCTCTTTGGCATTAACCCCTGTCCACAGGTATACAAATCCAAGGAGTGTTTGCTTGCCTGCCACTGTTCCTTTTAGCCATAAATGTTCCCTGCATCCCAGTCTAACCCTTTGAAAATTCATACTTTTATGAATGAATGCCCCAATTCCACCTCCCTTCCTGCTGCCCTCTGTTCTATTGCAATATTCCCATGCGTAGTCTGGGTTACAGGGTGGTTGCTCCATGTCTCTAAGATGTGTTTCCGCTAAACCATATACCATTAATTCCTCCTGTCTTAACTGTTCTTTCATTTCCTCCCATTTCGGTCTATTCCTGCCACCTTGCATGTTAATGAAACCTATATCTGAATTAACTTGGCCCTGCCGCTTGCGTCTCTTTCTTCCCCTATGGTTCCATTGTCCGTTTGATCTTAATTCTTCCTTCTCTACACTGGTTCCTTCAGAGCTCTGGGTCCCCCCAAAAAAGCTGTTGCCTGGCGACCTATCCTACTACCCACCTTCTTGCCAGTGGCACCACCGTAGTGGATGCCATCCTGTGCAAAAGGGTGGGGCCTAACCTCGTGCACTTCCCTGTTGACCTCCATCACCTCGTATCTTAGTCGTCGACTCAATAGCCTAATTACCCGATTAGTCTCCACGACCCTCCTTTCCGTTTCGCGAGCCTGCCTCTGGACCTCTGGGATTGTGCATATGGTCACATGCACACTCTCAGAGGCCTCCCTAAGCCTACGCATCCCCACCTCCAACTGCGTCTCAAGATTCTGGCTCCTCCCCTGCAGTACATCATTGAGACCAGCATGGATGACCACAAGGTGTTCGCTATCCATGCTGCCCACCACCACCTCCCGGGCTCTGGCCATTGCATCCACCATGCACTTTCCCGACTGAGCCTCCACCTGCACCCGCCTGTCTGCCTTCACTGCCGTCAGAACGCCTCCCTCAACCCTCGCTACATTCGAGTCCCCGACCACCAGAACTCTCCTGCGCCCCAAACGTTCGCTTCCTAATTCCATCTGTTGGCCTCCGGATCGCTCTAGCTGACTCTCCTGCCGCTGTACGCTATTGTCGCGAGTTTCCTTGCCCACGTTAACCTTTTTCATTTCGTTCTCATTTTTCTCACTCAATGCTCGCTGCACTACAGCACTGTACGATCGACGAGCCTCGTCCCCCACCTGACCCTTCTCCGAACTGGGGTGCCCAGCCGGCCGCGACCTGAGCGCTTCAACCTGTTTTTCTAGCTGGGTCCGCTTTTCCCGCTCTTCTTTAATCTCGCCCACCATTCGCTTCAACAGGGCGGCATTATTCTCCTCCTTTTTAATCAAATCGGCGACCTGAGCTTCCAGCTTAATCCGTGCCTCTCGTTCGACCTGCCGGTCCGCATTAAGTGCATTAAATCCAGCTTCCCATTCCCCTTTTAACGCATGAACGGCGTCCCCAAACCGCTTGCACATCTTACACACGAAGCTAGACGAAGCTAGCCTCATCCGCCTCGGTTAAGCTCCCGAACCCTGTCTCATCTAAGTAACACCAACGGTCGCACTCCTGGCACTGTACTAACTCCCCGTCCTTGTCCTCCTTAGCTTTCCTAGCTTGCCGACCCATCGTCCGGCCGACTACGCCTTGTGAAAGCCCGCCAAAATTCCTATGCGTAAAAACCCGCCAAGAATATTACACAAAACTTCGGCACTACGCAACGTAAAAGCCCGCCAAAATTCCTAGAGAAGAAACCTTCGGCACTAGTCAACGTAAGTGTCCGCTAAAACTCCTGCACAAAAACCTTCGGCACTGCGCAACGTAAAAGCCCGCCAAAATTACTACACAAAAAAACCTTCGGCACTACACAACGTAAAAGCCCACCAAAATTCCTACACAAAAACCTTCGGCACTACGCAACGTAAACGCCCGCCAAAAATCCTACACCAAAAACTTTCAGCAATACGCATGGTAAAAGCCTTCCAAAATTTCTACGCAAAAACCTTCGGTACAGACACTTCCGCTAGCCTTTCTACCCTTAACTCGGTTTAAAACTACTGCCCGAAAGCATGTACAAGCGCAAACACCGAAGGCACTTAGCTTCAGACGTAGTCGCTGGAGCTCCGAAAAAAAGAGTCCGCCTCCGACGGTGTCACGAGCCCGGTAATATAGCGCACCAAGCGGCACTTTTCTCAGCGACCACCACGCGCTCTGCTGGCTTGCCAATTTGAAGGACCCCTCTGGCCGACTCGCTCGATGGAGTCTCGTCTCCAGAAGTTTGACGTCACCGTCGTTTACAAGTCCGGACGCAGGCACTCTGACGCCGATTGCCTCTCACGAGCCCCTGTAGATGCACCGCCGCCGGACGGCGATGAGGACGCCTTCCTGGGACCCTTCAGCACCAGCTCTTTTGCTCAGCAGGAACGCTCGGACCCTGATCTAAATGGCCTCATGGAGTACCTGGAAGGCAAGGTTTCTTCACCCCCCGCTTCATTCAAGCGAGGACTGTCTTCCTCCTGTGTGCAGAATGAGGTCCTTGTGAAGAAGAACTTTACAGCGAACAAAACAGCCTACCTCCTTGTTGTACCTACTTCTCTCCGCAAAGAAGTTATACAGGCTTCACACGACGAGCCGACAGCTGGACATCTGGGGTTTACTCGCACCCTCCGCCGCATTCAAGACAAGTATTACTGGCCCCGACTGTCTGCCGATGTCGCACACTATGTGAAAACCTGCCGAGATTGTCAGCGACGAAAGACTCCTCCCACACGACCAGCAGGATTTCTGAGCCCCATTGAACCTCCCTCAAGGCCCTTTCAGCAGATTGGCATGGACTTGCTTGGCCCTTTTCCAACGTCTACATCTGGAAATAAGTAGATCATCATAGCGACCGACTACCTGTCCCGCTACGCCGAGGCGAAAGCCCTACCGAACTGAACAGCAGCAGAAGTCGCCAAATGTTTCGTGGAGTGCATTCTTCTTCGACACGGCGCCCCCGATGTGCTCATCACGGACAGAGGAACAGCATTCACGGCGGAACCAACGCAAGGCATCCTGCGCTACAGCCAAACCAGCCACAGGAGGACAACTGCATATCATCCGCAGACCAACGGACTGACCGAGCGCCTGAACAAAACCATCGCCGATATGCTCGCTATGTATGTCGATGCCGAACACAAAACCTGGGATGTCATCCTGCCTTACGTCGTCTTCGCCTACAACACCGCAGTGCAGGAGAACACCCAGATGACGCCTTTTAGGCTCGTCCATGGCAGGGAGGCCACGACCACGCTAGACACCGTGCTGCCCAACGTTACAGAAGAAGAGAACGTCGACGTTGCCGCCTACCTTCAACGCGCAGAAGCGGCTCGAAGGCTAGCCCGATTACGGATCAAAGATCAGCAGCGGTCCGACGCCAGACGCTACAACCTACGAAGACGCAATGCGGAATACAAAACAGGAGACAAAGTCTGGGTGTGGACGCCCATTCGCCGCCGTGGATTTAGTGATAAGCTTTTGCGCCGCTATTTCGGCCCGTACAAGGTTCTTCGTCGGCTGGGTGAAGTGGATTATGAAGTCATCCCTGACGCAGTGACTGCATCCCAGCGACGCCGCGTACGACCAGAAGTTGTCCATGTAGTCCGTCTGAAGCCGTATTATGCGCGCTAAAGGCCGCTGCATTTCCATGCTCTATTTTCGTAAGATCCGTTTTTTTTCCTTACTAGCCACATTATTTGTTTTAATGCATCGGGTCGATGCTTCTTTGAGAGGGGAGTAATGCCGCGAATATTTGCAGTGTGTTCGTTCTTCAAACATGCCGCCACACCACTTTATCACATTGTTTGCGGCGCAAGACGCGACTAGAGCTACCTCGATTGATCGCAGCCAGGCAGAGCTGATTGTACGTTGTTCCGGAATGTTCTAGTAACTTTGCGCTCTTTATCTCGAAAGTTCGCTATCAGCTTTAAATTGAGCACGGCCGACAGCGGCGGGCATTCTGTTCGACGACCGCCGAGCACGCTTGTCGCTTCGCCGCCGCCGAGTGATTCAGTCCATTTTGGGTGCAAGTCAGCCCAATAAACAGTTCTTTTAGAAGCCCCTTTCGACCGCCTTCATCGCTGCTTCGACTACCGTCACCACTACGTGACAATATATGGGCATGGACAGGCAATGCAGTGCGAAGGTACGATAACCGATGGTCGCTGAGGGTAACAGATGAGTTTCCAAGTGAAGGCAGCGTAGCATGGAGCGAAAGAAATCCAGGTGGGTGGAGGATATTAGAAACGTTTATGGGACAGGGATGAAGCATGTGCACAGGGACAAATTTAGCAGATAGATATGAGAGAGGCCTCTTTCCTGCAGGGGTCGTAGTCAGGCAGACGACGACGACGAGGATCATGATGTGGATGAACAGAAAAGCAATGTTTTGGGCTGCTTCCTTCTTGACTGTGATAACGGGTAACGACATATCTCACCATGAACTGACTATATTTGATAAGAACTGTAAGTGAAGATCTGCATCCCCTTATGAAATCTCATACCGCTATCATTAACATCAGCATCTGTTTCCGCGACCGCAGAAAGCGATCCGCCAGAGAGCTCCAGTTACGGCTCTTGCTTGCTAGCCGTGGCCGTGTTATTCAAACATGCTCTTCGCTGCCTGATCGCGGTGTAGTGCAAGTGGGGCGCTGACCATTTGCAACATGCCATATGTACCGCGAGGCTATGGCCGCCAATGTGAAACGCTCATACGTGCACACAAAAATATTACGATACCAATACAGTAAGTAGTAAGCATAGCTTAGGTTTTCGCCACTATCCCTATTCACAGACTAGATTCCTGCACGAGCAACATAAAAAAAAATTCTTCGTATTATGAATATTTACTCAAAGTTTTGTTCCTTCCAGTCGCATCAATAGACCATGCAACTCTCCCATTTCTCTAACACAACCCTTAAATTCCACGATGGTTGCCGACACTGAGTATTTTGCGGACTTTTTGCAGTGTTGCGTACAACTATGCTTCCTCAGACGAGGCTTCCTCCTCGAGGGCTCGAGTGCGACGCACAAGGTGCCCTTGCACGCCGAGCTTGCGAGGCGGCGGGGTCTTGCGGCATCCCGGACTAGGGACGCGGACCAAGAAGATGTCGGCATTCACCAAATGCGCTGGCTCATTCTCTTTATTTCTATATTAAAGGTTTGTTCTCTCTTTCTCAGACGAGGGATCTTGTGTCATTGTGATCATCACGTATTGCTCGAAAAAACAGGAATGCCACGGCTCTAGAAACAAACGTACGCACAAACGGCCTACACTCCGAATGAGATCTCGACGCTGACTACTGGGAGACCCATTCGGGCTATCAAAAACAACAAAATTCTGCGCACCATAAACACATACGAAGAGGCACGAAGAGGAAGTGCCGTCGTTGCAAAAAAGTAAAGAAGCAACGGGGTTTGCTTCTCAGTCTTGTAATGGAAGCTTTAAAGCATTTCCCAAAAGAACAAAAGGCTTTGAAAAGTGATGAAAGTTGGCAACCTTACAAGGAATAGAACATAAGGTGTGTCGTAGGTGCCCCGCTAGACGCATAAGAATCAAGCCCCATTGCCGGGTTACGTTTGACAGATGATACAACCGTATCAACGTAAAGGAGGCAAAGGCTTGAATGCCCTTATATAAATAATATTTTTGAAGGCGTTTGACGTAAAAGTGTTCGGGTGAGATCATATAAACTCCAGCTCTGTGCTGAACATTTTACCGTGTTTGGATGTTACAAAGTTTATTTATTTTATTGTTGCTTCTATGAATTTAAATTCATAAATTATGAAATAATGGGCGCGATTTTAGGTCATGTTACTTTTTTAGGCATAAAAAAATGGAGAGGACCTATTACGCTATCGCGCCATGCTCTTAAGGCAGAGCTTGCATTAAGCTCTGCCTTAAGAGCATGCGGTTAGGCGATGCGTCACTGCCCCGGGATGGCAGCTACTGCCACCGGTGGGCCTTGTGCGACCCAGGTTGGTCTTCCCGAGCGATAAATCATTAATTTAAATGCCACCTGCATAGTGGACAGTTTGCTCGCAATCCGATGGGCAGATTGCAATGACGCCGCAGGGTCACGTGACATGGGTGGCCCACTTGCCTCCTAGGTTGCTTCTCTGGGGATTTTTCGCAAATTTTTCGCTCATGGTCAACGACGCCGACAACGCTGACGGCGACGCAAGATTTTCTGCGACACGGGCTCCTTAACTCTGTCGAGTTAAAATTATACGTGACTTGTGTGCCTTTTAACTCGATACACCTACAATTTTTCTTTCCATGGCTCGCTGCGTTTTCCTTAACTTAACATAAACCCATTTCGTTAGTCTCCACGGCTGTGCTCCGTATGTGAGTACCGGCAGCTGTGCTGGAGCGGCTTGGAATTTGCGATCGGCGCAACTTTTTTTGACGTGATGGTGAGGTGACGACTCTCAACGGTACCTACCATCTTGTTGCATTGTGGCTGAGGCCTTAAACTAATATGGGAGTCGCGTCTGTTCAAGCTTCATATGCCGGGCTGCAAAAATAAAAATGCATCATTTGTTTTTGTCCAGGACCGCAGAATGATTGTATATTATTTTTGTAGTGCGAGAGGTGAAGATAGAAATGGTGATGGTCGGATGCTATACGAAAGCGTCCTTGCGTATCTGTCGGTGCCGCAGTCCAGAGACGCCGTTCGAAATACATCCTTCCCGTGTTGGGTGATTGAGTGAGCGCACGTGCAAATGCTTTTTGCGAACGCGGAGAGCTGACAGGACGGCCCGGTATTTGGTTGCGCGGCGTCCATCGCCGTTGGTCTAACCTGTCGCCGAACATAAACACACACACTAGCGAGGCGCAAGGAGCTTTAGATTGGTAGCGTAGCTTGCATAGATGCCCATACGTTCCTAACATTGCAGCATATGGTGCGGAGCCAGCGACCTTTTCGAAATGTGCGGACGGCTAAATAAAGACGTCAAAATTAAGCAACAAAAAGTGACAGGACAGTTACCACTGGCTAACGCGGGATTCAGCGACACTTTTAAGGTCATCATCAGCCTTACTACACCCACTGCAGGGCAAAGGCCTCTCCCATGTCTCTCCAATTAATCCGGTCCTTTACCAGCTGCATCCACCCTTTGCCTGCAAAGTTCTTAATCTCATCCGCCCACCTAACCTTCTGCCGGCCCCTGCTACGCTTACTTTCTCTTGGAATCCACTCCTTTACCCTTAAAATCAGCGGTTATCTTGCCTTCGCATTACATGCCCTGCCAAAGCCCATTTCTTTCTCTTGATTTCGACTAGGATGCCATTAACCCGTGTTTGTTCCCTCACCCACTCTGCCCGCTTCCGGTCTCTTAACGTTACACCTATCATTTTTCTTTCCATAGCTCGCTGCGTTGTCCTTAACATATGCTGAACTCTTTTCGTTAGTCTCCACGTTTCTGCCCCGTAGGTGATTACCGGTAAGATGAAGCTATTGTACACTTTTCTCTTGAGGGAAATTGGTAAACTGCCACTCATGATCTGCGAGAACTTGCCATATGCGCTCCACCTCATTCTTATCCTTCTAGTTATCTCCCTCTCATGATCCGGATCAGCTGTCACTACCTGCCCTAAGTAGACGTATGCCGTCAGAACTTCTAGGCTCTCGATGCCAATTGTGAACTGTTGTTCCCTTGATAGGCTGTTGAACATTACCTTGGTTTTCTGCATGTTAATTTTAGACCCATCGTTCTGCTCTGCCTGTATAACTCATTGATCATGATTTGCAGTTCACCTCCTGAGTGACTCAGCAAAGCAATGTCCTCAGCGAATCGCAGATTATTTAGGTATTCTCTATTTATTCTTATTCCCAACTGTTCCCAATTCAGGCCTCGGAATACATCCTGTAAACATGCGGTGAACAGTATTGGCAAGATCACGTCTCCTTGCCTGACGCCCTTCCTTATTGGAATTTGATTGCTGACTTTATGGAGGACTATAGTAGCTATGCAGTTGCTATATATATCTTCCAGTATTTTGACATAAGGCTCTTTACCCCCTGATTATGCAATGCCTGTATGACTGCTGAGGTTAAGGTACTTTTAAGGTATTTATACTTTACGATACGTTGTGGTAGAGAATATGCAAGCAATCTCACATCTTTATAGTTCTAGGGCGCTCTTTTAAGTTTTTCACGCATGGCTGTTTCTGGTCTAAGCCTTTTCTACAGTCACCCGCTCTAGTAGCACAGCGCCGCCGATGGTCCTCTCCTCGAATGGCGCGCTTCGCAGCAGCTGCCGCAGACGTACTGTGCTGCTACATTTCTGTGCACTCGCCGTACCCTCCTTTTCCTCCTTTCACCGTAACCACGTTCCGGATGGTTACCGTAGTAGGCCTTCCTACACTCTCGCCATAGCCTCTCCCTCTCGCCGTTCCCACCTCTTTCCATGGGAGCCCTCTTCCTGCTTCTAGGGCTACCACCGTCCGGTTGGTTCTCAATGCAACCGCGTGCCGGTTGCGCCTTCTCGCGCTTTAGTCACACCCTCCTCTTTCCGCGGTAATCACCTTCCGGATGGTTACATTTGCAACTACCCTCTAGTTACACTTACCTACGCTGCCGCCATAAAGCCTGCTTCCATGGTAACCCTCCTCGTCCTTCCAGGGTAACAACCCTCCGGGTAGTTTTCGTGGCAACCGCCTGCCGGTTGCACATTTTTACGCTCTCGCCATGTCATCCTTCTTCCAGGGTAACCATCCTGCGGTTGTGGATTCTTCTTCTCTACCGTTGCCCCCCTCATTACACATAATAACCCTCCGGATGTTTTCTCTGCTAACCACCCACCGGTTACGCATTTCTCCGCTCACGTGATACCTTCCTCCTCGTTCGGTAACCACCCAGCGAGTGGTTCGCATGGCGACTCACCCACTGGTTACGCCGACGACTACGACATACTACGGCTACTACTCCTGCGATGACGACACGAAATTCGAAAATATGCGTTTAACAGCTATCGCTACAAAACGTCACGTCATATCCACGCGATTTTTTTGGTGCGAGAAATAAATCCTCGAACGTCTCGAGATTCAGCGCGACACACGAGAAGAAAACGAAGGAAGAAGACACGACGAACGCGGCCTAGTGTTGCTATTTTTAGCGGCTGTTGGTGGGGTCCTCGAAATATAATTTGCCGCATACTCGCAAGAGGGATTTGCCATGACCTGGACGGTGACTAGCAGTTTCGTGGATTGGATGGAACCGAAATGAGATGATATCAGAAAAAGTAGTAGTGTGCTCTGGTTGTGCCTTCTTCCTTCTTTGCATCTTGTGTCGCATTGAAGTTCAAGCTGCTAATGAACCAACAGACCCAACAATTTTTTTTAATTCCCGAGATGTAAAGCTATAGGGGTATTTATAGCTCTTTGATAGAAAGCCGTTCACGAGCATCCGGGGTTGCGATCATTAGCTTGAAAAAATTACGCCGACTAAGTTTACCTCACATAACAAGACACAATAGCGCAAATTTTCAAGCAAATGCATAATTTATAATTTGAAAACCACAGCACACACGACTCGTAATAGTGACACCACAAGAGGTCGCTCAACTAACCCAAGAGACATGTTTAAACTTTGCACGAGCAGATAATAAGCCAGTTGCCTGCTTTGCATAAATGGCATAAGAGTGCTGTAAATTGCGCTGTACTGTATTGGTGAAATGAGGGCTGCATTTTAGAACGCATCGAGAACAGACAAAGCTATCCAGACCAAATAAAACAAAATCAGCCGCTCACAGAATGAAAAAGCAAGGAAAGGCACGAGAGAATAAACAAATACGAATAGATAGCTTGCAGTCACAGGAAACGTTCAAGCTAGTATTTGCTGCAGGAAATTACCCAGATTACCCAGAAGATTTGAATAACAGCTTACCTCATTTAGGAATGCTATGTGTACAACACAAAAGTACAAATAGCATCTGGGCATGGGACATTTCGTAATGACCATACAATGTGATGTACAACACTATCTTCTCTGATCTATGACAATAAGAAGGCAGTATCACGTCATCATACCAGCAACAAAACTTTATGTACAAAGCCCTCTTCAGTCCAAGCTTCTTTTTTTTTTTTTGCTCAGGAACATGTAAGTAGCGCTAATATTCCAGTCAGCATTCACATCATATACGCAAGACATAGGGCTACACACTTCTGTATCACAAAATCAGTGGCCAACATTTAGAGGGATATAAAGCGTCTGTATGCTTCAAAACACTGCATAGTGCATGCTTATCATAGCGTTTCTTCTCAACGAACACAAATAACTCCCACACAGTGTTTCACTCAGTGCACTGAACACAAAGCACAGTCATTCAGTACCACTCCAGTGCTAGGAAATTCACAAATTTCACTACGAAACTCTTTCGCACAAACTACCAAGCGGTTATCCGAAAATGACACCAGACACCTCTCACACAGAGGTTATAAGATACCTTTCTGGCTGGTGTAGGCACTCATTGCAAAGGCATACCACAGTACCAAAGCGACTGTACCACCCTGGTGTTTCAATGTCATGCAAGCGGAGCAGTTCTGACTTTGACACTTGCCTACTGAGCACCAGTGTAATCGTATGCTGTGCGCTTCGTCTTGAACCGCACTGTCTTTCGGTTGGTAGGCAGCAGTGTCAAAACCGTATGACTAGAGCTGTGGCTGGTGTGGCAAAAAAACAGGCGCGCACCCGCAGCCGACGAGCATGGAAGAAAAGTAAGCAAGCGCTTGAAGTCAACGCTGATAAAAAGCGAGCAGCTGCACGCAACACACGTGTCAATAAACGCCGGTCAAGACTGCCGATAGCGGCAAGCACAAGGTCGATGTAGAGTGATAGCGCTACTTGCATAGAAGCCCATACGCTGGAAAAATGGAGGCTTGAATGGATGGATGGATGTATGTATGGATAGATGGATGGATACGGCTGAACCCTTTAAATCGGGCGGTGGCTCAAGCCACCTAGCCATGACTTGTGAATTTTTACACTTCTCTTGATTTTGCCGCCAATCAGATAAACTTCGCTTGGCTACTTCTACACGCTTAAAATCTACTTTCCCTTCACTGTCCTTAGTCCCCAATGCCTTGGATAAATCAACCTCGCTGCTTTCCAATGCCGGGTGCATCCTTTTACAGAAAAGTATCAAGTGTTCAGCCGTTTCCTCCTCCTCTCCGCACGCAATGCGCAACGTGTCTATCTCGTGGTACCTGACTCTACATGTCTTAGTCCGCAAAACTCCCGTCCTGGCCTCAAACAACAAAGAGCTTCCCCTACAATTATCATAGATATTTTCTTTGGCAATTTCCTGCTTAAAAATCCTGTATGTTCCCAGTGCTGATTTCGTCAGCATTCCTTTTTTCCACAGAGCCCTCTCTGTTTCTTAACCCTTTTGTTAAGCGATAATTTCTGATTTGCCCCCCCCCCCCCCCCTACTGCTGTTTAGATATTTGCTTGTCAATTTTCTAGTTCGCTTTTTCCATTTCGTATCAACATTCCTTATCTACAGGTATCTGAAAACTTTCCTAGCCCACTGTTTTTCCCCATTTTTCTCAATCTCTACTCAAATGCAATCTTACTGCTAGCCTCTCTGCTCTCGATCGACGCCCATCCCATATCAACCTGTACCCCCTGATTTGGTGTATTGCCATGTACTCCCAAAGCTGGCCTCCCTACGCAACGTTATTGAATTTCTAACCTTGCTTGAACATCTAGTCGCATGCACAGGACCGCATTACCGAAAGTCAGGCTAGGAACCATCACCCCTTTCCAGATCCCTCTTACCACTTCATACCTATTGTAATTCCACAGTGTCCTATTTTTCATGACAGCTGCATTCCTGGCTGGCTCCGCTCATGGAGCGGAGCTAGCACCCTCTTCAAATTGTGCGGACAACTAAATTTTGGCGTAATAATTAAACAAACAAAATTGTCGTAATAGTCACGTGATTTTGGCGGGTGAAGTAAATCCTCGATTGGTTCGAGAGAAAGAAGAGGAGAAGAGTACTTTCATTGTCCAACAGAAGTAACATTCACCCAGCCCCCTCGGCACTAGGCCGGGGAGGCAGGAGGCACTGCTTTATACCCCTGTCACATGGGCATCGCAAAAGCATTTGAGAATCAGCTCCTCAAATCCAAAGGCGTAAGGAGTGCGGCTACACGGCACTAATGTTGCGCCTTTGCTGCTAAGGGCCTTGGAGGCGAAGGCGCCCGTCCGAGACCTTTGGAGGGCAAAGGCGCGGCCTTCGAGAACCTGGGATGGCAGCGCCATCCAACGTCAAAAAGTAAAAGCAATGAAAAAAAGATAGATGCAGCCAAAAATGTTTGAAAGCATTGTTAAAAAGTACGAAATGTGTGTCTGGGTTTGCTTTTTGTACGAGTGTTAATATTTTATGCCCATATTTCAAGACAGTAAAAGTGTCGCAGCAACACCGAGTTCCCCTGGTGGCCAAGGCAATACACAAGTATTTATTTATTTTTATTTATTCAATACTGCCAGCCTCCATTTGGTGGCCAAGGCAGGAGCGGTACTTCTTGGCAGGAGAAGAACTTCTTGCTGGGCGAGTTGGTGCATAGCTTTCTTGGTGTGGCGTTGCGCACACGACGAGACGAACACAGGAAAGAGTAGGATAACAGAAAGAGCGTTCTTTCTGTCTTCGTACTCTTTCCTGTGTTCGTCTCGTCGTGTGCGCAACGCCATACCAAGAAAGCAATACACAAACCTGCTGCTGCTGATGAGAGTAGCTGTTGCAGTTCTTTTAAGGAAGTAAATATAACTAAAAAGTTATTTGAGCTTAGCCAATGAACAGAATTTATTGTTTTTAAACACTTTAACAAAGATTTTGATTTTGAAACACACATTTCAGCCGCGTCGAGGCATAGTATCGGGCGCTAAGCCTGAACGACTGTGCCACCTTTGGGCTGCACCGTGTAGCTGCAGGGCTGCTCCTTTAAGCTTTCGCTCCTTTGGTGAAAAAATGTGCCTTTGAAGGAAAGGCCTTCGAGGAATGCCGTGTCACAGGGGTATTGGATGCTTGCCGGGAAGTTTCGCGCCCCGGTGGCCTCTTCAGCCAGTCGGACGAGGCGGAGTTCGAGCTCAGGGTCCGAACTACGAAGCAGGGTCTCCAAGGATTCTTTTGAATCGATATTTAGCACCCTCCTGGGAGAATTTGGGCATTCCTAGATTATATGGTCGAGAGAATCTCTCAACCTGCTCGTCTCATCTTGCATCTAGGAACATATGGTTCGCCCGGATCGGGTGAGGGTACGCGTATGTTCGGGGTCGTCTCCACGCGACTGCATGCGTAATATTTAACGACGGTTCTTGTTTGGGTACCAGCCTACGGTCAAATCTGAAATGTTGAATAATGTCCCCATATTTTGCCATGCGTTCATCGCTCCCTTGCCCGAGGGACGACGCGACGAGCGCTGACTAGCGACACTATTTTTAGTATAGTCCGTGCTCGTTGTGCATTTTTCATTCGTCTTTGCCTCGTGTGTCGCGCTGAAGTTTAATGCGTTAACGTACCAACAAGCCCAACTATTTGTCTTTTATACTGGAGAGGTATAGTTATAGGTATAGTTACAGCTACTCGTTTGAGGACCATTCTTGAGCACCCGAGTCTCCGAGCAATGGGTTGTGAGAGAATTTGCCGGAATGAGTTTAGCTAACATCAAAAGATGCAAGAGTGAAAATTTTTAACCGAAGTCAGTTTATTATTCCCTAATACTGACACAAGAGGGGTTGGTGAGCTTACCCACGAGACAAGTTCAACGAGCAGAGAACGAGCTAGTTGCCTTCTGTGCATAAAT
The DNA here is from genome assembly GCF_052857255.1 of Amblyomma americanum. NCBI lineage: Eukaryota > Metazoa > Arthropoda > Arachnida > Ixodida > Ixodidae > Amblyomma > Amblyomma americanum. Next base: position 71,425,849 of record NC_135503.1, on the reverse strand, counting down.
GACATAAGAGTGCTGTAAATGGCGTCTCATTTTCCATGTGAAATAAGGCCTGCCTTTTAGAACATATGGAGGACAGACATTTTTGAATGGCACAGGCACCCCTTGGGAAAGGCCTAGAACAGTAACAAAGCGACTGCAAAACCATACCGTTGCAATGTGATACCGGCAGAGCGGTTCTCACATTCATACTTTCCTACGTAGCACCAGTTCTTTGCGTGCTGTGCGCTCTTTGCCTTGAGGCAGAAGCGTCAAAACTCTGCGGTTAGAACTGTGGCTGGTATGGCAAAAAACAGGCTGCCACACGTACCCAATGAGAACATAGCTTGAGAACAAAAATAAACCAAGTGCTTGAAATAAACTCTGATAAAAGGCAAGCCCGCAATGAAGTCACCAGATGACGAGATACGCCGGCCAAGGCCGGCAGTAGCAGGCAGCTAGCGTCGAGCAAGCCGCAGAGTAGTGAAAGTGGATGGCAAAAGAGCCGCTGGCCGCTACTGTGAAGGAAAAAAAACAGACATATTTTATTTTAAAAACACGAACTACTTTTCAACCAAATGCACACAATTAGAACATTTTTATAGGAGTACTTAAAATTGTGTTTTAGAACGTTATATGTTGCAAGCACGTAACCAATTAATTTTTCCTCGTGTTCGTCTGCACACTGCATTTTGGCGCTTTTGTTCCTCAGCCTTAGTGTTGTCGCTGACTCTTGGTTCTAGACCGGATTCGAGCTCCGTCTTCGCGACCTGTGTAAATTGACCTCGCGTGCCGAGTGGTCCCAGAGTGTCGCCGCTGGCACAGAGACGGCGCCACAGTTGTACGCGCCAAAAGCCGGCGCGGCGATAGAAGTAAAGACCACTCGCGAGCCGAAGAAGGACCGGGCACATTGGAGATACAACCGCTGTTTACCCATGGCGAGCGCGTAATTATGTTTGTAGTGTGATGCCCTCTCCACTTCTCTCATGCACGACGGCGTCGGGTCGGAGGGAAGAAACTCGAAACTTCCGGAAACTTCACTCCACGCCTAACCAATGGAGACGCGAGCCACGGCTTAAGGGTGAGAGCGTTTGTACTGTGGACGCTATGTGTGTGTGTGCGCCTCTTTCGGCGCGAAGTGAAGAACAAACGCGGCGCGCCCTACATATGAAAGATGATTAGCGCCGTCAATCAGCCCGTACCGCAGCTCTAGCTTCGGAGAAGCACGCACGAAATGAAAACACCTACACAGCTGCGCTCAAATCTCGCATTGGGAACTACAGTAATCGTCAGTGAATTTTTGGTAATGTAGACTTCTTTCTCTGCGAGATAACTGGACATATAGTAGAGTTGGCCATAAAAAGAATTAAAAACAACAGTGCCCGGAGATAACTGGACAGTGGAAATCTCGAACTTGACGTGACATGCGTGAAATCATATCTGGATGCGAAAAGCGAATTCATTCTCGATGGAGACCTAATTCTGTATCTTGAAAAACTGAACTCAGTTTAGCTCTCGCTATGGCTGTCGTTGTGTCATTCAGGAGCGACTTCACGAAGGTTTGAAAACTCCTCAAATGCGCATAAGTAGAAGCTCCTCCCTCGTATAAAGATGTCAACAGTTACCTTGTACCAGGTATGATATGGAGTCGGCTTGTCTGACACCAGTTCGTTTTGCTGCCCGCTAGTATGTTTTGGCGAGCAGCACTGTCTTTATATTATAGATGTCCGCGTTCAGTCCCGGACAGCATATCCAGCGGAGGGCTCGTGCTAGGAACTTGTTTGTGCCGAAATGACCTTCATGAATGTGACTAAACATTTCAGCTTTCATGGCTAGGGTTGCTAGCACTTTTTAAGGTGTCTAAAGCGGCCGGCGGAAGCTGCCCCCCAAAACAAAGCGATGCCGCGTGGGGGCGCTGGAGACATCGGCGCCGTCAGAGCGAGCCACCGGAGCACTGCACGCAGAAAGAGAGCAATGCTCACGCTGAATTTTGACTTCCGAAGCACATAAGGTTAAGGTGCATGGACCACTGGATGCGTTATTTCTGCGGCGTGCTATGAGAATTACACCTACAAGAACAAAAAAAAAAACACCCAGCCCTGAGGTTTCGTGCTTCAAGTCAAGTTTTACTGCTTAACACGGGTAAACTTTTTTTTTTAATTGAGGAAATCAAAAGGAAGACGAAAGGGAAAGAAAAGTAGTGAAGCCATGGGTGCTTTAGCGGGCTTGTCAAGCTGTTGTGTACGTGGATGAATAACTGAATATATATAAGTGTTCTTCCAGGAAAGTATATTTGTTACGGTGCATGTTTGGCTGGGAAGGTGCCCTCGTCAGACTTCTATGCTTCATGAGCTGCAATTCTTGGGAGTGTTTCTTTGAAAAGGGAATTCTCGTTTGCTGAGATTGCAATGCATGTGAAAGCTCCACGCGGGGGAAAATAATCGGAGCCCTCCACTACCTTTTTACTATTACTTTTTGGTTTTGGCACGTAAAAACCCACTAATTCTTTCACTGTTCGAACGTGTATGCAACACAATGTAGTCATAACATATAATTGTCTAAGGAGCAAAACAAAAACATGCAGCGCTTTCCGAACGTGTTAAAATTTTCCGCACAGTAGCAGCGCAAATCTGCATACTTTTTTTACAGCATTTGGGCTTGAAATTGAAGCTCTTGAGAGGCAGATCTATCCGCTCTGTAGTTATCTGCTGCTACTCGACGTGTGTACCTTAACGAACCCCATTGCAGAAGGCAAGGCAAGGTGCTGACGCAAAACAAAAATATCACACATTACTGAAGAAGCCCACCTGAAAGTAAAAGAATTTGCGAAAACTGAAAGGCAAAAAGCGGTGCTAGCTAACCGCTCAAGCGGCGCAGAAAAGGAAGGGAGGGGACGGGAAAACTTTTGGCACTCTTTTTAACGTTACAAATGAACAGCCGAACACGCCGTTCGAGCGCGTTCCAGAAAAAATACGCTTTCTCAGTAGGTGCAGTTAATCGTCTAAAAAACGCAGTTGACGACAAGAATGAAACGATGAATGCAGACATAGTGGTTTAGCGCTAGGATAAGTACTGAGGGTATGTGAAATTTTATTCCTATTATGCGCAGCTGAAGGCCGAATGAACCAAAGGCGACATTCGATAAGCACCTTGAAAATAAGGTTGAAAATGAATACTTCAGGACGCCTAAATAAATATTAAGGTGACGAGCATGCTCGCACCCTTTCTTTTTGAAAGTGTTCATCCCTAAAGTGTATAGCCATATTGAAAAAAAATATTTCCTAGACCGCACTTCAAAGAGAGGCGTCTACCTTTTTAGGGATCTCTTTGCTCGCCAGCCATAACGGGTACGTGTTAAAGGGAAGACTAAGTAGTATTCAAAAATAGGATTTTTGAGGTAAAAATATGAGTTTTTCTGCTTGGTACTGTCAGGCTTGGCGAACACCGGAAAACAGTGAATCATTTTAGCTAGTAAGGTGGTTAATTAATTTCCAAAAATTAACTTTTTAACTGTTACAGTTAGGCGCCTGGTTTTAATTCGAGGTCTGCGGCCAGTCTATAGCAGGCGCTAATCCAGTTTTTAAAATTTCTAAAACAGAATTGTCCTCGCTGCTGTGGCTCGACCGACACAATCTGGCTGCATCGCGCGAAAATGCATTCACTTTCGAAAGCATCCAGGCAAAGCAACCACTCCAGTGCACGTAACTAGTCGAAATAGCCAAATTTTGTCGAGCCACAGCGGCAAGGGTAATCGCTTTTTCGAAATTCTAAAAAGTGGTATGGCAACTACTAACGACTGGCTACAGATCTCTGAGACCAGGCGCGTAACTCGAACAGTTAAAAAGGTGATTTTTTAAATTAGTTAGCCACCTTACTAGTTAAGATGATTCACCGGTTTTCTGATGTGCAATATTTTTACCTTAGAAATCCTATTTTTGGAAATACTTAATGCCTTTCTTCTAACATCCGGTATATGCATATATGCACCTGAAGAAAGTTAAGAACTGGTGATTTACCGGTACAAGCACTGGTGTGAACCGACGAGAATAGCAATGCTACACGCAGGAAGAGGTTTGGTTTGGTTTATGGGGGTTTAACGTCCCAAAGCGACTCAGGCTATGAGGGACGCCGTAGAGAAGGGCTCCGGAAATTTCGACCACCTGGGGTTCTTTAACCTGCACTGTCATCGCACAGTACGCGGGCCTCTAGAATTTCGCCTCCATCGAAATTCGACCGCCGCGGCCGGGATCGAACCCGCGTTTTTCGGGTCAGCAGCCGAGCGCCGTAACCACTCAGCCACCGCGGCGGCGCAGGAAATGGAAAAAGAAACTCTCACAGAGCAACAAAAGCAATCATTGTTTTTCTCGTCAGAGCACTCAGGCTGGCTTTCTGATTATGTTTGCACCGGGCGAGCCATGGCAAAGTGGCCTCACGACAGCAAATAGGCGCAGCAGGCAACAGCAGCTGCCGGGGTATATTTTTTTTACGAGCTGAAGCTCCCATTGAGGTAACGGCACATTGGGCAAAGGCAAACGCACATTTAATCACACCAAGAGAAAGTCACGTCTGCACAGTGCCCCTCAGCTCCCGCATTCCGAACGTCTGCAGGAACAGCTGCCAAGGTTAGGGACGGCGCATTCTTCGCCGGCGCGCAGGGAACAAGATGACACGCCCTACGGGAAATTGTTCCCACAAAGGGAAGTTCTGCGCATGTTCGTCATAGAATAAAGCCATTGCCAGGCAAAAAAAAACACCTCTTCACCTGCGGAGAAAATTCTATCGCGATAAAAAAGAGAAAACCGGCAATTAGGGGTCAGCAATACATGGCATGGAAGACATATGGATATCTGTCCTTTTCTGACTACTACTGCTGGATTTGGCCGAGATAGATTGCCGCGAGGCTTTCGCCTCTGCACCGAGCTAGAGCTACTCGAAGCAGAGAATAGAATACTCTCTCGGCCAAAGTAATCGCGGGAGACATTACGAAAGAGGAGTTGAGCTGTAGCATCTTCTAGGTCTACACGGAGGTACACGGACGTTTTTTGATACACGAGTAGGTCGCTGCCGGGATTTCTAAGCTGAAATAGGCTACTTACGTTACCACTATTCTAAAGTTGAAAACCTGACAAATTCAGATCAAAAGAAATATGGTTCTTTATTCTGCCCATAATGCTATCTCGAAAATGTGCGTTTTTGAAGGAAACATTCGCATAATGCCTGGCGGCAGATTACACAGAGGTCATCCCTCATAAGGGGATAACAGTTTTCATATCTTCTTGAAGAGGACTCTGTGGGCTGCAAAGCTGTGTAAATCATGTACGGGTGCTCTACGGTAACTAACTTATTTCGGCTTAACTGCTAAGCATCTCTGAGCCCAATGGCGGCTCGATAGAATGGAGTGGAGAAAGTATGCGCAATCGACAAGTAAGTATTCCACGCAGCCGTGGTGTGTTCTGTTTTGAAATCAAACACAGTAGCTTTGTATCTCTCATTCTGGTAACGGTGGTACCTGTTTGCATTCATCTGGCATAAATACGTGGCTCTGCTAGCAGTGTTACTCACCGAGCGGGTTTGCTGAATGTTGGTCTCTTTTAGCAGGCTCTGTTTTCTCTTTCGTATGGACTAAAAAAACGCTCCGTGAACACCACGCAGACATGAATGTGAATCCACCGCAAACAGGTTCAGACACGCCATAAAAGGCACGTCAGGGTATCATAATCATAGCTGGGAATGCCGTAATTCCAGTGCGAATTTAGACAGGTTGTCACAAGCTTTTCGTAGGGAATGTTCAGATTCTCTACAAGAGTGCAGGGCGGCAAAAAATTACCACCGTCTTTTAAAGTGGTGAGAAGTTATGAAATCGCACAGCAGGCGGCAAAAGGACGCAAATTCCACTTTCACACCACCCCTATACGTATGTGAAAACCATATTTTCGACCCTTGTTGGAGGGTGCGAAGTTTGATTTATAGACTCTGAAATCCACCTTTGTGTGGAAATTATTGTGCAGTAGCACTTTTGAAACATGTAATATTAGCCACCACCATGTACCATAACCGCATCAGCTTATGACACAAGCCGGGCCGCAACAAACCCATGCACCTGCTTTTTAATAGCCGTGAATAACGTAAGGAAATTTCTACGGCTGGTCACCACGCATGTGTAAGGCGATATTCTGCGTCAGCTGTTTGCGGTGATAAATATATTTGTATTTTTTTATTTGTGCCTCCTTTTTGCTCTTATTGCTTTATTCCGTCCTGAAGCTTTACCGGCTCTAACAGATTCATTGACGCTGCAGTCGGATACAATTCAAGAACGCAGGGGCTTTTCCCCGACAGCCCCCCCCCCCCCTTTAAGCCAATGGCGTCGTCGGATTCTCATGACCCTGCTAGCGTCACATTGCAGGGAACGGCGCCACAATAGAGACAGGGGTCGATCACCTACTATAGGGGGAAGGGATTATACCGTTTCATCTACCACTCCCTGACATGTCACACGAGCAGGGTCGTGAAAATCGGCTGACGCAATTGGATGGAAGGGGGTCGTTTGATGGGGCAAACCCGCGGCATTCTTGAGTTGTATCCTACTGCATTCGTTGCCCGACCAGTCAGACCACGCCCCGTGAGAAAGGCGCAGCCGATGCGCAAAGATGGCGGCACAAATCCGCGATGCGGCAAATAGTGTAAGCGCTAGCGCCCGCCGCTGTACACAGAGGACGCCACAGATCACTTAAGCTGCCATTGGCGCAGCGCTGCACTCCTCTGCTCATTAGTGTTCCTGTATATGCTTCCGCAGGGAGGACAGTGGCGCGAAGGTCCGTCATTTTGTTCCAAGCTTCTCGTGGGGCAGGAGCCCCAAGAGAAGACAGTTTAGAGGCACCCCTTCTCAACCCGGTGGGGGCTTCCCAATACCCCCCCAGTCGAGTAAAAAGCAGACTGTGCTCATAATCATAGCGGCTGGCCCCCTCCGGTTCATATGCTGGGTATGAGCCCACACGAAATGTAAAAATACACGTCAGCGGGATCACGTGACCGCCGCTCCGCGAATTGTGCTACAAGCGGTGTGGGCTAAACAGATGCGCAACTATGCTCCCGGCGGGAGCGTATAGGGGAGCACTACTACTCATATATTCCCTCCTCGCTCTCCGCATTACTCCGCATTACGACGACAGTGCTTGCATTCTGGCTCTGAACCGCTTCCCTTTTGCTATGCAGGCCCTGCTTGCAGTCTTTCTGCCGTGGCTGTCGGCAACTTCGTGCGGCCTGATATGGCATCCTTCGACACCACCGACAGTGGATTCCCACCGCGCCTGCGCGTCTGACGATGTGCTTTCGTCGCATCTTGCTTTCACGCCCTTCCTGAGCGCACCCGGCCCGGTACAACTCGCCTGCAAACCACCTTTAGGATCGACAGCAAAATCATCCTCTTCCAAGTATATAAGAAGCCAGCACGGAAACTTTCGCTTCAGTGGACACGACGACAGTGCTTGCATTCTGGCTCTGAACCGCTTCCCTTTTGCTATGCAGGTGTGTACTGCCCTTCCTTTATATGCTAAGAAAAGTAATAACGTCGGCTTAGTACTGTTGCCGTGTCCACAAGTGTTGTGCAAGGTTTTCTGCGAATGATTTTCTATGACCTTTTTGCTGTTGCGTGCGGGTGATGTGGAGAGCAACTCTGGCCCCCTACAAAACGCTCGGATTCGCTCCAAGTCCTTGAATCTCTACCCTCTGATCCCGCGGAACAGATGAAAGTTATATTTCAGCTGCTAAAGGACGTTCACACTCGTTCTCTGCAAAGCTCTAAAGCTCAAACGGAATTAGCAGCTAACGTTAAAGATATCAAAAACGGACAGAATACCTTTGAAAAAAATATCAATGATATTCAGAACCGTTCAGAGGTCCTGGAGGAAAACTGTAAAAGAAATTGAAGAGCTCAGCGACGAAATTTCAACCATTCGAACTCATACAGATGAACTTTCCACGCAGGTCAGGTCATTACAATCACGACAGGATGAGCTGGATGACAGATCGCGGCGTAATAACTTAATTTTCTACGGCATTCCAGATGCCGATGAAAGCTAGCTGGCAGGACACTGAAGAAGAACTGACTTCTATTCTTACCGACTGCTTTTCCGACTCCCTTTCCCCTCATGCTATTGAACGCGCGCACCGTTTAGGAACCTTCAGTAATGACAAATGTCGTCCGGTCATTGCGAAATTTGTAAATTTTAAAGCGAAAGAATTGATCCTCTCCAAGCGCAACCGCCTAAAATAAAGCAAGATCACACTTACTGAAGATTATTCAGTCGCAACACGTCTCGCACGTAAAAAGCTTCTCGATTTTGCGAAAAGCCAACTTGATTCTCCCACCTATAAGATGCGCTACAACAAGTTACTTATGAACAAGAAATGTTACATGCACGATTCAAACACAAACACCGTAATTAACATTGACACACGCAGCGCACGTGCCAGTTCAGCCTCTACCGCTTGCTCGGATCGCACATCCTAGGCATGCGAATGGGGTAGTGGTCAGGCATCCACAGCTTCAGTGTCGGTTCTTTTTACTAACATCAGAAGCGTTCTTAACAAGTATAACTCTCTGTCATCAGCTATCGACACTTGTTCCGCTAAAATCATCGCGTTAACAGAAACTTGGCTCACTGTGCATATTCGCGGCACTGATATCTTTTTCGATGCTCATCGCTTTTCGTTCTTCCGCTGTGATCGGGGCACGCACAGAGGCGGCGGGGTGCTTCTCGCTATTTCAAACGATATCCCATCATCATGTATACCTGTCCAGACTAATCTAGAAATAGTATGGGCTGCGCTCACTCTTAATCACCTGAGGGTAGTAATAGGCGTATGCTAGCGTCCACCTTCCTCGTCGCCTACGTTTAGTAACGAACTTTACGATGCTATTAATATCGTCGCAACACGCTTTCCTTCATCCCCACTATTCTTATTCGGCGATTTCAATTTTTCGAACATAACATGGAATACCGACTCAGTTTTATATCCCCGTTCTCTTCTCAAGGTCGCGAATTTTTAGATGTGTGCTCAGTATTCTCGCTAGTGCAATTGTGCACAAAAGCAACTAGAATAACAGAAAGCGCGTCGAATACACTAGATTTAATCTTGACAAATCGATCTGACATAACCTCACCTATTACATACCTGTCGGGCATCAGCGACCACTTGCTTATGCACTTTGACATTAACCTAGTCCTTCCGAATTCTAATAGAAAGAAAAAAAATATACGAGACTACAACAAAGCAAATTTTCAGGCGATAAATAATGAGCTGTCTCTTTTCATCGATGTTTTCCTTGATGCTTTGATAGCCGTAGTGTTCAAACTAACTGGAGCATGTTCACAGCTAAAATCTTCCAACTCACTGAACGATACATTCCTCAGCGCACTATTACCACCCACTCAAACGCTTCCTGGTACAATAATCACATCAAGCGCTTATCTAACAAAAAGAAACGCCTCTATCGCATCGCAAAGCTCTCGCCAACTAGTGAGCGTTGGGCTTCGTATACGGCAGCTTCCAACACGTATGTTCAGGCGCTCAAAACGCTAAAAAGCACTTCCACTCGCATGTTCTGCCCTCTATGTTCACGACCAATGTGAAAAAATTCTGGCGGGTCATTAATCCTTCCACAGATGATAGCATCGCTTTATACGACCCATCAGGCAACCCCATACCTTCCGATATTTGTGCCACGATTCTGAACCACGCATTCACTGAAAACTTTACAGCCATGTCTGATGTACATATGCTACCAACTCAGCACTTCAACTATGTATCCATGTCATCTATAGCTGTTGCTACTTCTGGTGTCGATAAACTTATTGATGCACTCAATGTTCATTCCGCTCCCGGTTACGACTGCATTAACCCAAAGTTCTTAAAAAGCACTTCAGCTTATTCTTCCATTATACTAACCAAACTTTTCCAGCAATCACTTGACCAATCAACGCTGCCTACCGTGTGGAAAATCGGAAAGGTGGTTCCAGTCTACAAATCCGGCAGCAAAGCTTCCCCTTATAATTATCGTCCCATATCCCTTACGAGTACTCGTTGCAAAATGCTTGAACATATAATATTCACCAACCTTGTTAACTTCCTCGAATCTAACTCCTTTTTTTACGTTTGGGCAACACGGTTTTCGAAAACCTTACTCTTGCGAAACACAGTTAATATCGTTGACACATGCATTGCATCATATTCTAGACCTATCATCACTAGCTGACTGCACATTTCTAGACTTTTCAAAGGTTTTCGACAAGGTATGTCACAAACTTTTACTTCACAAACTAAAACAACTGAATATTGACTGTAACTTATTGAAATAGATTGAATGTTTTCTACTTAATCGCTCACAATTTGTTTTTGCTAACGGTTTCAACTCTAGTCTTACCGAGGTGTCTTCCGTTGTTCCACAAGGTTCAGTTCTTGGACTCCTACTGTTTCTAATTTACATTAATGATCTTCCCTCTCTTGTTAACTCTCATATTCACCTATTCGCTGATGATTCCGTCGTCATTTTTAGAGAAATAACAACGCTAACGACGTTACATTACTTCAGTCAGACCTGAACACAATAGGGAACTGGTGCAAAGATTGGTTGATGCAGCTAAATATTAACAAATGCAAAAACATGCGTGTATCTATAAAAACTTCCGCCCCGCCTCACTACTACATTGATAACATCTCATTGGAATCAGTCTCGTCATATAAATACCTAGGCGTTCACATTTCTTCAAATCTTAATTGGTCTCTTCATACCGAGAACATAATTAAAAATGCTAATCGCATGCTAGGCTACTTACGTCGTAACATTTTTAATGTCCCTTCGAATTTGAAACTATTGCTTTATAAAACACTAATGCGATCTAAACTTCAGTATGCAACACCTGTATGGGACCCTGCCCATGGTAACCTAATTAATGATCTTGAGATGCTTCAAAATAACTCTCTACGTTTCATCCTTGCTAACTACAACCGCACAACGAGTATAACTGCTATGAAACCTAATTTCTGCCTCCCTACACTAACATCGCGTAGAAAAGTGTTTCGTCTCGCCCTGTTTCACAAGCTGTATCCTGCTTTACGTGATCACCTCATCCCCCAGCCAATTTATGTATCCCGCCGTATTGATCATAATCTCAAAGTCGGAATTGTGTCATGCAACACGAAATGGTTCTCGCAGTCATTCCTGCTGCGAACCTCACGTGACTAAAACCACCTTCCCACAGAAGTTGCTGGAATATTAAATTATGAGCTGTTCCGCGTAGCAATAGCTAACATTGTATATTCAGATGCTTTATAAATATTCTTGTAACCAACTGTATTTTCTCACTGTTTTTGTATATTTACCACCCCCCATCTGTAATGCCACTGGCCCTGAGGGGTAATGTATATAAATGTAAATAAAATAAATAAATAAAAAGTAATAGGCGACACCGAGCATTCTGTAGAGGCGAACTTCTTCCATTGTCTGAGGCATTTGCTTAACTGGCCGATCAATGCGGAGCACAGTATTATTAAGCCTTGGCTTATGACGTCGCCCAAATAGTCAATTTCGGACTCTGTGAATTTTCCCTTCGTAGCATTAAGCGTTGGGCTGGCCTAGGGTAAATGCAGGGTAGTACGAAGGCATGTATCGAAATTTTCCCTAGTGTTTCCTCAAATGGGCATACCTAGAGCATATCAACTACCTCATTAATAGTTAGAACATCGAGCACCAAAACCATTCCGACGGAAAAGCTCAGAAAACGGTAGCGCAAAAAACAGGCCCACTCATTCCGTCAGTTCGCTGACGATGCCTTCACGTTCTACGCAGGCCAGCCCTTCTCGAAGAGGCTCAATCAACGCCATGGGCACTCATCGCACTCGGGTTCGCGTTGGGGCGGTTCGGCTTTTTAACCCCCACGAAACGTGACACCAGCCCTAATGCTTCGCTTGCCGCAGTACCACATGCCTGGTTACTTTTTTAACGATAAAGAATTCGAAGTACGAGGTCCTGTCGTTCACAGCCACTTTTAGCTACCCGCCGATGTGCTTGTGGTGCCTGTACAAGCTCAGTACGGAGGGGCTTGCTCCTCCAGAGGACTTCTCTTTGAACCTTTGAAAAACAATGTAAGGCAACAATTTGGCTTATGAGCCTGCATCTAACTTCACAGACACCAGTTAATGCGCTATATTTGCGGTTATCACAAAATCAGCTTTGCTGCCAATGCTCTAATGCAGGATCTTGAAGCTGTATTGCTTGTCAAGTAGCACTTCGCTAATTTGAAGCCTCTTCTCGCAACCAAACGAAAAGCGGTCAGCGCTACGCCATAATAAACAAGCTTTGCCGAATGATGAGCCAAATGGTGCTGGAACTGGCTGGATCTTAAAAATTTAAACTGCTTGCCCGTTTTGACCTCCGCCACTTCCTTCTCCGCTTGCGCCCACGCATTCCTTTGATCTGCAAATATTTGCTCCGCTTTGCCAATTTATTCCGCTTTGGGTAGTGTGAGCTCGTAGACTTGAATTTTTTCGCGCAATATCAGAACAATTGTGCCGCCGACCGCGTAGTCCCTGACCATGAAGTAATCCACGTTTCCGAAATTTCAGCTTCGTGCTAGCTCCCTAAGGTCCCGCGCGAAGAGATCGATAAGTTCCCCATTGTCTTGCGTGTTTGAGCAGCAGGTATACCGTTCATACGCTGCTTTCTACTCCTGGTGAAACTATTCCTCAAACTTCCTCGTGCCACATCCATTATCATCCTTTCTTTGGTTCTCCGAAGGCAAAAAAAAAAAACGTTGAATACCTCTAAAGCAACCTCCCCGGCAACATTGGGCAGGGCTGCTGTCTTGGTTGCCTCCGAATGGTGCTCTTTACTTGACTCGGTTCACTGCAAAAACACCTCGAACCTCTACCTAAACAGGCTCCAGTTCTTTACGGTGCATCCGGACAGCAGTTGTGGCTGCGGTAGCTTCAGTAAATTCATCGTGCCGGTGCACTGCGACGCCCCTACTCCAAACACTGCTGGCCAACAGTGAACCTGCATCGTCGAAGCAACGAGAAGAACGCCTGATTAGTTGTAGATTGTCAAAGCTCTGAGGCAACTGCATAGTGACAGCCAGGTGCTACCCTTATTTTACTAGGATTAGGGCCCATAGATGGAGCGCATGTGCGGCTTCTACTATAGAATGATTGCGCGTATCCGCACTTCCGGCATTGCAGGCTGCAGTTTAAGGGCGGCAAGTGCCTCAGAGATTCCCGTATAACCTGAGGTCACAAGCCAAACATTGTCTCGACGGCCTAGTGGTTGAGCCCCTGCAAGAATCGGAAATGAAATGCTCTTTACTCTTCTTTCAGGCTATAAACTATTTCTTGCGGTGTACCGTAAGACGTCATTGCTTTATATTACTACCTGGTTTCGGAATCAGCTGAACAGCCAAGTAACCTCTGGTTAACGTCTCGTCAGAGTCGTCATTACATTTTCTTCTCCCGCAGTGGCTGCTACAGTGAGCAGTCTGGGCGAATTTGAATAATTACTTCCGGGAACTCAAGAATACTGCTGGAAACGTAGCTTCGTTTAAATCGTGTCTGTATTGGCAGAAGTCGTTCGTAACATCGAGTTCACCACCCGACCCAGAGATGACAGCGTGTCTGAATTACTTCTGGTCTCTTATCTTTAAATCATGTGTCAAGTGCATGGGTAAACTGTCCATCGCCTTTCAGGAGGGTGAGATTAGATTCTTGAAAGGGCAGTTGTAAGCTAAGTAGTGCTTATGCCGCTCATGCCGACAGCTCATATTCGGAGTCTGTTTCACTTTCAGTAGAATGTTTACGATTGTAGTGAATTTTATTCCTCCTCTACGTTGTTCTGCAGGTGATTCTCAATCACAGCCACTAACCTATTCCAGCTTTGCTTTGTAGTTTGTTTTAGTTACTTAATTTATTATTTCTGCCTTACAGGCTCCAAAGGGCTTTAGTAAGGAGGACTGCATTAATGAATAAGAGGAAATGCAAGAACAACAACACAAAAACGAGGAACACAAATATTCCTGGTATGCGAGCAGCTGTCGAGTGTTAACGACACGTGCGGAGAAAACAAGCTTGTCTCAGCAGCGTCCCGTAAGCCAATTGCTTAGAGTGGCTGCGGTTACGAAGCGACTGGCGTATTTTCCTGGCCTCCGCCATGTTCACTATAGACCGGATTTAGTGAAAAATTTGCCGACCTGTCGTAAGAGGCATAGCTGACAGTACGGTGAATTGAAAATTAGGCAGGTATATGGCTAATTGTTGACTCTCGGTGTCCATTTGCAGATCAAAAATTTGCAGAACCTTTGCTATGCCTTCAAAAGAGACCACTGGGTATGTATTTTGATAGCTGCATTGAATTTCCTTGAGCTAAGCTGCCAGTGCCCAAAAAATAAACCAAAAAAAGAAACTCACAGCAAGATTACCCGTGCCCAGGCATCCGGGACATCGCCCTCATGAGGCATCTGGAAATAGTGAAGAGCGCTGTCGTTAAGCTACCTACATTTGGCAACAGAAGTAAAATAAGGCAAAGCTGGCTATAAAGCCAACAAAAAAAAACGTGTTTTTGTGTGCAGTCTCCTTTTCATCACTCAGGCCTTGAAGAGACATTGCTCATCCAGAAACCTAAGGTACCTAGACCTTTTCAAGGCCCCATGTATCTTTCGCTTCCAAACTGATGAAGCTCTGCTTTTACGGTAGTGACATCGTCGACTTCGTCACCGGGGCTAATCGTCTCGAACTCATGTAGCTCAACCAAAGTACGGCAGCGCTCTCGAAGGTAATGTCTCTTCAAAAACACGATTCATGCTGAGGCTTCAATAGCAATGTTCTTGTTTCTTGTTTAAAGAAGCCCCATTTTTTGCAAAACTGAATGATCACCGCGTGATCATGTGTTCTTCAAGCAGGTTGATACAGCACGCTTGGAGATTTCATCTCAGAGCAGACAGCTATTCAAATTCCACAGCTCCCATCGAGGATGGACTATGCGCCGACTGTACCTCCGCAGCAGCGCACGTCTCGTGTTATACTGCAACAAACTCTCGCGCTGTGCATTGCGCATCATATTCTTCATCAACTTATGCTACTATCAAACTAATATTCATGCTCTGAGCTATGTGTGGTTGTGACAGAGAGATGTGCGCTGTATGCGTTGGCGTGGACAACGTTATGGCAGAAACCCGGCACAAGAGCAATTCGCGTTGGCGTCGACAAAACTGTTGCAGAAACGTGGCTCTGGAGCATAGCCCGCCGTCGTGCATTGGGTAAATTTGCATGAAGGATGAAAAAGTTCAAGTCGCGCCTAACTGGCTCCCTGGGTTAGTGGACACTTCAGTCGCCCTGCAGAAAGACTGTGCTTTCGCACAATATTTCGTGCATAGCAATGCTAAACCGGCAGCCATATTTTATTATTACTATTATTATTATTGTAATCACAGAAAAAATTTCTCGCTCTGCTCTTGCCTCGCCACCTCGTCTTACAGCTGAAATCTCGAGAAAGAAATGTATATGGCTATGACATGTAAAGCTGAGAGGAGATAACTGATGGCCCCTTAATGTAGCGGGGTGGATTCCAAGATACAGATTACGTGGGGGGGATCTACACAGTCAGATAAGGGCTGGATGTTGGCGGAGATGAGCTGGACCCAGCGCTACAAAACGAAGAGGCCGATGCCCTTCAGTCGACTTAGTTGGGTTTATAATAGTGATATGATAATTATGTCGGTGTTCCAACAACAACGACACAATCGACTGAAGCTAGCTGTAATGAAAGGTTGAATTTTTGTTCCTTTTTTTTAAATAACTTAGAATGCAGCAGAACCCTCAAAAAATAAAAAAAAAATAAATGTTCCCTGCGGAAGATATAGAGCGTTCTGCTCTGCCGCTAGCGGAAGGGAGTAATACTTCTCTTCGAGAAAAAAATGAGGAGAGCTTAGCGTGCCTAAGCGCGGAATATCGTGCAGTAACGCCAGTTACAGTGGGCTCTTAAGGTCCCCACCTGTTGTGAATACGAAAGCGTCCTTTCACCTAAAGGCGTTTACATTAAAGGCCTTCACCATAAAGACCTTTGAATTAAAGATGGTTAGCCGGCAGGCATTTGCCAGGATGCACTTCACATTTTATCCTAAAGGCCTTTACCCGAAAGGCATTTATCATGAAGGCCTTCATTTTAAAGACCTTCATTATAAGGCCTTTACCCTGAAGGCCTTTCAATTAAATGCCTTAACCCTGAAGGCACCTTGAAGACTTTCAGTCAGGTTTACCCTTCACCCAGGTGAAGGCCTGCCAGGTGTAGACCTTCACCTGGATGACGACTGCGGCACGATTGCAGAAAACGTGTTAAAAGCCTAATTTGCTTCTGCCTTATGCTGGCACATCGTCTTGGGCTTGAACTTTTGAGCTTTTGAAAGAGACAGCGCGAAAGGCTTAATAGATTCAAATACTTTGATGAATAAATATTTATAATTTTTGTTGCTGTATGTTACAAGATGACCGTAAATATATTTACATGCTTGTCTGCAGCGCTGCACCTCGTATGGAAGCTGTCACAAGGCAAACTGCTGCCGTACCATAGAGTGAGGGAATCAATCCTCCAAAGCTGCGGAAAAGTGCAGCAAAGAGACACCCTTATACTGTATTGTTTATCTTCGGTGCGTACTACATCTCATAATTGATTCCTACAAAGACAACATCTAGAAAACTGGAGAGAAGTGCTAATTATTATTTAGCAGCATGTGAAGAGGTCACCTGAGATTTTTGAATGATATGCTTTGAGCAGAGATGCAATGGGCCCCTGTGGTGCATGTATAGAAGAGGAATATTTTTTTTTGATACGAGTACAAGGAACAAAAAAAGAGAGGCGAGGGCCGAGAAAAGAAAAAAATCAGAAAAGGTGATTAATTGCGCAGAACCACTGTTGCCGCTACTGCGGTAATGAAATTCCATTACAAGTGCGCTGTCGTTGTTGGGGATTTGCCGTGAAATGCGAGTTATGGGATTTTTTAAAAGCCTCGCTAAGAATGCATGAAGCCCTTGTACTATGAGGCACCTATGTCACTAAAGGAATTTATTAGGGTACTGTAGAAGGTGTATTGGTGAGTAGTGTTGTAGCAAAAAGTTAATTAACACTGTTTAAGATCGCTTGAGCTGTGTACATAATAGCCTCCATTATCTGTTATGGGCCCTCTTTTTCACACTGTTGTTTATAGCAAGGCTTCTGAGTGCTTGCTTTGAAAACTCGGAAAACGAACATGAAGGTGCGGGAAAGAGTACACTAGAGGAGTGGAAACTCCAGGTGTAGGAATACTTTGGAGCCATTGTTTTACGGTGGTAGGACTTTTCACTTCATTTTTGTAAAAAAAAAAGAACCCTTTCTTGGCCTATTTTCTGTTTGAAAACGACAGCGCTAAAGTCTCAACAGAAATTTCGAAAACTGCAGGGCATGTCTTCAAAAAAGAAAGAAAAAATAAACTGTTTTTCCGAAAAGTGATGTTATACGTGTAACTACGCAAAGCGCCGGTAAATTTGTACCTTTTTTATGGTATTTTCGTTGAGATATATTTGAGGAAACTAAGCTGGTTTTAAAAGCCGGCATTCGAAAAGCTAATCGCTTCCCAACACACTTTATAAGAGTTTCCACGAAGGGAAGAGGCTGACTTTCGAGGCCACCTCAAGCAGTCTTTTGAAGCCAATCATCTGTCCCATTGAATATTACTCAATAAACCGCGAAACCTATAGGGACCTGTATTAAAGCAGTCTTTTTATCGTTTCATCAGCACTAGGAATATACCTTCTTTGCGTTGAAGACAGCAAATTTGCTATAAATTTTTTGCACCGTTTGCTAATTCGGTTATCCGAAGAAAACATTCACCGACTTGTGAAAATAAGATCTAAGAACCCATAATTTCGCTAAAATACTGACGATACAGCCTTTGTCAGTGTTGCTTATTTATTTTCCGAACTAAAACCCGCAGTTTGTATTTTGCTTTTTACACAGAATGCACTACAAATTGTCTTCAGGCCTGGCTCCTGACCGTATTTGGTCTGACCAATGTATTTGTCCATCATATGCACGCTTGCTTGATTATAAAAATGAAAACCGAGCGAAACAACTCCATACCGGATATCGCTTATACACTACACTTAACGACTACATTCTGAAGCACTAGGAGGAGGAGGAAGAGGAAAGGCAAATAGGTTAACCGGAAGCAACAACAATAACGACAACAACTGGAAGAATAACCGGTTTAGTGTCCTGCACAAAGGAAAGGGGTGAGGGGATAAAAAAAATTCTGGTGCGCACTGTGTGATATGAGGGATAATGAAGCACTAGCGGATGGCACCTTACCTGCGTGGAAGTCAACCTCAATTTAAGAGTCGCCAGGAGGGCGTTGCTTGTTATATAGGAAACAAGGTCACACGTCTGAAGCTCGCTTGGATGAAGGATATCGATCAGAAGCTTTTCGTCCACACACACACAAAAAAAACATATTTCGTGAACTAGTCGCCAAGTGAAATGGAAAAAAGTGACGTGAGGCTGCAGTTGTGTGTAGCCTCACAGCAGCGCGCACTGCTGTTGCGTCACTGTGTGAACAATGAACTACATCTTCAATTGCAAAAGCTGTGTGCTGCATGAAAGGGTATCCATGAAGAATGTGTTTGTAGACTTGGGATTCTGGTGCACTCAGTGATATGAGGGGTCATGAAAAGAGCGAATACATGATTCCCTTTTCTGTAGGTCAGCCAAGCCGATTGAAACTTGGTATAAAACGAAAATGGAAATAATGAAATCAAAAAGCGGCCTACTGCGTACGCGCCAATTTTTTAAATCTTGAAAGCGCTGGGAACGGCCATGATCGAGAGTATAAAGTTAGGTTTCTTTTTTTGTGTGTGGTGCGCAGATGCTCGTCCTTGCTTAAATAGTTCTGAAATGCGGTACTTGGGGCGTAGCAAGAGAGAAGTGTTCCTCATATATCACCCACAGCTCTTTACAAGAGAACAAAAATATTATCCCGCCGATGCCAAACTGGCCCGCAGGACGGCACGTGTAGCCATGATTCGCCGTGACCAGAGCGCAATTCGCAGGATTTGCCGCTACCCAGACAGAATGTTCGCCGAAGCGCTTAGCGGTAAATCCCTCATCGGCCTAAGAAGCCTCGTGTCCCTTAAGGAGGTGGGTTGTTAATCCTACGCACGCTGCCATCCACATCCAGCCATAACAGTAAGGAATACGACGAAAGCTGCCACGGATTTCTTTCAGTCCGGCTAACAGCATGAGCAAGGCACATATTGCGTTGGAGACACGGTATTAGACACGTGTGGAGGAGATATTGGACCACGAGCAGTCGATGTTAAAAAAAAATACAGGCGTATGCTGTTTAATATATTGGAAACAAAAATTTAGTTTCTGTTTAATTTTTTGCTTCCGATATTGTAGCAACGTTTATTGCTGCCATGAAAAACGCGCTTGACTAGAGAAAGAGTCAGAAGCTGGAGAGCAGACTTGATAAGCTGAAAATATTAAGAATCAGCGCAAATAGACAAAGACGAACACAACAGAACAGGACTGGCGCTGAGTGTGCCGTGAGTGCAAATGTGAGGGTCGCATGCGTTGGTGGCTTTTCATACATAAATGTCAGGGTCCCAAGGCTGCCAGATGACGAAATGGCGTTGCCGCTTGCACACAGAGACAATAAAACTGGACGGCTTGAAGCGAATTCACCACGCTTTCATACTTCGTAACCTGGAAATACGTCCCGAAGGGCAGCACCTTCGTACGGCCGCTGAAAAACACTGCCTCATCTACAGCGGCGCTCAAGTATACGTGTCGATACATTTACGTCCGGACGTATATTCGTTACCACATATTGAATAAATTACAAAAGTAGCTCGTTGTTTACATCACAGACAACAAACAGTGTGGTCCTTGTCGTTATTTGAACAAAATTCACATTTAATGCTTTAGGAAGAATTAGCTCCGAGAGCGAAAGCTGTAGATGGGCCGGTCCACTTACAGGTGATACATAGCACTGCATTTGGAATTATTAAAACGATCCCGTATAGCAAGAAGGAATAACAAACGCAAGTGGTGAACGTACACGCGCCAATAAAAGAAAAAAAAAAGGTTGCCACAAGTGACGTGCCACCGGAGCTGCAGATAACAACGCACGGCCCGGCGGTTGCGAACACGCCAGTAGCAACAGTTCCAGGCGTGCTAGCCGAGTTCAGCGCTGTGCCAGCGGCGCAGTGGGATTTTGTCGCACCGGTGGGTCACTTATGGTCAACTTGTATATTCACGCCTGTGCCAGGACCACACACACGCCTTATTATACCTTCAGAATGCATACACGGCGTGCCACTGGAACCAGCGCCGCCACTGAGGCGCCACGGAAAGCTGTCTAGAGGTCTCTTTCTAATGTACGCTCTGGGTCGCAGTTGCCTTGGTCAATTCATTCTTAAGGCGTTGGCAGCTGGAATTTTTCTTTTGTGTCCCCTGCTTTTTTACAATTTCTTCAGCCGCGGTCGAATGCCGCAGAAATGTGCCTCGTTCTCAAAACGTAAGCTCGCTCATGACTGTGAAACCATCAGGAGGAACCCGAACCATACTATTGCCACGTATTCCCTCCCCCCCACCCCCCCTCACCCGCAGGCTAGCGCTGAATTGTGAGCTGCGACGTGGACTCCAGCTACGCTGGGTTTGCTTCAGGGACTGACTCTTTTACTAGGAAAGTCAGCTACCGGCTCTTTTTTTTCCTTTTTCACGGAGCTGCCTCTCCCCATCGCAAGCGTCTTTCATGGGCACCAAAGGTTGCCTCTCCAGTCCGTGATAAGAACTGTGGCCTTCGCCAAAGCATCATGCAATGACGCATGCCTTTTATACTGCTCCCAAAGTACAATTTGTCCAACTTTTCTTCTCAACTGAGTATTTCTGACAAAAAGACTGCGAGATAATTAGCCACTTCGGTATACGACCAAATGCATTTGTGCCGGTGATACATTACGCGTATGCACAGCCGTAAAAGGATTAAACGCCATAAGCCACTGCGTGGGCCTCGGTACCTTGTATGCTTGATAAAATGTAATTTCTTTTCAAGGCAGGGAAAATAAAAGAGTGAAAACACTCTAAACAAGCGTCATACAGTGTTATACAGATATAGTGTGCTTGGAACATTGCGTTCCATTATTTGGATATCTTTACCAGAAGGCGATACAGCGCATCTTTCATGTGCACTGCAGGCTAATAAAAAAGGCTCTTTAGTAAAAGCGCCACAAAAACGCAGGATTTTACTACATAAGCGAAGTTATAACTTCGATAAGTTGTTAGTAACGAGTTTATTTACTGGCCTAAGCTTGGCTGGCACCGAACGTCTTATCAATAATGATGACACAACGATTGCTTGAATTACTTTCTGACACCTTAAAAACAATACCTTCGTGTCAAAAGCGCAATATTTAAGCTAAATGCGATCAAACTGCGCTCCCGGTCGTGTGGCCGGCACAACCGAGGAGACATTTAGTGTGTCTGTGGTGCACTTTGTGAAAATTCCTGACTTGTTACTGAACATGCCCAGAAGTTGGCGTCATACTACATCGGTCACGAATGTTGCTTATATCAGGACGCAACGGGAGTATGAAATCGAGTCCAAGATGAGTGAACAATGCAGAAACGTGCGTCGAACGACCAGCACGAACGCCGCCCACTCCTGAGTACACTTAAGGGGTACTGAGGACCAATTGAAGCTGGCTTGTATCATTACGGTAATGCGTTCTAAAAACGAAAAGTCCACCCTCATCGAAAGCCGAGTTCGAGAAGCTAGAAAAAAACGAGAAAAATTGCAGGGGTCACTTAAGCTCCGCCTGAAGGGTAGGGTGCAATAGAGTTAATGGGTTAATACCCATATATACGAAATAGGTCATTCTGAAGGTTACATTCATAGATCCCTGGGAGTCTTAGTGGTGCAGTGGTGCAGTGGTGCAGTGGTGCAGTGGTTGAGCGGTGCGCCATTGCTCTGCGATGACAGGTGCTTCCACCTTCGGGGATTGTTCTACGTAGGTTGTTCTTCCCGAGCAACTTCCCGGTATGCGCTGGCTAGAGAACTATCCCTCCGCGCCCCGGAAGATCGGACACCTAAACCCACGCATGAAACCTCGTGGGCTCTACTCGCATACCACGAAATCAGTACTCATTACAAAAACAACCGCTTCACCCTCCCATCACCCCACAGTACACTAGATTCAAAATACAGTGCGGTCTGGCGGCAACTGCAGGCAAACTTCTACACTATCCTTACCTCGTTCATCGCTATAACCCTGCCTTGACCGTGCCACTCTTTTGAACATATGGGAAGGCCAAGGGAACCCTTATGCAATACCTATGGGAATGTCGCCAACCCATGGCAATTCCCCCCGTACTCAACACATCTCCCTCCTCATGGGAAGCCGCTCTGCGGGCTGCTCATCCAGCTGGCCAAACAAGGCTTGTGGGCAGAGCTCTCCGTGAAGCCCAGGCTCGTGGACTCCTGGGCAAGTGAGAGCCCACCCTTGAGGACCTTTTGTTCTTTTTAAATAAAGTTGTTCCAAGTCCTCCTCGTGACCAATCGTTACTGTTAGTTAACTGCCACATTACAGTATGCCTGCTGGCATAAGGTATTTACAAATTAGATACACGATGGCCTCTCGCAAAAAGTCTTGTAACATCCGGTGGTGCGGCACAAAAAACCATTTGCCACATCTGGTGGACAGCCTGGGGGCGGTCGGCACTGGAGCAGGTCTTTCTGCCACATAAGCACTCAAAGAGGGGCAAACCAAGTGTTTTGTGTCCACCTCTCAGAGAGGAGCGGGAGAGAAGGGGCAGGAGTCACCGAAAGGGGCATGGCACTGTGCCGGCCACGACCTAGTTGCCGCTGGAGTGAGGGCGACACGGAGGTCTAGCCTTCGAAGCAAGTCTCCTTCCCAGCATGCAAGGCCGCTAGGGAGGTCGGTGCCACACGGTAGGAAAAGTACTCGTGTAGCGCGCCGAAAGTCTTCTTTTTCTTGAAGGAGTATTTTCTCCGGAAAGGTTGGGGCCGCTTGAAGGTGACGTGGAGGAGCTGATTCGTGACTTGCTCCATACATCAAAGCTTGTGTGGGGTGAGCATAGCGACGAATCCATAGTACACACACCGTGAGGGAGAATTTTCGAGTATGTCCTGAATTAGCCGTGCCAATTAGTCGGTGTTCAGAACACGTCGCCGACTACGGACGCGCCTGAGGAGTCTGAGAGGAAGTCAAGGTAGCTTCTTGATGGTAACAGTGGACAGAAGATGATTAATGCGTCCCGAATGGGCAACAACTGTGCATGTGTCGATTCCCAGGCAGGGGAGCAAGCGTATCGGCATGTTTCAATTTGTGGTAACTATGCAAGGAAAGCAGTAGCCGTGGTCACGTGATATGCCCTCGCACTAGCGTCGACTTATGCCACGTGCCGCTGTAGTGAAGTTTCAATCGTTGACGAGTTGCCTTTCGTCCCCGTACTAGGCTCACTCAGGTGGCCAACTGATCGTGAGTGTATTGGAGTCATAGGCCGATTGTCTGTAACGTACTGATAAAGGCACGGTGGTCGCGACGGGCAGGAAACGGTAGGCAACACAGAGGCATCTTTCATATACATTGCGAGAGCTGCGGCGTCAGGGATGTTGCGGCCTTTTGCGCAACGTGCTTGGCGACGCTGGTGAATTAGTTCGTCAAGCTAGTTTATTTGCGCCTTGGCCTGGAGCGCGTAAATTGAAGTAATTTGTTGGAGGCTCGCAATTACACGCATTGATTGCTGCTTGATTGATCGATTCTAAGCAATCCCACTCTGCGCGTGTGCTGGAATTGGGCTCGGTAAATCAATATTGGCTGCAGCACAGAACGTATGAGGAGACGGGTGATGGTGGACGTGGCGCCACCTCTCTTCTGTGAAATACGGAGGAGCTGCAGCATTTGGGACGCCTTCTGGCGGGCTGCGCGAAACCAGGGGCTTGCAGTCACCGGAATCATGCAGGTCAAGGCCGAGGACTCGAGTAAGGTGACCACTGGAATTCTATTTCCGTTCAGATAAAGGCTTATAGGGGTGCTGTTAAACGCACGGCGGCCACGTGCATTCGCGATGGAAAGTAGAGCCGTCTTTTGGGGCGACAACGTGAGTCCTGCCAAAAACATCATTTATCTGTTATAGTCAGTGCGAGTTGTGACCTTGTGGCCTGAGTTTGGAGTGGTTTGAAGGTTTGAAGGTTTGAAGGTTTATTTCCGCAACTAGGTGTTGCGAGGACACCCAGGAAAAAAACTGTATAGACAGCTTGAAAGGTCCTGGCTTCCTCTTACAGTGCAGCATTGACGGCGGCAGAAAAGGACATCAAACAAAATTTAAGGAAAAAAAACACGTATGTTCAGTACATAGAACGACACATGTACGTTCAGTACGCAGTACATTCTGCATGTAAAGGAAAAAAGAACTACTTTAGGTCCAAGAGCCTATAAAGGCAAACGCAGAGAGGAGAAAATAAGGGACAGCAAAATTGACACAGAGGTAGGTGAACAGACCCGACTGTAATATCATCCGCATAAATGAGTGCGTGAAGGGCAGCAATATCGCCCAAGCGTCATTCCAAGGCTAGCAGACAAATGTTGAAGAGTAGTGCAGCTAGCACGGAGCCTTCTGGTACACCACGATGTTGCCGAAAGAATCCCACATTTCCTTTGCGGATGGCGAATTCTCGAGATAAGAAAGGTGTGAAGAAAGGTGCCGATATTCGCGTGTAAGTAGATAAAGTGTAGCACCTCTATCAGGGAGTTCTCACTGTCCCTTTGACAAACCAAACATCAGCGGCAGCGGCCTTTGATTTGCACGCCACCTGTACAGTAGTACAACAGTGCATCGGCATTTCTCATTCAACACGAAGCACAGCCGTCTTAGCTGAACGTCAGACACCGGTTTCGTTTTCTCGACCGAACAACCGAGCATACATGGCTCGCTTAGTTCTCGGAGCGCCAAGTGATGCCACTGTCCATTTTTACATCGGCTATGTGATGATTACAACCACCCTGGTAATTACCCACCTTACCTTACCTTAGACCAACTGCGTACCCTACACCCTTGAATACATAAAAAACAGCACAGCGACGACGGACAAGAAATAAGAAGGACACGCGCCGACCAACAACTCAGGTTTATTGGAAAAAACGCACGATTGATACTCTCCAAAAACAACTATGTGAATGGCGACATTTGCGTAAGCATAGCTTCGATGCTTCTTCATGACCGTGAAATCATCTTGATTCTCATGATTAGAAGCATTTGCGGAGGCGCATGCGTCCTGGTTGTTTTTGGAGAGTATCAATCATGTGTTTTTTCCAATAAACTGCAGTTGTTAGTCAGCGCTTGTCCTTCTTCTTCCTTGTCCGCCGTCGCTGCGCTGTTTTTTACTTCTTCAATGATGCACCAACTCGCTGTTTTCGGTCCATCCGTCCGTCCATCCATCCATCCATCCATCCATCCATCCATCCATCCATCCATCCATCCGTCCATCCGTCCGTCCGTCCGTCCGTCCGTCCGTCCGTCCGTCCGTCCATCCATCCATCCATCCATCCATCCATCCATCCGTCCATCCATCCGTCCGTCCGTCCGTCCGTCCGTCCGTCCGTCCGTCCATCCATCCTCTCGTCCGTCCGTCCGTCCATCCTCTCGTCCGTCCGTCCGTCCATCCTCTCGTCCGTCCACTCGTCCGTCCGTCCGTCCGTCCATCCATCCATCCATCCATCCATCCATCCATCCATCCATCCATCCATCCATCCATCCATCCATCCATCCATCCATCCATCCATCCATCCATCCATCCATCCATCCATCCATCCATCCATCCATCCATCCATCCATCCATCCGTCCACCCGTCCGTCCGTGCGTCCGTCCATCCATCACTATTTGCCGTACTACGTCCACTGCAAGACCAATGCTTCTTCCATATCTCTTTAGTCAACCCTTTCCTCTGCTGTCTGCGGACACCTTACGCTGCAAACTGGTTCCTACCTGCTTATTGCCTGCCTTTGCATTGAATTCACCCATCAACACAGTGTGCAGCGTTCTTACCTCCCTCACTGCCCATTCCGGGTCTTCATACTTCGGATATCTAGCTGTTGTGAGTGGATGTATGCCTGTAGGCGCGTATGAAATCAACTTGTACCTCTGGTTGTGCTTAATTATGCCTTAAATATGCTTGCTTTGAAGCTTGAGAGACTAACGAAGAGCCGGAGTATTGAAAGGACATCTCTTTAGTGACTGTACCAACATAGCATAGTGGGCGAGTTGGTATTGCATCAGCGTCTGTACGTGTCTTTCCTTTCCCTTGTCCTTCGTTTTACTTGCGCTGTTTCCTATTTTCAAGACGTTAGGAACATTCTCACTATAAAGACTGATGTCCTAGGAACTCACTCATGCGCAGATGGAATGACTATACGGCTTGAGCGGTTTCAGCGAGATGGCTTTTATTGAAACTACAAAAGAGACCGTCTGTTTGGTTAAGATACCACTTCCTATGTATTCCTTACCGTTTCAGCTATCTGTACCAGCCGCACGGCAGGGCGGAAAGCCAGCAATCGCTGCATCTGTTTCGAGATCCAGTAACAGACGTGTTGACTATCTGGAAGAGAGAAAAGAATTATCTAAGATGAAATTTAAAAAAAAAGGTGCCAGATTTTTATTGTTGTTCATGGAATTCGACACTATAAGGAAAATAAAGGATCATCCAGGCATAAGTAACTACTGCTGCCAGACAGCCTTTACAAGAAATGTCAAAATGGAGAAGTTGATCTTATTTTTGAAACAGAGTCTTCTACATGCGGGTGGTGCGCACACCCACACAACCTAAGACCGTGAAGGGCAGTTGTTCCTGTCTGAAAGGACATGCCATCGACTTATCATCGTGACAAGCTCACGCAGAACCTATTTACCAAGTGACGAAGAGGGTGGCAGTTTGGTGCCCAGCTTTCTGCGGTCGCAAGGCATTAAATGAGTTTGAGCCAAAAGCTAACAGAAAGACAAACTTTAGACAGAAGAGAAGCTATACAGAGGAATGACACTTTACATACAACCCATGCAAAGAGCTGAACTTCAAGGTGAACCATAACAAGAGAGAGATCTTACAAGAATGCACTAAGACAAGAGAGAGGCAAACAAAAGAAAAATACATTGTTCACCGGGGGAACTGCGACAATTCGAAGACTGGAAGTTCGCGGAAGTGGCCGTCTTGCGCAATGGCGCGCTCCCTCCCTCGCTCGTTCATTGGCTGGACGGCAGCGGTGTCGGTCCCAGAAGTCATGCGGCAGCGCTTTATTAGAAAAAACCAAACAACGGCACTGCCTAGCTGAGGGCGCTAGACGGAATTTATTTACACAGTGATGCGTCACGTCTTTTGGAGACTCCGCGAAATGTCAGGCGTCCATCAGCCCGGGCCTCCACGGTTCGTACGTTCTATATATATATATATATATATATATATATATATATATATATATATCAGGCTCTGTCCGGGAGCGTGGGTCGTCATTGGTCAGGCCAGGTGAAATATTCTATAAGGTACGAGTCGCCCGTGCTTCGGCCAGACGCCGCCGCTTCTGAGCGAAGTGGTGAGAGCTAAAGTCCTGTGATAAGCTAAAAAAAGGCAGAAAAAGTAGAGAAAACGTTTGCGGTGCTCCGACGCCCTCTACTGACAGCATTCATTTCCGGATTAGGAGCTGCTTCCAGCTGGAATGTTGTTCTTGAAGCTGTCCCGCTTAGAGCCCTTTCGTCGTTTGTTTACTTAAGCTGTCATATTTTATGCTTTTTATGCCAGAAAGACCTGTCCACCAAAAATGCGCTTGCTGTTATCGACGAATTTCGCCTCAGTGCACTTTTAGGGACCGACTTTTCTGAAATTTTGGCACACACTTCCTGACAGCAAGCGACGAAACGAATACGTTTTAGGCCTTTTTCACGCCGAGGAAAAGCAGTGTTGTTTTGCACAGAAGTGAGTGGTTATGAAAGCGAAGAATTGAACTAGAATATGTGGTCTGATGCACTATCCGCCTCTCTTCTGAGAAAACGAGCACTTCACCTTCTAGGCAACTAATATCCGTGGGGTATCCCTATGTCCAACTTTCTTGGAAAAAATTTGATTATTGAAAAATTGTAATGTACTGTTATCAAATTATTGAAGGCAATAGTTCATTCTTCCGATGGGTAGCAAAATATTTTTTTTAAATTGTATCCATAGCTCGCGTCCAGCAGTTTATACTGCCATAGAAACCCAGCGAAGAACTCTTCTGATGGCAGGAAAAGCGCTAATAGCAAAAAAAAACGCAAACCTGTCGACTGGAGATCTGCGAATACAATTATTTTTATAGCGAAATTTTATAATATAGTAAAAAAATTGCGTTCATAAACAGGTTCCTGTTCAAAAATTCTTCGATCCAAAATTGTTGGGTATGAATTTGATAGCGAAGAGAAACAGCTTGCCCGCACCGGCGTCTACTTACAGGCCTTGGCAAACGTCGGCTCTGTAACTTACCAGGAATGTCCGAAACAAAGTTTATCGGCGACTTACTGTGATGTAAGTTTTGTGTAGTGGTTGCGGCTTCGAAACCCCTCCGGCATACTTTTGAACTACGCGGCGAGATGCAACCGCGTCTGCTGTGTTTGCCCTTTCGGTCGCGTAAGTTTTCTTGTCGTGTGTTGCTTTGGGGTATGCGAAACTCGAAAATATGTTTTTGCTCTATTGTTTGAGAAACATGTGACAGAGGTTGGTCGCGGAGATAATTGAGACTGAACCCTATTTCCTTGCTTTTGTTAATTTGCCGCTTTAGTTAAGCTAGTGCTAAGCAGTCAAAAGTTTATAATCTGGTTTGAAGTTCTCTTTGACCGTTTGCGCGTTTGCATTCTGGACGTCCCTTGCAATGTGCATGTCTGCAAAAACGACGCGCACGGTGTCAATAAGGCAAACGCGCTTGGTTGTTAATAAGTGGATTAGTGCTTCCTGCGAAAAAAGGCCTAGAGTTCCTATGCGTGTCCTGAAAAGCGCTTCTACATGTTTTATAATGACACTTCTACTTGTCACGCTTGCACTTGCGTAGATTTTGATGTAGGAGCCCTTTTCGTGCGCTAGCACTGAAGCCCGCACTCACCAATTTCACCGATATCTGTCCGAAGTCTGCTAAACCTGACATAAAATGAGAGACTAAGACCGCGAATGGGTTCCGAACCCGCGGCGGTGCGAACAGGTCGTCTTTAATGGCCACTGCATTAGAGAGAGAGATTTTAATTAATAGAGGAGAGGTATGCTACTTACTTGCTCTTGTAGTGCGGACTAATCTATCGCAGCAGCAGAACAACTCACGTGTTTAACTGTCAGTATCTCACGCTGTGCCTTGTATGTGGTCTTCATAAACTTACATCCGTACGCACTGCATCCGAACGCCGAAATTAAAGTGAAAACCGAAGTGCTAGCGCGCCTAATTCGCGTTCGTCCTAACCACGCAAAATCGCCCGGCATTTTTGAGCAGGTGTTTAGCTTGTGATTGCTTTAGATGTTAGGCAGAGCGTTAATAATGCCATAATTTGAGTTCCATGTCACTGTGTTGTGTTTGAAAGAGGCAAGTGGCGCAGAAAAGCGTTTTTTTAGCATGTCCGTTTCATTGTGTGTTCTTTCTTCTACGTTTATGTTCGCGCTTCAGCTTGTTGTATTTGAAAAGCAAAGGTGTGACAAGCGTGAAGTCCATCACACGAGACCGGAATGACGCGTACACTGCGCCCTCATAGTACTACACAGAAAAAGTCTCATGTTTCCTATGGCAGTCCATCTTGTGACTAGAACTGTTGACTTCTTTGCACAATTTAGCAATCATGTTGTGCACGGTCATGCTGCCATCCGCCTTGTTCCCAGACGATTACCCTGACCGGGCAGCCATGCTTGTGTGTTACAATGCATTTTGAAACCGCGCAAATAGACAAGGGACATGAAACAAGAAACCGCAGTAATACTGAAATATGAAGAATTTAGACCGCTGTTTTGTGGCGAATCGAGAAGGTTTACGGGATCTGTCAAAAGTGTTTTTCGTGAACCGAAGCATCGCTCGTTTCTGCGAAGCGTTTTTCCTCGGAAGATCACTGTTTTGAAGCAGATCTAGCAAAATGTGAATGGCGGCTGCGGAAAGCGTAAAATATTTCTACTGAGCCATACAG
Organism: Amblyomma americanum; assembly: GCF_052857255.1. NCBI lineage: Eukaryota > Metazoa > Arthropoda > Arachnida > Ixodida > Ixodidae > Amblyomma > Amblyomma americanum. The sequence continues at coordinate 71,395,604 of NC_135503.1, read as the reverse complement.
TTATGTGCCGGGTAAATTGGGGCAGTTACGTTACTAGACAGTGTCTTCTCACACGCGTGTACGGGACTGAATGCCTTCGCTGAATGGTACTTATTCAGAACCTTGGTTCAGACTTGTCGATTGTTTCCTGCAGCTCAAAACGAGAACTCTTTATTGACATTCAGCGGAATCAGGGACGGACCTAGTTTGCGTGCGATGCCGGTAACAGGTGACTATATCGTTTCGCTGCATTAAAAAAGCGAAGAAAGTAAACATCCTCCAGCTCCTTCCGACTGTAGAGAGAGTGCACTGGCAGTTGCCGAAGGGGGCGCTTCCCTTAGGCAAACTGGGCGGAGTACACTGCTGCTCTATAAATAAAGCACTCTATATATAGACTATAAATAAAGTACCAGTCATCAGTGTATACACCAACTGAAGGACGAAGCCCTCTCTCCTGTCTTGACAATTAACCCTGTCTCGTGTCAGCTTCAGCCGCTTTATGCTTCCAAATCCCTAATCTCATTCGCCCACCTAACATTTAGCCGCGCCTTGTTACGATTGCCTTCTCTTGGAATCCAGTCCGTTACCCTTAACGACCATCGGTTTCTTGCCTTCACATTAGATGTACTGCCCAAGCCCATTTCTTCTTGATTTCTACTAGGATGTCACTGACCAGCATTGTTTCCCTTATTCACTGCGCTATCTTACTGTCTCTTAACGTTACTCCTGTCATCCTCCTATCCGTAAGTTGCTGTCTTGTGCTTAATTTATGTTGAACCCCAATTCTTATCCTTTTCCTTTCAACCTCATAGGTGAGTACTGGCATATATAGCTGTGTCTCGAGGGATACTGGTTTTCTCTTGAGAGTACTAGTACTCTCATAATCTGAGAATACTTGTCCTGAGTAAAAGTATTCTTTTACAACTTCCAACACTTCACTACCTATGGTGAACTGCTGTTGCCTATAAAAATTAAAATGAAGAAATCTAGAGTAGTGATCAATACTCAAGGTAAGACAGAACAATTTACGATAGAGGTAAATTATTGGAAGTTGTCAGAGAATGCATGTAAAGCTTTTGATAAAGTTTTGAGCCCAGGAGGTTTTTGCTTTTAAGCCTTCTACTGGGACTCCTGTAGCATTTGTGGTAGTTCTACTTAATGGAGGAGGCAGGAACAAAAATCTTTTTACGCTCAGGAAAGTTGGAACGTCCGAGATGCATTATGAACCGTGTGACCATGAGGCAAACCCTTTGGGCTCCAAACTTTCACAAAGGCTGCACTTATAGGCAGTTACTAAACGCTGACCCGGTTCATTAGGTAGAAGTAACGATAAGAATAAGAATGGTAGAGTGCGTTTGGTTTATACTTTCAGGCAATTAATGTCAGTTTACTCGAATACTTCTCAAGAAGAAAATATACAAGATCTGTATCTTTTCAGTGCCCCTCTAAAGAGCCGAAACCAGTAGGCTAGCAAAAATTCTTGAATCTAGGTTGAAAACTGCGCAGCGAGCTATGATTATTTTAGTTAAAGATATTCCTCATGCGTTATGGAGACGAGAGCAAAAACGAAAATAAAACCGGAGCCTGGAAATGATAATAATTTTATGTTGACAGAGTAAAAAAAAAAGGTAAAACAGAGTCTCATTTCACTAGCCCATTTAAGCGCTAAGTGCCGAGTTTGGCCACAACAATGGGAACCGCCACTTCCAAACAACCAGCGGAAGATTGCATGCAAATGTTGCCTGGCGAAAGAGCCCATAACCGCGCATATTGACGGCGTTGGCTTTACGGGTATGTGCCGCAGACAAGGCGCCGACGACTAACGCAATCAAAGCTGCTCATCCAAGTTTCCTTGTATCCCTCTGGCGTTAGTGTGATTGGGAACTTAAACCTTATTTCCCTCGCATCCTGCTTCTAATCCTCCTTTTCTCTTTACACTTTTTGGCCATTGTGTATTTACTAGCTTTTTTTTTCCTGCTGACTTCTGGGTATCGGCATTTTCAGCAGCAAGGCTCGCCTGCGCGAAACTCGGCTTCTTTTGCACTTTTTCTCCGACACGAATCATTTACTACAACCACTGTACTGCAATACTCAGAGACGCCATACTTTGGATCGCTTTGTCAAGTGTAAATAAACCAAGTTCAGAATGGAAGCCCAACCAACGCGAAAGGCAGCGGCCAATCTGGTTGCAGTTTAATTACCGCTGTCGAGAATCACCTCCACGTTTCGATACCATAGGCACTAAACCAATTTTCTGAAGCAGATTAAATTGGTAAATACCGCAATTTCGGGAATCTTCATGGGCGTTCAACCATCAGAATATCTCATACTATGCATACACTTATTGAACATCACGTGCTCGATTTTTGTCAGAGGGCCTCTCTAATTAAGAGTGTTAAGAGAAGAAATGGTGAGAGAACAAACGGGTTGAAATTAAGAAGAAGAAATGGGCATGGCTATGCCATGCAATGCGAACTTAAGATAAGCCATGGTACCTTAGTGTAACGGAATAAATTCGAAAAGAAGGTATGTATAACGGGGGTGTCAGAAAGTCAAATTGGGGGTGAGATTAGAAATTTTGAGAGCGAAAATGGCGGTAGCTGGACGACGAAGGAATTTAATTGGAGGAATACGGGAGAGGCCATTGTCCTGCATTGAACGTACAAATTGTGGTAGCCATCTAAGCTCTCACGTGCTGCTGCTAATGCCTCATAATTGTCCGTGCACAAGTGCGTACAATAAGTGCACGTTGGTATAATCTACCCAGTGATTTATACAGAGTACGAAAAATACCATTCTGTATATACGCTAGGAAGCTACAGGCGCATGCGTAGTCGTGCAACGTTATGGAAATCAAGAAGGCTAGAAATAACATGCGCGGCATGGCGGCGCAAGGTTCGAAGCGGCAGCCTGAACGATAGCCTAAGCAAGCGGTTATACGGGCATACGCATAAACCTACACATACACATCAAACTTAAGCAAGTGGTTATGAGGACATACACATAAATAACAGCGCGACAGACGGGGCAATAAGGAAGAGACCCAAATACGAGTGCTGGTGTTTGTGTCTCTTCCTTATTGCCCCGTCTGTCGCGCTGTTATTTGTGTGTCATGAACCAAATCGCCCTGCTAATTCCACTCCTGAATGAGGACATAGTATTGATTGAGGCGTTAAAATGAATAAATAAAGCAAGCCTCTCCCGCAGATTTATTGCGTCAAAAGACTCGCTCAAAAAGATGATCAGAAAGGCAAGACAAACTTATTGAAAAACTTATTAAAAACAAAGAAGGCGGAGAAATCTTGCCGCATCGCATTGTGGGGATTGCGCAGTTTGAGCGACCCGAACTGGAGGGCGCTTCTACTGCTGCTACCTCATCTGCGAGCGAGATGCGGGAAGTCCCGCTACCTGTCTGCAAGCAAAGGGCAGTCCTGAAAAGCACTGTAAATCACCGTTTCTTCCGTTTTCCCCTTTTCTACCTCGCTTCTCCAGTCAGTGAATCCGAGTGGCGCTTGAGGCGTTGTTCTCGCGAGAGGTAGAAAGCCGGAAATGGACATTCACCGGTACGGGCAGCAGCAAGGTGCGTAGTGTTTACTTCCGGACTCTGCGAACTTTGTGAGGGGACCAAGAATGCGGGCGATGAAACGCACAAACTTTTACGTTTGCTCGAATCCGAGTTGGCTTCCTCCGAAAGGTGTGCTGTCGCCCACATGTGCGGTACTGACGCTCCAAAGTCGGGAGAGCCCGGTTTGGCTGGTTCTCCGTCTCTGCCGGCCACTGACGGTGGCGAGTCACTGGCGACGCGTGAAGAGCCATAGACCTGCGACCTGTGCCGTCAAGATGCGCTCAGCGCATTCTCCACCCTTGCTTGTTGCGTGTTGCGCAATTTAATTCCTTCAATGGCAGTGGGTCCTAGAGCGGCCTTAGCTCGGCCGCGAGCTTGTACGTAGTCCTTGCTTTGCGCGCGTGGTTCCGTGGCTCCACTTTCGGGTGCTGCGGTAAGGCTGTGCATCGTGCGGAAACCTGAGAGAACTGCAGTGTTTTGAAATACAGCGTCATCGCCATCATCAACATCAGCCTGCCTAGGACCCCTGCAGGACAAAGGTCTCTGCCACATCTCTCTTACTCACCCAGTCCTGTGATAGCGGCGGCCACCTTATCACCGCAAATTTTCAATCTTATCCGCGCACCATAACTTCCTGCCGCCCCAGTCACGTCTGTCTTCTCTTGGAGACACTCAGTTACTCTTCACGACCACCGTTTGTCTTGCCTTCGCAATACATGACCTGCCGTTGTTTATACCTTCTCGATTTCGGCTGGGATGTCGTTAACTCGCGTTTGGTCAGTGATCCGCTCGGCTTTATTCCTCTCTCTTATCGTTACATCTATAATTTTTCGTCCTTAATTTAAATTTCAACCTTTTAGTTAACCTGCAAGTTTCGGACCCTTCGGCGAGTCTCAGTAAGGCACCGCTGTTATGTACGTTTCATATGAAGGTTACTGATAAACTGCCATTCATGATGTGAGTACTTGAATAATGCACTCTACCAAATTCCTATCACCATACTGGTTACGGTCTCGTGGACTGGATCTGAAGTCACTACCTGAACTAAGTAAATAATGTCCCTTGCCATTTCCACCGCCTGTCTACCCATCGTAACCTCCTGTTCGGTTCCTGAACGGGTGAACAAGACTAATTTTCTGGCATTAATTTTTAGGCCTACCATTTACTTTGCCTACGTGAGTAATTCAATTATCGTGTTTAACAGTTTGTCCCCTTAACAAGGGGGCTCTTATCCCCAACAGTGTCCAAATCAGGTTTCTGAATGGCTCCTGTAAACAGGCGGTGAATAATATTAGGGAGTTGTTTCTCTCTGCCTGACAATCTTTATTGGGATTTTATTACTTTTTTATGAGGTCTATATATGGTGGCTGTGCGGACGCTAAAGATATTTTCCCGTATTTCTACATATGGCTCTTTTACACCCTATTCTGTAATATTTCCACGATGGCTGAGGTTTCGACCGAGTCAAATGCTTTCCCTAATCTATAAAAGCTATGTACAACCGTTGGTTAGATCGTGCGCACTTTCTATCACCTGGTTAGTACTGCGAATGAGATCTTCGAATGGCTTCTAGGAAAGCCTGCCTGGTCCTTCAGAAAATCGAATTTATGGCTCTCCTGATTTTATCAGCGATTAGCTTAGTGAGTACTTTGTTGGCAAAAGACAGTAAGTGATCGGTCTGCGTCGATATCGCTTTTCTTAGGGATTTAGAGAATGTAAGCTTACTTCCAAGATTCCGGTACGGTCGAGGTCTTGAGGCATTACGTGTAGAGAGTGGTCCATTTTTCTATCAGAATATAGCCTAATGTTTAGTATACACATGTGCTCCTAACTAATGCCACCATTATTCCCTTGGGGCGATTGCGCTGGCGAGTGCTGAATTCTCGCGGTGCCCTCAGTCTGCTGTGGCGAGAGGTCGCGTTTTGTGGGGGAAGCGTACGTAACCAAAGCCAACTTGAAAAGGCTCATGCCCGGAGGCCGTGATGTCACTACTGTGTTCCGTCGTCAGCCCAGCTGCTTCTTGCTGTCGCCAATTATTCACGGATGATTTGTCGCGGCCGTTTTTGTAGCGGCAGCTACACTACGCTGGCACTTCGAGTCTTCAGCGTGGCACCCCTTGAGCTGCGTGGCGATGCCTTGCTGCTCACGGTCAAGTGGTGCGGAGCAGCTTCCGGCGGCGCGGCGTGCAGGCAAAACCGAGAGAGGGAGGGGAGGGGGGGGGGGGGGGGGGGGCTAGCGGAGACGGTGAGAGGGGGGAGAGACTGAGTCCACGTCCAGGGACGAAGATGAAGGAACGCCCAGCGAAACGGAGTGGCGAAAGACTGACTTCGCAATTCAACTTATCAGGTTCCATTCGGCCAGATGTGGCTATCGCGTTACTCCAGAATTAACCAGTGCTAAACCATTGCCATTTTTAAAAAAAGAAAACCGGGGCGAGTTTTTTTGACGGTTTTCTCAATTCGGACTTTTGTTAGGCGACCGAGATAAGAGCGCAAGAGTAGAATATTGGTTCATGGAGCTTCAACGCATGCACCTTGAATACCTAAGGGTGCTTTTAGACTTTACTACAGCATACTGAAACAGTCGCAAATGCGTGTGTGCAAATGGCAAGCCGGGAGTTTTCCATGCATTCGTTGGCTATCTGAGCAGCGAAGGTTATCAGCTGATAAATATATTCTGTAGCGATAGCTACACTACGCTACCTCTTCGACCCTTCAGCGTGGCACCGCTTGAGCTCCGTGGCGGCGCCGTTGGTCACGTGGTTGGTCACGTGGGTTGGTCACGTAGTGCGAAGCAGCTGCTGCTGCCGGCGGTGCGGCGCGCAACGGCTGCAATAGCTGTGCGTATGCGCCGTGTCAAGTGGGACGAAGATGAAAAATAAACGCCCAGCGAAACGAAGTGGCAAAACACTGACTCCAAATCGTCTGTCCGAGTTCCACTTGGCCAGATGTGGCTATCGCGTCACTCCAGGTTGAACTAGAGCTTAACCACAGCCATTTTTTTTGGCATAACCTAGGGCATTTATAGTTGCAAGTACACCCGATACATGTTCACCTTATTGTATTCGCTTATTCGTTCTTTGCTTTGTAGGCGAAAGGGCACAGAGCGTTTAGCATGCACATGCTACGTTGTTGTTATGTTTGTATTACTACCCTTGACAAACAACTTCTGCTGCTTCGATTTGTATTGAATATGAAAGAATGCAGCCACCATAACTGCTAAGTATACACGGCACCTCTTTCCCAGCGCGTCGCAAAAAGTACACATTAGCAACGCAATATTCTTTTTTTTTTCAATTTATAATATATGTATAGATAACACACTCTGTTCATTAAGTTTATCATATCTTAGAAGACTTATATGGCGCTGTGCAGTTTGTGAGAGCGGACAAACATCAGAAGCATAACTGAAAGCAAAGAATGAGTTCATGAAGAACAGTAAAATGAACATTGCGAACATTTTCATTGCTTCCGGTGCACTTTTGTTGCTCTTAGTACGGCGCAGACAGTTCAGCTGCCAATTGTTCATTTCAAAATATCGCACTCGTATATTCTTCTACACTGGTTGTTTAAGCCTCACTCAGGGCCTCGCTTTCTATCTTAGCTCAACTGGACGCCGCTGATTATCGCTGGGCATGACTAGTTGAAAGCCGAGTAGGACGAAAAAATTGATGGTATTGCATGTGGCACAATCGGTATGCCGTGTCACAGCCGACATTCAGAGCCTTTCTTGGCGCTGCGTTGAAGCGAGACAAAGCTTCGCGATGAGTTCGAGAGCATTATTAAAATTCGCCCACGTGCATGAAAACAAGAAAACCACAGATGGTACAGGAAAAACTTATTTCGTAAAGCCTACTTTTATCCGTTTTGACAGCTTGCTGAACATTTTCCCAATGTGCCTGCATTGTCCTGATAGAACCTGAATAATGCTATCAGCCATTTCTTTCGAATATTACTTCACTGTCCTGCTAGAATATTAATTACTCTGCCAGACTCGACGCTACTCTGCAGGCCAGAACAACGCTGCCAGAAATAAATTCTTAATCACTTGCAAAAGTTATTAAGCAACTTCATTTGTTTTAGAGCGCAGCGCGTGGAAGCTTAAAGTTAGGCTCTTCATTTTGAAATACGTGCTTCCTGTAAAATCCTACAGTGGAATGGCTTCCATCCGAGACTGCTTGCGAGCTTCACTGTGAGAAACTAGAACCCATGCATTTTTTGGCCATTGTCCCCAAGGCGACTTCAATGCAAGGTGGGCAAGAAGCAGGCTGGCGACCACGCGGTAGGCGACTATGGGATGGGTTCTAGAAATAGCAGGAGAGAGTTATTAGTCGAATTCGCAGATAGAAATAATTTACGGATAATGAATACCATCTTCTGCAAATGAGAGAACAGGAAGTGGACCTGGAAGAGGCCCAATGACGAGACTAAAAATGAAATGGACTTCATACTATGCGCTCAACCTGGCATCGTTCAGGATGTGGCGTCCTTAGAAAGGTGCGCTGTAGCGACCACAGAATGGTAAGGTCTCGAATTAGCTCAGACTTGAAGAGAAAACAGAACAAGCTAGTGAAGAGGAAGTCCATTAGCGAGTTAGCGGTAAGAGGGAAATGCAGGAATTAAATATATCGCTGCAGAACAGATATTCGGCTTTAACTGAGGAAGACGACCTTGATGTTCATACAATGAACGATAATCTGACAGCGATCATTACGGAGTGCGCAGTAGAAGTAGGTGGTAGGACGGTTCGACAGGATACCGACAAGCTATCACAAGTGATGAAAAATCTGATTATGAAACGCCAAAGCATGAGGGCGTCTAGCCCTACCGACAGAATAGAACTGGCACAGCTATCAAATTTAATAAATAAGCGCAAGTTAGCCGACATGAAAAGGTTTAATATGGAGAGAATCGTGCATGCTCTACAGAACGAAGGTAGGCTAAATGTGGCGAAGAGGAAACTAGGCGTATGTAAAAACCTGATGTATACGTTAACAGAGAATGAGGGCAATGTCATTAGGAATACGGATAGGATAGTTAAAGTAGTCGAAGAATGCTACACAAATCTGTACAGTAGCCAATGAAATCAGAACGTTAATGAGATAGTAGCGCAGAGCAATGCGTCATCCCGCCAGTAACGAAAGAGGAAGAAAAGAAAGCCTTAGGAGCAATGGAAAGGGGAAAAGCAGCTGGGGAGGATCAGGTAACCGATCTGTTTGGAAGACGGAGGGGAGATTGTGCTAGAAAAACTAGCCACCCTGTACACGCAATCCTTATGACCTCGACCGTACCAGAAGCTGGAAAGAGTGCAAACATTATATAAATCCATAAGAAAGAAGACGCCAAGGACTCGAAAAATTACAGACCAATCAGCTTACTATCCGTTGCCTACAAGGCATTTACTAAGGTAATCGCTAATAGAGCCACGGCAGCCTTAGACTTTAATCAGCCAAATGATCAGGCAGACTGTCGTAACGAATATTCCACAATAGATCATATTCACGCTATCAATCAGGTGATCGAGAAATGCGCAGATTATATCCAACCTGTATATATGACCATTGATTACGAGAAAGCATTCGACTCAGTGGAAACCTCAGCAGTCATACAAACATTGCGTAATCAGGGTATAGGAGAGCCTTATGTCAAATTACTGGAAGGTATACATAGCAACTGCATAGCCACCATAGTCCTCCATAAAGTCAGAAATAAAAATTTAATACGGAAGGGTGTCAGGCAAGGAGACACGATCTCGCCAATGCTATTCAACGCCTGTTTACAGGAAGTATTCAGAGGAATGAGTTGGGAACAGTTGGGGATAAGTGTTAATGAAGAAAACCCAAATAATCTGCGATTCGTTGATCACATTGCCTTGCTGAGTCACTCAGGAGGTGAACTGTAAATCATGATCAATAAGTTAGACAGGCAGAGCATAACGCTGGGTCTAAAAATTAACATGCAGAAAACCAAAGTAATGCTCAATAGTCTAGCAAGGGAACAGCCGTTCACAATTGCCAGCGAGGGGCTGGAAGTAGCAAAAGGAATCTCCTTAGGGCAGGTAGTGGCAGCTGATCCGGATCATGAGAGCGAAATAACTAGAAGGATAAGAATGGGATGGAGCGCATATGACAGGTTCTCTGAGATCATGAATGGCAGTTTACTAATATCCCTCAAGAGAAAAGTGTACAACAGCTGTGTCTTAGCGGTGCTCACCTACAAGGCAGAAACGTGGAGGCTAACGAAAAGGGTTCAGCTTAAGTTAAGGACCAAACAGCGAGCTATGGAAAGAAAAATGATAGGTGTAACGTTGAGACACCGGAAGTGGGCAGAGTGGGTGCGGAAAAAAAAACGTTGGTTAATGACATCGTAGTCGAAATCAAGAGAAAGAAATGGGCTTGGGCAGGGCATGTAAGTCGAAGGCAAGATAACCGTTGGTCCTTAAGGGTAACGGAGTGGATTCCAAGAGAAAGTAAGCGTAGCAGGGGGCGGAGGTGGGTGGAGGAGATTAAGAAGTTTGCAGGCAAAGGGTGGATACAGCTGGCAAAGGAGAGGGTTAATTGGAGAGACATGGGAGAGCCCTTTGCCCTGCAGTGGGTGTAGTCAGGTTGATGATGATGATGAAGATGGCCAACAACCCAAGAGCCCACCATCCGCACATGTAGCACTGAATAGTTTCGCACGTGAGGCATCCCTCTTTCACGGAATATTTGTATCGCTTTTACTTCTGACTTATTTGTGCACACACAAAAAATACGACCTCAACACGTGCTGCTCCACAAGAAACAAGAACAGAAAACGAGATGTCAATGCAGTGCATAGCTCCTGGTCGGAGAAAACTACAGAATCGTGTCAAAAATACGATAAAATGCGTTGTAGGTTTGTCGTAATGACAGATTTTTGTTGTTTTTTAGTATTTTTTTCTAGTAATGTAGTTACTTCTGTAGCGTGTAGTTCTGTAGTACGTCTCTTGAAGTTTTTGGTCAAGAAAATTACAGCAAATTTGTTGTGACGACAGAAACTTTTCAGTTGTGTTTTTAGACTGGGCAATGCAAACTTAACGAGAAGGTAACAGCGAGGGGCGAACCCGTCAAGACGGTTGGTGACAGGCCCTCTTGGGGAGTGCCGGCAGGAGCACGGAGAAGTATAGCGTGACGTGGTGAGTGTGGAGAGCTAGACGTGGACAGGCCTTGGTAAGTCTAGAAATTGATGACCTAACACACTTTCCTTCATATCTTTACAGCCTGTATAGTATAAGAGTGGGCAGCGCCCTTTGTACGTTTGCCGAGTAACATCACGAAGAGGGTGTTTCGCATGAGGATGACGAGGTACGAAGCGATACTCACGTTTAAAGCAGTAAGGGTAGTAGTAAGTGGTTTATTAAAATAATAATAAAAAGGAAGGAAAAGATTTTTGCTAGCCCCGGCATGTGCCATCGATACTAAAGTACTGTGGCGTGCACGCATAAGGTTATATTTTCTCAGGCAGAAGCGGAAACCTCTGTAAGAGCGCAGTCAATGCAGATTTTTTTGTGTGTACAGCGCGGAGGCCACGTCATGCAGATGTATTGTGCCAGATATCGTGTAACGAGAAAATATCCCCCTTCAAGTTGTGGTGTTGCGGCCCTTGCCGGACGCCGAGCGCAGCCGGGCAGCAACGAACTGAGCCTGACTCCGATGCCAGGCACGATAACAACAACCTTTATTTCACGCAAGCAGCATGCATATATAGAAAGCACTCATGTGACAAGTGACGTCACGGACAGACAACGTTTCAATCATCAGGGCGAGAGCGCCCCATAACGCAGACACATGACATGCGGCATAGGCGCTATCAGCACATCTCCCTTTTCTGAAAAGATACACCGGCATTTGCAACGAAACTTAGCACTGCAGCCAACAAAAGATGAACATTTTTAGTAGAAGCAACCAATGCTCAAAACAAAATATCAGTCACTTACTGAACCCATATCAGTCTGGCGGTCGGACATGACGGCCAGATCGCGTTCTATATCCAGGAGGGTCAGTTCGTGGCAAGGCAGTACTAGATGGATCGGCAGGTGCCTTGTTAGTAGATGGATTACTTTCCCGTTCCATTTCTACCAGACTATCATATGCCCGCGAAAACTCATAGCTACCTCCTTCTTCCTCGCAGGCATTCGGAAGAAGAGAGCTGTAGGGCTTTTCCTGCTCGTCTCTGCCATTCTTTGTGAAGGATTTCTCATCGGTGCTGAACATTTGTGTTTAGATAAGCTGCACTGCTGCATCCTGGTATGATTCCTGCGGTGGGTGCGGCTCCGCCGGTGCCGAACCCTGGCTCAACACCTGACTGTGCACCTGGCATTCCGTCAGGTCTAACTCAGCAGACCATACCTGCTGTGTAAGATCTACGTGCTGCCTCAAGCCTGCTGTCTTGCAACCACTCTTCTGCTCCAGCTGCATCAGGATCAGGATTTCCAGATCCTCATGGACAAAGAACTCCTGATGCTTACAACTCAAGCCGTGATCTCCCACTATCTTCAGGTCAGGACGATTTTTCGGATTCTTCAGGTTCTTCTACTATCATCTACATGGACACTACTGCGAAGTCCGGAGAAGGGTCAGAGATTTATTCAAGTGCCTTCAAAGCGCCGTCGGGGCTCAAAGCAGTCACTTATGAGTGCAGTTACTCCGCATTTACCTCAAACTCCTAAGCATAACCTTACGGTTGTCATCAAGCCACTAGATTCTGGGTACCGCATTACCTGCATTAATCCACTATCATTAAGACAAGGTTTAGAATCTGTGGCTCCAGACGGCATTCTTCAAGTTCGTCCTAACGAGCACCTAAACCTTCTGGCAGTTGACATTCGTACAGCGCACGCAACTGAACGCCTCTTGCAAATAACAAGCATAGCTGGAGTTGCAGTTCAAGCCTACGAGCCTCGCCCCAGCAACTGTGACGTGGGTGTCATTAAGGGTGTCCCCCTGGATCTCTTAATCAGATATCTACTCAGCGCTGCTACAGAGAGCTCCGATTAAATCCGTCCGCCAACTTGAAAACTCAAAATATTTGCATTGTACTTGCGACAAAATCTGCTCCGTAATAAGTGATTCTCGGATATAGAAGGTACCGTGTGTACGAGTACACTCAAACACCACGGCAATGCACTAGATGTCAACACTTAGGCCATGTGGCTAGCGCTTGCTGACTTGCCTTGCGCTGCTCTCGTTACGGTGGCAGCCATGACCGCAATGAATGTGCAAGTGATAACCCTCTTTGTCCTAACTGTAGTAAGCAGCATGAGGCGACGTTTTCCGCTGCACTGCCTACCAAAAGGAGGAAATTATCTACAGGTACAAGAAATCAAATAATACAGACTATAAGTCAGCAAAATCTGCTCTACTTAAGCAAAACGAAATCCGGGGAAGTCGCCGCAGGAAAAAAATCATCGTCGGCGAAGAAAGCTCCCCAATCGCCGGACAAAGATAAAGCCAGTCACCTGAGCATTGAGGACGAGGTTGAATTTCCTCCTCTTCCACCGCGCCAAAATATTGATCCACCTTCTGTAGCGAGTACAAAAGTGAACACCCCACGGCAGCCGCAGTATGGAGCCTGGAACCACCGACGTGAAGGATCTATTCGCCAAAACTCCGATAGTACCAGTTCCCTACTGTGCTCGATTGTTGCGGCTGTCCGCGCTTCCTAACACCACACTCCTCGCTCTCCCTAGCGTGCAAACCATCCGTAGCAAGGCCACCATCTTCCAAAGGAATGCCTGAAGCATTCGTCCACGACTGTCGGATTTCCGACAATTTGTTTCGAAGCGCCGTTTTCCGATCATTGCCATCTCAGAATCCCGTCTGCGTACTACTATCCGTCTTTCAGGATATACCGCTCTGAACTCGATGACAGGTGCTGACATCAGCAAAGTTCTTTTAGCTGTTCGGAAAGATATAACCTCCATTCCACAACCAATATCTGCCGACGCACGGAATGAATATGTTGTGGCCACCGTCAAGATCATGAACCTGTCCTTCACAGTGATCGTCGGGTATATACCCCTCTGGTGTGAACTCTGACGTCGACCGCCTTCAGGCTCTCGTATGCAGTACCCCTGCGCCGCACATCATTACGGGTGATTTCAACGCACATCATCCTGCATGGGGAGGCATCAGATTAACAGCCAGAGGACGACAGTTATTTGATTTCGCACTGTACAACAATTTCCCTTTCCTCAACAACGGCCAGGTAACCTTTTTTCAAGGTACAAGATCCAGTGCCCTTGACATTTCGATGATTTATAATCATCTGTCGTCTTCAACAACCTGGAGTGTTGACATAGAATCTCATGGCAGCGATCATCTTCCTACGTATATAGAGGTTGGTGGTGCTTCCTTAAGTTCACAGCGGCGTGTAGCACGCTACACGAATTGGGAACTTTTCACTGACACAGTTGAATAGTGGACCTCTCAAACCTCAATTTTGAAAGATTCATGGATACTGTAGCACGTGCTAAAACGTCCAGCACTAAGGTTACAACGCTATCAAAAGGTCACTGAACTGCAAATGCTGAATTGAGCGACTTCGAGCAATTCGCTGCAGAGCAGAGAGACGAGCACGCAGAACAAATTATAGAGAAGACATCAGGGTTACTAGGCGCGCACAGAAACATGTTCAACGTCATTTGGACAAGCTGGAAAGACGGGAATGGCGATCCTTTTGTGCGAAGCTTGATCCCAGAAAGCCTCTTTCTAAGATGTGGAGCATTGTACGCAGCCTCAGTAGTCAGCCCGCTCCAATAAATCCTTTTGACTGCGTAGCTGCAAATGCGAATATTTCTCGTCTCGATGCAGCGAAGGCTTTCTGTTTTAAGGTCACTGCTCGATTAAGGGTCACATCGGTGCCATTGCCTCTCCAAGGCATTACCCCTTTACCTAATACTGCCCTCCTTGATGATCCGTTCACCGTGGAAGAACTTCTTGTGGCTTTGGCAGCTACCAATAAAAAATCGTGCCCAGGACCGGACGGTGTAAGCTACACTGCCCTTTCTCATCTGAGAAGTAAGGCCAAGGTTCAGCTGCTCGCAGGTTATAACACCTCCTGGGAGACCGGCCGCCTTGAAAAGTGTTGGAAGCGTGCGCGTGGGATACCTATCCTCAAGCCTGGAAAACCATCAATTGACTTAAACGCTTTCCGCCCCATTGCGCTTCTAAGCTGCGTCAGAAAACTGATGGAGAAAATGGTACACTCCCGCCTTACCTGGGACCTGACAGATATATTTACCCTTCGGCCATGTCCGGTTTCAGAAAAGGACGCAGCAGCATTGACAACCTTATTACATTCACAAATTTTGCTAAACGCAGCAAAACAGAGTGGTCTATGGATGATTGCTGTGTTTCTTGACGTGAAGGCAGCTTTTGACAACGTCACACATGAAGCAATTCTTCCAGCCTTACAGTCAATTGGCATTGGTGGACGGATGTATAACTGGCTTTGCGATTATCTGCACGAAAGATCGATGTTAATGTCAACAAGTTAAGGTGACACAGCTCTGCATCAAATATCTCGCGGAGTCCCTCAGGGGGGGATTATAAGTCCCACCCTTTTCAATATCTCACTTGTTGGCTTGGAAAAATGCTTGCCTCCTACAGCTGAAATCTCCCTTTACGCCTATGACATCGGTATATGGTGTTCCGCACGCAACAGGCGCATTGTGCATGCCCGATTACAGAAGGCAATAGGCTGCATAGAATCGTTTTTAAGTAAGCGCGGTCTCGGCATGTCGCCAGATAAAAGCTCAGCAATTGCATTTTCGAGGCGCGATCTTTCACGCTGCGTGCTGAAAGTTTCTGGTACCCCAATACCATACGCTACAAGCCATAAATTCCTAGGGGTGACATTTGACAGGTCACTCTCATGGTCCCCACATGTACAACAGCTAAAAACCAAGCTCCGCTCTTACGCCTCTATCTTTCGTATGCCCTCCACCACCAAAAAAGGCTGCTCTGCACAATGATTACTACGGCTGTATGGTGCGCTGTGTGAAGGCCTCCTACGCTAGTCTCCCAGCTCTTCAGGGTATCTCACAAGCAAATATCAAACTCCTTGAAGCTATGCAAGCTAAGGCCTTGAAAATCTGCCTCGGTCTGCCCAAGACCACCCCCACGGTGGGTACTCTAGCAGAGAACAGACGTCTATCTGCATCAGTACTGCTAACCCAGGAGTTGTTTCGTGCACAGATGCGGTTCGTGGCTCGTGTACCTCAGCATCCACTCGCAGCGCACTGCATAGAGGAAGTTCCTGACATTCTCCCACTACAGTACCAGCGCCCTGTCAAGACCTCCTCCCCACCTTGGAGGTACACAGCATGACAAATCAAGACAACGGTTCCTTGCATCAAAAGAAAAAAAACCAACCCCGGTCCTGCACTTAAATATTTTTGCTTGAACACATTTATGGATGCTACAGTTCGTACCGTCACATCTACACTGATGGCTCTGTCACATCCGTCTCAGCAGCGATTGGCGTCTGGATTCCGTCAACGCGCACCAAAATTTCGGCGTTACTCAGTCATCGCACCTCGACTACTGCTACCGAGCTGGCTGCTCTGCGAGCAGCATTCACTTACATTCTTCAACAGTGACTCTGGGGCTACATTACAATCCATAAAGTCATAAGAAGCCTTCAAGAGTTGATTATCGATAACTTAAGCAGATTCCACTCCGAGGCCTGTGAGCTTGGCCATCGCGTTGTGTTGCAGTGGTTACCCGCTCACTGTGGCCTTGAAGGCAACGATCACGCTGACGGTTCAGCGAGGTCGGCGCATGGCGACACCACTTTGCTCCTACATATGCCGTTTTCTCACAGTGATGGCGCGAGACTTCTATCTACAAAATCCTGGCGCACGCAACGCTCTTTGTGGTGCGATCCGGGACATCAATACAGACCCCGTCTTCGTATTGACCCCACTTGTGTCTTCCGTATGCCACGCAATATAACTAGACGTGATAAAAATTGCCTCCACCGAATTCGCCTGGACGTTGCATTCACTAAATTCAATTTACATAAAATTGGTGCAATAAGTAGCCCTCTGCGCCCCACATGCGGTGTGCCCGAGGATCTGCCACATTTGATCTCCCGCTGCAAACGCTTCAACAATCACCGCAAGACGATTTTAAGTGCCTTAGGACTCCGACAGGATGGCTCCGTGCTCATCGAGCATGTCCTTGGACCCTGGAGGAACGCGGCTTCGGGTGTGCGCGGGACAAAAGCATTTTTAGTGCTTTTAAGAGACACGGGCTTGATGGACATTCTTTGACAATTTTTTTTTGTGTGCGCGCGCGCGTGTGTGTGTGTGTGTGTGTGTGTGTGTGTGTGTGTGTGCGCGTGTGCGCGTGTGCGCGTGTGCGCGTGTGCGCGTGTGCGCGTGTGCGCGTGTGCGCGTGTGTGTGTGTGTGTGTGTGTGTGTGTGTGTGTGTGTGTGTGTGTGTGTGTGTGTGTGTGTGTGTGTGTGTGTGTGTGTGTGTGTGTGTGTGTGTGTGTGTGTGTGTGTGTGTGTGTGTGTGTGTGTGTGTGTGTGTGTGTGTGTGTGTGTGTGTGTGTGTGTGTGTGTGTGTGTGTGTGTGTGTGTGTGTGTGTGTGTGTGTGTGTGTGTGTGTGTGTGTGTGTGTGTGTGTGTGTGTGTGTGTGTGTGTGTGTGTGTGTGTGTGTGTGTGTGTGTGTGTGTGTGTGTGTGTGTGTGTGTGTGTGTGTGTGTGTGTGTGTGTGTGTGTGTGTGTGTGTGTGTGTGTGTGTGTGTGTGTGTGTGTGTGTGTGTGTGTGTGTGTGTGTGTGTGTGTGTGTGTGTGTGCGTGTGTGCGTGTGTGCGTGCGTGCGTGCGTGCGTGCGTGCGTGCGTGCGTGCGTGCGTGCGTGCGTGCGTGCGTGTGTGTGTGTGTGTGTGTGTGTGTGTGTGTGTGTGTGTGTGTGTGTGTGTGTGTTCTTTTCCTTACTTCCTTTCCTCGCAGTCATTCTGCTGGGTAACAAAGCGAACCAGGAATTTCCCGTTTCTTTAAAGAATTACATCAGTAGAAGTTCTAACTACATACGACCTCGGAGGCTGCGCAAGACGCAAGACTCGCGCTTTCACTTTGCAGTCACCCATACTTACGCTCCTGGTTTGAGGACTGGCAGCGGAAGAGCCCTATGACGACTATTGAAGTACCTACGCTGCCGCTGCCCGATGGTTATATCGCGATTTCTGACAGGCTCACCCTCTGGGTAGAAGGCTCTTGGTAGGGACGGGAACTGTTGTGCGTAGCCGTCTGCCCATTAGAAGCTCTGCAGGGCCTTTTCCATGTGGCCCGGGGGTGTTCCCCTACTGTAGGAGCGAGATAAAGGGGTCGTTTGATTTTTTAACCAGCCGTTTAATTGTTTGGACCATCCTTTCTACTTCCCCCATTTGCCTGGGGGTACCTGGGGCTCTTCGTCACAGCGCGAAAGCCATAGTCACGAGCAAACGACAAGTTCCTGAGATACAAATTGTGTTCCACTATCCGACATGACAACCTCTGGTATGCCTTACCTTGCAAAGAAACTTTTGAGGTGCATAATGACAGGAACACTTTTTGTCGAAGATAGCAAGGCTATCTCTGGTTATCTAGAAAAATAATCTACGACCACCAAATACCACTTTCTTTCAATATGGCAGAGACTAACGCCTAGCTTTTGCCAAGGACACTGTGGAGTGGTTTGTCGGAATCATTGGTTCCGACTCTTGTTCCCAGTGCTCCGCGCACACTGAGCAACCGGTCACCAAAGCTCTCAGCTGGCAGCTCAAACCATGCCACTATACGGACTCTCTGGCCCAAGCTCTGCTTTTTTCAATTCCTTGGTGACTCTTGTGCAAAAGCATCAAGACTTCTGCACGTAAATTTTGTGGGATCACCAGCCGCCCACCTTTGAGTAGCACGACTTCAGCGACTGTCAGCGTTGCTCTTTCCTACCAGTATGGACGCAAGACCATCGACAGCGACGTGAACTTAGGCCAGCCTTCCCGGCTGAATTTTACGAGAGCTTGACAGACTGCATCGGCTGCTTGTTCAGCTCTGACTTGTTCAAAAAGGCTAGCCTCGATGGCAATTGTCAAAGAGCCAGAAACAAACTTGGCGACTTCGCCAACATTCAGCGCATGAGCATCAATTTGTTTTTCCTTAATCGGGACTCTAGAAAACACATCTGCAGTAATGAGGCTCTTACCCGGGACATGCACAACCGCAAAGTTGAACCGCATGAGCCTCATGCCAAAGAGCTGAATACGAGTTGGCAAAACATCTGAAGGCGATTTTCCCAACAGCGTTACATATGGTTTGTGGCCGGTTTCAAACAATATATCAAGACCTTTGATGTACCCTTCGAATCGTTCTGCCGCCCAAGTCATCGCGAATGCTTCCTTCTTAATTTGAGAGTATCTGGTTTCGGCAGGCATCAACTAGCGTGACGCAAATGCAAGTGCCTTTTTCATTGTTTGGTTGAACTTGCATCAGTACGGCTCCCAAACCGAATGATGACGCGTCAGCGCAAAAAACCGTGGGGTACTTTGCATCATAGTTAGCCATGACACGCGTCGAAGAGATAACGCCTTTCACGTACGACAGCGCTTGCTCTTGGGCTGGTCCCCACGTCCATTCGGAACCCTTCAAAATAAAGTGACGTAAAGGCGCCGTTTTCGAAGCCAAATCTCGTATGAATCTTTTCAGGTGATTAGCCATGCCGAGCAGCCGTCGAACGTCAGGCACGTTAGCTGGCGTCGCCAGTTCTTTGATAGGACGAACTTTTTCAGGATCCGGCTTGATGCCATCTCGATTAAGCACACAGCCAAGAAATTTTTTCTCGGTTACCCCAAAAGAACTTTTCTTTCTTTAGCGTAACGCCGGTACTTTCGAGACGATCTATAGTTAGACGCAGGCGCTCGTCGTGTTGAGCCTTGTCGCTGCCAGAAACGAGCCCATCATCCATTATGTCTGTCACGCCTGGAATTCCTTCAAGTATCTGCGACATTTTCTTCCGAAAGAACTTGTGTGCTGACGTTATTCTAAATGGCAGTCCTTGAAAACAGTATCGCCCAACTGGCGTTATGAACGTAGTTAACAACTGGCTTTCGGGCGACAACTTAATTTGAAAGAAGCCAGAGTTGGCGTATAACTTCGAAAACACAGAAGCCCCACTTGAAAGACCGAGGCTATCAACTGTCGGCATGACATAGCGCTCCCGAAGTACACTTTTGTTTAATTGCGTCAAGTCAACGCAAATACGAACCACTCCAGATGGTTTGAGTACTAGCACAATTCCTGCACTCCATTCTGTTGGTTCATCTACTTTGCGGATCACATCATCTCGCTCCATACGCTCGAGCTCCTGCTTAACTCGGTCACGCAAGGGTAAGGCTATGCGACGCGCAACATGAATTGCAATAGGTATCGAGTTCGGCTTTAGTCTAATTTTGTATACTCCTTTTATCGCTCCTAGACCACTGAAAAGCTGCGGGTAAGAAGCTTCGACGGCTGTTGCGCTACTGACCGAGTTTGCGAACTTAACTTCCAGAGCCTCAAGCGCTGGGAGACCCAAAAGTAAGGAGCGTAATGGTGATTCCACGTACACGATTTGCTGTACAGTGTTTCGTTTCCACTGGATAATGGCATGAAAATTTCCCAGAACATTCAGTGGCTCATTAGACGAACCGGTTAGGATTAGGTCGCACTTTCCTAGCTTGGAAGGCAAACCGGGAAACGTTGAGGGCACAACAGAAACTTCGGCACCGTAATCTACATTAGCGAACACCGGAGTGCCGTTAATGACGACCTATACGTACATACCGAGAATTAGAGAGTTCACCTCGTTCACCGCGCCAACGAAATACGCCCCCTTGTCCATGTGGAGAGATGAAAGTTGTGCCTTCTTTCCATCACGTGCAGCCCTTTTCCGACATACAGCTGCAAATTGTCCGCAACAACCACAGTACTTGCATTTCGCTGCTTTTGCATGGCACGAGGCTCGAGTAAGCTCCTTGACCGCAGTTTGGGTATGACCCGGGGGTGCCTGATCAGTAGGACTGTGCTCTGGGGTGCCGAGCTTGTATTCCAGGTAACAGTTCTTTGACGAGCTGCCCGAGTGCTGTCCTGAAAAATTGTTTCCAGGCCGCCCTTGCTTGCTGACCGCGTCAAGGTTGCTGGTCGCCGCTGCCAAGGGTTCGTCGCCGGTTTCTCGCAGTTGCTGCTGCTGTCGTTGGACGGTGTCCTTTAAGCGCTTTTGCCAAAGCGCAGGCGAGAGTCAAATTCGCATCCGTTTGAGGCGACTCAGAGAGCTTAGCATCGCTGAGGCCGACTACGAACCTGTCGCGAATCATGCGCTCTTATGTCTTGTAGTCGCACCCATCCGCCAGCATGTGCAACACGGTAACGAATTGGCCGACTGACTCTCCAGGTTCTTGAATGCGACGGTGAAAGCATGCGCTCTGATAAACAAGGTTCCTTGCGGCGACGAAGTGATTGTCGAACTTCTTTGTGACGACTTCGTATTGCTTCTGTTCTTCGGGAAATGCAAAAGTCGAGAAGATTTCTGTTGCTTGCCTGCCCCTCGTATAATGTAGAGTCCGGACCTGCGCTTCTTCACTGCCCTCATTTAGGCCCAAGGCGAAGTGGTAGTCCTCAAAGAGTTGGATCCAAGAAGGTCATTCGGACGTCCGGTCGAAGTCAAACCTTGGCGGAGCTGAAACCGCGAACATGCTGTGAAAGGGCTTGACTGCGTTGTCTTCTGACATGACGCCAGTTGACGAAGTTAAGGCAACGCCCCTCAAATGCCACAGAATCCCACTTTTGACACCATGTGGTGTTGCGGCCCTTGCCGGACGACGAGCGCAGGAACTGAGTTTGACTGCGAGGCCGGGCACGATAACAACAACCTTTATTTTACGCAAGCAGTACATCTCTACAGAAATCACTTATATGACAAGTGACGTCACGGACAGACAACGTTTCAGGCATCAGGGCGAGAGTGCCTGATAAAGCATACACATGACACGCGGCATAGGCGCTATCAGCAACAAGTATTCATGCGCGCTCTGCACATTGGTGTCATTCACACGTACTAAACCGTACTTAGGTGTGCCAGTACTCGTTTACAGCAGTACTACCTGCCCAGAAATTTGCTGTGTCGCAACAATAGAAAATATAAAAACAGGGTAATGGAAGCCACGGGCAAGCACATTAAAAAACGAAGAGATCAAAGCCGGCTACGTGAAGACTACGCAGGAGTATTATTTTTATAGCCTGTAAATGGTAGCTGAAATGATGAATGGCCCAGAACACTTGTTTTCATGGACGCAAAATGATGGATTACACAAGGAAAACAGAATAACAGTCAGTCGATAAGAAAGCAACAGGTAAAGCTCCGAACACGTGCTCTGGTAGTAGTGAAGTCTTGATTTGCTTGTTAGTGCTATAAGGCGACGATTTGCCTGGCTTCCCGCTTGTAATATTTAAGGCGCGCAGTTCATAATTATGATGAACGATCAGAGTACTTCAGACTGATGGGGAACCGTTAGTAACGCGCTATGCCTGCCGCCGATGTGAAATGAACTGGAATGTGCAACGTTACAGGTATGCAGCAGCAAACTCCCTATATTTGGCGCTATGCAGTTTTTAAATATCAGGACTTTTTTTTTTCCTTCAACCATCATTAAACGCATCATGCGAGTACGAAGAATGCAGAAAATATTAGCGACACCTTTTCCTCACTATATCTTATTGCTATCATTCGCACCCTTCACTACGAAGGGGCATGCTAGTTAAAAAGGAATTATGCTTTTCCAGCTTAGCTTAGCTTAGGTTAATAGAGCCTGTCAACATAGTACACGGGAGAAGCTTCAAATTTTAAAGCTCTAGCTAACTATTGTGCTCAACCTGCACCTGTAGCTTTCTTACTGAGTGACTGTTATTCTGTTTTTGTTGTGTAGTTTCTCAATTCGCGTCTATGATTACGACCACCTCTTCATTTCACTAAAGTTTTATGATTAGCTCTGAAAAAAAAAAACTAAGACACCAAACTCGAAAAAGACAACAAAGATCGCACTCCGCAACTATAACTGTGGAGGAAAAATAAACTATGTTTATCACGCATTCTATGGAAATGAGTAAGAGAATAAACTTTATTTGATTAAAAAGATGCTGGTTCGATCGAGACTGGGCCTTTAGCACAGGACCTTAATAGCAGCTTTGAAACCCAGGTTTATCGCACCAGTCTGCCTTCTAGCATTGAGTCAATCAGCCGCTCCTCCCTGACTAAAAAGTATTCGATTGCCCCATATGCTGATTAGGTGCTCACTTTAGTATTCCTTCGATCTGTAAGTGGACAGTCGCGTCGACAGTCACGGTCTATACGCTGATAAGACACGTGAACAATACTTAGAGAGCCATCGGCCGAGATGTACGATGCAGTATCTCTCGTCTAGTTTTGTTTTAGAGTCTATTTGGCAGGACCAATTGTTCAAAAGCGCAAAAAGTATTAGAAGCCATGCACTGAATAATGTAGGCCAGAAAATTGAACCTTGATTTAACGGCCGCTCCATTCTGGCCGCCAACAGCATGCTTCCAAAAATAAACCTGCAACTCGTACAGCAGCAACCGCTGTCAACCATGGCGACAGTGGCAATACGTACCTGCACTCTCCTACTTTGCATACTTGGGCACAGCCTTCTGTAGCACTGGAGAAGCTATAAGCGCTTGGAGATAACTGCAGTGCCAAAAAAAAAACACTTAGGGATAAAACTCAAGATACGGACAAACGCTGCTGCCCTTGTGTCGGACATGTGTCGTTATGTGTCCTTATGAGTCATTAGATTGTGAGCGGAGGCGAACATCGCGCTTGTGAAAGCCGCCGCCCTGTGTTCGTAACTGCTGATGCATTTGCATCTGAAATTGGTTCACATGTACGCTTGCATCATTCATTTTCACTTGTTAGCAGAGCTTCAAGCAAGGCTGGTTGGCGTGACATCTCGCATAAACCTTAGCCTTGCCATAAAATCCTTTCAGTGACTTTAAGAAGGTGCGGGCACGCCCAAACCAAGACAAGGAACAATTTATTAGTTTGAACAGTCACACAGATAGCTGAAAATTCTTTCTAGAATTAACGTGCTCATTAAGCTGCATAAATGGAACTCATCGCCACACGGGTCCTCCCTTTTCTCTGTGATTCTTTTTTATGCAGCTCAGTGTTTCCATCACTGAACTTGCGACATGCTTACTCCAACACAGAAATCGTAGAAAACGCGAGCACATTGTTCTCTGCCTTTTCTGAGATAACGGCAGGACCTGTTCGCATTAAAAATTTGAGCCGCAACCACATCTTAAGCAGTGCGCTGCCGAAGTGTCAAATTTCTGCAGTTTCCCACAACTTGTCGCGAAGTTTCACTGGTGGCGATGTTGCCATCGGCACCGTCGTTTTGGAGCCAAATGAGATCCTCACCCACGCCGTTCAGAAGTATGCCACGTCCTTATCATTTGCGTTATCTTTCCTTTCTGAGCCTCAGTTTGCACGAAATGATATACAGCCGCTTGTATCTGAAGCAGTCATATTTCACCACAACCGCGTGTTCGAGAAATTAGTTTGCGCGCAACGCGCATTAATGCTTTCCATAACCTGTTTTCAGCGTCATGCCGTACAAAGCGGCGCGCAGAATTTCCGGTCAAGTTATTCCGCAGAACGAAACTTAACTGAGGCGTTCAGTTAACTACGCAACTGTTCTATGTATTAGGGAATTGGGCCCGTTTATTCTTTAACAGGCCTTGCATAAATGTTCACTTAAGTACGTACGCAGGTGTTCTATGCACGTGGCAAATATGCCAATTTATTCTTTAACAGGCATTGCATAAGTTTTTGACACGCTAATGACAGCTGTCTGCGGCAAGTATTTTATTATGAACGCTGGGTTTGTGGACATGCCAGGAGGTTCTCGTGAAGCACGGTGAAACAGTCCACGCTCCTTAATATGAAGTCCGTGTTCAGTTAGAGCTTTTGTTTTCTTTTTGCCCAAAATGACCTTGTTCAGACTGCTCACACTTATTTACTTATTTCTGGTGGTGTGCCATTGCTTAGCATTTTCGCTGCCTGATTTGTTCTTTGAGTGTGACGCCTGGCAGGAAAAAAACGATTATAATTGTTAAGAAAACAATAAAGGGTGTGCACATTTATTAGTACTTTAAACTTTGTCTTCTTTTTACTTGAGCACTGTCGCTTCACCATTAATGCTTTGAGGTCGTTGGTGGACGCTGTTCATTACGGTAAGCTGCAAAAGAGACTTTTTAAGAAAGAGGTTTCAGATTGTCTAGAATATAGCCCAGCTTTTAAAAAGGGTATTTTAAAAATGAATTCGCATTTCAAATCTAAAGCCAAACGCAACTGCAACTTCTCGTATTCCAGAAAAGCTTTGAAAACAGCTGTGTGACCTATTTCAGCGCACGTAAGGGTGACTGAAGGAGAGAAATTTTCTAATAGCGCGTGAATGTTATGATTGGGTGATTATAAAGGCTTGAACATAAGGGTGGAAACAGGAGCGCTCAATTGGATTGATGCGAAGGAAATGCGATAGCATTCTTTTCTACTACACTTCCTTTCTGCTATCCGTCTAAACCCTGGAGCACGAACTATAACACTACGACCACTGCCGCTGCTTGTAACGTCATTTAACTACTATCATAAGTTAAAACCAACTCAGTATCACTTGTCAGTGAAGTATCTTTACCAAGTTGCTGGTGTCAATATTTAATTATAATCGGTGTTTCACTATTGCTGGTGTGTTACTATAGCCGGTGTTAAAGCAGGTAGCAGGTGGCGCAAAGGAGCAGTTTCAGCTCTCCACCTGCTATAACACCGGCTATAACAAAACATCGGCACTAGTGGACCTCCAGCTATAATGAATCACTGGATATAATAAACGCCGACTCAAATGGATTACCGGCCGTAGCAACTTGTTAAGGAAACTTCAGTGACAGGTGATAGTAATTGGATTCTAGTGATGATATTGGTCTACTGAAGTTAAACTAGCAGTAGTCGTGGTTGTAGTGTTCAAGTTCATGCTCCAGGCTGCAGACCGATAGCACAAAGGAAGCGAAGGTAAAGAAAAATGCTCTCGCATTTCCTTCGCATTAATCTTCGCATTAATTAATCAAAGAGTTTGGCTAAAGGAAGCGCACCCAACGGTGAGGAGTTTACCGGGATACAGAAGGCGAGCGTGATGGTCCAGTTCGATGATAGGTCAAATGCTACGTCTGCCTCTCACTGCGCTCCTAAGAGCCAGCGACTATGACGTTAAGCCCTTGGCGGGTTGACTGTTTCGGTGCAATCCTGCGTTAGAACTAACTCTCTGCAAGGCCTGGTTAGGCTTCGAAGTTTCGTTGACCGTAGACAAGGGTCAATCATGCACATGCGCTTTTTCGGGATAAATATAGGAACGTCGAATCCTGACAGATCATTTTTTCAGTTTGAATAGTTGGGAGCATTCCCCGCACTGGTTAGGCGCGTTATATGCAGTAAGAGATGAGACTCAAAGTGCAGTTTGTTGAGGAACAGCTCCCTTCAGTAAGGCGGTTCAGTTCCCGCTGGCATAAACTGTAGCTTCGCTCTCTGTACTGTGCAGCTATAACATCCGACGTCTATGTCAGATAATAGCGCATAATCTGGGCGTTACAGTGCTTCAATGAGATATTTTTTTTTATTTCAGGCAGAATACTATAAGCGGCTCATGTATGGCGAGCTCAGTATTTCACGAATTCGGTCGAAGTCGTGTTTAGAAATTATCTACGAGCACTAAATTTCGCGAGCACTAATGGGTAGACCCTTTAGCGCTCCATTGCACCAAACTTTTCTCTAGATCTCTGTGATGGAACAAAAATTCCAAAATTAGGTCTTGGAGAAAATTAATTCGCCCGCCGTATACACGAAAAAACAACATAAACGTAAGGACATTAAAAAGAGCAACTCTCCTTTCGTTCTCTCATACGCTTCTGTTCGAAATAGTGCTACACAGCCTAACCATGCTAGAAAAGCGGAATTCTCAAAAAGGACGTCATCGCGAATTGAAGTGAACTATTCGAACACTACAGCGGACCATCGACCAGCCAAAAATATTCACAACACTGAACGAATCAACATATTCTTTGTTGCTTTGATATATTCGCGGGTTAGATGTGTTCCCATGCATGTGAGTTGCGCAAATTTGTTTTTGCCTTCGACCACTCTCAAATTCATTCCTTTGAGCGATGCTACTAGTGGTACCTGAAAGAGACCGCGTTTTTTACAATACGTAGCGTTTGTATTTAATATCAACGCCACGCTAGGGAAGACCGGCCTGCCTGCCGTTACTGGCTGCAAGCGTTGAGAACGTGATGACCTAATACGACAAGATGGCGGCCATATTCTTACTTCAGTTCTTCTACTGAAGTCGTTCTTAATTAGGTTACGAGTTTCGAGAGCTATAGGTTACCGTTCGGAGCTGATATTTGCAATGTGTTCAGTTTTTTTTGTATATAAGTATGTGGAATTGAGTTTTCTCTGAGTACTTACAGCACCTGAATTAGCAACAAAGGAGACTGCGTGTCTTTAGGCCTGGCACCAATTTTCGTGATGAACAATGGCGTTTTACTGCTTAGGAGCCGTCTTTAAAGACTTAACTGGTTGTCGTCAAACCCGAGGTTTTTCGAAGTGTCTGGCCTGCTTCTAATCTCATTTGTTTCATTTCCATTTACGGAGATTTAATTGATAGCGCCATATCGTGCTCACCGCAGAAAACCAAACGCATGCGAAGGTGTCATTTAATTCTGTGTCATACGTGCACGCCAACCTTCATGAAGAAATATTGCGTCAAACAATTGTCGTCTTGTCGCATCATTCAGCCTACGCTTGGGGCCCAAAAGGTGAGAGTAAAGTAGAAGAATTGAAGTGGGTAATAAAAAATTTCACGATTGCACTGAAGTCTGCTTTTTAGCGCAAATGCGTGTCTTTCCTTGTCCTCTTTTTGCCTTCATTTTTGATTTTCTTTTATTTGCTGCACTTTCTCGTTGTTTTTGTTTTTATTATTTTTATCTTGTTGATTTCTGTTTATTTTCTTTTATTTTTATAATTTCTTTATTAGTTTTTAATTTTTGTTTCAATTTCTAATATCTGGTTCTTCTATTTCAGTACATACATGTTGTTTCATCAACTGTTGCATTTTTGTTTCATTTACCACACAACTTATGACTGACGCTTCATGCGGACAACTTCTGTCTACAACTTCAGTCCACGCCACTCGTGAGCCAAGAAAGGCTTTCGCTTTAAAACCAGCTTGGAAACAGCAGAGCTGTGCGAAGAACTTAAGCGTCGTTACAAAAAATGGCTGCGTTTGCTTGGCTCAGATCTGGCTGCCAAAAATTAAGGTTCACATGCCAATAGCGCTGCGCTGCATTCTGTTTGCATAAAAACCCTTCGGATTCCAAATATGAGCCAGAAAACAGGATAAGTAAAGCGTTACGGGCTGGTCTCTACCTGTGCTGTCTACACCTTGCTGTACTGCCGAAAACTCAAGCTCCACACAGAAAAAACTTCACTGCCAGAACTTCGTAGGGGGTAAGCTTGATTGTGGGACATGCATGAAGTGAAAGCGAGCTAAATACCTGGAGCCATGGGGAAGCTTTTCGGGGGATCCGGCTCCGGCTGTATCCTGCTGCACAATTGTTGTTGTTAGCCAGAAGCTTCCTGCTCCCGTTCGGATAATCGCCGTCTTCCTCGATGACAGAGGCATGCAGAGAGTGGAGGAAAAAAAGAGGATGGAGTCTTTGAAACAAGTAAGGCTCTCCTATTAAATTGCTCGCCGCACCGAAAAAGAAACCAGTTACGTTGCTCTTTTTGAGGCATCGCAAAACAACAACATAGCTTCCTCCCGTGTGAGCCGGGTTAAAAGGAAAGCAAACAACTACCGGAAAAAGGCTCGACCATTTTGCTCGAGCGAAATGCTTATTGCATGGTTCATTTTTTCAAGGCTGGAAGGAGCTAAATGTGTGACCGCAGTTATAGTTCGCTTGAAATGCTGGCTTTTGTTTGAAAACAGACCAGGTAAATGCTGCGGCAAAAGCCATGAAGTGTTATTTTACCTGGCCCTGGTATCGTTGTCGATGCCGCTTCAAAGGAGTCATGTTGTTCACACAGAGGGCGCATGCGATCGTTATTATATTTCCGCTAAGCAGAAATGGCGGCACCAGGGAAGTAGCAGACGGCTTTGTTTAGCGCGGGCTGCTTCTTGCATGCAGGAATGCAGACGACGACGTCATCGTTCACGCTACAGTTAAAGATGTTCGTTTCTTTTACGCATTCAATAGATATGCTGGAGGCCTCAGCTTTATTTTAATTTTTTAGTTTACTAAATCTGAATTTTTCACTGAGTGTAGCCTCGTTTTAGTTATAATGCGTTAATAAACTAATGCACACCACCCTCAGGTTACTTTAAGTCTCTCAATAATTATCAGAACTATTGCTCACAGCACGCCCACGAATAGGTGTCGAAATTCGCCTACCTACTCAAGGCACCTGTAAGGAGATATTAAAGTGTTGCAGTTTCATAAATTTCAGCACCTCTAAGACTGCATTCATATGCAAAGAGAGGTACACTGTCGCAATAAAGAAAATCTTCATTCCTCTTATGTACCAACCAAGCGGAATGTAGGGTGTGGGTTATTTTCACAATTATTTGAGATTATGTATTGTTGAAGGCAATGAAGAACACGTATTCACCCGTTATTGACCGTATTCTTAGATTCGTCGTGTGTAGTTCTGCTGTAAACAACCGCTGTTGAAATATGGAAAGAAATTCGGTTAAAATGGCAATTACTTGCTGAGTATGGAAGATGATGAAAAATGTCTCTGTTAGTCTGAAGTAAGGGTTAACGTAAGTGCCACTGTTTTCACGAAGGAAAAATTAATTACCACATGAGAGAAAATTGTAGAAGGCAGAAGGAAAAATTCACAAGGGCACCTACTTACAATATGTCTTGGCCATATCATAGCATTAGAAGGTGCTGAAGGTTCTACTAGAAGCAACGTCACGTCCAGACTGATGACTTCCCTTTCCTCCAGACAATGGGAACTATCCACTATGGTGACGTTCCTTGCATCGAGCCAATGGGCGAATTTTATGACGATGACACATTTTTTCTCGATGAATATGTTAATGCTATTGCATAAATAAAAGAATACTTTAGCATCTCTGCTTACACTTGTTACATACCGCATTTTCTGCAACCTTAATGCCGACTGCGATTTCGTCGTCTTGTGGTCATATGGCAGGGAAACAATGGCTCCATCGTGGACAGACCGGGATTTCGGAAAGCTACTACTGAACGGCGGCACCTCAAACAACTTCAAAGGTTTCGTGTAAGATGTCGCGTAGACGGCTTCTTGGACGAAGAAGTCCAACAAAATACAGCAGAAAGAAAGCTAAATTCCTCAAGACTTCTGTCATTCTGTATAATGTCGACACCTAGGTAATACTACAGCTAAAAGATGGAACTCCGCTCCCACCTCAACTTACAGTTTTTCCTTGGCGTCAAAAATATTCGGAAGCGAGGTAACCCTCAGACATAATTACCCCCAGTCCCGCATTATGAAATGAACTCTGGTCATGCTTTAATTGTCTTCAATACCCTTACCTCTCTTCACGTAGTCTAAAAGCGGTTCAAATGCACGAGACCTAAGCTCCCACTCTTTCGGCAGAAAGGAAAAGAAGCGGCCAGATATAGTAAACGGGATGATCGCATGCTAACGAGCGTATTGAGGCATTTGGAATCGGAATGAAGAAATTAACACATGCATGCGTACTTCACGGTGCTGGGTGGACGATTCTCTGTCCATACATTTATTTCGCACCGGTGCTAGGTGTACATGGCCGTTGGTGACAAAATACCAAACTTGAGATTAGCTATTGCTCAAACTAAGGAAGTGGCAACGAGGTACTTAAAAACAACCTTTCGCCGCTCCTACTAGCCCCGCTCTTGCCTTGTTAACATATCTCACACGATGTTTGCTAGGGGCGTTAATAACGTATGGTGAATGTTCAGATTTTCAAGCTTGATTATTAAGACGTGGCGGTTAGTTTTGTAATATGCTTTCTCGAAATGAAGAAAAACTGAATCAGCCTGCAAGCTGTAGGCAAAAATTACGCGCTAAGAATGTGTAAAAGAGTAAGTGCGTCACTTTTCAATATGGTTTTCGGAAGACGTGCTGCACAAAAGCGAAAGAAAGTGTTAGACGCAAGAAATTGAGAGACCTGGTAACAAGTGACATGCTCGAACAACTTCCATAGTATGGATGTAACCCAGATGGGTGGATAGTTTAATGAACAATGTCTAGTGCCGAATTTATGGAGTGGAGCCATCTTCACTATTTCCTCTCGATGAAGTAAGCTCTTCTTGCACTACTGTTCATCTTTCAATTGTATTGCTCAGGTTTCATTTGACGCTGACCGAACAGTTATCTAGCACAGGGCAACTATCATCGCGATGAACAGCGTTGTCCATACCCCTTCGGTTACTCACAGGCGCAATTTAAAGCAAGCGCGCCATGAAAAAAAAAATAGATATGTGGCACACAGTGATAAAGTATTTATACATACTGAAGAGTTCGGCACACCAGGCAAATGATTAAGTGGGGAGATGTTTGATGGGAACTGGGCGCGGGAGTCGAAGACTGCATTTAACTGCGTTTTAGTGAACGAAATAGAATGCAAAGTTCACGCATTCAACAAGAAACGCATTCAGAGCGCCCAGTTGAGGTCACATAATTGTGGACAATAGAACAGAAGGTCACGGTATTTGTATAGGGGACGGCTGAATAAAATGGCCCAATAGTTTTGATGTTGTTATCAGCCTAACTCAAAGAGTGCGGAGATCCCTGCGCAAAGAATGGAGCACATAAAGAATGCCCTATTGCGACCACGATTATTAGCTCTTGACCAAGGGCGCACGCCGAACAGTACCCCCATGCCTTGTTTCATAACATTTAATAGGCACCCCCAGGGATTTATGCGTCAAATGTTGAACGTACTAAGTAGGCTTACACCCCTATGCATTCGAATCGGAGCAGCTTTCACAGCACGAGAGAACTTGCGCTGGAAGAATGATGGCCACTGTATGTCGCAATTGCCAAGGATTTGCCCCATGTTGACTGTTCGCAGTGCACTGAAATAATTGAAGAAAGGCGTTGCAGAGTGTTACGCGACTGTATGAAGTGGTTGCTGAGCAAACGGAAAAGCGGCAGGGCAGGAGCAAATGGAAGTGGTCTTTCACTAAGGAACCATGTCGTCCCACAAGCGGACTGTCGCACTGGCGAAGGCGTACGAATAAGTTTCAAACCGTTTCTTTCTACTGTTTATTATTTGGATTTGGTACAGCAGCGGTATTACATATCGCAAATTTGAAAATGCAGCCCAGTGGAAAGGAAATGCATTGTTTTTGTTTTGTTTCATTTTACAAAATGGGTGCACCCATTTTCTCAAGAAGTGCAGGGCCAAGAACTGTGGCTAGCGAAGGCCCGTTCCTTACTTATCTTGCAGTACAAGGGAATAACAGAATACGACACTCTATTACACATGGCCTATAAAAGAAAACACGCTCTTTGATTCGTTTCCGCTTAATATGTTTGGTGCTGAATGCATTTCGGGCAGCCAAGCCGATGCACTAATCTTGAATCTAATGAGGAAGGTGTAGAAGTTATCACAGATGAATCACGGTTTGCGCGATATCAAGGCGCCTACTTTCGTGGTTAACACATTTGCTATGTAAGCCTGTTAAAGTAACAAAATTAAGGTTAGCTAAATTCAAACCCAATAAGTAAATAGTAATGAGACCTTACTTGGCGGATACATTATATACAACACCATAGATAGCTTCATTTTGTTTATTAAGAAGGATGAAATTGCGATCGTTTTTTAGATTTTTCATCTTGTCAAACCTATTAAAACCGCTCTTTTATGCATTTCGGGTAAAAAAAAATACATAAAGGAAGAATACAACTACTTCCTTAAAAAAATGTAATAGCAGCGTAAAGGGAAGCAACAGATGTCAACAAAATCTAAAGATGCAAGCTTAGAACATAAAAGTTTGGCTGAAGGTCAAATGTTCTGAATTATTTTAGTTTGAAATTTTATTTGCCTATTTACCTCACCTTAAATAAACTCTTTCTGTTTTAGGCGTTATGCGTAGGTAATATGAATAAATGGGAAATTAAATATTGGTTTTTGGGCTTTAGGTGCAGCTGATATATTATAGCAGAATGCTAAGATGAAGTCGACACCTGTCACTAATTACCTTTCCCGCTGCCGGATTTATCTTAATTCTTAAAAGAGGGGAAAAAGGAGGGCCGACTATGGATACTGTTTCTGGTGCGTATAATGATTTGAGATCTTGCTATTATGGACGGTGAAGTGGACACCTGCAATGCGCAGAGAATGGGTGTTAAAATTTTACGCTTCAACATAAGTAACGTTTACACTGGTTGAAGAGACGAATCAATAAAATGAAACTTCAGGTTGTCAGTCACACCAGTAGGGCATAGGCATACCATTCCTGAAATGCGGACAGATGTGAATCAAAAGAATTGGAGTGCTGTTGAGAATTCTTTAACCAGGGAACGAAATAATACATGTGGTATTCACTAAATCAAAATTCTTTACTGTGGTCGACCTGACGGTGGCTGTGAAATAATCATGGTAGGAGAGTAACATGGCCACTCAAGATGCCGAAAATCAGTCAGATTCTACTGCACCTAAGACTCGAGCTTTTCACAGAAACAAGTGAATGGGCATTTACAAGCCGAAACAACACTGTGGCCATTTTGCACCGGACGGCGTGGGTTAGTTCACATTAATTTTGAAAACCTAATATTTACTTTATCTCAACACCGGATGTAAAGGAATGGTTTGGTTTGGTTTATGGGGGTTTAATCTCCCAAAGCGACTCCGGCGATGATGGACGCCGTAGTGAAGGGCTTGAGAAATTTCGACCACCTGGGGTTCTATAAGCGTGCACTGACACAGCACAATACACGGACCACTAGAAATTTTGCCTCCATCTAAATTCGACCGCCGCGACTCGGATCAAACCCGCGTCTATCGGGCCAGCGGCCGAACACCATAACCACTCAGCCACCGTGGCGGCTTGTACAGAAGTGTGTGCGAGATGGGAGAGTGAGTATAAGGTTTATATTTACGTCGTGTCGGTAAACCGCTTACACACAAGAATTAATTAAGAAAAGTTTTAAGCAGTTTTCGCTGAGAGTTTGTTTTGCGAAAATTGCGTCCTTTCTCAGAACAGAACTGGTTCAAAGAGTAGTGTATTCTTTTTAGGCCGAATTTAAAAAAAAAACAAAAAAAACATGAAATGTTTTGATTAGCACTATGTTTTCATTTGGAGAGTTAGAAAAAAAACAACTCTAGTTTTGCCTGAAATTTAGACAGGAAATAGCACTGCATATAGGTTGACTTCCATGCAGAATGTCAAAATTTTCGGATGTCTGCGACAAATTGCAAATGAACCTAGACAAAACATAAACTTCAGTTGCGAGTCAGCGCTCCTCACGTCTACTACATCATGCCGAACAATTCTAGATAAAAACATTTTCGAACGGGAAAGAGTTTGTGAGCGCAATTTTTGCTTACAAGATTTCACTATCAAAATCAATATATGTGGAAAAATCCCGTCGCAGGTGTGCATCTTATTGCTATTAACTTTTTAGCTATCGCCAAAAAGCGTTCGCTATTTGCTTTCTATGGCGGTCTTAACTGTTCTATGGGAGTGATGGAAACATTATAAAAAAATTTGTTCAGCTACGGGGCAGAAACGTGGAGGGTAACGAAAAGGGTTAAGCTTAACGTAAGGGCAACGCAGCGAGCCATGGAAAGAAAAATGATAAGTGTAACGTTACGCGACCGGGAGCTGGTAGAGTGGATGAGAAAACAAACACGGGTTAATGATATCCTAGTCGAAATCAAGAGGAAGAAATGGGCTTGGGCAGAGCCTGTAATGGGAAGGCAAGATAACCGCTGCTCATTAAGGGTAACGAAGTGGATTCCAAGAGAAGAAGGCAACCGTAGCTGGGGGCGGCAGAAGGTTAGGTGGGCGGATGAGATTAAGAAGTGTGCGGGATACGGTGGCCGCAGCCGCGGCAACGGACAGGGTTAATTCGAGAGACATGGGAGAGGCCTTTGCCCTGCTGTAGCTGTCTTCAATCTGTGGATGATGATCATCACACATGGATAGAACGGACATTACGTTCATTATATTTATACTAGTGTTTTATAAATAAATAAATTGGTTTTTAGGGAAAGGAAATGGCGCAGTATCGGTCTCACATATCGGCGGACACCTGAACCGCGCCTCAAGGGATGGCGTAAAGGAGGGAGTGAAAGAGGAAAGGCACAAAGAGGTGCCGTAGTGGAGGGCTCCGGAATAATTTCGACCACCTGGCGATCTTTAACGTGTACTGACTTCGCACAGCACACGGGTGCCTTAGCGTTTCGCCTCCATCGAAACGCGGCCGCCGCGGGCGGGTTCGACCCCAGGAACTCCAATCAGTAGCCGAGCGCACTAACCACTGAGCCACCACGGCGGGTATACACCAGTGCCTTAGTTTTCGAATTTTTTAAAATTTTGTCCAAAAATGTTGGACATGCTCTTAGTATTTCGCGCTGGTAAGTTTTAAGTGACCTCGTACAGCGGCGAGTAAAAAAGATTAGCATCAGCGACGTGAAACAGGAGCGGCACATAGCAACGCTCGGCGCTGCTAAGAACACGCCGATAACAAAAGTACCAGGTGTATTCGCAAAGCACGGCGCCGCGCCAGCCGCGCGGCGCGATTTTCATCACTCCGGTGAGGTCACTGTGCTAATATTTTTTTTTTCGCTACTGTACCAACTTGCCCAGATGCCTATTCTTCTATAAAACGTAATACTAGGCCTTTGGGACTTCCACACTAGTTCGTGTTTCCATCAAGTGCTCGGCACCCAGCGAGAATTGCTGTCATGATTCATGTCTAGAAAGTAAGCCGTTAATGGATATCATTGCAGCAGTAACCTTAGCATGCTCAGGGATCAAAGATCAAACGACGAAAGAGAAATAGGCTTCAAATGAGCAGGGACAAAACCAGGTAGACTCGATGCGATCGCTCCTAACCTCATCCGGGAAAAACAGAGGCAAAGGCATACAAGGCTTTGTAGAAGTAAAAACAAAGAGAACTGGTGTGGTAGCCAATAGAGAAAGAAGGTGCCCGCACTGGCGTGATCGCTCTTCACCCTCATTACGGAACAACATGGAAGCAAATAGCATACAAGGATTTGTAGAAGTAAAAACAAAAATGCTGGTGTGGTAGCCAATAGAGAAAGAAGGTGCCCGCACTGGCATGATCGCTCTTTACCCTATGGCGAATGTCCGGACCCCGTAGAGTATCTGTTACGGGTCCAATTGGACTTATTTTTGGAAATGTGGCGGGGAGCTTGAAGGACGCTTCACTTCCGCCACCGGTTGCCTCAGTATTGCACTGCCTCCGGGATCGGCCTTGTCTTTAGCGTGTCTCTTTTATCCTGTATTTCTATCCCCTCTTTCAACTCTCCTACTATCTGCACGTGGTAGCGACTGTGGCTCGGCTTGAGCCAGTGGGCAGGCCTGAGCACTTTCCTTTTCTTTCTTCCTGGCAACAACAGACAGACAGACAGACAGACGCTCTTTACCCTCATCCGGGAACAACATGGAGGCAAAGAGCATACAAGGATTTGTAGAAGTAAAAACAAAGAATACTGGTGTGGTAGCCAATAGAGAAAGAAGGTGCCCGCACTGGCGTGATACCTCTGAAAGCTGCCTCCGGCCGATCTCTGCCTTTGTTGACACATCCGGTAGACGTGGCATGGAATGAAAGGAGTTTGCTTTGGTCGTTATCATGAAACGCCCAGAGCTCCTCGATGTCCGGGGCGTCAGGCAAACGGACTGAGCACAAATGCTGCCGAGGGATCTGCTAAGAAAATATTCCACGCCATCACGTGTACAATGCCATCGGGAGCTTTTTTTTCTGACACGTAACCAGCTGCACGCCGCATGCATTGGTCTTCTCAAATTTTCGCAGAAAGAAGAAATGGCCTTGGGCATGGCACGTAATGCAAATGCAAGATAACCGATGGCTCTTAAGGGTAGCAAACTGTATTAGAAGAGAACAGAAGCGTAGCTG
This sequence comes from Amblyomma americanum, assembly GCF_052857255.1. Classification (NCBI taxonomy): domain Eukaryota; kingdom Metazoa; phylum Arthropoda; class Arachnida; order Ixodida; family Ixodidae; genus Amblyomma; species Amblyomma americanum. The sequence goes on along the minus strand of NC_135503.1, from coordinate 71,358,810 downwards.
AGGGCGGCAGGAAGTTATGTGTGCGGTTTAGATTAAGAAGTTCGCGGGGATAAGGCAGTCGCGTCTCGCACAGGACGTGGTTATTAGAGAAACACGGGAAAGGCCTTTGCTCTGCAGTGGGCGTAGTCATGCTGACGGTGACGATGACGACGTCCATTAACTCCGCGACTGCGGCCTACCTAACAAGAGAGCTAAACACCGGACTACGTCTTTAATGGCGGAAACAACACCAGAGCTCCGCATGCGTCTCTCAGTGGCAGTATTAGCTGCGTTTTTCGCTGGCCATCTACAGTTCGGCGGGCCATAACGAACGACAGGCAGGCTATGCAGATTTGCAAGGTTGTGTATATCGAGGAGCCTGCACGAACGGTATTAAAACGTATTGTGAAGGCCTTCAAGAGAGCGTTCAGCGCCTTTTTGTCAAGAAACTTTTCATGGACACCAGGGAGCTACCGCAGTGAAGTTTGCGTTTTACATTGCGAAAATTCTTGCCACCTCTTGTATAACAATCTTAAGAATAGATAAAGGGACCCGTCCTGTCCCTCTCACAATTATCTGCTCGACACAACGTCGTTTCTTAAATGCACTGGATTATTCCAACAATGAAAGTGCTCATCACACACTAGGGAGCATAGATTAAATACATTGTAGCACCATGGTAGAACGAGATGCCCTGCTTATCTTGACTTTTCCTGTCTCTGTTTCTCCAGTGTAGGCGCTCACGACCCGCAGGTGACGCGGCGGCCGTTTTCCTAAGCTCGTCGTTCGATCGTTGCTGTCGAGGCGACAAGCGATGTGTCAACATCAGGGTGCGAAAGCAAACACGAGTCGATGCGACGCTTCGCAAACTTGGGGTGATATCCGAAGAGAAAGACGAAGTTGAAGAAAACGATAAAAATGCTTAACCGCCATTAAGTGGGTTCGTGCTACAGTGGCGTTCCATTATCGTAATTAGGATCCGCGTTGCTTAAGTCTCGGTGTCGGTTGTGCGTAACAGGTTTCGATTGCTGAAATTAGATGTGACTGGAAAGGCCAATCAGGTTAGGCATGGCGAGGGAGAAACAGGATCACTTCGAAGAACACCGCCATCTCCTGCCGCTCGCGGTTTTGGCGAAGTTTGCTTCTTCCTTTCGGAGCACTTAGGACGAAAGAGCCTGGCTAAGAAAACTTCTGAGAACTGTGAATGTCCACGGAGCCACGCGCTGCAAAAGGCTTCCATCAGTGATATGAACACCTCATCCCAAGTTGTTCATGCGCACTAGAAGTTTGCATAAGGTGCGTAAATCTAGCAATCCTTTTAACACGTGTGGAACTTAATTCATGATCAAACACGGATTCTATTTCATCGGTGAGTGTAACGCTCAAAAGTCTAAAAAATACACCAGATCGAGTGGCAACCGGAATATTCGTTTGCGGATACATATTAAAATCAGAGGCGTTATTAAGAGGGTCTTGGTAAGGGCTTGATTTATTACATATGTGTTGTTTTGGGTTTAATGGCACATATGCAGCTAAGGCTTTCATAAGCCAAGCACAACACATATTATTACACTGTGCAATCTGCACTTACACTTAGTGCACACTTGCTGTGCGACGTTGATTGAAGAACATGATTGCGTGGTTCATGTTTTACACAACACCGTTATCAGTGTGACAGTTTGTTTTTGAACCTTACAAATTAAATGTGTTTGCGGCGAAGCCCACTGTAAAATTTAATTAGCAAAAAATATTTTTGCGTAACGGCCCTTTTTTTTTTTGTAGCGACAGCTACATTACGGTAGCATTTCGAGCCTTCATCGTGGCGGCGCCGCCACGCTGTCACGTGGTTGGTCACGTGGTGCGGAGCAGCTTCCGGTGGCGCGGCGCCGAGGCTGATCACGTGGTTCGTCACGTGGTTGCTCACATGACCAGCCACATGGTGCCGAGCAGCTGCTGCTGCTGGCGGCGCCGCGTGCCGGCGAAACCGAGCTGCAACAGCTGTGCGCATGCGCCGTGTCAAGTGGCACGAAGATGAAGAAGGAACGCCCAGCGAAACGGAGCGGCGAAAGACTGACTTTGCAATTGAACTGAACAAGTTCCACCCGGCCAGCTGTAGCTGTCGCGTCACTCCAGGTTTAGCCAGAGCTAAACCACCGTCAATTTTTTTTAGCTACTAACAACACCGTCCTAGCCTCATTTTGAGCAGCACAGCTTTATGCTCTAGAAAGTCACCATTTTCTACTTTTAAGCGATGCAATGTTGCATGCATGTGGCAGTTGTCTATCCATGTTTAATGATGCAGTCGCCCGCGGCGCCTGATTTTCTAAGGCCGTGAAGCGAGCAATGGGCTATGTCAGCGTAATGCCAGTGCACTTTGAAGAAACTCAGGTGCTCTGCATTACTTCGGAGCCTTTCAATACGGTGTTCCTCCTAGGTCTTGCGTTGCTTTGGAAAGTTAAACACCACAATTTACAATTTATGGTTGAAAACCTTGCACGCGTAAAAAACAATAGTTGTCTTAACATTTTTTTTTCAATTAACCGTGAGAAAATGCAAATTTACTCGCAGAATTAAATGATATTTTTATCCCACACTTTGAACTAACTGATAAGAATTTCCAGATCACTATTATTATTCTTCGCAGGCTCACATTAAAGCTCGAGTAAATGAACAGAGCACATAGCTTGACTAGGAGCTCATGTTACTCGATTGTAAATTACTTTGTCTTTCTTCAGCACTGTTTGTTCACCACATATTAGAAAAGAGATATTAAATGCTGTATCGTCAATAACTTCCTTACAGAACTAAAAATGGCCAGTATTAATAAAACTTGTAGTAGAATTGCTGAGTTAAAAAGAAAAAAATCTGAGTTATTCCTGGAATCTTTGGTAGATTCAGTGTAGCGCACTGTTTTTTTTTGAAAGAGTTTGAATAAATCCCGCAGTGCAAATTTCTTCAAGCTCCACTCTCGGCGCGGCTAGTTTCTTTAATACTTATAGCATTGGACGGCATCCACACTTACGTTGAAACGATCACTTCCATGAGCAACTCAGCAAAACATTTTTTTTACGCTAAAGTTCTTCATGCGATCCTGTCATTGAACACTTGACGTACTACATGCGAAGAAATATCAGACTCTTTTTTATGCTTTGGGAAAACCGAAAGGTTTTTCCCCCTCAGCGCTGTATTTAAGAGACGTTTCAAGATAGAAGGAAAAAAAAGTGTCTGAAACTTTTTATTTCGCAAAAAATATATTCCTGATCTGTTATTTAGATGTTACATTTAGTCAACGCTATTATGTAAAAGAATTCGCTCAAACTGCCGGTCCGAAAGATCCCCGCGATGCGGCCATGGTAAAGCGAAACAAATGAAAAAAAAAGACTCTCTGCAGGAACAGACGCCGAGGTGAATTTTATGAAGGTATCTTTTATCAAGGCAGACGAGGGGAACATACAGCCAAGACTACTGAAGGATTCTGTCGATATAGTGAAGAAGCTCAATTTTCACGATTGCCTCTTGACAACTATGGTTTTTTGGTAGCGCTTGCTTCTGCGAAGGAAAGGAATGCTTCAGCTGATTGAATTTGACACTGTCGGCTCTAATGACCACACTGACTCGATTGTGAGTTCTAGAACTCATGGCGTCTGCCTGGCTGACAAAGTAAAGAACAAGTGTTCTCAAGCGCCTGAGCAAATCGGCGACAGTCGTATATTTTTTGTCGGCAGCTAACGCAATGTCAAGCAGGGGGCGAATGAATGTCGTTCGTACAATGACGGCGAGCATGTCTCCTTATTCATTCTGTCACCGAGTGTCCAAAAGCGCAAGGTATACGACGTCCGTCTGCTAAACAATCAAGGTAGGAAGAATTTTAGACTAATGGCGGAAACGGCACTGGCATCGTGGATTTCTAATCGTGCTGCATTCCTCGTTTTCAGCGTGCTACACTCTAAGCAGAAAGCAGTATAAAAAGGAGTAAGCTGTCCTTTAAAGCACACCCTTTTACAGAAGGGAGTTCGCTAAGAGGGCAGCGTAGTTCCTTATTATTTCCATATCCGAGTACTCGTGTTGAGATTGGACCACCTGAGCGAGCGCCGTCGGCCCAAACTCTGTCTCGTAGCAGCCTCTAAATCTCCCACACTTTTTTTAGTATCGGGTATTGTTAAAATACACAGTGCCTTAAAGGTGTATTTTCGATGCCGATACTCTGGTACTTTCATTTTTGGAAAACAATACCTAGAACCAATGTACAAAATATATCTAAAATACATTTATCTTCGATACTGTAATGTCTGATTTATTGTAAGGAGGATATTTCTGATTAAGACTACTAAATTATTAGTTAACTAGTATTCATAAAGAAGACAAATTTTGTTCCGCCAGCGTCGAAGTCACAAATTTTACCGCATGAAAGAATTTCAGGCACAGGTGCGCATTAATAGATTGCCACGAGGTTCATTATTTAAAGTCTTTTAGAAGCTCTCGACAGGCGCACGTCTTATGTGTAGGAATTTTTTTTCTGCCTAAATACAAACGCCCTGAATAGAGAGCATTTAGTTCTGCCGCACCAAAAATTGTGCCGTGCAATTATAATTCTTCAGCAGAAGCATCTCGGTTCGAGAATAATGACTGTGAAATAGTAATATTTGCTAATTTCTAATATCTCAAGGCACTGGCAATTAGTCATTTGTATTTTGTCCTTTTCCCAAGCAGATATGTTTATTCATTTTCTCGCAAAAAGAAATATAGCCTTTTTTCAGTTTGGAGAAGCTAATGATGCACATCTTTTAATTCTGAAAGGGCGCTTCGCAGGAGAAAATTGGCCGAATGCTCCTTCGAATTTTGCAAGCCCGCAGCTTAGGAGGGCATTGGTTAGCGTCGTTTGAGTCCTAACAACAGCGACGTCACGTTAAGAAGTTAAAAAAGAGATCACTCACATAAACATTCACGACTGGGAGTCGAACCCGCGGCGGCGCGAACTGGCCATCTTCATAGACCGCTGTGCGAGAGCAGACACTAAAATAAAATCACATCCTACATTATCTCTTTTTTGTGTGTTGAGAAAAACTGCGTTGTGGCATGTGATGAATTTATGTTGATGAGACAATATATTCTCTAGAAGATCTGTATGATGGACCGCCCCGCCGAATCAACGCGGTCATCGAGATCTTTGTTCCGTGGGCAGTGCGCTTTGGTGCGGGGAGTATATGCTGCCCTGGAAAAGCCGCCTAGCTGGCTCCCCTATCTAGACGCATGTGTGTGCCTGGCAGACTTTTGATGTTTGGGTGCGAGGTTAATGTGGGCTCATTTACACGGGCTGGTGTTTTGTGGCATAAGCATACTGAGAGTTTCTTTTTCGGCCCTATTTCCATGCAAAAAAGTAGAAAAAACTAGGCTATTGCCACAGGCGAACGTGCCTTGTGTTAAACTGCAGCACTCTCGCGCTGAGCATTGAACCTCATCGTCCTCATTAACTTCCATGTGTTGCGCGAACAGATCGATCAGAACTTATCCTTAGTCTCACATCGTCGCCAGATGTGCTGTCGACCTAACAAAGCAAAACCATTAGCCATTCAAGCTAAACACACGCTTTCACAGGTCTACTTGTTTTAAATACGTTAAAACCCTATCATTTATTCTTGTAGCGTTGAATACAGAAATAAGTAACCTTCGGAGCTTTGCGATTTTTAATGAATGAGTTTAACACAAAATTTTGTGAGCAAAATTGTTATCAAACTTTATTTCACAACTATAGTGCTTCGACATAACTGAACATTTTTATGTGATGGTGTACCTAAATAACAATATAAATAGCATAGCTTCACCTAGCAGGTCTGCGGCTGCAGCTCCTTTCAATCGGAACCAAAATGTATTAAGGTAAATTGTTTTTTTACCCGTAAAAATTACTAATTAGGTTACAGTCATTTTGCATAATAATAGAACTGATATATACTGAAACTAATTACATTCATCAGAACAGGAGAGAGAAGTGCATGCATACACGTCATTTCATAAGGATATCTGCATTAATAATTTTTCTATCTTAAGACTAATGTCTGTCCATAGAGCTGTACGTCGACTATGCCATCGTCGTGAACACAACATAAGCAGCAGTGGCATTGCTTTCAGGCTCGACAATATCGCCCTGTGAGTAAGGTGGCATATGAGATAACAGGAACAAAAAATGTGCTAGCTGGTGGTGTGCCATTTGAGTTCTAGCAATATAAAAAATAAGGCCAAAAAAGAGAGCTGAAAGCCATTCAAGCCGTGTCTTTCTAGGAAGGAGCTGTAATCGCTGAGTACTGCTGCAAATGCTTTGGCTTTTCGACGAGCACTTTGGTAGTTGATTGTTTTAATGTTCTCCCAATTTTAATGGTTTGCAACACCCCCTCCCCCTTCTCGGTCCTGTTTTTTATACTCACAACTTCATACTATATGGCTACAACGCTTTTATTTGCCCCTTTTGACCGTGTTTTTATTATTTTTGCCGGTTTTTTTTTCTCAGACCTTTGTACAATCGGTTGGCATCGCCTTACGCTTCTTTTTGGCGCCCTCTTTTACCGTAATTTTTTGCATATGACCACGCTGATTTGAAATGATCCAGCAGTAAACCTTGTTTTACACCTCTCCCTTTCGATATTCCTACGTCTGCTTCGAATTGAAATTTGATCTGTTAGTCGGCGCTCGCCTGTGTCACTGTCTCCGTGTCTATTGATGCTCCTCGCACTGTTTCTTTAAGCATGCAGTACCGATAGCCAGACTCCTCGCTCTTGTGAGTGCTCTCTAGTGTCCGGCCGTGCAGAGTTTGATCGTACTTTAATGCTTTCCCAGCAATTTATTTATTTATTTATTTTACCCTCAAGGCCTGGGACATCACAGAGGGGAGTGCTTGAATGAGGTAAATACAGTACATAAAAGATAACGCGAAGAAGACAAATTAATGATTGACACACACAATGGTGGCTAATGCTGTTCTAAAATGAATAATGTCTAGAATGCTGGCAATGGATCCGGGAAGGAGGTTTTAGTCTTTGGATGTTCGAGGAATGAAGGAGTTGCTGCATGTTTTCGTCCTGAGTGGTGCAATTCCAACCTTGTGTGCGTGGTTCAGACGAGATGAGATGTACGAAGGCGAAAGGATGAGTGCGCTACGAATATTGGGAAAAATATGAAAAATTTTATGAAATAAGAAAATGCGAGAAAATTTCTGACGAAAACCTAATGAAGGAAGGTTTAACATGTGCTTCATTGGTGATATGCTAGCAGTACGATGGTAGTTATGCAGAATGAAACGAACGGAGTTATTCTGGACGAGCTCCAGGGCATAGGTTAGGTTAGCACAGCTAGGGTCCCAAATGGATGGAGCGTATTCTAGTTTGCTACGGATTAGTGTCTTGTACAGGAGGACTTTAAGTGAGCTGGGGCAGAAGAAAAATTACGGCGAAGATAACCAAGCATGCGATTAGCATTGTTAATTATGGTGTTAATGTGAAGGGACCAAGTAAGATCAGAAAAGATTTCGATGCCGAGATAACATTAGGAAGTGGCGGATTCAAGCGCACTCTTATTTAGGGAATAGACGCTAGTACTGCAGCAGTTTCTAGAGACACGTAAGGCTTTACATTTAGATGTATTAAGGTTCATTTTCCCCAAGTCACACCAATTAGTAATATTATCCCTATCATGTTGCAAGGCATTAGTAACGTCCTAACCCTTATTTTCCCGAAACACAACACAATGATCAGCAAATAAATAAATGTTAGAAGATACAGTCATGTAGGTCACTAATGCATATTAGGAACAACAAAGGACCTAACACAGAGCCCTCAGGCACGCCAGAGCCGACGGAACATACTGAGGAGTTGCGATTTTTGGCTAATGCAAACTGAGAACGGTTTAAAAGAAATTGTTCAAGCCAAAGTAGGATGTTAAGTTCAAGGTTTAGTTTGGCTAGTTTGAAGAGGAGGAGTCGATGACAAACTTTTTCAAAAGCGTTCTTGAAACCAAGAAATATGCAGTCATCTGTGGAGCATTTATCGATGATAATATGAAGATTGTGAGTGAATGATGCTAATTCCGTTTAAGATGAAAGAAATTTTCGGAAATCGTGCTGGGCGCTGTTGAAGAACGAGTTAGTTTCCAGAAAGTTAGCGATATGGGAATTCAGGATGTGCTCCAGTAATTTGCAGGGAATACTGGTCAATTAAATTGGGCGGTAGTTGAGAGAACTTTTGCTGCCTGATTTGTGGACTGCAACCACCTTCCCGACTTTCCAGTCAGCAGGAAGAGTGCAGGAGTCGATGGTCTGCTGAAAAATCTTTAAAAGCTTAAGCGATGAGTACGTTCGAGGGCTTTTCAAAAATTTGCTATTAATTAGGTCAGTGCCGGGGCTAGGTGATGTTTTAAGGTTGTCAATTAATTTCATGATGCCACTAGGGTCAACGCAGACAGGGTCCATTAACGGTCACGCTATGACTGAGAAGGTGGTAATGCTGTGATAAGACAAATAACAAAGTTATTTCTGAAAGTTTTGTTTAAGACGTCGGGGCACTCTGCATCGGGTATAGGGAGTCCGTCAGAATCTGTTAAGTGAACTGAGTCGACTTTCCTTGTGTTAACTGTGCGTCAAATTTCCGGGGATCATAAGTAAGCATGGAGGGTAAGGTGTTGTTGAGGAAATTACTTTTGGCGTTCTTGAGTGCGGTTACATATGCGTTATTAGCTGCCGTATAGGCGCTCTACCTGGCATCTGAAGGGGAACGTGAAGCGTTACGAAACAGACGTTTTTTCTCGTTCGATAATGTTTTGAAGTGAAGGTTATACCAAGGTGCGTTTGAGTTGCAAGAAATGGTTCGTAGGGGAATGTGCTTATTGATTAGTTGTTGGATTTTGTTACTGAAGATGATCCAACTGTTTTCTACTGACCGGTTTTCGAAACCATCCAGGAAGGTGCCAAGAAATTGATACAACCCTTGTCACTGGGACACTGGTGAGTAACGACCCCACTTGAAAAGAGATCGTGTAGTCCTCTTCAGCAATGGTAAACTGTGGATCTTGTTCCATTAAATATCCTGATTGTCGCCCAAGGATAGTGGTGCCCTCAGATCCCTTCATTCTTAGAGTGCAGTCCGTCGGTACCCGCTCAGAAAGCAGCTGTCAAGCTATGAAGAGAAGTCAAAGCTTCCGAGTTAAGGGTTAATTCGAGAGACATGGGAGAGGCCTTTGCCCTGCTGTAGCTGTCTTCAGTCTGTTGATGACGATCATCACACATGGACAGAATGGACATTACGTTCATTATTTTTATACCAGTGTTTTATAAATAAATAAATTGGTTTTTGGGGAAAGGAAATGGCGCAGTATCGGTCTCACATATCGGCGGACACCTGAACCGCGCCTCAAAGGATGGCGTAAAGGAGGGAGTGAAAGAGGAAAGGCACAAAGAGGTGCCGTAGTGGAGGGCTCCGGAATAATTTCGACCACCTGGCGATCTTTAACGTGTACTGACTTCGCACAGCACACGGGTGCCTTAGCGTTTCGCCTCCATCGAAACGCCGCCGCCGCGGGCGGGTTCGACCCCAGGAACTCCAATCAGTAGCCGAGGGCACTAACCACTGAGCCACCACGGCGGGTATACACCAGTGCCTTAGTTTTCGAATTTTTAAACTTTTTGTCCAAGAATGTTGGGCATGCTCCTAGTATTTCGCGCTGGTAAGTTTTAATTGACCTCGTACAGCGGCGAGTAAAAAAGATTAGCATCAGCGACGTGAAACAGGAGCGGCACATAGCAACGCTCGGCGCTGCTAAGAACACGCCGATAACAAAAGTACCAGGTGTATTCGCAAAGCACGGCGCCGCGCCAGCCGCGCGGCGCGATTTTCATCACTCCGGTGACGTCACTGTGCTAATATTTTTTTTTCGCTACTGTACCAACTTGCCCAGATGCCTATTCTTCTATAAAACGTAACACTAGGCCTTTGGGACTTCCACACTGGTTCGTGTTTCCATCAAGTGCTCGGCACCCAGCGAGAATTGCTGTCATGATTCATGTCTAGAAAGTAAGCCGTTAATGGATATCTTTGCAGCAGTAACCTTAGCATGCTCAGGGATCAAAGATCAAACGACGAAAGAGAAATAGGCTTCAAAAGAGCAGGGACAAAACCAGGTAGACTCGATGCGATCGCTCCTAACCTCATCCGGGAAAAACAGAGGCAAAGGCATACAAGGCTTTGTAGAAGTAAAAACAAAGAGAACTGGTGTGGTAGCCAATAGAGAAAGAAGGTGCCCGCAATGGCGTGATCGCTCTTTACCCTCATTACGGAACAACATGGAGGCAAAGAGCATACAAGGATTTCTAGAGGTAAAAACAAAGAATACTGGTGTGGTAGCCAATAGAGAAAGAAGGTGCCCGCACTGGCGTGATACCTCTGAAAGCTGCCTCCGGCCGATCTCTGCCTTTGTTGACACATCCGGTAGACGTGGCATGGAATGAAAGGAGTTTGCTTTGGTCGTTATCATGAAACGCCCAGAGCTCCTCGATGTCCGGGGCGTCAGGCAAACGGACTGAGCACAAATGCTGCCGAGGGATCTGCTAAGAAAATATTCCACGCCATTACGTGTACAATGCCATCGGGAGCTTTTTTTTCTGACACGTAACCAGCTGCACGCCGCATGCATCGGTCTTCTCAAATTTTCGCAGAAAGAAGAAATGGCCTTGGGCATGGCACGTAATGCAAATGCAAGATAACCGATGGCTTTTAAGGGTAGCAAACTGAATTAGAAGAGAACAGAAGCGTAGCTGAGGGCGGCAGGAAGTTATGTGTGCGGTTTAGATTAAGAAGTTCGCGGGGATAAGGCAGTCGCGTCTCGCACAGGACGTGGTTATTAGAGAAACACGGGAAAGGCCTTTGCTCTGCAGTGGGCGTAGTCATGCTGACGGTGACGATGACGACGTCCATGGTCTCCGCGACTGCGGCCTACTCGTAACAAGAGAGCTAAACACCGGACTACGTCTTTAATGACGGAAACAACGCCAGAGCTCCGCATGCGTCTCTCAGTGGCAGTATTAGCTGCGTTTTTCGCTGGCCATCTACAGTTCGGCGGGCCATAACCAACGACATGCAGGCTTTGCAGATTTGCAAGGTTGTGTATATCGAGGAGCCTGCACGAACGGTATGAAAACGTATTGTGAAGTCCTTTAAGGGAGCGTTCAGAGCCTTTTTGTCAAGAAACTTTTCATGGACACCAGGGAGCTACGCAGTGAAGTTTGCGTTTTACATTGCGAAAATTCTTGCCACCCCTTGTATAAAAATCTTACGAATAGATAAAGGGACCCGTCCTGTCCCTCTCACAATTATCTGCTCGACACAACGTCGTTTCTTAAATGAACTGGATTAATCCAACAATGAAAGTGCTCATCACACACTAGGGAGCATAGATTAAATACTTTGTAGCACCATGGTAGAACGAGATGCCCTGCTTATCTAGACTTTTCCTGTCTCTGTTTCTCCAATGTAGGCGCTCGCGACACGCAGGTGACACGGCGGCCGTTTTCCTAAGCTCGTCGTTCGATCGTTGCTGTCGAGGCGACAAGCGATGTGTCAACATCAGGGTGCGATAGCAAACATGAGTCGATGCGACGCTTCGCAAACGTAGGGTGATATCCGAAGAGAAAGACGAAGTTGAAGAAAACGATAAAAATGCTTAATCGAATTCATTTTATTTTTCCCAATTTTTTTTTATCTTGATTCAGTCTTCTGACGTTTCCTTCCCCGCGCAAATGCTTCATTGGCATTCTACCCTATACCTTGGCCAATCCCCCCCACGTGGGTATGTGCCATATTACTTGAGGAGAAGAAGAAGAAGAAGAAGAAGAACCGCCATTAAGTGGGTTCGTGCTACAGTGGCGTTCCATTATCGTAATTAGGATCCGCGTTGCTTAAGTCTCGGTGTCGGTTGTGCGTAACAGGTTTCGATTGCTGAAATTAGATGTGACTGGAAAGGCCAATCAGGTTAGGCATGGCGAGGGAGAAACAGGATCACTTCGAAGAACACCGCCATCTCCTGCCGCTCGCGGTTTTGGCGAAGTTTGCTTCTTCCTTCGGAGCACTTAGGACGAAAGAGCCTGGCTAAGAAAACTTCTGAGAACTGTGAATGTCCACGGAGCCACGCGCTGCAAAAGGCTTCCATCAGTGATATGAACACCTCATCGCACGTTGGTCATGCGCACTAGAAGTTTGCATAAGGTGCGTAAATCTAGCAATCCTTGTAACACGTGTGGAACTTAATTCATGAGCAAACACGGATTCTATTTCATCGGTGAGTGTAACGCTCAAAAGTCTAAAAAATACACCAGATCGAGTGGCATCCCGAAAATTCGTTTGCGGATACATATTAAAATCAGAGGCGTTATTAAGAGGGTCTTGGTAAGGGCTTGATTTATTACATATGTGTTGTTTTGGGTTTAATGGCACATATGCAGGTAGGGCTTTCATAAGCCAAGCACAACACATATTATTACACTGTGCAATCTGCACTTACACTTAGTGCACACTTGCTCTGCGACGTTGATTGAAGAACATGATTGCGTGGTTCATGTTTTACACAACACCGTTATCAGTGTGACAGTTTGTTTTTGAACCTTACAAATTAAATGTGTTTGCGGCGAAGCCCACTGTAAAATTTAATTAGCAAAAAAATGTTTTTGCGTAACGGCCCTTTTTTTTTGTAGCGACAGCTACATTACGGTAGCATTTCGAGCCTACATCGTGGCGGCGCCTCCACGCTGTCACGTGGTTGGTCACGTGGTGCGGAGCAGCTTCCGGTGGCGCGGCGCCGAGGCTGATCACGTGGTTCCTCACGTGGTTGCTCACATGACCAGCCACATGGTGCCGAGCAGCTGCTGCTTCTGGCGGCGCCGCGTGCCGGCGAAACCGAGCTGCAACAGCTGTGCGCATGCGCCGTGTCAAGTGGCACGAAGATGAAGAAGGAACGCCCAGCGAAACGGAGCGGCGAAAGACTGACTTTGCAATTGAACTGAGCAAGTTCCACCCGGCCAGCTGTAGCTGTCGCGTCACTCCAGGTTTAGCCAGAGCAAAACCACCGTCAATTTTTTTAGCTATTAACAACACCGTCCTAGCCTCATTTTGAGCAGCACAGCTTTATGCTCAAGAAAGTCACCATTTTCTACTTTTAAGCGATGCAATGTTGCATGCATATGGCAGTTGTCTATCCATGTTTAATGATGCAGTCGCCCGCGGCGCCTGATTTTCTAAGGCCGTGAAGCGAGCAATGGGCTATGTCAGCGTAATGCCAGTGCACTTTGAAGAAACTCAGGTGCTCTGCATTACTTCGGAGCCTTTCAATACGGTGTTCCTCCTAGGTCTTGTGTTGCTTTGGAAAGTGAAACACCACAATTTTGCAATTTATGGTTGAAAACCTTGCACGCGTAAAAAACAATAGTTGTCTTAACATTTTTTTTTTCAATTAACCGTGAGAAAATGCAAATTTACTCGCAGAATTAAATGATATTTTTATCCCGCACTTTGAACTAACTGATAAGAATTTCCAGATCACTATTATTATTCTTCGCAGGCTCACATTAAAGCTCGAGTAAATGAACAGAGCACATAGCTTGGCTAGGAGCTCATGTTATTCGATGTAAATTACTTTGTCTTTCTTCAGCACTGTTTGTTCACCACATATTAGAAAAGAGATATTCAATGCTGTATCGTCAATAACTTCCTTACAGAACAAAAATGGCCAGTATTAATAAAACTTGTAGTAGAATTGCTGAGTTAAAAAGAAAAAAATCTGAGTTATTCCTGGAATCTTTGGTGGATTCAGTGCAGCGGCACTGTTTTTTTTTTTTGAAAGAGTTTGAATAAATCCCGCAGTGCAAATTTCTTCAAGCTCCACTCTCGGCGCGGCTAGTTTCTTTAATACTTATAGCATTGGACGGCATCCACACTTACGTTGAAACGATCACTTCCATGAGCAACTCAGCAAAACATTTTTTTTACGCTAAAGTTCTTCATGCGATCCTGTCATTGAACACTTGACGTGCTACATGCGAAGAAATATCAGACTCTTTTTTATGCTTTAGGAAAACCGAAAGGTTTTTCCCCCTGCAGCGCTGTATTTAAGAGACGTTTCAAGATAGAAGGCAAAAAAGTGTCTGAAACTTTTTATTTCGCAGAAAATATATTCCTGATCTGTTATTTAGATGTTACATTTAGTCAACGCTATTATGTAAAAGAATTCGCTCAAACTGCCGGTCCGAAAGATCCCCGCGATGCGGCCATGGTAAAGCGAAACAAATGAAAAAAAAAAGACTCTGTGCAATAACAGACGCCGAGGTGTATTTTATGAAGGTATCTTTTATCAAGGCAGAAGACGGGAACATACAGCCACGACTACTCAAGGATTGTGGCGATATAGTGAAGAAACTCAATTTTCACGAATGTCTCTAGAGAACTATGGTTTTTGGTAGCACTTGCTTCTACAAAGGAAAAGAATGCTTCGGCTGATTGAATTTGACACTGTCGGCGCTAATGACCACATTGACCCGATTGTGAATTCTAGAATTCATGGCGTCTGCCTGGCTGACAAAGTAAACAACAAGTGTTCTCAAGCGCCTGAGCAAATCGGCGACAGTCGTCTATTTTTGTCGGCAGCCAACGCAATGTCAAGCAGGGGGCGAATGAATGTCGTTCGTACAATGACGGCGAGCATGTCTCCTTATTCATTCTGTCACCGAGTGTCCAAAAGCGCAAGGTATACGACGTCCGTCTGCTAAACAATCAAGGTAGGAAGAAGTTTAGACTAATGGCGGAAACGGCACTGGCATCGTGGATTTCTAATCGTGCTGCTATTCCTCGTTTTCACCGTGCTACACTCTAAGCAGAAAGCAGTATAAAAAGGAGTAAGCTGTCCTCTAAAGCACACCCTTTTACAGAAGGGAGTTCGCTAAGAGGGCAGCGTAGTTCCTTATTATTCCCATATCCGAGTACTCGTGTTGAGAGTGCACCACCTAAGCGAGCGCCGTCGGCCCAAATTCTGTTTCGTAGCAGCCTCTAAATCTCCCACACTTTTTTTAGTATCGAGTATCGTTAAAATACACAGTGCGTTAAGACTGTATTTTCGATGCCGATACTCTATACTTTCATTTCTGGCAAAGAATACCCAATACAAATGTACAAAATATATCTAAAATACATTTATCTTCGATACTGTAATGTCTGATTATTGGTAAGGAGGATATTTCTGATTAAGACTACTAAATTATTAGTTAACTAAATTTCATAAAGAAGAAAAATTTTGTTCCGCCAGCGTCGAAGTAACAAATTTTACCGCATGAAAGAATTTCTGGCACCGGTGCGCATTAATAGATTGCCACGAGGTTCATTATTTAAAGTCTTTTAGAAGCTGTCGACAGGCGCACGTCTTGTGTGTAGGAATTTTTTTTCTGCCTAAATACAAACGCCCTGAATAGAGAGCATTTAGTTCTGCCGCACCAAAAATTGTGCCGTGCAATTATAATTCTTCAGCAGAAGCATCTCGGTTCGAGAATAATGACTGTGAAATATTAATATTTGCTAATTTCTAATATCTCAAGGCACTGGCAATTAGTCATTTGTATTTTGTCCTTTTCCCAAGCAGATATGTTTATTCATTTTCACGCAAAAAGAAATAGAGCCTTTTTTCAGTTTGGAGAAGCTAATGATGCACATCTTTTAATTCTGAAAGGGCGCTTCGCAGGAGGAAATTGGCCGAATGCTCCTTCGAATTTTGCAAGCCCGCAGCTTAGGAGGGCATTGGGTAGCGTCGTTTGAGTCCTAGCAACAGCGACGTCACGTTAAGAAGTTAAAAAAGAGATCACTCACATAAACATTCATGACTGGGAGTCGAACCCGCGGCGGCGCGAACTGGCCATCCTCATAGACCGCTGTGCGAGAGCAGACACTAAAATAAAATAACATCCTACATTATCTCTTTTCTGTGTGTTGAGAAAAACTGCGTTGTGGCATGTGATGAATTTATGTTGATGAGACAATATATTCTCTAGAAGATCTGTATGATGGACCGCCCCTCCGAATCAACACGGTTATCGATATCTTTGTTCCGTGGGCAGTGCGCTTTGGTGCGGGGAGTATATGCTGCCCTGGAAAAGCCGCCTAGCTGGCTCCCCTATCTAGACGCATGTGTGTGCCTGGCAGACTTTTGATGTTTGGGTGCGAGGTTAATGTGGGCTCATTTACACGGGCTGGTGTTTTGTGGCATAAGCATACTGAGAGTTTCTTTTTCGGCCCTATTTCCATACGAAAAAGTAGAAAAAACTAGGCTATTGCCACAGGCGAACGTGCCTTGTGTTAAACTGCAGCACTATCGCGCTGAGCATTGCACCTCATTGTCTTCATTAACTTCCATCTGTTGCGCGAACAGATCGATCAGAACTTATCCTTAGTCTCACATCGTCGCCAGACGTGCTGTCGACCTAAGAAAGCAAAACCATGAGCCATTCAGGCTAAACACACGCTTTTACAGGTCTACGTGTTTTAAATACATTAAAACCATATCATTTATTCTTGTAGCGTTGAATATAAAAATAACTAACCTTCGGAGCTGTGCTATTTTTAATGAATGAGTTTAACACAAAATTTTGTGAGCAATATTGTTATCAAACTTTATTTCACAATTATAGGGCTTCGATATAACTGAACATTTTTATGTGATGGTGTACCTAAATAACAATATAAATAGCATAGCTTCACCCAGCAGGTCTGCGGCTGCAGCTCCTTTCAATCGGAACCAAAATGTATTAAGGTAAATTGTTTTTTTTTGACCCGTAAAAATTGCTAATTAGTTTACAGTCATTTTGCATAATATTAGAACTAACTGATATACACTGAAACTAATTTTATTCATCACAACAGGAGGGAGAAGTGCATGCATACACGTCATTTCATAACGATATCTGTAATATTTTTTCTATCTTAAGACTAGTGTATGTCCATACTGCTGCACGTCGACTATGCGATCGGCATGAACACAACATAAGCAGCAGTGGCATTGCTTTCAGGCTGGACAATATCGCCCTATGAGTAAGGTTGCATATGAGCTAACAGGAACGAAAAAAAAATGTGCTAGCTGGTGGTGTGCCATTTGAGTTCTAGCAATATAAAAAAATAAGGCCAAAAAAAAGAGCTGAAAGCCATTCAGGCCGTGTCTTTCTAGGAAGGAGCTGTAATCGCAGAGTACCGCTGCAGATGCTTTGGCTTTTCGACGAGCACTTTGGTAGTTGATTGTTTTAATGTTCTCCCAATTTTAATGGTTTGCAACATCCTTTTCCCCTTCTCCGTCCTGTTTTTTATACTCACAACTTCATACTATATGGCTACAACGCTTTTATTTGCCCCTTTTGACCGTGTTTTTATTATTTTTGCCGGTTTTTTTTTCTCAGACCTTTGTACAATCGGTTGGCATCGCCTTACGCTTCTTTTTGGCGCCCTCTTTTACCGTAATTTTTTGCATATGACCACGCTGATTTGAAATGATCCAGCAGTAAACCTTGTTTTACACCTCTCCCTTTCCGTATTCCTACGTCTGCTTCGAATTGAAATTTGATCTGTTAGTCGGCGCTCGCCTGCGTCACTGTCTCCGTGTCTATTGATGCTCCTCGCACTGTTTCTTTAAGCATGCAGTACCGATAGCCAGACTCCTCGCTCTTGTGAGTCCTCTCTAGTGTCCGGCCGTGCAGAGTTTGATCGTACTTTAATGCTTTCCCAGCAATTTATTTATTTATTTATTTTACCATCAAGGCCTAGGGCATTACAGAGGGGAGTGTTTGAATGAGATAAATACAATACAGAAAATATAACACGAAGCAGACAAATTAATGATCGACATACGCAATGGTGGCTAATGCGGTTATAAAGGAGTAATGTCTAAAATACTGGCAATCGATCCGGGAAGGTGGTTTCAGTCTTTGGATGTTCGAGGAAGGATAGAGTTGCTGCATGTTTTCGTCCTGAGTGGTGCAATTCCAACCTTGTGTGCGTGGTTCAGACGAGATGAGATGTACGAAGGCCATTGGATGAGTGCGCTACGGATATTGAGACAGATATGAAAAATTTTGTGAAATAAGCAAATGCGAGAAAATTTCTGACGAGAAGCTAATGAAGGAAGGTTTAACATGCGTTTCATTGATGATACGCTAGCAGTACGATGGTAGTTATGCAGAATGAAACGAACGGAGTTATTCTGGACGAGCTCTAGGGCATAGGTTAGTTTATCACAGCTAGGGTCCCAAATCGATGGAGCGTCTTCTAGTTTGCTACGGATCAGTGTCTTGTACAGGAGGACTTTAATTGAGCTGGGGCAAAAGCAAAATTACGGCGAAGATAACCAAGCATGCAATTAGCATTGTTAATTATGGTGTTAATGTGAAGGTACCAAGTAAGATAAGAGGAGATTTCGATGCTGAGATAACGATAGGAAGTGACGAATTCGAGCGAACTGTTATTTAGGTAATGGACGCTAGGACTGCAGGAATTTCTAGAGACACGTAAGGCTTTACATTTAGATGTATTAAGGTCCATTTTCCAGAAGTCACACCAATTAGTAATATCATCCATATCATGTTGCAAGGCATTAGTCTCGTCCGAAATGTTAATTTCCCGAAAGACAACACAATCATCAGCAAATAAATGAATGTTAGAAGATACACAGTCAGGTAGGACACCAATGTATATTAGTAACAACCAAGAGCCTAACACAGAGCCCTGACGCACGCCAGAGCCGACGGAACATAATGAAGAGTTGCGATTGTTGCATGATACAAACTGGGAACGGTTTAAAAGAAATTGTTCAAGCTAAAGTAGGATGTTAGGTTCAAGGTTTAGTTTGGCTAGTTTGAAGAGGAGGAGTCGATGACAATCTTTTTCTAAAGCTTTCTTGAAATCAAGAAATATGCAGTAATGATAATATGAATATTGTGAGTGAATTATGCTATTTGCGTTTCAAATGAAAGAAATTTTCGGAAACTGTGATGGGCGCTGTTGAAGAACGAGTTAGTTTCCAGAAAGTTAGCGATATGGGAGTTCAGGATGTGCTCCAGTTATTTGAAGGGAATACTGGTCAATGAAATTGGGCGGTAGTTGAGAGAACTTTTGCTACCTGATTTGTGGACTGGAACCACCTTCCCGACTTTCCAGTCAGCATGAAGAGTGCAGGAGTCGATGGACTGCTGAAAAATCTTACAAAGCATAAGTGATGAGTAGGTTCAGGTGCTTTCAAAAATTTGCTGTTAATTAGGTCAGTGCCGCGGATAGATGATGTTTTAAGTTTGTCAATTATTTTAATATGCCGCTAGGATCAATGCAGACAAGGCCCATTAAAGGGTGCACATATGACTGAGAGCGTGGTAATGCGTGTAAATCTCATGCTACATTATAAAAAATTAACCATATCCTGCTGTTCTACGGATAACAATGAGCCAAATTCACTCGCAAGAACATTCTATATCAACTTAAGCCCCGTGGATCGGACTATTTTTATACCGTGGCTTGATTTATTCCATTTTAAGCACTACGTTGTCATTGACTGCCAGGAATGTGAATTGATCGGACAAAGATACGCACTGAGAAGCCGACGGAAAGGATGAAACCAATATCTCAGTCGCAGACAAAGTAAGTATGTGTTTCTGCTACAGCGCAAATTTAAGTGAACAGTTGGGCTTAAGCTGCCAGTGGCTTCCTGCTGGGTTACAGGCGAAATAGCAGAGAGAAACAGGAAACGCACTACAGCTTTATAGTCCTGTCGTTCTGCGTCCGGTACCCATTGGCCATTTCGCTACTACTTTTGAATTTGAATGTAGCAGTAACGTAAACTGTAATCTAGATCCCACGCATTCCAGCGAGTTAACTTTCCCGCTGCGGAAGTGCGAACGCTAGATGAAAAGGCTGTCCCGTCAGTGCTTGCGACATAAGCCTAGTATTAAAATTTACTTGTCTGTTTGGAAGCACATCAGTGCGCCTTACCGGACGCGAAGAATTTTGTATTTATTTTTCTGCTGTGTTCACGGCATAAAAATGTAAAAAAAGTTAATTTTATGAACAGAGCTTGGAAGAAACTGTACGAAATGTTTTCTGAACAAAACTTGGACAAATCCAGAGTTTCACACCGGAAAAGAGTCAAGTACAAAGTTTAAATGCTAATTTAAAGGAACTTTTTTGAAGAATTTTTTCATACATCGTGGAATAGAGTTTTTCTAACTTGCATGTAACATCACATAACCGCTTAGAGTCCTGTGGTTTCCGTGGACAAGATAGTTTGGTGTTTTCATAGGTTGGCTTTAGGTTAATTTAGCTTGTTTCGAAAAAAAAATGCATCTACATATAAAGTAGCCCCGTGCTCCAATTGTGTTCATATACACTCGCGAACAGGTCATTTAAGAAGCACATTTGCGAAACCATTCAAGAAGCCATCGCCCGCCATTCTGGTGACATGATGCAGAGAAGCCATTTAGCTGCGCCCATTAATCCATGATCAGCGGGAGAGTGAAGAACAAAGAGCTCTTCTGTGTCGTCATCTTTCATCGTCAGTGTCTTCGCCGTCCTTCAAGAATCTGGGAATAAAGAGAAAAGTTCCGACTCTCAGCTAGAGCCAGTAGCGTGAACAGTGACTCGTTGTTCGAGCAGCAACAGTGGGAACACACGTGCTTAAGATTGCTTCTTGTCGTGAAACACGAGCGCCGCTCTTTCGGGCCGCGACACTGAGCAATCTCAACAAAGAGCCCAACGAAACACTTACTCAGTCATTGCCGAAGCCCTCCAGCAACTGCTCTCATGACAGATCAAACGGCTAAACCCAACGGGAATAGCAGGCTGCCTCCTCCAATAGCCTCCTCTACACTGACGGACTCCTCTGCCACGTCACCATCGAGCGGCCACAGAGGCGGTAGTAAAGTTTTCTTTTCCTTGCTTTCAGGAAACAAGAATTCGCGTCCAAATGGACACGGTCGCGATGTGTGTCGTCGCCTGATTTCATTTTTCTGTCATGCGGTCGCAGCTATAGAGAGATTATCCTGAGCCGCTGCGGTGGCTCAGTGGGTATGGTGCACGGCTGCTGATCAGAAAGATCTTAGTTCGATTCCGGCCGCATCGGACGTGTTTCGATGCAGGCGAAATGCTAGAAGCCCGTGCACTGCGCCATGTTAGTCCAAGTTCAAGACTCCGAGGAGGTTGAAGTTGTCTGCAGCCCTCCAATACGACATCCATAATAACCTGAATGGCTATTGGACATTAAATCCGACAAATCACAGAGATTATTCTCCAACGTTTTCATAATTCACATTTCTTCCCTTGTTGTCCTTGGTTAGCGTCGGCTCAGTGAGAGGAGCAGCATGCGTGTTGTGTTGTGTTGCGTTGGGTTTTATGGCACACAACCAACTGAGGCTATCATGCGCCAACCACGTGGTTAAAAGTCTGTTTATTAATTTCACCATTGTTTTTCTAGTCATTGCCTTGTTTAAAACATTTCCTTCTATAAAAACGTAAGAATGCAGGGAAAATCAACAGGGCCATTTTCACCCAAGAGGAGTGCTAGGTGAAATGGTATATGTCAAATATAAAACACTGCAAAATGCTTTTTCTTAGTGTTTCAAGTTTCCTGCAAAACAGTTAAACATGGTTTACTCTCAGCTCATCTCCGCACAATTGACATAAGTTTATGCTGTGTTCGGTCTTAAGGCACATAGGCAACCAAAGCCATCGTGCGCCAAATCCGATGTTTGATATGTTTGTTTAGTAGGTGGCAGATAAAAAGTATTTAAATACAACTGGTTTAGATGCTTTACTTCTTGTAAGAACGATGCAATGATGCAGGCAATTCAAACGAGTTAATTTTCTCCCAAGAGTAATCAGGGATGGAATGGAATATGTTCATGGAAAAATTCTGGAAATGTTTTTTCCTTAGTCTCTCGAGCTGTGTACATGAGCACAAATGTGGATTATGGTGATCACTACTCTACACAGCTCGCATTTTGGTGTCTCTTCTTTTGCAAGAATAAAACTGTGTGTAATTTGCGTGCATCCAATACGAAGGCGACATAAAATTAATTCAGTGAATTTCTCTTAATGTGGACATGACCTCCATTCTGGTATGATAGGTTTTTATAGGTTAACTTACTTCTGCATTCGATTCACACTGCCATTTGTCTCTAAGGTTAGACTGCACTAACATAATTGCATATTTGTAGGGAATATTAACCTTTCTTTTTTATATTTAGAGCTTGCGCAGCACATACGTTAGCTTTTTAATTACCAATAATTGCGAAGTGGCCTGCAACCAAGAAAAGGTTTTATAGTGTGCCTTTTGTTGTGGCTCTTGTTATTTTGTGTATGGTGTCAACAGTCAGTGGTGCAACTGCATTTCAATAGTGAATTGAGGTGAGTATGCTCTGAAAATAAGTGTAAATGAAACTCTTCTTGATGTCCAGATTTATTTTCTTTCAACCACAGAGACTGCGTAACACTCCGCATTGAAATTATATGCACAATGAGGTAGCCGCACTGTTCTGTCCCAGTTATTTTGTACTATCTATCTTCAAACGCAGCGTGCTGAATTTGAACGATCTGTATAAAATGCTGCGTATTCAATGTAGTTTTTGTTTAGTGCTAAATATTCTTGTAATACATTTTCATGCCGTGTTTGCTTTTCTAATGTGAAGTCGCATAGAGAGAACAGGCAGTAATAAAGCCAAAGTGGTTCAAGTTTCCGGGCATTATTAAGCAATGTGTCAATTACGTGTAATTCTTGGCATTTCTCTTTAAAGCTGAACAGGAGTGGTCTGACTGATAGGGGATATTTGGTAAACAGTATTCGGGATGGGCACTTTGTAACCATTGGGTGACAGATATGTTTCGGTACTGCACGGATTTTTAGAAGGTATGAACCAGTGAGCATTGTTCTTCTGCCTGCAAGTGGCGGTTCATTGGTTTCTACATGCAGACTGTTTATGGTTGACGTCCAGCATGCACAAGTGTAAAGACGCAAACCTTATTTGTATACTGGGAGTAGTCGTTTTAAGTATGACGGCCTTGCTGTAGGATACGCTATGCAACCATAGTATAAGCCGGAGCGTACTAAACAGCGATAAATTTGTAGAAGGCATGTCCAGAGTATGTGTGAAATGATTTAAAGAATGTTTAGAGATCAGGAATTTTTTTCTCAACACGTTCGTGTCGCTGGAAAGTGAGCTTTTTTCAAAAGTTATGCCAAGAAGTTTCTGTCTCTTTTTTTTTGTTGGTAATTCGGTTTCGTTCAGGTGTAGGGTGGGATCTGTCTGTAAGCCCCATTTGAGTGAGAGAAGGATGGTCTGTGGAGAAAAACTAAAACCTTTTCTGTCCGCGCATGTTGCCAGCTTATTTTTGTTAAGTGTTCTTCTCTTTCGCATATTGATATGTTGGAAATCGTGCAAGCTATGTGAAGTTCATCTACCTAGTTTGAATACCTAGTTAACCTTTTAACTCTATTGCTAATAGAATTGACCTTTAGAATAAAGAAAGTTGTGCTTAATGTACACCCCTGAGGAACGCTATCGTCTTGAATGAAATTTTCTCCAAAGGGCTGAGCCTAGGCATAAATACAATGAACGGTTACACAAGAAGTCTTTTAGGCATATAAACATGCTGCTATGGATGCCAAGCTCATCAATGTCTAGAAGAATCTCGAACTTCCAGGTTGTGCCATATGCTTTCTCTAAATGTAAAAAAAAACGGCACGACAACATGCTTTTTTAAAGCCACATTGATGAAAATCGAGAAGCTCATGGTCTTCTAGCACGAGGGTTAATCTGATATTCGACACTTCCGAAGGATTTTGCAAGACAGCTGGTTAGGGCTTGTGGTAATAACTACAAGGAGTGGTGGGCGGTTTTCCGGATTTCAAAAAGTGAACAAAAAATAATGGCTGTCTTCCAGGCTTCAGGTGGTTTGCCCGACATCTAAACTTAGTTAAAAATTCTAAAAGTGCCTCTACAGCTGGTTCAGAGAGATGGGCTATTATGTGATAATGTATTTCGTTACGACCGGGGTCCAGTTTGCTTACCAGTGGTCAGTACTGCATGTAATTCCTGAACTGTAATTAAATCGTTATTAATTTAAATTGTACTGCCACTTGTTGGCAGTAGTTGTTTTTAGCTATGTTTTTGTATTTCAAAAATTATTATCTGTCAATAATTTAACTGCCACGTGCTTTTGTCGGCAATTTGCTCACAATGCAGTGGCCAGGATGCCACCTGCAACGACGGGCAGGTTGTAATGACGTCACATGATGACGTGACCTTGGTCGAAGGTGGAGCGCCTGCTTTTCTAGACACGCCGACGACTCCGGAGTTGTCGCTAAGGGGGTTCATTGACGCTATCACGTTGATAAAGTGTTATACTTGCGGCCCTTGACTCCCCTTGGTCTTCTCTTTGTCCACTGCGATTGAGGCCCTGGGTAATTTCATTGGTTTGTAAGTACGTGTGAAAATGGGGGGAAGGGGGGATTTGAACTTAAGGTAGATCGTGGCGATATAAGTCAGACACTTTGAATGTATGGCTGCGTTTGGGTGGCTGAGAGTGAGAAATTTGTTCCTCAATGATGAACGACAGGATTAAAGTGAGCCCGTTATGCTTAAGCAGCCGGAACCTGAGCATTCAATTTGCCAAAGGTAGAATTGTTGTCAAGGTCGTGAGAGTAATTTGGAAGGGCTATGGCATTTTCTTGTACCAGGAAGTGGGAGTTACATCTTTGATAGCGATGACGAATACTGATTGCCTTGGGGACATCCCCTAAGTTGCTCATAAATTACATGCCGCATTAGAAGAATAGTGCGAAGAACTCATATACTCTTGGGAGACGGAAACACTAGCAGGTTGCTGGGCAAGGACGGGTGGAGTGAACAAAAAAATGTCAACACGCTAGTCTCTAGCTACACGCTGGCGTTAATCCAATGCTTATCACTTCAGTTATTGATTTTTGGCTCTTTCGAACTCTGCTTGATCTGGCGTTGAATTGCGTCGAGTACTCAAAAACACTGATTGTGATAGTCTTTTGTCGAAAACACGAAAATCGTCAGCGCCGCCAGTGACTGCTGTGATTTGGCTGCAGGTAGGAAAACCGCCAATGATAGCTCTTGGTGCCAGTTTAGTCAAACGGTGCCGCAATTACCGGTGGTCGTTGTTCATCTCCAGATGCCATGGGGTTGTAGCCTCGTGCATGTTGCTTTTGCAGAGACCGCGCATTCGGGTGGAGATGATAATTAATCGGTCACTGACAAGTCTCGGTGAAGGCAAGTGATTGTGGACATTTAGGTTTGTGGCTTATCTTCTACCACATTTGTCTGAACCATAAGCGGGCCTAGAGAAAGGTAACTATTTGACATTTTTAGAAAGCGCTAAAACAACACTCACAAAGAATGAACACAAATGGACGAGCGCTCTGCTCCTTCTTTGTCAGTGTTGTTTTAGCGCTTCCGAAAAATGTCAAACATGCACCAACTAGCCCCATCTGCCACTCTTTAGAAAGTGACTAAAAATGCCGCTGTAATAGGCATCGAATCGAAATGTCTGGCAAATCAGGGGTCTTAGAAGGTGATTGTGACTGACTCACCTGATATGAAACCCAAGAATAGGAGACAAGCGGATTAGGTCGAATAGCCAGTATGTTGCAATCAATGCCACAGACAACGCACTGCTAACTTTCAGGGCTCGATACTAGGCAAGAGTACAATAAAACCCCAGTTTCTTGGCAAGCATATAAGCACTTAATGCTCAGGAGGTGATGTAAGCATTCGAGACTTGGTGAGTAAAACCCTTCTCTTCTGCGTCTTTTTGCGATGTGAAATGTCCAGATTTGTGTAGATTGCCGGCTAGTTTTACAGCGATAGCTGTTAGGCACCCGTGCCTGACTTTTTCGTCGCCGTCGGCGTAACGGGTGGGTGCTAGCGCACCCACCGGTTGTATCACCGGTCAACCTGGGTCGCATAAGCCTACGGGTGTCTCTGTTTGGAACAGCCTCCTGCCAGTGCAGGGGTGCATCACATGAACACTGCACCAGTGCGCTAGCAAAATATCCCCAGTACTAAACGCCTAAACAGCTATCGCTGCACCTCGCGTTACGCAGTCGTAACCATCCTGTGAGTTTCTTTATTTTTCCTAGGAAGCGAACAGCTGGTTGAGGGAGGAACCAGATGGTATGTCTGCGCGGACCGCATCGAAAATATTCGCATTTGGAAGCTTAGAATTTCAAATTAGGTAAATAGATGAATAGAACTGTCATTGCGTCTACCGCAAGGAGGAAGTCTTTGCTGCTCACATCAGTGAGGCAGCAAACAAAATGCGAAGACGATACTGCAGCAGCCTTTGCAGCTGGTTACCACCCGCTTGGTCGAACGATCGGTGCGTATTTCTGCACTGTCCTGGTTTCTTCTCATACGACGTGGTACGCTTAATCGGCGGCTGGGAATATTGGTGGAGGCTAGGAGCCAACGCCTGTGCAGGTGGCGCAGGATCCGCACTATGAACTGCTATGTTTTGAACGTATGAGCTTCTATATGCAAACTACACTACCGCTGTACATCTACCTCAGCAATGCTGTCGACGGCTCGGGCCAGCCGTCGATAAGACGTTCATGGACGAATGGGCAGCCCTTTCGCAGCTGTGCAGAGGTGGTTGACCCGCAGTGAGTCGAGGATGGAAGCGATATTTAGCATGAGCAGCTGCATGAACTGCGACGCCGTTTCTTCAATCAACTTGAACCGGTATACGTACTGTGTCGTCCTATTTGTGCCATAGTGCGTTGGTTTTACAGTAGTCAGATGCTTGCGCTTCTTTGCTGTTTTCAAAATAGCGGTGCGTACTCGAGAGCCTGTGCGCGCAAGCCCAGCACCACTACAGTATTCAGGATTGTGGCCGTTTAGAGGCGTTACGTTGATTCGTAATGAACTAGTGTTTTGATATTGCTTGCGGGTGTCAGGTTGGGCGAGATCATGGTTTGTTGACCTCATTCGCTGAAAGGAGCGGTTTTAATCTTTGTATCATTATTGAACACGGTAATCTATCGGCAATATTTCTAACGACGCAGTATAGTTGTGGAAATACGAAATAAATGCACGCTATTTTTCTAAAAAACAATGTGCTGAATAAACATGATTTCATCAGCTTGAATATTTTTTTCTCTGGCTGAACAGCGGGCACCTAGGCTTTAGCACCTAGGCCTAGCACCACGTCTCAGCTATAGCTCCGCATAGTAATCAATTATTCTTTGGATATAGGCTCAGTCTTCACTTGTAGACAACTCCCAGATAAAATTACTGTCGCGATATGGGTCTTTAAAGCTGCAATGGTTCATTGTATTTGATATCAGAATTAAATTATGACAGCAAATACGACGCCACATATTCAGAATCAGCGTGGCTGGTAAAATAATTTCGGTAACAATAAAGATGCGCTCATGAAAGAGAAAGTAAATTTTTATTCTACGACAAATAAAGAAAGGAAAAGGAAAATTGAAGTGCTTGAAAGCGGAAAAAAAAAGCTCAAGAGAACGCGGACACTTGACTCAGAAACCGGTGCTAGGGCAGTCAGAAAATAAAAAGGTCTGAATGTAAAAGTGATGATAGGAATTGTCCTTCTTAAATATGTTTTTTGAAGGAAGAAATGTGAATTGATGAATGGATGCATCTCCTTTTCGGTGTAAAATTTTTCATCCTTTGAACATCGTGCCAGCTTCTCTGCTGTCTGGCAAGCCTTTTCATTTTCTTAAGGTGGGCCCAACAATAGGGAATAAGATAGTAGTTTTATAATCAGAGAACAAGACAAGCTAGAAGTAAAAATTTTCTGAAGTGTTTGCTATCGGGAAGGTAGACATTTTGCATGTTCCAATCCATGGATGTCTGCCTCTCCTTGCCGGTGTAAGATATTTCCCTCTTTTATCTCAGTTCCAGCTTGTCTGCTATTCGGTAAGCATTTATCAACTCTTATTATTTCTTTTCATTTCGGTAACCCAGATATTTGGGAAGGTCTCCTCAGTTGAGGGAAAAGGCCTTCCTGCTGTTCCCAGCTAAAGGTCTCATAAATCCATGTTATGCGTCGGGATTCGCAGTAAGCCTTTGAAAGCTCACGATCAAAGTACTGCGTGTTGGCTCAAACCTGCATCACAAGGCAAACATGCAGCTGCTGTCCCCTCTGGATGCAAGATGTTTACATTTTCTTTCTGATATTAAACCCTAGGACTGTGATGAATAAAACTTTTCTTCGCCTAAACGTTCTAAAGTAAAATAACCAGAGCAGTGAAAACGTACTGATATATTTGACGGTCACGTGATACGGGTCAAATTAGCCATGTCAAGAAGTGCTTGGAATTGAGCTCGTTGGAAAATCATAATTTCAAAGGCTGCGCTGCTTAGGCAAACAAGGACGTGTTAGAGAGACAAATGGAGACGTTAAGCGGAATCTACAAACTAAGATTTTATTCCAGAAAATTGGAACGAAGAATACAAGTGCACGTGACTAGGGCCCGGCGGTAAGCGAAGAAAGACAGAAACACGCAGCGATGATAGCAAGCACCGAACAAACTAACCGACCAAATGTTTCGTTCTCCTCCGCCCGCAAAATGATAGCCATGTCACACCGGAAAATATATCTAATAAGCAACTACGGGCTATCAAGTAGCTGCTTGTGAAATGTTTTGAAGGAAGGTAGCACTTCCTGAAATCAAAGAATGTATTTGGAG
Organism: Amblyomma americanum; assembly: GCF_052857255.1. Classification (NCBI taxonomy): domain Eukaryota; kingdom Metazoa; phylum Arthropoda; class Arachnida; order Ixodida; family Ixodidae; genus Amblyomma; species Amblyomma americanum. The sequence continues at coordinate 71,330,058 of NC_135503.1, read as the reverse complement.
AATGTTTTAGCGCACTAGCACTAGATTCCTTAGCGAAAGAGCCATGGTATCTGGGTAAAGACGCGGATTAACAAGGGTAAACTCTGGTTATTTCGCAGGAGCGTCGCGCAATCTGTAGCGAATGGGAAGAAACTCTGGTAAGTTTGGAGCAGTGCCGCGCCAGCTGCAGCTAATGGGAAGGAGTGTCGCGCCAGCAGCAGCTGAGTGGAGACAAGGTGGGAATATGAAGAGCGAGAAACGCCATCGCTTGCATATTCTGGTGCCAGAAAGATGGGGCGAATAATAAGTCGACGGAGGAACGTGCAGTGCAGCAAATGGTAAATCATAGTTATGAAGTCGGTCCAAGAAGTACTTTGGTTTGGGCTAGTTGTTTCATAGCTAAGGTTATTTCTGTCCCGTACCGCTGTGTTTTGCGCCTTCCATGCCCTTGTCTCTTTTGCGCCGTCTTCAGAATGAACCTTAGCTATGAAGCCGGTCCTTCGGCAGACTCCGAAGCCGAACGACGTACGCGGTGAGCTGAACAGCAGCGCAGAAGAAGAGAGCGCCAACGTGGGTCGATTGATCCAGTGGATATAGCCAGGCGGCAAGCTGATGCAGAACGGCGAATGCAGCATAACCTTTGCTAAAATGGTTGCGGAAACATATCAAGAGCGAGATAGAAGTGTCGATTGATGAAATCGCTGGAGGAACCTGCAGTCGAGAGGCGTAGAGAAGATTCTGCAGAGGCCACCGAACAGAGAGAACAGCGACACGACTCGCAGCGAGCAGCGATAAGCTCGCAAGAGTAAAGGCGAGCGATGACTTCAAGATTTGGGTACAACTCGAATTTCGAAGATTCCAAAAAGTTAAACAAAGACAAACACAGGTAAAAAGGGCGAACGTGTCAGTGCACCCAAGTTACATTTAGCTAAAACAGGTAAATCGGGGGCTATTTTTAACATGTGGGGTTAGTCAAGGCGAATTAAGAAGTGTAGTAATTTTTTACATGAAAAATAATAATGAAACGCACTTGAAGTCGACGAAGTGGGCATTGGCGCCGGTGGGAACGCTCGTGGCAGGTCGTGCGCCATAGAATCATGCCATAGCCATCCGGCTATGGAAATAATTAGAGAGGAGAAGAAAAATCGACGACAAGGTGCCAGTGCTATCCGAGCCCGCATCGTCCGTATGTTGCTCATTGTGCTCTACCAACTGAGCTATGATGACGCCTGCCGCACCTTCTGCTTTGGAGTGTATTCGTGTTGCGCATAATTTAGCCGTGCGACTGGGCATCAGTGACAGCCTGCGGCAAAGCGGTTGTGAATCTGCAAGCGGGAATTCGAACATTATGAACTTATCAGGGTAACAGCTAAACGAGAACCCATTTCCGCTACCTGTGGCATCAAGACTGCCAGAACTGAGGTTTTCTTTAAGCTTGTGAGCAGACAAGGGTAGGGCATGATGGGCTGTCGTAGCTCGGTTGGTAGAGTGCCATTAGCGACATTCATAGGCCCTGGTTTCAGATTTCACAGGTGGTAAGCGGTTGTTGTCTTGTAGCATCCAGTCAATTAAATTTCAGGTAAGAAATAATTATCTGGTAATTTATGTTCGATGAACAACACAATTTGAAACCAACAATCCCCTATGCTCTCCTTGGCTTCCTTCAGATGTATGTTGTAAACACCTCCTCATGTCCCTACCCGTCTCTGCTCAAAAGCTTAACGAAGGCCTTGGTTCTGGCAGAACTGATGTCTTAGGTAGCATAAGAGGGTTCTCGCACAGCTGCCGCTCCCACAGTACGATCACAGCTCACCTGACACTAGCGGCAATACAGGGCGTACTACGTCCGTCTCTATGGGCTAGAGTGTTTGACCTGCTTTCCATTAAACCTGGTTGAAAATGAGCACTCGCTTTGCCGCGTTCCTATTTTTCGTCCATGTTGCTTCTGTGGTATTTCGTTGAAATTTTGAACTAGTAACAGGTCTGGACGTTTATCTTAGAACACATTAATACTGCTTTTACGTGATTTTAGAGCTTGGACGTGGATCTTGAATTTTCTTCGTTTAGTTATAAATACTGGGATGTTAAAAAGAACCATGAGAGGGGGATACACACACTAGTGCAGTAATACAAAAGATCAAGAAAATACAGAAAGCAAGTCGTTCCCAAGTACTTCATGCTACATCGATACTCCAAGAGTAGAATACATCACAACTGTATCACCACAGACAAGAGCATAATAGAGGATGTTGAGTAGTTTGAGGAAATTAGTTCAACTCACCGAGCAGATCAGCACTCGGAGAATTATTGGAAATTATTGGAGCTGCACCACAAACAGTAAAATAATTATGTTACATTATGTGCAAGGTTGTTCTGTTCGGTAACTGTTCTAGGAAAACACGAATATTTGAAGAAGTTAGGGCTAACGCATGTTTTACTGAAAGAAATATGGCTCGATTTCAGTGACGTCACGTTATCTGGTGAGTCGTATATATGCTTTTTATAATGTGGCCAGTCCCCCACCTCTTCTCTGCATCATTTCTCAGTGCCTTGTAGTGGTTCGGTATAAACTTACAGTGATATATTTATTCGCATAACCACACTGTGTTCAGAACCGCTACATTAGGGTGATGCGTTTCATGCGTAAAAAAACCTTGCCCGTCAACAAATTTATAAACATGTGAGTGGTACCATTTGAAACCTGAAAGCAGCCTCCTTTTGTTTCGCTTAGTCACTTATCCTTAATAATCCTTCAGCATTTGTATTCCGACTTGTCTCCGGGAAATAAAGTCTCGTTCACATATACATTATCGGAAACAAACTTAACATTGGAACTCTTCGACCTTTCATTTGTAGAGCTTTGCCTTAGTTCATACCTTATCTCACGGACGCCGAGAGAAATGTCCTCTGTATCCGATATTTTGTTGCCCTTCAGTGTGAAAAACAAGATATTTCACTGATAGCTTTTCACGGTAGTCCAGAAAACTCTCCATTATTGGACCACTACCCTCTTTTTTTTCTTTCGCAGCAAATGACAAGGTTCTATCCCACAAGCAATTACTTCAAGTTTGTCATGAAACACCATCTTTAGCTTAGAGGTAATTTTATCAGCTGTTTCAGTGCTTTCTTCTTCAATTCCATGAGAGCCAAAATTTTCTATCGACTACTGCTTTGTAGTCTGTTAACATTTTAAGAGCCTCGGAATATGTTGTTTTAGGTCGACTACAGTTGATTGCAGGCCCCTCACTTCTGCGGTTCGAGTTCCTAAGCCACTCATACGCATATGTAAATCTTTAACACTTTCTTCAATCTTACTCTGTTTAATCAGGACGTTACTAATTGAAGCAGTAATGCTGTTCTCCCACATTAAATGTTTTTTTTTCAAGAATTCCTGATCTGTTAGTTCACGATTTGGCTCTCCAAAAATCAAGTGGCCTATTTTGAAAGCAGCACCAAATTAAAAGCGTGACAGGAGCTGCTCATGCGGGACACTGCAGCTGTTTTATGAGCCACTGCGTTCACACGCTTCTTCTTTCTAGTAGGCAGCCCAATCAATGTTGGTCATTGCGTTCTTAAGGCCCCTTCGCTATTTGAGGCGCCGTAACCCTCACTCGCTCTTCAGCGGCTGCTGAGCGCGGGGTTCGCGGGGACACGGGATCGGCGGCGGCCACCTTTCGATGAAGCAAAAGTCTTAAAGAAACCCGTATGCTGTGCTGTGACCGTGTTGTTCACCAGATAATCCCCAGTATTCCACAAACCTTCTGCTACGGGTCTTCTCTCTCTCTTCATTCACTTCCTTCTTCATCCGATCCAATTACGTATATTGGTTCTAGCGAACGGACGTGATCACCAGAGGAAGGAGCACACGAGACAGCAGGTGATCATTTTGGTGATCCCGTCTTCTCGCTGGTACCAGTATGTTTGATTCACACCAACTGGCTCGCACGGCCACCATGTTATTGTTCACTCCAACCTTTGCGGCGCGTTAGAGGAGTGCCCTGAGCGGTCAGACAGTTACTGCACATTTGCGTTGCTCAAAACCCGCATTTCTTTTAGCAGCCTTCGCTAACATTCGCGTCGGAGGGTGACGGGGGGCAAGTAGAACACGACGACGTCCAAAGAAAACAGCGCGACGCTATGAGGCTACGAGAAGGGAAAGCTGCTGCGATTTTATTCACGGATATACAATTGCATTAGGTAGATTCTTATGCTAAAATGTCAATTCACCGCTTTTTCATTTCCCCTTGATTTACCGCCTGTTTAATACAAGTTTGAGTCTTCCAGGTACTCTACTCCTTACCCGTGCGAGCGTTTGTATCAGTAATACACCCTGGCGAATCCCCCGCCATGGGTACGTGCCATTCAGTCTGACGACACCATCATCATCATATCATCAAAAGCTGCTGTGTTGGCCGAGGGGTCTAAGGCAGCGAAAAGTGAAGGTGAGCTGTTTGCACCCAGCCAAGCATAGTGAGGCAAGCATCGCTCGGACACTGCTCCGCGGTGGCAAATTGTGACAACAGCTGTGGGCGGATCTTGAGCGCAGCGGTGCATCGGTGCTTGCTGCCCTGCGTATACCTGTTCAGGCCGACATGTCAGCCTGTGGACATCTGGCCTCGAAAAAATGAGCTAAACTTTGTTTTATTTTTCCTGACTTCATAAGGCTTGGAAAAGAGACATAGAAATAAATTATTTTTTGAGGACCGTTGAGAAGTGGCAAGTTGCTGGTAGAAGTGATAACCGCGATACAAAAAACTTATCCCACAGTAGCTTCGGTGCTAATGCCAGGTGCGGCTCGCCTGTCGTCTGCAAGCACTGCTGCTGAAGTCTTCGCGTAAATCGGCCATATCTTTATTATATTGTAACATGGGGCTACAGTAAAACGGCTACCACAGTAGACCTTTTCATTACAGAGCTGGCACGTTCTGAGGCGCCGTTCGTTGCTGCTTAGATTCGAAACAGTCTAAGCCAAGTGACTAGGGCAGCCAAGGAGCAGCACAGGTCATCGCCTCTCGCGGCCGTTGTCAGCGCCGTTGTGAGAGCTCGCAACTTGTGCAGATATACTTTGGTTTATGGTTTATGGGGGATTTAACGTCCCAAGGCGACTCAGGCTATGAGGGACGCCGTAGTGAAGGGCTCCGGAAGTTTCGACTACCTGGGGTTCTTTTACGTGCACTGACATCGCACAGCACACGGGCCTCTAGAATTTCGCCTCCATCGAAAATCGACCGCCGCAGCAGGGATCGAACCCGCGTCTTTCGGGCTGGCAGCCGAGCGCCATAACCACTCAGCCACCGCGGCGGCAGATATACTTTGCCTTGGCTGCGGTATAGCTGGCAGTCTTCTGATGACACTACTTTTTTTCTCTTTTCTGGTGGGAACGTGAACTACACCGAGTCAAGCAGCGCTCTGACATCGCAATTGCAAGAACCTCTGGGGAATGCCGTTTGCCGGGACTTGCGGCAAAAAGATCTTAGAGGCACCTCTGACTACTAATAAGATTGCCGTCAGCTAGTCGATGAGCGTATCTTTAGCCTGGCTCATCTTAGCAGGTCGCAACGAAAGGGCAGCCGCTCCGTACAGGAATTTCCTATAAGACCTTCCGCGCCCACCTGTTGCGCTGCAGTGCTTGAAAAATGAATGTTAAGAACAATCCAGGTCGGCAGTGATTCGCTTCTTCGACGCTCGCCGGGCGCGCTTTTTGCATTTGCCGCCGACGAAGTTGTTGCTTTCTTTCAGGGCGCAAGTCAGCTCAATAAAGTGTTTTTCGGAAGCGTTCTGCTCTCTTCACAACTGCGAATATAAATTAGGAGGCTGTACGTCAAATCTTCAGTGACGCCTCAGTTAAGATATTGCATTGCGTTGTTAATCAATAACAACAGCGCAAGCAGCCATTAAAGCTCAAGGCCAAGAACAGTTAGCGTAATCTCATCCTAAGCAGACTAAGCTCAATGGGCCGACGTGTGTTCCGACACTGAAATGTTCCAGACACGGCTCACGTTGTAAAAGCAGCATGTAGGTATATTGACCGCCAGAGATCAACCATCAAGGAAATGAGATAGAAAGACCAGCTTCTCAAGTTATTAGCAGCAAAGGGTCGCGTTAAACAAGCATTTCTCTAGGCTAAAGCGCCGGACAAGCAACCGATCTCAACGCTACGCGCCAACAAACAGGCGCACTAATGTTATTAATGCTTGCTTTGATAACAACGAGTGCTTGCGCTGCCTGCCTGCTAGATAAACTAAATGTCCAGCTTCGAAATGCGGAGTGGCGCAACGACGTGTAAGCATAGTGACATCATTAAAGAGCATCGTAAGCAGCCTCTTCTTGTCACTCCTTTTTTTTTCTTTGGAGCTCTCATGTGGTTTTATTTTACTGCTCCTCAATTCAATGTTGTACCCACTGCCTTGCTATATTTCTTCGGCGCTGAAAGGGGAAGGGAACATAAATAAATAAATAAATAGATCCTGCACACCAGAATATTCGGGCACAGTACCAAAATATGAATGTTTCAAAAAATGAAGGCACCGCGTATAAGAGGGAACTGCGTGAATGTCGCAGATGGTGGCAAAATTATAAAGCAAGGTAATATGCGCATTCTATCACTGCTGAGCGAGGTGCTGTTGAGGAGCTGCTCAAACTATGTTCTGAGGTATTCCCAGTGTCTCTTTCATAACTGGATCAACTGTTCAGCTTCAGCAAGGTTGCTTTTCTTTCGTCCTTGCAGTCGGTTTTTATAAAAGCTGCCCACTTTCGTAGTAGAGGACAACATGTGGTCGCACTCACGAACTATTTATAAAACAATAAAAACGAAGGAAGAAATGCCCCTTAATGAAGAATTGTTTTGCACCTGTCGCCGGTCGCAAGGCTTCCACGAGCAGCTGCGTCATCTTAGTCGCACAACCTACTAGCTACATAATGGCTGCCGTGGTCGCCCAGTGGTTATGGTGCTCGGCTGCTTACCCGAAAGACGCTGGTTCGGTCCTGGCCGAGACGGTGCACTTTAGATGGAGGTAAAATTCTAGAGGCCCGTGTACTATGCTATATAAGCGCACGTTAAAATCCCCAGGTAGTGGAAATTTCTGGAAACCTCCTCTACGGCGTCCCTCATAGCCTCAGGCTCTTTGGGACGTAAAACGCCCATAAACCTATTCACTACTTACCACTTTATAAAAGTCGTGAGATGCTGGCTGCACGTTACGAAATTAAATTCTGTGGTCTCCATCGTAGAGGCTAACGTACACATATATTGACTTTGCGAGCCGCGTGTTTCTCTTTAATCCACGTCTTCTAATGTTTCGACCTCAAGCCCTACGCTCAGCTCCGCCTTTTTACTGGTTTTGTCTTGGGTGTACCAATGATGACTGGAGCGTGAACCTAGCAAGGTGAGTGATTAGCCCAAAGCGCGTCAGCACTAGGAACAAATGTTTTTATCAAGGGAAGACGTGTCATCGTCATCAGCAACCTGACTACGCCCACTGCCGTTCAAAGGCCTCTCCCGTGTCTCTATAATAAACCCTGTCATTTGCCAGCTGCGGCCATCGTATGCCCGCAAACTTCTTAATCTCGTACCACCACCTAACGTCCCCCCCCCCCCCCCCCCGCTACGATTGCCTTCTCTTGGAATCCACTCCGCTACACTTAAGGACTAACGGTTACATTGCCTTGGGATTACGTTTTTCGCCAAAGCGCATTTATTCCCCTTGATCTCGACTATAATGTCATTAAACCGCGTTTGTTCCCTCACACACTTTACCCGCTGGATTCTCTTAAAGTTACATCTATCATTTTTTTCTCAATAGCTCGCGGCTCTGTCCTTAACTTAAGCTGAACTCTTTTAGTTAGCCTCCACATTTCTACCCCGTAGGTGAGTACCGTTAAGATACAGCGATTGTATACTTTTATACTGAGGGACATTGGTAAACTGTTATTCTTGATGTACAGAGAACCTGTCATATGCAGTCCACCCTATTCTTATTGTTCTAGTAATTTCCCGCTCATGATCCGGATGAGTGATCACTATCTGTCCTAAGGAGACGTATTTCCTTATCACTTCAGCATCTCGCAACGAATTTTGAACTGATGATGTCTTGCGAGACTGTCGAGCATTACTTCGGTTTTCTGCTTGTTAATTTATAGACCTATCTTTCTGATCTCCCTCTCTAGCTCATTGATCATGCTTTGTAGTTCATCTGCTGAGTTATCACCAAGGCAATGTCAATAAAGAAATGGAGATTATTTAGGGTATTCTCCATTAACTGTTATCCCCAAGTTTTCCGAAAGCAGGCCTCGGAATACGGCCTGTAAAGAGGCGGTGATAGCATTGACGATATAATGCCTACCTGCCTGACACAGCAATTTATTATAAACAATTTATTGCTGAATTTAGGGAGGTCTTGATAGCGGTGTATTCATTAGAGACATCATATAGTATTTTCACATAAGACTCCCCTACACCCTGATTATGCACTATCTGCAGTACTGCTGAGGTTTACACTGAGTCAAATGCGTTCATTATCTTAAACAATGAAGTTTATATATAGGGGTTGGTTGTATTCTGTGCATTCCTCCATCACCTGATTGATAGTGTAAATATGGTCTATTGCCGAGTCTCCTCTACGAAAGCCTGCTTGATCATTTGATTGATGTGTAAGGTTGTCTTGAGTGTATTTGCGATTACCTTAGTAAATACTTTGTAGGCAACAGACACTAAGCTGATCGATCTGTAATTTTACAATTCCCTGACGTCTCCTTCCCTACGAATCAAGAAAATGTTAGTTATTTCAGTTGATCAGCCGACTTGTTGCTGGGGCCTAAAAAGATGCACCCTTACGCTCGGTTCAAGTTCACTTTTATTCTAAAAATTTCATAGGAGTTTATTACTGACGGGAGCTTCAAGGTCTAGTTGTGGCGCCCGTCTGTAAGTTTCGAGGTAGTGTGACAACAAAACACGGGAAACGTTTGCTCACAGCCTAGAAATTGCGAAGAAATAATTCCACATTGGTGCACATTGCAAAGTACTGTTCAGGATATTTGTTTTTATCCCGTGCACCAGTGAACACCTCTGCTTATTTATTGCTTTGTGTGCGCTCTAGAGGGAATGTGTAATTTTTTCTAACAATTCGTTCCGTTTAAAAGAAACGCACAGCACAGAACAACCATTCGAGGACTGAGAACGATCAAGTCCCCCTCGAGGATGTAAACGAGTAATTTTACCATTTAGATGCAGGAGATGGACTAAGCTTCAAATGGGAGACTACAGCGCCACGAAGCTGCGTGTAATTGCCGTTCAAACCTCACCATTGCAGTTTTTTCATTGCCCCAGTAAAGCTATGCATTCTGAAAACTGCAAATAATGAGGAACAGCAAGCATTTCATCACGCTTATCGAGATGAGAATGTCGGATTGAAAAAGAGCGAATACTGCTTGCGAAAGGCACTGGATCTTAGAAACGCGTACCGTTTCCCCGAAAAAAAATTCTTCAGGTAGCGCTATCTCGAGTGATAATATTTATGAAAACGAATTCTCAGCAAATATGTACTCAGAATATACGGTGTAAGTTTCCTCGGAATGTGCATATACTGCGTTTCCTGAAAGATCGTCCTCGAGGGTAGGAGAACAAAGTTAAAAAAACAACGAAATTTGCGGCAAAAGTAACCGGATTTAGGAGCGCATGAAGTTTGTTCTGCTACAGATTCCAGGAAAATAAGTGGAACGAAAAACGGGAAAAGTAGACATGCTTGGATCCTCAGTTAAAGCTGTGAATACACAAATTTACATGCCTGCATCTGCTGTTCTACAGCGAAGCTTTTAAATCAGCTGCAGTTTTGTAAGTTACTATTTGGTAAAAAAACATAACCACTGCGCTACACTGTTTCCATAAAGAGGGCGTAAAAATAAAAAAAAAAACACCGTATGTTAGTCCTATTAGAAAGAAGTATTAATTATAGAGCATGCCCGCCCCATGACTGTGCAAATACATTGCAAAAATTTTTAATTCCAATACAGGCTGAAATTGGTTTTTGACTATGATTGCTATTATAAACCTCTGTGAATTCAGCAAGAACAAACTGTCGAATTCGTAACAACATAAGCAATAATGGAACAAATTAAAGACGCAGTAAAGGACATGTTAAATATAGAGCAGAACAAAATAGAAAACCACGATAAAAAGTTTGTGTTAGCAGCGCAAAACTGAAACCAGTAATACCATCAAGCGAACTGCTTAAAGTAATAAGAGGAAGAGAGATAAAGATGAAAGGAAAGACAGGGAGCCTAACTAGGCGACGCCCAGTATGCCACTTTACACGTCGGAAGGGGCACGGAGGGCGAGACACAAAAAGAAGAAAGGAAAGGGAGATCACTTTTTCACATGTCCGTTGGTCATCACAAGGAGGGTACACAGGGCACACACTGAAAGTTTACAACCTTGAGCTCACTCCTGGGTAGTCCTTTAGGAACGTCAACAGCGCCTTCCCAGCTGTCCTGTGCAATGAGGGTTTAGTCCTAGGACCAGATTCTTGGCTTCGGTGAGAGGACGAGAATCTAAACCGTGCAGCGTTGCAGGAGAACATGGTCACGTTCGAATTGAGGTCAGTCACGAAGTAAGTCCTCAATTGTTTCATAGCGCCCGCAGTTCTCACAAGCAGGAGAGTCTGTCATTGCGATTAGGTGGGAGTAGGCAATTTTAAACGCCACCCCTAGCCAGAGGCGACAAAACAGCGTTGCAACGTAGCGGGAGATAGTGGATTGAGTTCAAGTAAGGTGCCAAGGCGGTGCAAACGGCTTGCCAAGTTTCTGGGATAGACCATGATGCTAACGTCTCGTTTCAGCCAAGCATTTGCAGACGTACTGCTTCGTCGGCTCTTGTCAACGGTATCCGGACAATGTTGGTACTGCCGTTGGACTATCAAGCTGCAGCGGCAGCTGGATCGCTTCCGACAATGTGGCTCTATCCTGGTAGCCACTGGAAGAATATGTCATGACCCTATTCCAGCGATTCAATTTGTAGATGCCTTATCTCGGCAACGATTTGCTCTTTGTAGCCGTGGCGTAAAGTAAATTTCAGAAGTTTTAGGAAAGCTTTTGAATCGCTTAACGCAGCCGATTTGTGAGATGTTTGCGCACCTATGTACTGCACAGCCACACGATAAGCGGCCCAATTCTCACCCGCTGGAGGTTGTCCGCTGCAAATTTAGTAAGTTGAGAGACGCCTGTCTTGCAGGAATGGCCACTGCGTGAGCTGAACCTGCAGAGTCATCTGTATATCCATGAGTGCGATCACTATACACGGCGTGGAGTAGAGACAGTGTCAACTGTTGAAGGGTCGGCGTCGATAAGTCTGATTTCTTCGCTATCCCCGGAATTGTAAGGCGCACACATAACTCCCGCAGAGATCACAGCGCAGAGAAAGGTCGTGCCGCCGAGGCGAACTGTGATGAGAACTACGACTGGTGGGCCGCTGCTACCTTTGAAGACGCAGCATGCGGTCGCTGTACCGGCACTGACACAAGGAGATGGAGGGGAATCCTTCTTAGATGACAGTTGTGAGTCGCAGTGTGTCAAGGGCTATATACGTCGAAAGCGAGTAGTCCTTGGCGATAGGAATTCATTGTAAACAGACGTTCTATATAGAGTCGTTTAAAGACGGTATAAAAGAGAATTACGACATATGTTCGTGTTTATTGAGAAAAGAAAAATTAAGCATCAATTGATGAAATCTTAATTTCGCGAAGCAAAATCAACTATGTCCATCTAGAAGCTCAATTTATTTTTTTTTACGCGAAATACACGGTGTTTTTTAACCTTTCGAGATTTTTGTTTTAAAATATGTGAAAGTCACGCCGGTGCTGTCTGTTAGGTGAACTGTACAGCAAGTTGGACATTAAGGCCTTTGACTGGTGAATAGTTAGACGAATATTTAACTTGAACTTAATGATAAACTTTTTGGCGCAAGGTCATATTGCAACATTGATGACTGTCGACATCAGAGCCGAGCCCTGTTTTTAAATATTATTACTCGGCAATGTAGTTCGAAATATGGAACGTCAAAAATACGTATTTGAAAGCGTTTTTCAACTGCTGCGGTTGCTGAGTGGTTATGGCGCTCGGCTACTGGCCCCAAAGACGCGGGTTCGATTTCGGCTACGGCGGTTCAATTTCGATGGAGGCGAAATTCTAGAGGCCCGTGTGCTGTGCGATGTCAGTGCACGGTAGAGAACGCCAGGTGGTCGAAATTTCCGGAGCCCTTCACTACGGCATCCGTCGCAGCCTGAGTCGATTTGGGACGTTAAGCATCCACAAACCATAAACCTCATAGCGGTTTTTGTTGGCTTTTCCTCAATAACTTTGTATAAAATAGCCGCGCTGTGTGCGATACTTTTGCCGAAATCAAGTTTACTTCTTCTGCAACATCAAATAAACCAACTGCGCCTCTATGTGATGCATAATATGTGCGAGAGACGCCGTTTTAAAAAAAAATATGCATTGCCAAAAAGCCAACATGACCAAATTTTAATTGCGCAATTTGAAGTTCGATATCTTCAACCATAGTGCCGACCAAGAAAATTTAAAAACAGGACTCTCTTTCGATGTTGACCGCCATATATTTCGAATTGTAACCTTCCCCTGAAATTAAAAGTAAAAAGAAATTATTAGTTTACTTAAGTTAAATTAATCGTCTAAATAGTTATCCATTTGAGGTTTATAATATGCATGGTGGAAAAAACGGCGTGAAGACGCTAGAATGAAGAGCCTGAAAGGCGAGTTGTCATTTTCGCGCGCTCTTTCCACTATGCACAAGAACCACCTCCCCCACTTTCTGCTTTATTCAGTGAGGTATATAATGTCCACCTTGTTGTACAGTTAAGCTAAACAGCTTGCATCGACCTACCTGTCAAAGTTTTTAAGATAAAAGTCCCTAAATGTTCAGAAAAGTACGCTCTGGAATCATTGCTAAGCACCTGTAACTATATTTTGCCTGTGCGAAACCTCCACAATTTTTTATCTTGATCCCAGGATTTTGAAAACACGTACCGAGTGTTTTGGAAGCGTGTTCTGAACTTGCTATACTTGCAGCACGCAGGAAGAGGATTTCCAGAGCAATGACGTAAGGAGAGATTGTGTTCCATCTACCGATTTAGGAAGCCTTGTCTAGTGTCAGCAAAATTACGGGCGCCCGTAAAAGAGCCATGTTTATGAGTGCATTCAGTGCATCCATGATTGCATACAACCCACTCTGTGAGCAGGATTGAGTGCTTCTTCCGCTTTTATAATATGCCCACTTTGGTAGCTGAGTGATTAGTGCGCTCGGCTACTTGGCAGGAAGACCGGGGTTCAGTGGCAGGAAGACAGGGGTTTGCCAAGGGGGCTGCTTTTCTCCAGATGGGAAATGCAAAGGGGCCCGGGCTCTGTGCCTAATAAGCACACGTTAAACAGCCACAGGTTATTTGCCTTAGGTCGGTGCTCTCCACTGTCAGCTCCCTCATAGCCCGCGTGCCATTTCAGGACGTTAAAGCTCCGGAAATCACAATTTGCAGTTCTTCCATGGTAAGAGCGAAAAAGTAGATGCTTGCCCTCACTATTACCCTTAGTGCAAAGAAAGCAGCTTTACACGGCAGAGAGGAGAAGTGTTTGTGGAGGGAAGTAAAAGGCAATATGTGCACCGGAGGCGTCCATTTTAAGCCGAGCTTCTCGCCTGGAGTGGATATTTCCGCTGATATCGCTCTTTTTTTTCTTCTTAGAAAGCGCCTAATTGAACCATTCTCAATCCTCGAGTGATTTAAAAAAAGTCTCGACTGCGCATAGGAAACGTGTGTAACGCGACATTCAGCAGCAGCTAGCTGTAGACGCTGTTCGATTTCAACTTAATATTTAATTGTGGGCTGGCATGTGGGATGAACCAAACCCGGTGAAGATAATTTCCTAAGGCATGAATCTGCAAGTGAAACGCTTGCCAAATGCAGCATCAAAATTCTTGACTAATGGAGATTTCTGAAGAAATCATATCATGAGGTTAGTGAATATTTACTAATCGCAAGACTGATACAAAGTGGCTACCGAGATCAAATGATTGCATCTGGCGCAGCAATATTGCTATGAGTTGTTTCCGCTAAAAGTGGAGAACATAAAAAAATCGAACACAGCAGATTTACCGCGGTACGACACGGGCACAATCTCTCCCACAGGCTCAGAAAGACTGCAGAGTGGCACTCGGTAAATAGCGTTTTCTCAGCGCCGGTAAAACTTATTGGCCTTGGTTGAAAAGTAACCAAGAAGAGCTATACTGACTCCAAACAGAACGAAGAAGCAAAATATTAGTGCAGACTTGTTCCATCTGATCTTGGTGTGGTGCACAAAATTACCCTATCTTGTCGTGGCTAATACGTTGGGCAAGCCACACGCTTCATGCATAAGAGATTTAGGGAAAATATAAACGAGAAGAGAGCGAACAAAAATTCAGAAACTTCTCCTTAAATACGTCGCGAAGCTTCTGGTGTTTGTTTTTGCGAGCAATGAATGAATGTTTTAGTAGTTCAAATTGTATTTTTTTACTTATTTACTTATTTTTAAGTATTAGAGGAGGTAGTGCTGTCTAGGCAAGAAAGTCGTCAAAAGGTACGTTTTCAAAGACGCTAAAATTTACTAAAATCAGTATACAACATTCAAAGCAGGCAGGCGTTTTCATTGTTCAAGCGTAATGAAAAAATAATTTTGCAAATGCTTTGTTCTGGCATACAATGACCCTACCACTTTTGGGCGGTTCAGTCTTCATGACCGTTGTGGTGCAGGAATGGTGTACGATCCTCATGGCAAGCCTAATTTATTGTGGTATACCACGTACAAGAATGCTACCTTCCGCAACTGGAGCGGCTTCATCTTATGGTGCCTCAGCTTATTATTAACAGGTGAATGCTTGCAATAATCACATCGAATAAACCTAGCCGCATGCCGTTGTATGCGCTCCACTTGCTTCACATTTAAAGCATGATATCGTTTCCACACCATGGAGGCGCATTCTCGGGCTGGTAGAACCATAGTACGATATGCTTGAAGCTCACGTGGTACGGATACAATTTATTCGGCGAGTACCACAAGTTATTTTATGACTTAATGCGTACGTGTATATTGTTAAGACGAGTATCTCATTTAACATTCCTATCAGTTGGTGAACCTAGGTATTTATTTGACGTGGCTGTATTTACTGTACTGTTCTGAAATATGGCAAACGGCATGTAAGGAATTTTTCTACGTTTTAATGGTCATTGACAAGGTTTTTGAAAAGTTGTTCTTGATACTCTTTGTTCACACAAGCCCATCAGTTTACATAGGTCGGTTTGCACGAGTCACTAGAAGCATTTTTTAACGATAGAGTAAATGACGGAGTTGTCAGCAACCAATTTCACAGTGACATAATCATCAACATGCTGAGAAATATCATTGACATATATGATAAGCAATAGCGGTCCGAGCAGTGATCCCTACGGTACGCCGGAGAGAACCTGCAAGCATCAACATCATCACCAGCCTGACTGCGCCCATTACGAAGCAAAGGCCCCTTCCATGCCTCTCCAATTAACCCTGTCCTTTGCCAGCTGCGGCCACTATCAGACCTAATTCCTACAGATTCTAAGAAATGCGTATGATTCTCTAGGTACGCTTGCAACAAACTGAGGAGCTCGTTTGGTATCCCACTTTCTTGTAGCCTTTCAATAAATAAGCAGTGAGGTACACAATCAAATGCCTTTGATAAGGCCATGAAAATTGGATATATCTGTTCGCGGTTATCAATGACCAAGAAGGAGACCTGAATTACAGACAATAACTGCATGGTTGTCGATTCATTTTTGTGGCATACGTGCTGAAATTTGACGAAAAAGTTCAGTGATTCAAAGTGATGGCATTCACGTAGACTCTTAAGTGGTCAAGCCACTTGCTGTCCGTGCTTACGATAGAAATAGGTCAGTTGTTCCCAGCTTTTAAATTTCTTTACAGATTTAACCTTAACAAACTTGGCACACTAAAATTACTAGCTAGGCAACTCTGATGAAGTGAGGCACTTTTGAATGCCTCACTTGATACATGAAGTCGACATGAAGTTGACATGAAGTTGGTAGAAAATTATCTTGGAATACGAATAAAAGAAACCACCACAAAAACAATCGAATCTATTTGACGATTTTGGTTTTATTTTTAATAAGGGTATGTGTACGTCCTCGCGGCTGATAACTAAACTTGGCATGTTTATTAAAAAAAATTGTGTTTCTGCATATTCATAGTGCACACCCTAAACACAGCAATTATCAAAGAAAAAAATTCTCAAAGCCCAAAAAATCAGTTTAAGAAGAAAAGACTCAATTTTACTCGCCTCATTACTGCAACCGCTATGCACGGTTAGTTGCAGTACATACATGCAAATTTAGGCAGACACATCAGCCATGTGAGAGTACTTCTTAGGTGTTTACAAAACGCAGTCTCAAGATAAGCCTCAATATTAGCACTTCAGACAGGAGAGCCTGCAACATGCAGGGACGCATCGGGTAACACAGACCTTCAGCATACATGAATATTAAAAATAAAACGATTTCTGAACATTGAAGCTGGTAAGTTTGTTCATAGTGCGTACGTTCCTCTGGCAACTTTGTTTGCTCACAAGTGTTTACCATTCTAATGGGAAGAGGCATGTCTAAAATGCTAGTCATTCAGGGGGCTCCGCTAATTGGTGGCACGCTTCTATTTGAGCAGATGGGGTAAGGAAACCAGTGCGTTCGCAGTGCGGTTGGGTAGTGCTGAGTTGTAAACCCCTGTTTGAAAATCCTGCGTTGTGACCGAATTTTTTCGCGTGCCTGATCTTATAGCTTTGTGCATTGGGAGGTTTTTTTGGTGAAAGTGACCATTGGCTCACAAGGAGAGGCACAGAAGCCGGCGTTTTTTTCGTTTTAATTGATTCTTTATATTTTTTCCTGCTGGTTGTATATCAGTAATATTCAAATAAACAAATACAGGGCCCAGCGGCAAGAAATGCTTATGTCAATCTAATTCTGCTATAATAGCCATTCGGCCGCCTCGAGAAGGCGAGGCGCGAGAGACCATCAAAAATATTTTACGAGATCATCTTAATGTTTGATCACCTCTGTTTGGCTCACGCTGATGGAAAATAAGACTGAATTTATGAACGCCAAGAATATGAGCTCCCCATAGCACATAGTGAGAGACAAGAAAATCATCGGAAAATAACTTGCATATGTTTTTTATACGGAGTAGGTGCTTCTTGAATACATTGATGAGAGAAAAAAGTTGGGCGAGTTGGTATGTATTCATGACTCACAAAATCGCAGGAAGCACGGACAAAAAGGAGACTAGACAAAACAAGTGCTCTGTCTAGTCTCCCTTTTTTTCCGTGTTTCTTGAATACAGCTGCTTATCTTCGCTTCGCCGGCGTCGTCTTTTGTGAACGCAGCGCACAATGCATGAAGAAAAAAGAGTAGCATCCAACACATGAGAAGATGTTCGTACAATATTTTCGTGTGCGGGATGAGAATTGGTGGCGGCAGAAGAACAGCTTCGTTTCCCGATGCGTGGAAAAGCTCAAATATTCGTTTTTTCCCTATTGCGGGGTCAGTGTTAGAAAAATACAGCGAATCACCACTCACAACGATAACATTTTACAGCTGGAAGATCCAGCTGAAACGGACGCTGCGCTGTTTAAAAAACGTTCGAGTCTGCCCACTTAGCTCCACACTGGCGTTCACTGTGTTTTCACGCTGTGAGCGCTGACAACTTCTGTTTAATAAGCCACCGCAGTTTCGATGAAATACTCCTTCGCTGAGCGAGTGTCACATATATTAAGGAGCCTAAATTAAATTTTAAAGGAAAAAGGTGTGAATGAGACGACGCGAATTAACCGAAGAATAAAGAAGAGGAAGAAGAAGCATTTGTTGAGGTGGAGAGAGATGATTGGTGGAGAAGCATTCGGTGAGGTGGAGAGAGATGATTGGTGGAGAAGAGAAGACGACGACAAGGCATACGTGGACTAACACCGAGGCTATAAAAGGGGGAGTGAGAGCGAGGCACGGGGGGGGGGGGGGGCACAGCAGAGAAGCGGAGGCTCCGGCGGGTCAGGGTCACTTTGGCTGGAAGAGTGCCACGCCGGCTAATGCTCCGGTGAGCTCGCGTTCTACGGCAACGCATCGTGGACTCCTGCCGTGCCTGAGCCCGTTTCGGGGAGTCAACGGAGGACGCTACCACCTGCTACGGCCAGGGGTGTCTGCAGCGCTGTTGCCATCCATCCGGGTGGTGCCCCCACGCCAACAACACCGGCATCACCTCCACGGGCGCTTGTACGACGCAGCCAGCGACGCCAGCCCAAGCGCGTCGAACGCCGCCAGCAACGCCAGCCCAAGCACGCCGAACGCCGCCTCGACGCCGGCTACGGGATCCATACTACGCCGCAGCCGTACCGAACCAACCATGAGCACGAAAGCCGACCACGAATAGTAGAACGCTAGTAGTAGACGCTGATAGCAGTGTGCCCGGGTCGAGTGTATTTATAGTATTTGCGTTGTTTGTTAGTTTTGTTAGTTTTGTGTTCTAGTGTGTGTGTCACGTAGGCTGTATTAAATGTGCGTTTGTGTGGGTACACCCGTCGCCTAGCTTGTTCTTTCGGACCGAGTGTTCTCCGGAAAGATCCGTGACAAAGATAAGTGGCGAGCCTGTGTCAGGATACATTTCCTTTTTCTTTTTTGCTTTGTCTCGGATCTTTCCGATCTCTCGACTGCAGAAAGTATGGATTTTCAAGAACGTTAGAAATGGCGCTCAAGCTTGGGTTAAGCAAGGAAGAGGCGATGCGTCTCTGCGACCAGCAGAAAAAAGGAGGCAGATAGGCAGAGAGAGGAAAGGGCGCAAGCACGCGCAGACGCTCGCGAAGCAGATGAGAGAGCTCGCGAAGCAGATAAAAGAGCTCGCGAAGCAGATGAGAGAGCTCGCGAGGCAGATGAGCGAGAAGCTAGTAGAGCTCGCAAGGCAGAAGAACAGGAGAAAAGAAGGATAGAACGGGAGAAGGAGTTTATTTTGTGGAAACAGGCGCATGTCGCGGGAGGGTATGAGGAGATCACGGACAATGATCAGCTTTTCTTAGCGGGTACAGAATCTCCTAGACCGACCAGAGTTTGCCCAAGAAAGCTGATGGCTCCTTTCGATGACAAAAGAGATGATCTGGATGCATATCTGCGACGATTCGAGCGGATAGCTTTGGGGCAAGGCTGGGAGAGCAGTGAATGGGCCACGGCATTGAGGATGTGTTTAGTCGGAGAGGCATTGCATGTGTTTGAAACGATGCCTGCTGCTGATTCCAAGGACTACGAGAAAGTCAAAAAGGCGCTCCTCCAAAGATTCAGGCTAACGGCAGAGGGTTTTCGTGAGAGATTTCGCACCGCGAAACCTGAGGATCCGGAAACCGCTAAGCAGTTTTCCGAACGCTGACCAACTATTTTGATAGGAGGCTTGATATGGCAAACAGAGAAAAGAGCTTTGAAGGGGTGCGTGACAAGCTGGTCACAGAGCAATTTTTAGCGTGTTGCAGCTCAAAGCTGGCGCTATTCCTGAAAGAACGAAAGTTGTGTTTTTTGGAAGAGTTCGCCAACACTGCAGACCAATTCCTCGAGGCTCAAGGGTTAAGAAATTTGAGTAAGGCAAAGAAGGAAATCCAAAAGGCCCTAGAGACAGATGCGGCAAAACCAAGAGCATATGGCGGTGCACCTAAGGCGCCAGTAAGGTGTTTTCTCTGCGGCAAGGTGGGACACCGTGCAGATGACTGTCGAACTAGTAGCGCTGCCCAAAAAACACAGGTTGTGTGTCAAGGTTGTGCCGATACAGAACGCAGGACCGAGCTGCGTGTGTTGTCGACTCGAGGGCAGAACTTGTCACGCCATCCGAAGTTCCACAGCTGAAAGGAGAGCAAACGCCGCTGGAAAATGAGGCGGTGAGTGGAACACCCAAGTCGAAAGCAGCAATGCCAGTGGTGGTTGAGCAGATAGGGGACCGTCCTATATTGGTGCTTAGAGACAGCGGAGCTAACACAGTCTTGGTTCGTAGAAGCCTGGTGAAGGACGAGGATCTTACAGGGGAAGCGTCGGCCATCACTCTGGTAGACAGCACAGTAAGGTACCTTCCTGAAGCCAGGATTCTAGTGTCCACGCCATATTATACTGTGCAGGTAGTTGCAAAATGCGTAGATCAACCCATCTACGATCTCATCCTGGGAAACATTACGGGTGCAACAAGTGTCGAAGACCCCAATCCCGAGTGGAGGATGCTCGATGTTGAAGAACATCCAAAGGAGGAAAGGCCCGCGACAGCTCAGACGGGTGCAGTCAGCTTCTCGTCGGCAGTGGAGACAAGAGCTCAAGCGACAGCCCGAGCAACGCAGCATCCGCTCTCTACTCCTGTTGCGATGTGCCTGATCATAACACCGGGCGAAATTGCAATTAGGCAAAAAGAAGACCCGAGCATGAAGACCTGCTTCGAACGAGTCGGGGAAAAAGTGAAAAGAAAGAAGAGCCGTACGTCCTTCGAATGTCAATTGGTAAATGGTCTTCTGCACAGGGAATGCATATTTAGTTCAGAAAGGCGGGTCCAACAGCTGGTGTTACCAAGATATATGCGAGAGACCGTGCTACGCTTAGGACATGCCGCCATTATGGCCGGACACCAAGGTGTTCAAAAAACGGTGTCTAGGATCACCGAGGAGTTCTTTTGGCCGGGTATTCAGAGTTACGTTAAGCGCTTTGTTCGCTCATGTGATGTGTGCCAGCGCACAGTTCCGAAGGGAAGAGTTGGTCCCGTACCTCTGGGCAAGAGACCAGCCATTAACCTACCATTTAAAAGAGTGGCTATTGGCATAGGATAAAGAATTTGTTCTTCTCACTGAAGTACCAGACAGAGTATTAGGAACCGTACTTTTGCAAGAAGAGAATCAAACAGGTCTAGCTATCTCTGGAATGTATCTTTTTGGTGTTGTTGTTGATTTGATGTTCTTGCGGTGTTAATGTATCTCTGGGATTTATCTTGTTGTTGCTGTTGCTGTTGGTGGTATTATGTGATTATGCAAGGGATGTGTTGTGGACATCGACATACTTTTAAGGACTCTGTACGGACAACGGAAGTGGTGTGGTAGTGTTCTGAACACGCAGTTTGGTGTGCTATGTTAGCGGTGTGCTCATGGTGTGTGCTGGACATCTGCGATGTGTTGTGTGCTGGGTCCAGAATCGCCACAGAAGACAGTCGGTTGGCTGGATGGCTTGGAGATGAGGGTGACGTGCGCAGTTTTTTATGGAAAAACTCTTCAGAGAGGGGGCCCTTGCCACATATATTAAGGAGCCTAAATTAAATTTTAAAGGAAAACGGTGTAAATGAGACGACGCGAATTAACCGAAGAATAAAGAGGAAGAAGAAGCATTCGTTGAGGTGGAGAGAGATGATTGGTTGTGAAAAGAAGACGACGACAAGGCTTACGTGGACTAACACCGAGGCTATAAAAGGGGGAGTGAGAGCGAGGCACTGGGGGGAACAGCAGAGAAGCGGAGGCTCCGGCGGGTCAGGGTCACTTTGGCTGGAAGAGAGCGCCAGCAACGCCGCCAGCAACGCCAGCCCAAGCACGCCGAACGCCGCCTTGACGCCGGCTACGGGATCCGTACAACGCCGCAGCCGCACCGAACCAACCGTGAGCACGAACGCCGACCACGAATATTAGAACGCTTGTAGTAGACACTGATAGCAGTGTGCCCGGTCGTGTGTATTTATAGTATTTGCGTTTTGTGTTAGCTTTGTTAGTTTTGTGTTCTAGTGTGTGTGTCATGTAGGCTGTATTAAGTGTGCGTTTGTGTGTGTACACCCGTCGCCTAGTCTGTTCTTTCGGTCCGAATGTTCTCCGGAAAGATCCGTGACAGCGAGCATCTATCACCGCATCTTTTCTTCTTTATTGCATGGAAAAACTACTCAACAGAATCTCAACGAGCTCATGAATGGCATAAGCACGCAGCGGGTTGCGACCTCGCAGTATCCCGGCGATCCATCTTGAGTGTTCAGATCAAAATTCTGGGAGGCACACCGCTCTATATTAGGGACTTCGCCGATCCTGGTGCCCCGGCTTGTCTGTTCGTAGTATGGCTTGCAAATTTAACGGTCCCATAAATGCGTAAACAGTACGAAGCATCGAAGAGCTTTCGTCAACATCCGAGCATCTATTTGTTTTCGCTGTGAACTCAGTATCCTTCTTTTTAGTTCGCAGTATTCTGTCCCCCCCCTCCCCCCCCCTCCCCCCCCCGAAGAAAAAAGAAAAACAAAAACGAAACCGCACTGCCCAGATCAAAATAATGATCAATGGTCTCTCGCTGACCACGCAGGCGGCAGTTGTTCGACACGAACCTAACATTCCTTCAGATAGGCAAGGTTGACGTTTGGAGTTTGAAGAATTTTTAGCAGATTTTATGGGCATGCACAAAATTACTTGAACGCACAAGTGTCTTTCAATATTGAGCACAGCTGCCTGTGTAACGGCACAGGGAGACAAGACTACTCCGAAACCTGTCTCATTTGTTTTGTGGAGATAAGGCAAGATTGTATAAGGAAAAACGTGCAATAACGAAGCCGAAAGTGGTAGGAACTTGCTTAAGAACGTCCCACAGTGTTCCCTCATAAGAAGGAGATTCGCAAAGCAAGTTGGCGGACATGCCAATGCGCAAAACCTGCTCCACTACAGTCTAGAGGAAGAAAAAGTGATCATGGCGCAAGGGTTCCCGTTGAAAGCTCCTCCCGGGAGTAGTGAATATTTTATGCAACGCTTGCACCATTTTCTTCGCAGAATTCAAGACCCGCAAGATGTAGATAAGTGTGCCAACCAAGAAGGTGTTGTGGAATTGCTCCCGAGCGAACTCGGAGAGCTCCCAACCCATCGTAATCTCTACTTGTCCCATCACAATTAGGAGTCTGTAATCCCAATACGACATACTGCTGTGAACGTGATGTCGGTCGAACAAAAAATAACGAAAAAATTCATGGCCTTTATGCGACCGAAATGAAATATCTTCGTGCCTTGTGACGCATCTAAAATGCTTTGCTTTTGTACATTTTAAAATCAATGCCCGAAACCGCGCCAAACCACGTAGTCAAATTGAAAGCCTCAAGTAGACCTTTTCAGTCATAAAAGAACAGGAACCTGTCATCAGCATAAGTTAAGATCTTAATTTCACATTGAGTCAGAGAAAAACACAGATAACGGCGCTATTTATATCACTGAGACGAAAGGGCTCAAAATATAGGGACAGTATTAAAGACAATACTGGGTAGCTTGCTGAACTGATGGTTTCATTAGAATATGTTTAGTAACCACTTGGTTAACGGTAAGTTTTATGTGGGGCTCTTTGTTACACAGTCCTTAAGTAGTCATTGTCAATTTTAGCCTGCTCCTAGACTGCATACAAGAAATCACAAATAGCTTTATCGAACTCCCTCCCATGGTCAATCTAAAGTACAGCGGCTTGCCCAGTCTCATCTACTACTGTCTGAAAACCTGAAGTACTGTGTGGATATACATGTAAGTTCAATACTGTGACCTCGAATGCCACAGATCTCATGCGACCTTATTAAACTAATTACGATAACCTGCACACGTCGACAAAGCGCTTTAGAAGCTTCTTGCCATCCACATTACACAGAAACACACTCACTTATCCTTAAACAGTCTTAAACGTATTCGCACCTGACATTTTTGCTGATAATGTAGTTTGCCTAGAATATAAAGAGGAAAGAAAAATCGTACATTATAAGAAGCTTTCAAACCTTTTGAAAATCCTTCTATCTTGTTGATTTACGGAAGCCACCACAGAAATAGCCCACCGCTCCTCACCTGAAATCGCAAGGTCACGGCAAAGAAGTTACACTTAATTATTAATGCCATGGCAAGGTCGACACGCCAAGGTAGACATGTCTAACGTTTCGCTTAGGAACAGCCAACAACTTCCCGATAAGGCTCTTCGAGTGGCTGACGATTACGCTGTAATACGACACGCAGAGATTTACAGCAGTTTCTCTCCTTATAAAGAGATAGCCTGATTTCCTGAATGGCAGCTACACATACATTGAATTCTTAGACAGGTGCATCAACTAATATTGCTTCCGCCTACTGCGTATATACCTGACGTTAAAAATGCTGCACCACTCGCCATTTTTTTATTCCTATCTAATTCAGAACACCTCTGTAGTGGGCAGGCCCTCCTGAGAATCAGCGGTTTTAATGACTGACGTTGAATTCACCTCTACGGATGCCTCCGCACTGGATGTCTTCTGCTCCACTCTCCAACCCACTGCTGGTCATCTGTAGGATGCTTCACAGGCGTGCTGTCGCCCATAGGGCCTTTAGAGATAGCCAAGGCTGCTGGCGTGAAAGCCGACAGCAGCTCATTCCTTGCGGTAGCGCTAGCATCAAACAGAAGAACGGTCATGCCAGTAGTTGCCTAAACATGCGGCGATTCGCAGCACTCTAGCAACAAGCGAGCACTGATAACGAAGTAGCGTTGCGGAGCATCGACTGATGGCCGCCTATATGTGATGACTCATCAAAACAGACACCAGTTGTCAGTTGTCGCCAGTGTCCAGTTGTTGCGTCCACCGCCGCAACTTCTTTTGCTGCTTGTTGCATTTAGTAGCCTCTCCTTCTATGTTTTGGGAATCACCATTCTCTACATCGTTTATACGCTCGCTCCGCTTCGCGAACGTTTGCTAAGGACACCGAAGAGCGAGCGAAGGCTCTGGCACGTAGAAGTGCGAAAGCAGCTAGAGAGGCCGAGGGCGCTAGCCAGCACTAAAAACAGAAGCAGCTGAATGCGGCGCCACATAAAACAGCAAAAGCGGCGAAGAGAGCCGAAAAGTGTTCAGCTAAGAAAAGCGGAAAATTTTGGAAGCTTCTCAAAGCGCGAAACCAACAACGGAGATCACGCGCTCCTGAGCTCTAAGAGCAGAAATGAGTGAAGGTGGGGGCGCGCTCTACAGCCAGATGAGAAGATCAATACACTCGCCTGTATACGACCATCTCTGAGTCGTCCTTGAAGAGTCTAAGCCTTTCCAGCACTTAACGATGAAAGGGTACGAAAAAAATCAGGACACTTTTGGGAAAAATATACTCTTTTCTACTTTTTTTCTCATCGCATAAAAAGCGAGAAAAAACCGGCCATGGCCTAGCAGCCCTTAGCAAATAGCATCACCCATTAGTCCGGTCAACATTCAGAAGTGTTACAGATGGTGTTAAAAAAATGAATGCAGAAAAGCGCACTTCCCTTGTTATTATGATTCCGTTTCAAAATATATCTTAACTTTGCCATGGCATCGTGCCTGCTGTTGAGTTAGAGACCTGCTCTTCTTGCAGGCCAATAAAGGAAAAAAAGAGGAAGCGACGGGCGCCTAGAGGCGTCCGGCTCTGCGTACAAAACGTGTACGTCGCTAGGCCCAGCTATGCTCTGAACTGCCATCTCTGAACTGGTATACGCAAGAACATGCGCCCAAGGAGGGTGCGAGGGTGAAGAAGTCACCGGAAAGGGCTCGCCACATTTCGCACGTGATTGTGGGTTCTCTGCCGCGTGTCTATTACTTGGCTCAGGTTTTCATGACAACACAATAGAGGGATCGAGTGAGTTGATGCTCTCTCCTAGGACAGTGTTACATAGCCCCTTTAATGCCCACAACATATTAAAGAAAAAACTTCGGTGTTCTGGAACTGTGTATGCGAACATCACATTGAGTTCATTAGAAAAAAACTGGCGCATGGATTGCTTCAGTTCTCTCATCACTCTGGAGAACTGGCATCTATCAAGGAACATATTTTGTTGGGATGCGAACGCATTAAATTGTTTAAAGAAAAACATCTTAATCAGACTAAAGAAGAACCAGCCCCTTCTGTACTACCATGCTACAGCTACCATCTGCTGAGCCAGTATGTCGCGATGGCTCTAGATAGTTGCTCCCTCGGCGGTCAGTACGCCGATAGAACCCAATTCTTATGGGATTAGCCCCCTGATCTCCCTAAACCTCTAAGCTCGGACCTGGCTGTCCAACACAGGGTCCTTGAGTCAGCCCCCGAGGTCATCACGAAGCAACGTCTTCTGATCATCTAGCCTCGACCTCAGGTTTCTTTTTCTTTTTTTACTGGAACTACTAAAGTTTGCTCTTCTCCTCTTCTTCCATAAGGCGTAAATTTCGCTCCGAGGATTAAACGCTTCTCTAAATACGGCAACTTTTCGCCGTGTGCTGAAACCTGTCTGACCCTGTTCGCGAAAGAAAGAACTGAAAACATATCTTCTCAAGGAACTAAGGGAATGAAGAAATTAGATTTTTGACGGAGAAAAAGTAAAAGAAGAAAATGAAGTAATAGACGGCCGTCTTTTTTTCAAAACTAGCGATGCAGTTCAAGCGGAACATAAAAGTTTGAAATATAGGTGACCTCCTCATGTATTGTCGCTTCACTCCGAGTAACTTTTCTTCATACCTTTTTCTTAATCCTATTTTCTGTGGCCTATTTCTTAAATTAAGAATGGCGCCTCGTTTAATGCATCAGGTAGGGAGCTGCTCGCTCAGTCGATAAAGATTTCTTTTCTTTTAAGTGTATCGTTCTTAAATTCAGGATCCGGCTCCTCTCATTGCTTTCCACCTCGTCATTTCAGTCATTACTTCGAACACCCGTTTCATCCACGTGTATAGCTTATATGCATTAAAGAGTAAGAAATATGAGGCAAAAGAAGACAGAGAGGAAGCAGCGCTGAGTATGAAATAAGGCTCTCATTACCCCGGCCGCCTGTGCTTGAAACTGCTGCTTTCGAGTTAGGGCCGCTTTTTTTTCACCCGTCTTTTGCCCTTTTCTTTTTTGAGTTCAATTTTGTTATACGAACGCGTGTTTTGCATTTTTTCGCCCTCTCTTTCTAGCTCTTCGTGTGAACAAAGACATGCCAAATAATTAAACGTGAACGACATTATTTTTCCTCACTTTGGCCGACCAATTTCGGATATTATGTTATCCGAAACATGCCGTGAAAATGAAGAACTCCGTTTCTTGTGGCTAGAACAACACAAATAGTATTTCGCAAGAGAAAGGGCATAGTGTTAATCGAAGAAAACATCGGAACTTTTCAACCCTCCTCTGATGATGTCAAGATGAGAGCGTCGTCGAGCCACGCGAAGTTGCACAAAATGAAAATGAAATAGAAAGCTCGGAGTTTTAGATAGGTTACTTTACCTTCTACGTAATGGAGCATCTTTTGTGACAGGATTTTAATGCAGAACTTCTGTACACGCATTCCCACAGACCGAATTCTTTATGCAAGACAGTAACCAGCGGATCTACCACTTCTGCTGCGAAGGGTGCCTGAAAGCAGAACAAATTCTTATGAGTTGCGCAAAAGAAACAAAGAACGGTAGGCGGTTGCCGCCTGGCTTGTTATATTTATGCGATATATTTTAATTCTATCACTGCGAATAAAATAACATAAACTTTATAAATATGTATGCTGGCTCAGCGTACTGCTCCATAGTTTCCGTTATCAAAATTAATCCGAAAAACACCTTGGTAAAAACATAGGGCCACTGACCAAGTCAAAATTTTAAAGAAACGTATTGACGTTTCGGAAGCCCTACGGCTTCCTTGTTCACAGTGGATGAAACCAGGCAAAAGCATGCGTTTATATCTTATTCAAAAATGCGTCGTAATGATCTTGCGTAGTCAGCAGGCAGATTTCCTTGCGTCCGATTTAGTGTACCGGGAGTGGTTTGTATCATCAAGGACTCTAGATACAGGCGTCTAGAAGTGATTCGTTCTCGGGCAAGCACACGTGCCCCGTCCCAATTGATGACATGTCCAGTCTCTTGCACGTGTTCGTCCAGAGCGTTAGCAGCACTGCGTCCTTTCGCCACGTCATTTTTGTGCTGCTGGATCCGTCTGCACCAGTTTCCGGATTCCCCGATATAATTCCGGTCGCAATCTTCACACGGAATCTTGTACACGACCCCAGGATATCTGTCAGGGGGAAGCGGGTCTTTCACATTGACGAGCTCGTTTCTAAGATTGCTTGTTGCAACGTGGGCAACTTGCACGCCGTACTTTCGGAATGCCCGACCAAGTGCTTCACTGATATGTGGCATGTAGGGGATGGATGCGCGTTTTGGCTTAGAAGCATTGGCGACGTCAGAAGGTGGCGCTCGCTCCAGTAGTTTCTTTTTTGTGTTTGCCACAAAACTTCTTGGATAGCCATTTCTCGCCAAATCTCTTTCAACAGTCTTTAGCTCTTCCTTCAGGGACTGCTCGTTCGAGCACGTGTTTATTGCTCTTTCGACTAAAGAGCAGACGACAGAGCGCTTGTGTGCCATCGGGTGGACAGAATAAAAGTCAAGATAACGGCCTGTGTGCGTAGGCTTTCTGTACACGGTGAACTCCAGGCTCGTGGGTTTTCGCGTCACACGGGTGTCCAGAAAAGGGATCCAGCCATTCGCCTCCTCTTCCACAGTGAACTTGATTGAGGCTTCTATGCCGTTGAGGTGGTTTAAGAACCGTTGGACGTGTTGTTTCTTTAAGATGCAAAAACAATCATCCACGTACCTGACGAATAATTTAGGGCGTGGCTCGAATGTTTCTAGGGCTTTCGTCTCGATGGCTTCCATTGTGAGGTTAGCCGCCGTCACGGAAATTGATGCTCCCATGGCTGTGCCGAAGGTCTGTCGATAGTAATTGCCACCGTACGAGAAATATGTGTTGGCAAGGCAAAAGGAAAGAAGCTTACATAGGTCGGGTACGTCGAAAGGTGTGCGCTCTTCAAGAGACGAGTCCTCGTTCAAACGAAGCTTGCAGGTTTCCCCAGCCAGGTCAACCGGAACGCACGTGAAAAGGGAACAAACATCGAAGGAAACCATCACTTCACCACTTTCAAGTGCGACGTTCTTCACTTTGTTAATGAAGTCCACTGTATTCCGTATATGCGTCTCGGTCTTGCCAACTAGAGGAGATAAAATCTTGTGCAGGTAGCGAGACAAACTTTGGAGTGGAGCCCTTGTAAAATCCACAATAGGACGCAACGGAACACCTTCCTTATGAACTTTCGGCAGCCCGTAGATAGCTGGCGCCGATCCGTTTGTGCAGAGTAGCTTGTAATATAGGCTTCTTTTTGACGGTGGAAGGAACTGAAAAATCGTTGACAGTAGCTTTTGAAGGTCCCTCTGGACTTTAGAAGTGGGGTCTTTGGGTAGGCGGCTGTAAGTTTCCGGGTCCTGAAGCAAATCTTCAATTTTGGCTTTATAAGACTCACGGTCAAGAATAACTATATTAGAATAACTATAGAATATATCGGGGAATCCGGAAACTGGTGCAGACGGATCCAGCAGCACAAAAATGACGTGGCGAAAGGACGCAGTGCTGCTAACGCTCTGGCCGAACACGTGCAAGAGACTGGACATTTTTTTTTTATTCGAGAAGTGTGCCATGAGGCATAAGTTGAAAAAGGAAAGGGGGGAAGGAATGCACGGGATTGAAAGTTAAAAGAAGGAGTGAAGAACCGTTGCGCTGAGGTAGTCGCAGAGGTTGTTAATGAAACTGTTGTCCATTGTCCACTTCACGAAGTCACTTTCGCGGTTCCACCGCAGGCCCACCTCCCTGAGGAGCCGTTTTCTGATAGCAGCTGTCGCTGGGCACGTCCACAACAAGTGCCGCACATCACATATGTCCGGTGCAGCGCCACAGTGAGGGCACCTGTCAGGTAGTGGCAGATCTTTGGCACGCCACCGATGACGGACAGATGGTGTCAGAGCCGCCCCTGCCCGAATCCGGCGCACGGATACCTCCTCCTGCCGAGTAAGACTACGGGGGAGAGGGTGCGAACACGGAGGAATTAGAGCGCGTGTTCGCTGGCGCAGAACTTCGGAATCGGAAACGTGGGACAGGAACGGATCTGGGGGAAGAGGGGAAGGTGGCGGATCGTCTAATGTATGAAGATGAGTCATAGCATCCGCTTGAATGTTATGTGGATCCTGGGCATGGCCGCGAATCCAGTGTATGCGCACAGGACATGGATACTTTGCGCAGAGCACATGAATAGATTGTGAAATCTGGAACGTTCGTCGAACAGCCTTCAGCTGTTTAAGGGCGGCGCGGGAGTCGGTGTAAATGTGAACTGTATTGAATGTTGGAACGAGCGGAAGGGAAGCAATGGCATTGTAAATGGCTTGAAGTTCCAATGCCAGGGGAGTGCACGTATCCGCAGTATACGTCGCGCGAGAGTTGAGATGCGGATGAGATGGACTATACACAGCAGTAACTCCCCTCTCTGCAGAATGAGATGCATCCGTGTATAATATGCACCCTTCAGGCAGATACGCTGCTGATGCCGACGGGGAAACAGTGGGGCGATTGTCAGTGAGCTGGCAATAGGACCACGGTGGAAGCGTCTTTAAACGATGAAGTTTGAGAGACTGTTTTCGAGCTCTATTTGCCACCCGTTGGTCGATGATCTCACTGAGTGTATTAAGTTGGGCGAACTCCTGTAGCACAGGTATGGGTGTTAAACGAGGCAGATATGTTATGACGCGCATAGCCTCACGATTGATAGCTTCAAGGGAGTCCCACTGTCTGCGGGTGAGACGTTGAAATTGAGCCTGATATACTATCCGTGGCTGAAGGATAGAGCGCACAAGCTGGCGGGCCGTATGAGCACGTGCGCCACCAGAGCGCATAGCTATGCGACGAATCAGACCTAGAGTAGCGTGAGCCGATTTACGGGTGGCTGTCAGCCACGGGGTGCCAGTCCCAGATGTATGGAGGAGAAGACCAAGAATACGAACAGTTTCTACCTGAGGAATCAGAGAATTATGTACCGTAAAATTTAAAATGGGAGCTTTCCGTAAGGCGGCTTTATTTCCAATTCGAATGAAACATGATTTAGTAGCAGAGAGTGTTAGACCCAAAGGTGGGAGGCGAGATGTCAATACATCCAGCGCGTGTTGAAGGACCGACTGAAGTGATTCGTTCTCTGGCAAGCACACGTGCCCCGTCCCAATTGATGACAAGAGACTGGACATGTCATCAATTGGGACGGGGCACGTGTGCTTGCCAGAGAACGAATCACTTCTAGACGCCTGTATCTAGAGTCCTTGATGATACAAACCACTCCCGGTACACTAAATCGAATGCAAGGAAATCTGCCTGCTGACTACGCAAGATCATTACGACGCATTTTTGAATAAGATATAAACGCATGCTTTTGCCTGGTTTCATCCATTGTGAACAAGGAAGCCGTAGGGCTTCCGAAACGTCAATACATTTCTTTAAAATTTTGACTTGGTCAGTGACCCTATGTTTTTATTATGCCTCTACCTGACCAGACGACGTTTCGTCAATCTCTTGACTACATCAACATACGCCATAAGTATGGGCAGCCAGTCATTACAAGCATCCGCCATTTCATTCGTAGTTCGTCAAAACTGGCAGCTTTCCGAACGCATCTGCAATTCAACTTGGCCTGTAAGATTCACCGTGTGACACCGAGATCCCTTCGTCTGCACAGACCCGTAAGATCTGCCTTTGGACACCAAGTGATCAACAAAGCGGAGCGCCTTCTCGTCCAAGCCCGCATTGAAGAATGCAAACTTACTCTGAAACGCCTTGACAATGATGTGTTCTGTGAAAGGCGCCTCCTAGAATCTTCGCCTCCAGACGTTTTTCACGAGATCCAACTCGTTGCCAACCAAGAAGCCCGCTTGACAAAGGAAAAACACGAGAGGGCCCAGGAATCGAAGCTCGACAAACTTACCTCCGAAAAAAGGGGCATACGGGCGACACCATTGTCTGAGGTACGGAACCTTTCCTCTTACACTCTGACTCCGAGCGAAGCCCAGGTTCTAAGTCACGGACTGAACTTCAACCAAGGAAAGCCACCAGATTCACGAAAAGTGATCTCTGCCGTTGAAAGCGCTGTTCAACTTTTAGACGTTGGTCTCAGGAATGAAGTCCGTACGAAGGCGATAGGGATACTTTCACGTATACGCAAGTCTGACCCTGTGTGCCCTCTGTCCTCAGAAGAGCGGAAGTCACTAGAAAGGCTACGCAGTAACCGCAGGATTGCGATACTACCAGCCGACAAAGGAAACGTCACAGTTATTCTTGACCGTGAGTCTTATAAAGCCAAAATTGAAGATTTGCTTCAGGACCCGGAAACTTACAGCCGCCTACCCAAAGACCCCACTTCTAAAGTCCAGAGGGACCTTCAAAAGCTACTGTCAACGATTTTTCAGATCCTTCCACCGTCAAAAAGAAGCCTATATTACAAGCTACTCTGCACAAACGGATCGGCGCCAGCTATCTACGGGCTGCCGAAAGTTCATAAGGAAGGTGTTCCGTTGCGTCCTATTGTGGATTTTACAAGGTCTCCACTCCAAAGTTTGTCTCGCTACCTGCACAAGATTTTATCTCCTCTAGTTGGCAAGACCGAGACGCATATACGGAATACAGTGGACTTCATTAACAAAGTGAAGAACGTCGCACTTGAAAGTGGTGAAGTGATGGTTTCCTTCGATGTTTGTTCCCTTTTCACGTGCGTTCCGGTTGGCCTGGCTGTGGAAACCTGCAAGCTTCGTTTGAACGAGGACTCGTCTCTTGAAGAGCGCACACCTTTCGACGTACCCGACCTATGTAAGCTTCTTTCCTTTTGCCTTGCCAACACATATTTCTCGTACGGTGGCAATTACTATCGACAGACCTTCGGCACAGCCATGGGAGCATCAATTTCCGTGACGGCGGCTAACCTCACAATGG
Organism: Amblyomma americanum; assembly: GCF_052857255.1. NCBI lineage: Eukaryota > Metazoa > Arthropoda > Arachnida > Ixodida > Ixodidae > Amblyomma > Amblyomma americanum. The sequence goes on along the minus strand of NC_135503.1, from coordinate 71,297,246 downwards.
AAGCCATCGAGACGAAAGCCCTAGAAACATTCGAGCCACGCCCTAAATTATTCGTCAGGTACGTGGATGATTGTTTTTGCATCTTAAAGAAACAACACGTCCAACGGTTCTTAACCCACCTCAACGGCATAGAAGCCTCAATCAAGTTCACTGTGGAAGAGGAGGCGAATGGCTGCATCCCTTTTCTGGACACCCGTGTGACGCGAAAACCCACGAGCCTGGAGTTCACCGTGTACAGAAAGCCTACGCACACAGGCCGTTATCTTGACTTTTATTCTGTCCACCCGATAGCACACAAGCGCTCTGTCGTCTGCTCTTTAGTCGAAAGAGCAATAAACAAGTGCTCGAACGAGCAGTCCCTGAAGGAAGAGCTAAAGACTGTTGAAAGAGATTTGGCGAGAAATGGCTATCCAAGAAGTTTTGTGGCAAACACAAAAAAGAAACTACTGGAGCGAACGCCACCTTCTGACGTCGCCAATGCTTCTAAGCCAAAACGCGCATCCATCCCCTACATGCCACATATCAGTGAAGCACTTGGTCGGGTATTCCGAAAGTACGGCGTGCAAGTTGCCCACGTTCCAACAAGCAATCTTAGAAACGAGCTCGTCAATGTGAAAGACCCGCTTCCTCCTGACAGATATCCTGGGGTCGTGTACAAGATTCCGTGTGAAGATTGCGACCGGAATTGTATCGGGGAATCCGGAAACTGGTGCAGACGAATCCAGCAGCACAAAAATGACGTGGCGAAAGGACGCAGTGCTGCTAACGCTCTGGCCGAACACGTGCAAGAGACTGGACATGTCATCAATTGGGACGGGGCACGTGTGCTTGCCAGAGAACGAATCACTTCTAGACGCCTGTATCTAGAGTCCTTGATGATACAAACCACTCCCGGTACACTAAATCGGACGCAAGGAAATCTGCCTGCTGACTACGCAAGATCATTACGACGCAATTTTGAATAAGATATAAACGCATGCTTTTGCCTGGTTTCATCCATTGTGAACAAGGAAGCCGTAGGGCTTCCGAAACGTCAATACGTTTCTTTAAAATTTTGACTTGGTCAGTGACCCTATGTTTTTATTATGCCTCTACCTGACCAGACGACGTTTCGTCAAACTCTTGAATACAAAAACACCTTGGCTGCGGCCGCTCGCGATAGGAGACAGTGAGAGAGTCAGCAGATCGGAAAGAACCAGAAGTAAGGAGCCGTATGTTCATAACACGCATTCAAAAAGGAACTGTTCTGGATTTCATGAGCTTTGTTCAGAATGCAGAAACTATTTTGCCTTTCAACTGTCATGAAAATAGCTACATTCACGGCTTTTCTGCCGGCTATTAGATTACTGGCTCTTTTCGCCTAGCAAAAACTAGTTTATGAGCTCATCAGTCCAACCTGAGTCGGACCGGTATTATTAAAGCCGCCAAAATTAAATGAATATAACAGCATGTATAAGAATATGAATGCCAATTGCTTCCGGCGATTTTGGCGCGCTTCTTGTTTCCTCCTGAGCAATGGGGCAGATTGGACGCTATGAGCAGCAACTCGCGCAGTATCTCCCATTCGCGACCGTATGCATACTGATATAGGGAAGAAGAATGTCGGCACGTTCTCGTGGGGCCAAAAGAGGCACTCGGCACAAAGTACTCAGCAGTGGCATTTAAGAAATAATAGAAGTTTACCGAGCAATTCAATGGCTAAAATAGAACTCAGGAGGTGTCAAGGCTAAGCCCGACCTGATGGTGCGTTCGTATCAGACTTGCAACACCCACGCTGAGTGCACCCAGCTCACGAAATAAGTGTGTTTTGGAGGGCTGTGCAGTACCCAAGGACCTCTTAGATGCCGAGAAGGAAGAGGAATACTGTGTCTTAAGATAATTCTCACGGACACAAAAATTGGCGGTGGTTTAGCTCTGGTTAAACCTGGAGTGATGCGATCGCTACGGCTGGCCGAGAGGAACTTGGTCACGCGACCAACCACGTGACGAACACGTCATCAGCCACGACCCCGCGCCGCCGGCAGCTGCTCCGCACCACGTGACCAACCACATGGCAGCGTGGCGGCGCAGCCACGCTGAAGGCTCGGAATGCTACCGTAATGTAGCTATCGCTACAAAACGGTCAAGAGATTTAGGACCATGCCATGCGGTAGGCAAGGGCTTCTTATTTTGACCCTTTTGGTACTGAGTTTAAGTTGGCATACTTGTCAAAGCCGGTCTGCAGAAAAGCTTCGCAATGGTTGAAATTATGGATGGCACATTCCGCCATGGCAAGCCGCATCCACAGAAAACAATCTCCACCGGAGTAGCGTCAAGTATTCTTGTGTCCAACAACGCTGTCCCTGCATCGCAAACGGAGGGTCCAGGATGCGAGACAACCGCAATGATCACAAAGGTCGAACAGCCAACCGAGAAAATCTTTATCGGTAACGACGGCAAAGAGAGATCTCTGCAGTATGTTACATGAAACCTTTGCTCGCCGAAGGTCGCCACTAGAACTTCCTTTCCTCTCAAGGCGCACTCACCCTCCACATAGGTCGCTTGAAGAATCACTACTGAACGCAATATTAACATTATACAAGGACGACACCGAGTTAAATACTACTCGCATCTGCACGGACGCCGATAGTACGAGATGTGCGTTACTTGAAGAAGCGAAGTTATCGGAGATGGTAGTCGTACAAATGGGTTTTATTGGTAATACAGAGATTTGCCGTAAAGGCACGCGTGTGTTTAGGCGATGTAGCAAAAAGGATTAAGGAATCGACACAAGTGGGAGTATGAGCCAAAAAAAAAAAGAGCTGAGCCTGTTGACAGAGTAAGCTTCTGAAATGTCTCAATGGCCGCAGTCGTGTGCCAATGAGCCTCACGCAGTCTTGACTTAAGAGGGAGCCGAGCAGTAGCAACTAAAATGAGCAGTTAGAGCAATATGTGAACACTTGCCGCTAGTGTTATATAGCGAGCATGCTTTTCAACTTTATCTTGTGTAACCTGAATACTACGTCGTAGTTTTGTGCAGCAGTGAATGACAATGAACAATGAAAAAATTAATTTTAATGTTGTCTGAAGGCAAAACAAAGACTGACCTTCTTTGGGGTTTATTGAAGGGACAAAGATAAATTAAGTATATTATTTATTGTAGAATATTCTCTGAATTTTTTGTTGAGAGGGCACACATGAGGCTGTATTTAGAAAGCTGCCAGATGTCAGGAGGCTGCCCTAATTGCACGGTTCTTATAAATGGAAAACGCTACTTCCACGCTCTGTACGACAACGCTCAATTCAAGCGCTACCGCTTTGAAAATCGCGCTACTGTGGTGTCCGTTCACTGCCACGTTCCTTGAAGCCCGTACACAGGAAAACTTGCACATTGTAACAGCGCTCTTGAATGGACGGAATCTAGGTCACTGTAGCAATTCTCGACGCCTGGTTCCAAGCGTCCATAAAACAGTTCAGATTTAACGTGCCTTGAATCGCTAATGCAAGACGCAGGGAAACGGCACAGCTGTCGACGTGCTCTGCACTGCAAAACGTGTTATTTTCATTGAAGTCGAAAGGCTATTGGCTTGAGGTTCTCTGCAGCTGAAAACGCCGTGAGGCTCATTTTAAACGTGCTTGAGCCTCCGAAACGAAGCGCATCTGAAGGTGTGTCGGGAATATCCTTTCAAGTTTTTATTCTTTGCTCCGAAGATTTGTGAATGTGTGAAGCACACGCACGTGCTTGAGTGCGCAGAAGAGGCTGAAAGTTGTGTTTACGTTATCGCACGATATTCGTATAGAACTACAAGTGGAGCGCACCAGCATGATTAAAAGTATACAGAGCAAGATGTCGCGCTCTGTTCGCGTTAGCGCTGGGCGTGATGGGAATATGGAGGCTTTTCTATATTCGGGCGCGTTCAACCATGGCGATGAAATGCCCAGACGTCTGAACCTTGCATAAAATTCCGCAAGGCAGTGCTGCATGAAAGGGCACCTCCATACAATGCACCGTTTTTTATTTATTTGTTTTAAAGATACTCCTACATCTCTCCACTCATGCGTAGGGCCCCATCGCAGGGTTCTCACTAGTGAAGCGGCTCATGCAATTGATGTTTCATTAGGATCCTACGTGTTCTCTACTGCCGCCGAAAGCTTATCGCGGATTCGGGTTTCAGAGGCTCGATATCTATTTGAGCGGCATAAGAAATGCAGCGCGGCATAAGAAGATTCAACATTCTGCTTATATTTCTGGATACGTTATCTTTAATTTGTATCAGAATGCGTATTGGACTGCGTTTTTTCAGCCTGAAACAACTTTCTTAAGGAATGAAAAACAGTATATTCTTAAGATTAAAAAAAACTTTTTTTAATGAATTGCGGGTCACAAGACAGCCTTTATCGAAAACGGGAAACGAGACATGTTAAATTAAATATTGCCGCAGTTCTTCCCTTACTGTAGTTCAAACGGCCTCAGGCAGTTGCATTCAGAAACTTAAGCTAAGAAGGGTGCAAGTGTTAGAAAAACTAAAATTAGTCTTCCTGACGTCGTAATTCACCTCACAGAATGCCCGGCTAAGTTTTCGAAAATCCGGAGATAACCAAAGCGACTGTTTTGGTCCAGAGCACCAGTCAGCCCGGCTGCAAAGCATTAACGTCCAGCGAAGAATCGCTTCCGCGTCGTCACTTTCGGGCTGAAGAAATCTTGATCGAAGACATCCTTCGGCATGTCACCCAGCGTGCGCCAGTTTCCATCCTCAGGTCCCCCGATCCGTCCTTTAATTCGCCTTGGGCTGATGCGTAGACTTCGCCCAGAACAAGTCTGAAGGCAAGAGGCTTCAGTCAGGAAGCGGTTGGTGCCTGTCAGACAGCGGTGTCCACTCAGAACGGAGATGGATGACCTCAGGCAGTCAACGCGACGGTCTTCTGGAGAGCTCATGGCAAAGTACGGAAACCTGAGAGGCAAAGGAAAGTGGAAAACCGGGTTACTGCATTTATCATAACGGGCAGGGTAGCAGCAATATGACAGCCGCACGTTGTGAGCGTACAACTTGTGATCACTCCATAACTATGAGCGATTTCTTTAATTAGATTTTAGTCATTAATTCTGCCTTTCTTCAGCGCTGGGATTATATCTCCACGGGAAAACAAAGAATGCACACAAAACAGGGATAAGCAAACATTAATTAAGAATAAAAGTTGAAGGTTTGCGGCCAGAGTCAGCGGTACATTCATTTCAACACAATTTCAGAAGCAATAAAAAGAAACCGTATAATACGCGCATCCATTCCTTTTTTACAAATATCTTGCCTTTCGATATCAAAATCAAATTTATGGGTAATACAAGAAATTTTGCCTCTGTGGGCAAAAACAGGGTCGTTGATATTGTTTGCTGTTGCAAGCACGTGTAACTACACTGCAGAGGCTAAGGGATGTCAGCGCAAACTTGTGCCTATATTATTAGGAATGTTTGTCAATACGATATAACGGCAAATCAATAAAAACAAATCGACTAGGAGTTCTAGCTTTTCTATATCGACGCGACAAGACATGGAAATAGGGAAGTACCGCGCCGTCTTTTAGACAATGGCCTACTAATAAAAGGAAGACATGGAAATAGGGAAGTACCACGCCGTCTTTTATAAAAGGAAGATAGTTTTATATAGAGTACCACAGCCGGCAGCACTGAACCAGCAGCAGAAATGATAGCCTGATTAGGCTTAGTGATCGCATAAAGAGGGATTACTCATGTTAATAGAAGTTAAGGTCATATTCTGATCAAGTGAAGAAAGCCTGCCTAACACAGTGATCAGCGGGCTTAACAATGCAGGAAGCTCCAGTTTTTTCGAGGGTTTTTGTGAGGGCGGAACTAGTGGCAGAATCAAGTGCACAATCACTGAAAATATCTTTAGTTTATAGATCTGATTTCGGTACGCCTCTTAGGGGAATTAAAATCTCCCACCGCACCAATATTCACAAATCGTGGCAATTAGCCAGTTAACATTTTTTATCACGGGAAACGTGATATTTAGTCCGCCATTCACCATGCGGCAAAGCAGGAATCTGGTCCAGTTGGCTTTTCTTCATGAGAACTTTTAACTTCGCTGTTTCTGGTTCGTTTAAAAACTGCAAATGAATTTCCTAGGTCGTTCTATTAAAACAAGAAACATATAAAGGGACACCAAGGCTGGTAAATGTTCTTTCCTCGTAATGTTCCGCTTAAAAAACGTAGTAATATTATACAATTTGTTTTGGGATAAAATATGTCTATATGCGTGAGGCGTAACTTGCGATGATGAACACGTTCAGCAATATTTGGACCTCTGGGGGAAGCATGTAAGGGACAAAATCATAGAGAACATCATTATGTTGTATAGTTTCTGAAGCGATGACTTCGATCCTGTCCATATTAATGCTGTTGTACATGTGCAAATATGTTTTCTTAAGGTCTTCTCAAAAACAAATTTTTCTTTCGTTGTAGATTACACACTTTAAGCTCAGACAGGCAGCACAGTCATTATTAGAAAATGATATATGATACGCCGCTGCCCTACGTCCGCAAGTCATGTCCCTTGTAGCTGTCCTCTTAAAATCTTTCTAAATGCTCTAGTACCAACGAATGCGCTTCCGCTGCAGGCGTATTCCGATTTGATCTTAAGCGGCGGATGTTCACACTGTAGTGCGAGCTTTCAAAAAACAAGAAAAAACCAATTTGGTTCAAGTGCGGCCTTTATTTTGGGAAACGGGCGCTGAACGCAAGACGAATGTTGTGTGTCAATCAATCTCGAGACTCAAACTTCTTTGGAATACGCAAGAAAGGAGCTTATCTACCATCTTCCTTTCAATGAAGACTAAGTGTCATCAGCTGTCGTTGTGATGCGAGGATTCAAACCAACAATAAACACTGTTTTAATTTTGAAGGACTCCGCTTTCAAGCGCCCTGCGGTACATCAAGTGATTTATTAGGCTCTTTCGGACTGAAAATGCAAAATGCTCATAACGCGACTGGAGAGGATAATTAAAGGCATTTCACATGCTTTATGGCGATCACGACAAGATATGAGAGAAGTTTGCCCATTAGCGATGGAGGATTTAAATATCACAGTTCTGCGATTCTTCCATTTCAATTCAGACGAGCGAATAGAAAGCACCGAGTTATTTGATTTGATATATTTGTTTCCTTCCTGACACACAAAGACGAGCAAGAGCAAAGGCGAAACGCCTGACGATGGCTCTTGCCCTGCATACAGTTTAGCACAAAAGATTATTAACATAACTTTAAGCGAAAAGTTTCACACCAGAATCTTCGGGAACAAATAAGAAAATGTAACGCAGCACTGAGGAGAAAAAAGGTAAATAAATAATGTAACGAAAAAATAAGTGTATGGAGCAAACAACAAACTACGTACATGCAAACACAAAATACTTAGCAAAAAGATGCAAATGTAACTCGATTTTGAACATGATTGTTGCAAGCTTAGCAACAACATAATAGCAACATCATAATAGCAACACACAACATAAACATTCAATACGATAATGCACTTCTAAAAAAACAAATTAGGAACAAGAACATGGCAGATTATGTCAATTCTTGGCTATTTTCCAGCAGCAGGTCTCTAGGCCAGTTCTCGGAGACATTAGCACCCAGATCTGTTAATTCTTGTATTTTTATTTGAAAGCTGGCTGTTTGATTTTCCCTACACTGTCCATAAATAGTCCTTCGTTTGGATGGCCGTCCAGTTTCCTTTCGGAGTGTATATGCTGAAGCTTCATTGGATTTTTGTACACTGTAAAGCTTCGCTTTTTTATGTACTGAATCAATTTTAAATATTAAATTTGACTGGCCTTTCACAGTTTATATTTCAGGAAAACCCACAAGAGTCGGGCTACGTCGGTGGAGCAAGAATTGCGGACTCTACATGGTAATAAATTGGCTGTATGCATAAATTTCTTGTGAAAAACAAAGTGAAAGTAATGCCAAGTTCAAAAAAATACCATGGGGTAACATGCCGATATTATCTTCCTGGCCATCATATCTTGAAAGAAGGTCACCATTGATTCCTGCGCGGCACAAAGGGCCATAATAGTAAAAGGATTATGTTTTCTGTTAAATCCCCTGCAATGGCCGAGACTCTCTCACACTCTTATTTTAGCCAGGAAAAGATATCGGACTACGGGGATAAATAACACTGGAATATAGGAAAGAATCAGTGTCGCTTATGAGATACAGGTAGCACGGAAAACCCTGATGCCGAACGAAAGCGCCCGCTTGGCGTGCCGCCAATGGCGCTTATATTGAAACGGGTCTCTTTTGATGCAGTCAGGCTTCTACAGCGCCACACATACGTCACAAGCGGGCTAGTATGCCGTGCTGTCACGTGTTAACATCGTTACGTGACCAGAAGCCGAATGCTATAAAGTATGAAAGATGGCCGTGGTAGCACATAATGGCCAGCGGGGCTAGCTGAAGCTATTTCTTTGCCCTGCACTATATATACTGCCAGCATCGCCCTCTTGTGTTTTATAATTATAATTGCGTGTCACGGCTATTACTCCCTTCAAATGACGTTAACATGCCTCGTGACGGTCGCGGCAGAGAGAAAAAATTGGCGGAGGTTTAGCTGTGGTTAAACCTGGAGTGACGCGATACCTACAGCTGGCAGAGTGGAACTTGCTCAGTTGAATTGCAAAGTCAATCCATTTGGCCGCTCCGTTTCTCTGGGCGTTCCTTCTTCATCTACGTCCTACTTGACTCGGCGTACGCGCACAGCTGTGGCAGCTCGGTACCTCCAGCGCGCCGCTCCACCAGCAGCAGGAGCTGCTCCGCACCACGTGGCTGGTCACGTGACCAACCACGTGACGAACCACTCGATCAGCCATGGCGCCGCGCCGCCGGCAGCTGCTCCGCACCACGTGATAAACCACGTGACAGTGTGGCGGCGGCGCAGCCACGGCGTGGCAGCTCAGCCACAGGGTGACGACGCCGCAACGCGGAAGGCTCGAAAAGCTACCGTAATCTAGCTGTCGCTACAAAACTTCAATATAACTCAGGGATGCTTCTTTTGCCGTACTTCGTAACTATAAAGAACAACTCAACGGCGGCGAGAAATTAAAATGCGCTTAGGGGTCGTAGAGGAGACACGAACTCAAGTTTCTTCATCATGGGGGTATGTTCTTCAATTTACCAAATAGCAGTCACGCCTACAAAGTGTGTTTAATTTAATCTTCTATAACTGGGCTTGGGGACTGCCCTCGAATGCCATCAGCGCAGCTCTGTCCACGAGATTGGAGCGTGAGATCGGTAATGATGGCCATTGCGAAGGACGGGCAGTGTTCATTATGCTCGGTGCATGCGTCGTCAATGTCCTGCAATGGCTGGCGGGGCATGGTCGCGATGCGTGATTAGATTAGATCTTATGTATGAGCAGTACCGGAGGACGCAGTCAGGTTTCTCCAAATTAGATCAGAGCGGGAGGGGCTAATCGGGCATTCTCTGTATGGTGCGGCTCGTTAAACCTTGAGTACGCGAAGCGGTGCCTAGCGGTCGGTTGGGGCAGTAGGTAACCCTCCCGGCAAGGGCTCACAGGACGCCCAAGGCAACACACTGCGGTGGCGGTTTCCAATGTAGAACTTGTCGTTTGCGGCAAGATAACAGCTGCTCTACTTCCTTTCGAACGGCGTCCGTAACTGTGAGGTTATGAGGCTGCGCTCACGAGCGTTCGGTGCAGTTCCGGCGCGCATAATCTCGCCCACAAAGTCTATAGGCTCTTTTTGTTGGTGGTCGAGGTGTCGGTGTACCTAAGTTCAGCTTTTCTGTTGTATTCGCGTGCGGGAGCCTGCAGAGTCTTACGGAAGCTTCATTGGTGAAGGCCGGCCGAGTGTGTACCAGGCTGGTGAAAAGAGATTTCTTAAGAGTGCAGAATAAGGAGTTGGCCTTCTCTTTGGTAATGACATAGGGAAGAGAGAATCGACGTTTCTGTGAACTGCTAGCATCAAATGGGATGCCCTCCCGGCAATTCGCAAGCGAACAGAAAACGCAGAGTTTTGTTTAGAGGTACTGAATAGTAGGCCAATTGATCTGCCCTTCGGTGGAAGCACTTTGAAGAGTTAATAGATCCCCCTTTCTGCTTATGGGCACAAATTCGATCCAGACTAAACAGGTGGCTTTGGATGAAAAATATTTGTACCCCAGTTATGTCTCTTATGCAGAAACAATTATCTGCAGGGCCAGTGTAAAAGGGAAAGTGAATGATGGAGCATTGAGAAGAAGCCTTTTGCTAGACGTACGAATAGGAGATGGCAACATTTGCCCTCGGTTTTCATATTGTCCCTGTATCAGGGTTTTCTCAACATTCAGAGCGTACTGTACTCGTGTTGTATTTAATAGTGCGGGAATATTTTTGTGCTATTGTAACCGCGTAAGTGTTTTATGTAAAGAAAATGTGATTCTGCTGCTGCAGGCTGTACACAATTGGGGACTAAGGCCTCGTCATGCTTCCGAGCCTTTAGCCTTATGCCACCCGCAGGGATTAATTTATTACTTCCTGCAAATAAAGTTACTTACTTACTTACTTACTTGCTTAAAAGTTCTGAAAACGCTTTATTGGCTCCGCAGTGCAGCAGCCGAAGCAACCCTTCAGGCATGTGAAGCCCTCGTAATGCCGAAATTGAATGGGCTGATCTCATTTGGAGCCGGAACCAAAAGAACATAATTAGCAAAATTGAACGAGCACAAAATTTGGTTCTAAGCTTCATATATTCAATTTACGGCCGTTGCTTAAGTGTGTCCGTATTAAGGATCAGATCAAACTTGCAGGCGCTGTCGCAGCGCAGAGTAGCCGCAAGATTAGAATTTATTTTCCTCCTATACCCCAGTCACTTTCAACTAAATCGAATGCATTATCGTAAGGAATCAGTCACGAACTCATCACAACTTAATCACAACAAATCCACGCAGTGGCGTGTTAGACGCATTAATATACATAAAAGTGTACTCCCATTAGCGATTTTGATTTGAATAAATTATCGCAGTGCTTAGGAGTGCTTTACATTCACAAAAATATTTAGAAGCAATGTTAGGGACCTACTTTTTGTAGTTGTTTTATATTATTGTGCATTTTGTTTGTTTCGTATTGCAAACGATGAAGGATAACCTCATAAGGTTTCAAATCAATCTCTTTATTTGCGTTTTCTAATCAAAATGTTTTTTTTTGTATTTTTAAGTGTGTTATCCCCACTCATGCAAGGGCATGCGACATGCCTGGAGTCTATGTAAATAAATAAATTCTAAAAAAACAATTTTCTTCTTTATAAACTGCTTTATTGGGCTCTATGAAAACAAGGATAGCAAAATCGACATGATCGGGTCGAATGCATATGAGGAAACTATTTACACCACTGTAACTGTAGCATCGGAAGTGGATGTTAGAACCTAGAAAAGGGAACGCATTGGCGAAGTGAGACTGTTCTATGGCCTTATCGATATATTGATTCGCGTGGCTTGTGTTAACTTTCTTATAAATTTCCGGAATCGGCATTTTATTCTACTTGGGTAAGTAGTTTAGGCTATAGTTTTGTTCAGCAATACGGTGGTAAGAACTTGTGACCGGCATAATGACCGGAAAATCTATACGCTTTCAGAAGATGCCTATGCATAAATGATTGATAGAACGTCAACGCGGCATCGAATTTTTGTCTTGAAACTTTTAGACAGAAAATGCCTTTTAAGTCAACGGGATCTTTTCTCCTACAGCATTCGTGAAACTTTGCGATGACGTTTTCAGAACTTACACTTTCTTGTACCTATAAAAATAGCTTCAAAGCCAAATTTTTTTATTATCTTCAATTTGGCTATAAGCTCCCGCTTGAAAAGGATATATATAATATTCTTGTTAATTGCATCAGAATTTGATGATGCCTGATAAATGCGTAAAAGACTTGCAGCAATGCCGAACTATACATCAGCAAGTCCAATGACAGTGCTTAAAAATAATTATCTGAAAAGAAAATGCGCAATGATGTCGACAAGCCTTAACAATTTTTTTTTATCTAGAACTAGAAATATTACTCAAGCTTTCATCTATGTTGCTTTGGCTATTGTTTGCTGGCCTGGTCTGTGCATTACACGCTCGTACGCCTCTCTGCCTTGCGGCAAAATTTGTGGTTTCCTCGGCAGAGGATTTCCAACTGCTTTGTTGACTACTGTAACCGGCACCCAACAACATAACGCAAGGCTGCTGTGGTTTTCCCCGCATAATCGCTGTTACAGCTTCGGATAGCTTTGTGAAGTCTTCGCAGCATTATTTTAAGCAGCATCATTTCATTTTTTCTGCCCACACACCCTACTGGTCATTTTTATTCATGTGATTTTAGGGCCAGTGTTTGCGAATTACTTCAGTGTTCAGCGCCTTGTTCGTTTGCGCATAAGCGAACAAACTCCCCTCAGCTCTACATTCATCTACAAATATTTATCTTTACGGCTGTTCTAATTTTTGTTAGCTAACAATTTTGATCAGAATCGTTTTCTTGCAGTAGTTATATTCTTTTAAAGCTGTCTAGAGGTTTTGGAAGACCGTGTAGCTTACTGCGTAAACCGGATTTTGTAGAACTACATGCTCGAAAACTTTGTGTACCCAATTTGTAAACGTTTAGCACCTAGACACGCCAGTGAGGTGAATATTATTTGCAAAATAGCGATAAACCAGAAATATCTTTTTAAATGAAGCCCGGACTGCGACTGAACGAAAAAGTGAAAGTTGAAAGGGAATAATCTGCTCTCGAACCATGCGACTGACATTAGCAGTTCCGGAACCAATAAGAAAAGAGGTATGACTTTCAGTCGTTGCGGAGAGCTGTCGCCTTCACTAATGGATTCGTGGTAATAGCAGCGCCATGTATGTGCAGCTGCGGGGTACATACAATGTTACAATTTCGAACAATTCCATTCCTCTACACACTTTCAAGAGACTGAGGTGCTGCCAAGGATTCGTTGTCGCCAGGAATAGTTAGTCAGCATAGCGGAAATAACGACGTTATATAATCTAATAAAAGTGGCGCTCTTGAATATATCCATTATTTTTTGGAGTTACCATCATGCCAGGTAGACTTCTGGTTAAATGCTCATATTCGCGGAAGTCACCTAGAACCAGTGGAGTTAAGAAGGACAAAAGAAAGAGTGTAACTAGGAGCGTTTTTTTTTCACGTAAGCAACACGGAGACGAAACCACGAGCAGTTAACAGAAGTCCTTTTTGATTCATAATTTTACGTCCTTCACGGCCACTCCAATACAGAAATATTGTGTAGTGGAACAGCCGCGTACTATAATGTCTCATCCGCCAAAATGTACACGCCGTAATTTCCGTTACTCAGTCCGTGAGCTATATACGTTTTTAAAGCTGAACTTTTGCTCTTTCCGGAATCTGTATAAGTGCGGATTACCGAGTATTTCATTTTTCAATAAAGCCGAATATGGCATGAAATTGGCAATGCTTTTTCTATTACGAGGTTTTGCGATAGTTACGTTGTGCGTGCACCTTTTTTTTCTGTGGGCAGGTTGCACGCCTTGCACTAACGGGCTACACTCTAAACAAAAATAAGCTAGGAAAAACGGATTAAGCTTCCCTATAGCGCACTCTCTTTCAGGTGCAAGTTATGCTGCCCAAGTTCCGGAATAGAATTCGATCACTAAAAATGCGGAATGCGGATTCTTGCCAAGGGGGACATATTCGCATTGCAAAGCATAGTAACTTGCAGCAGTGAACAACGAAATAAGGCTTTTAAACAAGGCATCGGAGGTCTTGAGGTCAGCTAACAGAGAAAACTGAAACCTTGGTTAAAACAATCGTAACTGGTAGAACTTCACAAGTTGTCAAGAGGAAATTTGTTTCCGTCGACAACCGTAAGTATTCCGTATTTTTTCTCTGATGACAATTTGCTGAAAACGTTGGGCAGCATACCCTGCCCCTAAAACGTATTGCGCTCGAGGACAGTTTACTTCCTTTACACTCCTATAAAGGCTAACTTTTTTTTGGAGTCCATATACGTGGTGCGGGCAATCTAGTGAAGCAATATGTTTTTTATCAGCAAGCTTTACGCCCTGCGGACTATACGCCAGGAGCAGATTGTATGCCTGCAATACGTCAAAAGTAGCATCCAGCTAGTACTCATAAATGGTGTTGAAACTTCGAGGCCAGGAAAAAGGCTTGAAAAAGGTGGACCATGATAGCACTGCTGGCAACGGAATGGAAAATGATCGGGGTAAGGTTAGGATAGAGGATCACACCAGCGTCGAATACAATCGCAAAAACGAGTTACTGATATTTAAGCTGAAGCAAAAAAGAGGGGAGGGCCATGTGCAGGGCATGCAAAGCGAGCCATTTGTAGCCGATGGCCCCTGGGGTAACGGTGTAGACTCCAAGAGAACGCAGACCCAGCACGGGGTGACCGAGGGTGAATTGGGCGAATACGATTAAAAAGAATGCAGGGGCAGGTCGACCGCAGCTGGCGCAGTGTACGGCTCTTATTGGATCAGTGGAAGAGACCTCTTGTACTGAAGTAGACGTAACCAAGATGACAATGATGATGATTTTCAGTGCATTTGCGTCACTTAGCGCATTAAGTTGCGCAAGAGTTTGCCGCCATTCGCCCGATGTAAGCACACCTCAGTTGCTTGGCAGTGCACGGTCCTGGTTTGGGCGGTTGGCACGGCTCCAGGAGCGCATCTCCGGTAGCGCACTGGCTGGCGCACTCTTTGGCACTGGTGAAGAGGTCCCCGCCCATCTGCACCGATGGGCAGGCGCCTTCCGGAAAGTCCCACGGCACGCATTGGGCGCCATCGTAGAACCACCACTGGTAGCGAACATCCCGGCTACGTTGGCGATGGGGAAAAAAAGTACACATGCCTATCACATGAAAACACGAATGCTTCTAGCAAGAAAGCTGCGTACGAACGTGGCATTTCAGAGACCACATGTGTCCGAGACAGTTTTTAGCGCCGCCATCACTTCATCAACCAGTTATAGATTGAAAGCGCATTTCGAGAAATTGGAGGCTCTTAATACCATAACCGCACTCTTACTTCATAGAGGCGTATTAAGCAGCCCAAGGATTGCGGAGGAATTAACATACTCAGCACAGACGGACACGTCTGCTTCCGTAAGCGATGCGACTCTTACATTTCCAGTTTTTCGCTCCGTGTATGCACCAAGAAAAAATGCAACTGCATGTCTGCTTCCATTTTTCTTTGTGTATTGTGTCCTGTTCTGACTGTTTCGTGCATGACCTCAGCACTAAAAAGAACATAAAAACAATGAAGAGGACATTTAAGGTCCTCCTTGAGGGTCCGACGCGATAGCTTCAATGGGTTACTGCCCATATATGCAAATTCGTCAATCTCTACTTAACATTCAGGGATACCTGGCCGTCTGTCAATCGAGATCAGCTTCGCACGGCACTGGTCGATAGTTCTATGCTACCGCCGCAGCCAATGATCCGTCGTGTTGTTATTGTTGTTGTTAGCCTTTCGAAAGATGGTACATACCCAAACTGGGATCGGCCAAGAAACGAAGGCAGGGTTGCTATTCATATGCACTCAAAAAAGGCAAGAGAAAAGAACGCGGAACTGCAACACCGCTGGATTCTACCTCAAGAAGGGCATGGAATGGAAGGGACAAAAACTGCAAGACATTCTCTCACTGTGCATGGTACATCGTCATCTTGATCAACTTCTATCTGCGGTGCACGCAGATAAGATTAGCTTAACATCAATCAGAACTTAACCGGAGTCGTCGCCAGACCTGCCGACGACTCAGCAAAGCGAAACCATGAGCCAATGAGGCTATAAAACTTGCTTCCGCACTTCTACTCGGGTTTAACTCTGTTCAAACCCTACAAATTTTGGGGGGATTTTTGATCGCGGTCAGCGACTGCGACAGTGCTTTTTCTGCGACACGAGCTCCTTAACGCAATACTGTTATATCAAAGGACCAACTTTCCCACTTATATGGCCACCTTTAGCAGCAGCACGGGCTCTATAAAGTAAAGCGCTGCGATGTGTTTTTAGATGAATGGCTAACAATATTGTCGATTTTTATACGGCCCCGGTTTTCATGAGAGGTACGAGCTGCAGTGTAGCTGCAGACGCATAGCAAAACAAGTTGGTTTAGCCGCTGGTATCTGACTAGCCCCATCATAGCAGCTAGGGCGAAAACCGAAAGGACAAGGAAAGAAGGTTCTCAATTTACAGACCTCTACACATGAACTGACGTTCACTGAAAAGAGTAAAACCAGTTCACTGACTACTGCTGAAGTTTACAGAAAAAAACAAGCTTTGTGGTGTTAATTAACCACCAGTTGACGTCTATGGCTGTTTCTTGTAAAAAAAAAAATACTTGTAAAATGCGAAAGTGCTAAGGCTCCTGTTTTGCAGAAAGTCCTGCGTTATTGTCCTCGGCATTGTCGATGGCGTTAGCTAAAATCCCATCAGAAGCAATCTAGATTGTCCACCTAGGTCATGTTACCTTGTGACAAACACAACCTGCCCATTGGATTCTCAAGAAATTGATCAACACGGCAAGTGGAATTTAATTTAATGATTGGTCAACAAGTTCCTCGAGAAGTGCTACCTGAGTCGCACAAGCTGCGCCGGTGGCAGCACCTTTCATCGCGGGGTAGCGGCGCATCGCTTAGCAGCAGCACCACTGCGCCCGTAGTGGTATGGAGATTCACAGAATGCAAAGTAGAGAATGTAAAATCGAATGTAAAGTCGAGAATTACCACATTTATGGGCATTAATCAATCAACTTTATCGCGTTATACCTTAAGGACGGAGCTTAAGTGTCCGCTCCAATTTTTTCATTGTTCCTTCGCGCTAGTTATAATGGCAGTGCATACGCGCAATGATTTTTCCAGCGTACCGAAAACTTTTTGTTTCAACTAATTTTCCTTATTGGCAAAGACGAGCCTGCGAACGCCGAGCGAATGCAGAAACAGCAATGTACTGAAGACGCTTACTGACAATAAACTGTAACTTATTCGCTCTCGCCTCGCCGGCATACCCGCAGTCGAGAAAAAAAAAACTCTAATGCCTCAACACTGCTTCACCCATAGCGACCAACAGCCCGAGTTTCCTTTGCTCTATATTTAACAAATTTAACATAATATATATTTAACATAATTCGACAAGTAGGTCTGACCAGCCCAACTTCAACGGGACTCCTTTTGCACTTCCATGGTCTGAAACTTTCTTCATCCTTGTTGGTGTTCCTTCCCTTCTTCCAACCCATCGCCGTTCACAATGCATCCTTGCGTTCAAGTATTACGCAGTTCTTTTCAATTTAGCTTACACATTGCTTCCTTGTTTATGAGTGGTCTGTAGATAGGATGTTGTCCAAGGGGCTGGCAGCTCGTTTAAGGATGTTTAAACTAATCAAATGCGCTATCACGGTCAGATCTTCGCCATAAGAGGCTGCTAGCTGATACACAAGAAGTAGCGCAAGTTCTTAAAGGCGCTGAAACGGTGGTGCGATTTGGTAAAGGCAGTAAGACGGCGAGAGCTGGGAGAGAGGGCAGATGGAAGTTGCGTTATTAAGAAAGCACTTCTTTGAGTTGCAGCGGGCTGAGTCTGTATGAGAAACGAGACTAGGAGAAGCAGGAAATCTCGAACAAGTGACGCGGAGTTTACGGTATGTCACGTTATGCGCTTGACTTAGTGAGACCTCGTCCGCATGTGCGCCCTGTGTAGAGAGTTGCCGAAATTCTGGTGACATTTCCGAGCACCACGTCTGTTAGAATCAGGACTCCGTAACATCGGCCTCTTTTTCTAGCTCCGACCATGCTTTCTCTCTATTGCCCCCACCCGCTAAAACAGCTGAGCGCACGGCCGCGGC
The DNA here is from genome assembly GCF_052857255.1 of Amblyomma americanum. Classification (NCBI taxonomy): domain Eukaryota; kingdom Metazoa; phylum Arthropoda; class Arachnida; order Ixodida; family Ixodidae; genus Amblyomma; species Amblyomma americanum. The sequence goes on along the minus strand of NC_135503.1, from coordinate 71,279,381 downwards.
AAATTCCTTCGAAATCACCCTATTTTCCTTACGCAGAGACGGCCGGCACGTGTGTCTGAAAGGACGACGCAAATAAATGACTTAATTTTCCCAAGGACCACATATTCGCGACTCGCGCAAAGCTTGCAAAAAAAAAATAGTGGACAGAATTTTGTGTGCGCGTTAAAGAATTGTGCGCGCGTTTGTGCGTGTTAAAGCATTTCTTGCCCCTTTAATAAAGCCTCGTTTACAAGTAACCGAATTTGGCTTCTATACCTGTAAAAATTCCTCAACACATTGATTCAAGCTCCGCAGTATTCTAACCTATCCAGTTGATCCCAAGTCCAGTGTGAATTGGGCGTTTATCCTACTTCACTTTCATTATTAAATTTAGGCGCCATATATCTCAAACCCTCTAACAGATCACATTCAGCACAAATATCGAACAACGTAATTCGCAGTAAACTAACAAATTACGCCCCTACTCAAACCACGCACAGCACTAGACAAATACCACCGTTACTAAAGGAAACTACCTCTAAACTCTTCTACCACCTTAGGATAATTCTTGACACCTTTCAAGAACACTACAAGGACCCAGATAGGCAACAAGTGCCTCAACAATGCTTACAGCCATATAATTCCCAGGCAAAACATAGGATTCCTAGAACCCATCATTACAAAGGTTGGGAGGGAAAGGGGGCGGGTGGGAGGGACACTTATTATTTTCTTAAATTTACTTTTTCAGATCAGCCTTCAGTCATATATCTACAGTGCCGCAAGAGACAGAACCAAGACTCAAGATTCTGAACTATCATTTTCCCCCCATCTGTTTGAAATTGTTCCTCATCCGACCAACAGGAGCGAACATTTCGAAGTCCGGGCTTCTAATGATGGTTATTATATTTCCCAAAGTTCATAGCTAAGCCATCCAAGCAAAAAAAAAAGTCATTATCTTCATCATACAAGAACTCTCCTTGACAGCCACTCCAATAGCTTTGGCTCTAAAAGAACAAATGATTTTCTTTTTCCTTTTTTTCTGCTACGAAAAATTCTTTTATTGTTTGTTATTTTTCTACTTCATATTAAATTAAGGCCGTTATACTTAGTGGCACCAGCCGGGAAACATTCTTTTTTGAATGCTTTTTCTTAGTCCTACCATATTATTAGTACTACTACAAAGTGTCGGTTTTAGTTTGTTTGCATTATCTCTTTATAATGTATTTGCTTTTATGTAATAGTAATTTTGCCTACTTTGGTTGTTGCTCTAGTGAATTTCGCTGAATTTCTATGAATATGTCTGCACCTGGCTAGGTTTTCGGACTACTTCCGCCTTGGTTCTCCCCTAGCTCTTTACAGTACGTCCCTCCTGCAAGAGCCACAATACACGCTTGCAGTATTTTTATGTAAATAAATAAATACTACTGGAACAAACTTCAGCACTATTTGGAACTGTTCGGCTGGAAAAACAACGTTAAAGTTAGCGGAAGGTGGTCAGTGGCGATTAACCTGTTTCACGCGAGCACGTGATATGAGAGACACCACGCTGCATGGGCGCTTTAAAAACACCAATAGTTCTTCATGCTCTGTAGAGAGTTTATTACCGGCTCTGTACGCAGATGGGGTGTCACTTTTTTTAGACTTTGGAACGAAGGTGGACTACGTATTTCCGAAACTGAAATGGCATGGGCGATGTGAAAAGGAAAAAAGGGAACGCTGACAAATGGTTAGGGTGGTCGGGCTTCTGCACGTCGAAACATGGTATTTTCTTTGCTAATTGTTTTTCGAACACCTTTGGTATTCGGCTAGATGTCAAACCGTGTATTTTTCATAACCAAACACGGTGACACAAAAGAACACCACAAGACAAAAAATGCGACAAAACAGCGCACAAAAACAGCACAGTCACACATCAGCACAATGAAAAAACGGCACAGGGGAAAGACGACATGGCGAGATAATAGCACACGGAAAAAACAGCACGCGTCAAAACACCACGCCGGAAACAAAAGCACAGCGAAAAGACAGAACGATGACACAAGAGCACAAGGGAAAAATTGCACGACAACAAAACAGCGCAGCGCAGTACGGTACAGTGCTACAGAGGATGCTGCAATGGCAGAGTGCACCAAGGCAACGCGAAATGTTGCTGTTTTGCGCTCCTCTGTTTCGAAGCATATTGTTTTATTGTGTGTTGTTCTTTCATGGTGCCCCTGAACACTTGGTGAAGCAAAAAATTATACTGTGGTAAATCAGTTGCTTGGCTCGTCATCAAACTAATGCTGAGGTTACTTCCCTAAATTGCCGGAGAAATCTGTGTATGCATTCATCCTCATCATGTGAAAAAAAATTCGCACCTTGTGCACTTGGAGAACATGGCCGTACTGAAGCACCTCTCGGAGGGGTTACTGTTGTCGATACATTTCGCCTTGCAGTTCCTCTGGGACGTGAACCGATTTGGGCTGTGGTTGCAAACCCCTGTCGTGTCTCCTGATACCACAACGCACGAGTTGCTAGTTGACTGGAAATAGAACTCTTGGCGCCTGCGGCTGCAGTAACTGTATAAAACCATCGAGCACATCCGTGTCGTCTGGAAAGAGCAATGAAGGAGCAGAAGGCACGCATTCCTGAGTGTCAGGGGTAAGGACCTAAAGAAGACAGCGCGGTGCAGCTGCTTATGTAAAAAAAATTATTAATACCTTTCTTTTTGTTGGTACAATATTTAATTTCTCGCGTCAATGCAGTGAATTTAAGCTATAAGTGCTTCGATTAGGCATACTAAATGTAAGCTTCCCATGTCCTCAGGTTAGAAGTGTTTACAGAATATCCTATAAGCATAGATGAGAGATGCCAATACTACATAGAGCGATGTATGCCAATACTACATAAGGCGCAGGAGGAAAAGTCGGTACGTGCATGAATGTGACATCAAGTAAAATCAAGGCTAGTATTGCGCGTAGCGCCAGCTTACTAAATTGACCTTCATAAAGATTAGGGTGTAAGTTACGCCGAAATGGGGCAGTTTGATACGCAAAAAAGAGAGCGCGGACTAGCGCACGACCTCTGTGCGATTTTTATTGTGTGGATAAGGCGTGTGACGAATTTTTTTAGAGAGCTCTTAACGCCAGATTTCATTGTTGTACAGCGTTGCCGTTCTCGGCGTGTTTGTAATACAGAGAAGTGCGACGACGAAAGGGAGACAATGAAAGACTAAAGGTGCGGCGCGCCACGATGAGTGGAACGCACTGGTCACAAGTGACGCCATAGGGTGAACGATCACAGGCACATGACACCAAGCTTGTCGGTTCTTTCTGGGGCCCAAAACTATCTCCGGTCAAGTCAGGCACGTCGAGCGCCCCGCCTTATAGGAATGAGCAGCGACGGTGTGGTACAGTGAAGGCCTTACGTCCGTAGTCGGACCCACGGCCATGACGGGCGGATGCTAGCCAGAGGCACATATCCGCCTTCCCCATAGGACTACTTAACTCCGCTGCTCAGAATTACTAATCACTCCCACTGCTATAGCATTTTGAACCCTAAGGGTAAACGTCCGGCGCACCTTTTTATGCCGAATAGACCATTTTTATGGCAACCATACTTGGTTCTCTAAGTATCGCGGAGAGGAAGCCTAAGCCTACAAATTGCGTAAATACTGCCAGATACCAGCTACCTAGGCAAGCAAATTGCATTCTCTCATTTAAAAAGCAAAATTTAGGAGCTTTTGTAGACCTTTCGCAAAAGAATGGCAAATGCGTACGTGAAGATAAAGACAAGTTATTACAACGGGAAACCACTAAATTCACCTTCATAAATTTGCGCCTGGGATTTAAGCTTCCATCATCTTTAGTAAAGTTAGGTGGAATGTTCGAGTAATGCTTTCTATTAGTTAGTTAGAGCTGTGCCGCTCTCGAAATGGCTGCCCTTGCCCCAAAATTATTTCCATTCTCATTAAATACCTCAGTCTTTGCCGCCATGTATCATGCGTTTCCTTATCTCTGTGCGTTATTCAGTGAAAGGGCGAAGCGCGCGAATGGGGCCTTTTAAAAAAGCAATCGATGTTTTTGAAGCACACCACAGCCACTAAACAAAAATTAAATTAGGCATGGTTCGTAAAAGACATCAACATTCCAAAGTATCTATCCCTGTAGTGTGCGGGAGAACCCTGCAAGGGCGCACTGGGCGAATGCATAATATCTGATTAAAGAAACCGATATCTTATTAGCACACCACACCCACTGAACAAAAACACAATCAGGCATAGTTTATACAAAAAAAAATAATATTCAAAAGTACCAGCTCTAGACGTCTACGGCAGGATCTCGAAAGTTTGATCGAAATGCAGTGGTTGATGGCAGTGGACATGCGAATAACTCTGCTTCCGTATTTGAAAACAGAGTACGACTGTTTCATTTTAAGGCAGTGCTCTGCAATCGACCCTGTGACTCCAGTATATACCTAGACTGAACATTTTTTAAACATCTGTGCGCATGAGAAAAAAGTGGAATCATCGAAGTGTAGGCAAACTCTAAAATGGTCCTGCAGAGCAGTTGTTAGGCACTTTTTTTTACTGTGTTTCTTTAATTTTCTGCCATTTGGCCGGTGTAAGCCGATAGTTTTTATGGAGAAACTCTCATATTGCTCAAACTACATAAAACACGACTTTAGCTTGCTGCTTGTATATATGATAAAAGTCCTCTTCTGGGGCTCTTGTACCAGTAGTGCCCACGGAAATCCCCGCTAAACCTTACTCCTTGCGTATGCAAAAGCAAAATGAATAAATCTTTACAAAGCCGTTGCTTTTTGGGCACAGATAGCGTGATTAGTTTTTTTTTTTCCGTCCAGGCGGATCGGAGCGAAGCCAAGTTAAGCGGTTGCACTCAGCAAGCCGACCACCGAGCTCAGTGAGCGATCCGGAAAGCCTTTCTCTTCGCCCTTCCTTTCTCCCCACTACCTTGTGATTATGGGATTAGCAGCTGGGCGGGACGCGCAAGTCTTGCTGCCAATCTAGCTTTCCTTGACAGTGAACAAATGTAGCTACATCTGCTGGCCAACAGTAGAGAACACAGCGCAACTAAAAGGAGATATTTTAAACTTGAAACTGAAAAAAAAAATACTGGAGGGTCACGACAGATTCTGCAGGATCATGATGATTATCATTGTCGAACCTTCCTCCTCGCCACAAAATCTAGTCTCTAAAGCTTTTCGTGCACTTACACTGTGTCCGACTGCCACAGAAGATCACTTAGATGTGTCGGTTATTCGAAATTACCGCGGTGATTTTGAGTCCTTAGTGCCACGCGGCATATGTTGGCAGCCATGCAAACTAGAAGTGTTTGTCGTGTCTTCCTGGCCTTCGTTGCGTTGGAGAATGAAGCGGTCGGAGTAGGCGACGACGCCTTTAAACACTTCGAGAAGCACGAACATAGTTTGCGCTAGGGCAGGAGACGTCGCTGGGCATGAGAAACTTGGCAGACAAAGGGCACAAAACAGGCTCTCCATCGGTTACTGCGTAGGGGTGGGGTTCTTCCCGCTAGTTGAGGAAGACGTGTGGGGAAAGAAACGACGGGTTGAGGTGAACAGATATAGCGCCAGTAATTATTAATTTTGATGCAAATTTTTAGGGGAATGCTCCAAGGCGGAGTAGATGTATAATCATTTAGTTTGCGCTAGGCAAAAGTAAAAGAACAGTATATCTGGATTAGCGACATGAGCTGCGAGAACAGCGGTGGTGTTTGGGTGTGGAATGCTTTTGGGAATTTGGGATCCCATACAGCTCACCTAAGGACCCGCGTCTGACCTGAAAACGCGCTTTGTGCGAGATGACCACCGAGATTGTGGGGCGTGTTAAGATTCCCTGCCGATTCCAAGGCCCCGCAGGGACAATAGAGGTCGGTCGGTGGAGCCCCAGACCATGAACGTGATTAGTTTCGTTTGCTTTTGAAAGGGTGTTTAATAGCGGCACTTGTAATCTAACGGGGCAGAGAGGACAGAGAGGTGACGAGGAGATGGCAAAGTAATAAAGATCCTTAAAACAGTAGAGAAAACTCAAAATGGAGAAAACCTGGCGAAAATTCAAAATGACGAGCAGGCACGGCCCAAATCAACGCCTTCTCCAAAAGAGTGAGCACGGTGGGTAAGGGTGAAGCCCCGGATTTGAAGGTCAACTCAAGCCAAACGGAGAGCGAAGTCAAGCCAAGAGAAAGGCAAAGGAAGAAGTAGACGGAAAGGAAAGAAAATGATGAGAGAAAGAAGAGAGAAAATTGAAGGACGCCAACAGGCATATCGAAATGAAAAGGCAATCCGCTTCGCGCTAAGTTAAAAGAGCGAGAGAGAAGAATAGGAGAAAAGAAATACGAAGAGAAAGTAGAAGAAAAATAATGAAGAATGGAGAGGAAATATAAGAACGCCGTCGGGGGGCAGCAATGGAAAGACCGGTTAAACATTACCGGCAAAACAATGCTACGAGTTAGTTGCCGCAGTACAGATCTCACTGAATGTGTGAGCTAAGTCATAGCGCACGTAGTTAGGTTTTTGTGTAATTTTGTCAAATCATAAGGAAGTGATCAGTCAATGAGACGACAAGACGTTGAGAAATAAGTATCGAAAGAAATCCAAAAAAACGTCGAGAACTAAAAAAAATAATTGTGAACGTAGCGAAGAGCTATTATGGCTCTCATGGCAATCTGCCGAAGGTTGTTTATTTTAAGCAGGAAAATTTTTTTCACAACTCCCGGGTGTGCGAAACATCTAGAGTGAAAAATTAGCTACAACATTAGTGCTTCGAATACACCGCCCAGCACGGAAATTTTATTATCATGTTATCATCTAGGAACATGTAGCCATGTGTTGGCGGTGCCAGAAAAAAGGATGCGCTCAACGAAAATCTTCCCCCACGACGCAGTTGCTGCTGCTGTTTGAGCCTGTGAGCAGTGTTCATTGGTTAGCACCGGTGTGGGTGGCGGCAACAGCGAGCACACGAAGTCGCCTGTGCAAGTGCCACTGGGCAAACAAAAAACGATATTTACAAAGTTTCACGTTGGAGCCACTACTAAACTTTACGGAAGCCGGCTCTGTTTTCAACATCTAGCCAGGCAGAGATATCCACCACCCATGAAACGACCCACGCGAGACGAAGCCGTGGCATGATGATAGCTACAAACCAACACAGTTTCATTTGAGCTTCCTTCACTATAACCCACACTCTACCCTAACATATCTCTGCACTCTAATGAATACCCTGCATCACATCACCTGAGTGTGCTAACTCAACTCAGCAGTCGCCCCTATCCACAAGTCCAACGTCACCCAGTGAAAAGCCGTGCTGTCCAACTCGCGCCTGATGGCTGACGACACACTCTGCTGAATCCCTGGGCTCAGGGCCACTGTCGGGCAGGGCAAACTTCTATACTGGAACCGATAACATCAGTCCACGCACTGAGAGACCAGGCATGGACAAGAACGCAGTTTTGGACGCTTCTGCCCAATTACGCTGGCGCTATTCACGCACATCTGCTGATTTCATCTGGCGACGACGTGTGGTTTTACTGCGAAGGCTAGCGGCTCCGCGTCTCATGCGGCCAGAGTTTGCCGTTGCCGATGCTCCTCAATTGAACTGTCCCGCTCGTGATACTGGCGAAGGAGCTGCATGCCCCGCGCAATCTCCGTTCGGACCCGCGAAGACGACGAAGCGGCAACGGACGTGTGAGGTGTACCCAGCCTAGTAACTCCACCTTCAGCTTCATCCGACGCTCGAAAAGTGGTCGAAACTGCAAAAACGCGTTTTGCACACCAAGAAACGATCTCGTTCTGATAGCTCAAGCAATGACGTTTTGACGCACTTTTAAATAAATTACACAAGTAATTTAGTTTACAGCTTTAGGCGGCTAAAAAAATCACTCGTTTTTATCAACAACATAAACATAGGCTATCCCCTACATCTATGTGAGCTCACTTTACTTGTCTGCAAAAACCGGCAAGCCAGTACTGCTCACTTTATTCTTCGTATTTGTCATAATGCGTACGAAGAAAGACAAATAAGGCTTGCGCCAGACAAAATTTGGAACTTGTTGCCATCTGAAATAAAAGGGGTACGTGACACTGAAATTAACGTGCAAGCAACATTTCCTTAGAATGAGAGCAAGGTTGCAACGCTAATTTATCCTTTATGCACATGTAATGGCTGACCTACATGCTACTGTTTGTACTGAACCTCTGGTTAGCTTGGCTGGGTCTCGGTCTGACAAGAACTCAGCAAATGTGCACAAATGCTTCTAGTTTGCATGGCTGCCAGGTGCCCAGCAGCGCTGAAAACTCAAAATAACTGAGGTGTATTTGATTGCTTACTACATCATATTGATCTTCTATGGCTGTGGGAACAACTGATGCCAGCGTACGAAGCATTTTACAGTTCAGATTTTCCAGCGGGAAGGAGTCGGCCATGATAATCTTCATGTTCATGCAAGATGCCATGGGAGTGTCTAGTTGTCTCGAAATTTCAAGTTTAATATATCCCTACTCTGTTAGCAACTGTTCGGACTGGCGGCTAAGCGATGACGCTAGTTTCTTGTGTGCAGAGAACTTAGGAATGTCTGTCTCACTATTTTCATTGATGTAATTAAATATAATCTTGTCGCGACCCTCACGTGGCCCTCACGGGTGCCCGAAGGGCGCTTATGCTGCATTGCAGCTGTGGCTCTTCCCATTGTCAACGCAGTTGCTTTTCTCGCACTAGGCTTCCTTTCAGACTTTTCTGCTGCAAAACTTGCACCGCAGCTCATGCGGACAGATTAACGTAAAGGAACAACGTATGTGTGATAGTGCTAGATAATTGTGCGATCTGCGCATTTGTATATACTGGAGCTCTTTTCCTTTCCCATGCACCGATTAGTTAGAGTTCTCAAGAGCTGCCAATTTTTCAAACGGTTACTTTTGTGTTATAATATATCTAAGCCCTGCCACAGCTCCAACTGAAGATAGCGGTGCGGTCTAATAAAATTGAAAGTGAACATGCAGACCTTTTACTCTGTAGAGGAACATGACAAGGCGTAGCACCATCTCACCACATTCATTCATTAAGACGACGACGAAGCGGGAGAGAAGAAGCTATACTATACGTTGGCCAATCGCCCCATGCGGGTATGCGCCATGTTTTAAGAGGAGGAGGCGGCAGAGGATGAAGAAGAATAGAAGAAGAAGGAGAAGAAGAAAAAGCAATATGCCAGAGCTCACCACTTCCTAGACCTCATCCGCAACATGCGCGCCCAGTGGTTTTTCTGTCTGAGCGCTTGTAATTTGTGACCGCGACCACTCGTTTGTACGCTGAGGCGTAATTGTCTGCAGGAAATCTAGCCTTTTACTGCCTCACATATAGACTTCCTTTCTCTTGCCACACGAAAAGTTGTGTTCGTTTTTCCCCGAACATTGCTAGGTGTCGAGCATAATATTCAGAAACTCCGCTGTCACGTAATCATCGTATACATAGCTTTCAGTGAGGTTTCTTAGCCCTTAATTATTATCTGCAGCCTCTTCCATCTACCCGGTGAGCGGAAAAAGAAACACCAGTATAGAGGCAGCAAAAAGTTTCGTGAAACTGCCTGCTCTAACTTTTACATAGGAGTAAACAAACAGCGCATTTGGATCGTTACTTCACCTGAGAGCGATAGCGAATACGAACTATGGACTCACCTCGTCGGCGAAAGTGTCAGCGAGTGTCACACGCTTGGCCTTCGCAATCGTTCGGGACGAGGAGCGGCTTGAATTCGCTGCTGTCATAGGCGACGTTGCTGGCTCCGTCACGGGCGCTAGTGGCATCATCGTGGACGTCGTTTGCTTTCTGGTCTGATGAAAGGCGCGCCTCGCGACGTATTGCACCGACCGTGTAGAACGTGGCGCAAAGCTCTGCCGTGGTGAAGCCCTCTCTGTCTTCCGAGGGGAAAGAGTGAAGTCTCGAGGCGCCACGACAGGCTCTGCATCCTGGTTGGAAGCCATGGGGTTTACCATGGGTTCGACACGCAGGAGGATGACAGTGACGGATACCACGACGAAAACTGAGACCAGTGCCATGAGCGTGAAGATGAGCGCCGAAGAAGAACATGACGTGAACTCTACCTGGTTTGTGACGTCAAAGCGCTCGGGGAATCTCGACCGCAACAGGGAGTCAGCGTCGCGGGGCCCCCAAGGGAACGGCGGCGAACCTTCGCAGCACAAGTCCGAGTAGATGTCCTTGCTGCCAGAAGCCGGGTCGTCGCACTCCGAGCAATCGCCTGTGGCGCGTCCGAATCGACGCCGCCAAAAGGCCATCAGCTGCTCTGTGGTCTCCGTGATGGACGTCTTCGACTTCGATGACGGCGGAGTCTTTGCAATCCGTACTCTGCGCTTGGGAGCACGGCTCATCATGCTCAAGGTACAGGGACTTCAACGCGGACCTCTTCTTCTTCTTCGTCCTCTTAAGGCATGGCACATAGACGCGAACCTTTGCTACCCTTCTTCTTTTTATACGAGCCAGGCGGCACATAGCTGCTGCAGCTATTTTCCCAAGACATGCATTGGAGGCGAGAAGCTCTTGCGGTGGATCACACGAAAGCGCTTTCAGCATGCTTGTGAACATTAGGTAATATTTCTATTTATAGATCATAATTTCATAGCCGGTGCATAAGAAGGCATCTGCAGTTAATTAGGGAAAGGAAAGTGCAGGCCGCATGTCCAATGTGAAGACTGACAAAGACTAAATGTTTTTCTTTCTGGGATTTTTAAGGCAGTCGCAGAGGGCTTGAAAAATCATTGAGTATGCGTGACGCCTGGAACGTGGAAAGGCGTGTGGGACCGGTCACATCTCGTGTTAGCAGCGTGGTTTACCCGATTTCGCGAGCGAGCTGTGGTACAGAAGGGGAACGGTAAACTTGGGGTAAAAATAACAAAGCAGGTACCATGGCTAATAATGAAAATTCGCAGTTGTGAGGCCATGTGGTAGCCTAACTTTGGGGGCAATTGGTGAAGGCGCACTACGAAAACTACTGAAATGGAAAGTTCTATGAAAATCTTTCAGCTTTGTCAGGCGGAATTGTGTGCGGAAAATGACACTTGCACAACACGTAGATGACGCTACCTCCTTACGAAGAAGTAAACGAAATCCTACCGCTAAGCCTATAAAGGCCTGCCGAGAAGATGTAGACATCGCTTCGGTTCCTGGCCTGTTTCTAATTACAGAAAAGAAGCAAGTGAATATTGCAGGAAAGAAGTGCACTACTTTTATATTTTGCTATTATTTTCAGGAAAACCAAAAAAAGGCCTCAATTGAAGCCAGGTTCTTTTTACCGAAAAAACACGTCACGTACATACATGTGTGACCAGGCACGTCAGAGCCCTCAAGTGCTGCACTTACCAATAAAGAGCACGAAGCCTTAGCGCTGCTGCTTTGCCAGGGCCATGCAACTGTAACCTTTGTTGCTTGCATGTCTTCTAGGTAACCTAGATAAGACGCATTTAACCCTAAGAAGTGGCTGGATTTAAACAATTTTTTTCCTAGCATTGACGCTAGCTTACTCTGGCATAAAATGAAGTAACGTAATCTGTGCTACGCCCAGACTACCCTATACAGGAATCAACTCGTGCTGACCCAGGTTCTTAGGTCATAGGAGAGTCCATCAATAGGAATCTAGTGATAGCAACACCGTGCCCGCGAGCTATTTTCGGAGGCCAGTCAAATGGTTCTTCCAGGCAATTGCGACTAGCGGAGTGTAAGCAACGAGCGTATAAAGAGTGTATCTTCTGCGTAGACAAGTGGAAAGCACCTGCCAAGAGAGTTTCACGGAACGGACAAAAAGGGGTCGGGAAGCAAGGGATGAAGTAGAAAGTGAAAGAAGCTGGGATGCTGGGCTTGGTACAAGCATTATAGAGACTTCTAGCATAGCGTCGACCACTACGCTACCGTATCCGGCGCCGCCACTTCTTACATGCTGGTTGGTCAAGAAGCGTCAGGCGTGTGGTGTTAGGGCCGCCTCCCGTGCGCAATCTGGCACCTCAAGGGGGACTTTAAAGCAATATGCTCTCACTGACTTTTTTCAGTTGAACAGTCCTCTTTTAGATGCCATCCATATATTCCTTCATAACGTTGTGTGTTGTACTCGATAAATGAAAACATCGCATAGTTGGTACGACTATAATTGATGTTATTGTTAATAACACTTACAAAAAACTGGAAACGACGTCCGGAAGACACACACATGCATCGAGTAAACGAAACCATACAGGAGGTCAATCCTGTGCAGCATATAACCCCGCCCCATAGCACGCTGCTCTCTGAACAGATTTCAACGAACGTGTTGGCACCGCGTGACGATCTGCCATGCGTCTCTTCCACAGTCTACACAGCCTGATGATCAGTAAAAGTTCACATGGCACCTCACGACGTTCCATTGTCGGCACAAATCTTATAGTATAGGGCGTGATGTCCTCTTTGAGAGCCCATTGAAGAATCTCTCAAAAAAAAACGGCATCATGACAAAACACTGAGCAATGATCACTAATTTCTGGCTGCTTGCAGAAGTGAAAGTTCACAGACCATGACACAAAAGTTCCTTTTCACGAAGTCATGTTTTGACACGTAAGTAGAGGTGTGAAGTTTAAAAAAGAAAGTCTTTGCGGCCGATTGAACACACATCCGTTGCGCCTGTTTAGTACACTGTTGTCCAGAAAGGAGAGCTAAGGCTGCCAATACATCGGTGCAGGAAACAACGTCTCAGTCAGAACTGTTGTCATCTGTCTTCTGGATAGACTGCATAGGAATTCTAAGGAAAACCGTACTGTGAGGAAATGAAATGTGTCGGTGACTCGTTAAGAAAACCTCAAAAAGGCCCCTCACTTCTTTGACCAGTGGGTGCCAACAGAATACGCAAATGAGCACTTAATTGTATGTTGAACACAGATAGGAGGATAGGATGGTGCTGTTTTAAAAAAGGAAAACCATGAAGCAAGCCGATGAACAAACAAGTTTTGAAGACCTGCTCCACCTGCCTTCACAACGATAAACAAATTGTCTCGACGCGTAGGCTCCCATTAAAAGCGCGTCAAAAAAGTGGGCAAAAATCTATGCCATCACGCCTCGTGTTAAACTGCAACGCTTTCTCGAGCAGTGCATTGCACTATGTCGTATTCACCGACTTCTATCTGCGGCGCAAACCGATTAGATCAGCTTAACCTCGATCAGTGGTTAACCTGAGCCTAATATCGTAGGCAGACGTGCTACGAACCATAAAGCAAAACCATTAGCCAATGACGCTGAACACATGGTTTCTCACATCTACTCGTATTGACTAAATTAAAACCCTACAATTTTTTTGGCATTAGGAATTGGGTGTCATGCAGCTAATTGTGCGTTGCAAACGCTGAATGTAGTAATTATCGGCAAAAAAATTCTTGAAGTTTATATTGGAATTGACAGAAACGACAAGCGGAAACTTTAATTACCTCATTGATACACAAGCTACGTAGTTTTACAGTATAATGTCCTTGTTTATGCCGCAATTCTTGTTGATTGGAAAGGTTGTGGGTGAATGCATCTGCTGACATTTGCTAGATCTGACTGCGAAAAAAAGAAATAAATTATTAACGCCCTGCCCACACCGCCTGCATCAACAGCACCCAACCTAAACTATGGTCGTACAACCTTAGTACTTAAGAAATTAGTACGTGATATGTCCAAAGACGCTCAAAATAATAGAAGCCATCTGCAGACATCTAGTTTCCTAAGGACTGCAGGAACAACGACTACATTTATCCTACATGGCGGTAAATATGAAAAGTCGAGTGGATCTCTTTTACGCTGCATTCGACCTGCTCTACGAGCATGCAAGACGATTTGCAGTGCGCAAACTACAGCGGCAAGTATATTTTCGAACAAGAGCCAACAATTCTGACACCGATATAGGTGTAACTTGTAACGCGAAAGTCATAGTGGATGTACCGCTGAATGGTCTTGAGCAACTTGCTGGAGCATTTAGCAGAATTCTGCAATAAACTTGCGAGCTTCACTCTTAAGTTCTCATTTGGCACAGTCATTGAGCTGTCTGAGCTGCACTAGGCTGCTGCTGGTGTCTGATGCCACGCATTAAGCAGGGCAACAAGTATGTCGCCAAGAAGAGCACGCCTCTCGTACGCGGGGTTCTTCTCCAACATCATGCATCTCCATATGGGTAAATAATGAGCAAGATGCCTGCGACCGACACGTCATTCTTAGAAGCTTTTGCAGAAGTTTCAGAGTGGAGACAAATTCTTTGAAGTTATCCGCTTCTCTCTTTTATGGCGTTATTGCTCTTGAGAAAAGGCGAAATTTGGCGCCAATGCACAATCGCATCGGCGACAAGTTGATGATATTCATAAGGGGCTAACTGTGTGTTGGCTTTTTTTTGTTCAACACCTAATGATTGATAGAGAACATAGCCCTCAAGTAATAGCTCCCGAAAACATTTCGTGAGATCCATGATTTACTGTTACCCTCGGGGTGATAAAATCATTTGAACTTGACCTGAGCCGGATCCTACATTTTCCTGCCTTAAAGATAAAAAGAGTTCCCCGCGTGGAGCATTGAAATTCTGTGCTTGTCTCCAGAGATTTGCCTAGCATCGAGCTCTCTGCATGTGCGTAGACTAGTCCGTGTCTATTGCATTCATTCAAGAAAGAAGTGTTAGGGCAATATTGCCATCGACATGGGTTTAAAAGATTACAGGCACGTTTTCAGTGCTTCCTGAAAAGAATATCTCATTTTTCGATGAAAATATTATTCGACTAACCTGAACGTGCCCAGAGCCCTCAAATTTTAGGTTTACACCGATTTCATATTTTATTACACGCGGATGTCTGGCGATGTCTCTCTGGTAAAACTGCAGAAGTCATGACAAGCTAACTCTGCACAGAACACCAGAGGAAGCACTAATTAAGAGCTAAATCTCAACAACTACAACATCAGTACTTTTCACTGCGCAGAGGGTAGTTAAGAGACAGCAAACTGTCGAGCATAGTGCTTGAAACCCTGCGGATAAGGGTCGTTCCTGTAATCAGAAGATTACTGACTGGACACGTGTATCTTTCGAGAAACTCTTTCTTCTTTCTTTTTGTTCATAATTTTGTTTTGTTGCGAAAAACCTAATTAAGCTAGGGACCTCCAAAGCCAGCAGTAGCTGTCTAGTACAGGCTAAGAGTTCCACGAGGCCGGGATTTTCTTTATCCAACATAAAGAGCAAAGCGAAATACCTTGCTGCTGAATCGTTGTTGCGAGTGTCAGCAAATGTTTGGCAGCAACTCTGAGCTGCTTAATTGCCGCCCTCTCACCCGCCCGTCTTAGAACCTAATAACGGGATCAGCGGCAGAAATACTGTGAAGGGTGTCCTGTAAAAAGCATGGAAGTTCTTCGAAGCGTTTTTGTTTTGCCTTTATTTAGCGCCGTACTAAACTGCGCCACCACGACAGGCGGCCCGGGGTAAGACAGTAAACCCTTAGTTACGAAGCGCGATATGGTTCCAAGCCAGCTCTTTACTTCGGAATTGAAGTAGTGCGAAATGACTTGAAAAAGAAGTGAGCCTTCTATAGTGCGCAAAAGTTTTTGTGAACAATATTAAGCCATCTGTACAGCTGTAGATAAATAATAACTGAGATCTTCGCGAACAGTATCTTTTAGATTAATTTCCTTCCCTCAGAAATGCAGTTACAGCATTTGTAGGCGTCACCTTACACAACTTAAAAGGCGCCACAACGCAAGGACACAAGAGAAAGTTTTGCTGGTTGCCAAATTTCCAGAATTGGCGGCATTAAGAGAGCAGATGTGTGTGCTGCGAAAGTTCGGCACAAAGAAATTGATAAATAACCGTTCCCCACAAAGATTGCAGGAAGTTAGTCCACTGCAAGCTGACAGATAAATAACAGCCTAAATGGAATGCTTAATTAAACAATATTCTGTACCGAGCGAGCCTATCAGAGGAAAAGGAATGTCATACTGGCACCAAGTACGTTTAACGGATCATTTTATGCCACCTTCGCATTTTGGCAGAACCGACTTACACTGAGTTTGATTCTTTCAAAACAAGAGAAACCAACATGTAAGCTCTGCGGAAAAGTGATCGCTTTATATTGTAGTTGATTTTAAATGCACAAAGCTCGAGAAAGTAAAGAGAAAAGTCGCTCCGCGTTTTATTCTGAATGCTTCCCTTTTAACCTGTGCTTACTTCTGGACAAATACATTGGAGATATTTCTCGATTATATTTTTCAGAGAAATAAAATAGCGAATATGCTATGAAATCTAAAACATATTTTAGCTCTTTCTCAGAAAGCAAACAAAATCTTCCTTTCATTTTGCTCATGGTGCTTCAAGTCACTTTTGCGCCGTAAAACCCAATGCAAATCAACACAGGCATGTGAAGAAAATTCATGTGTTCTAGACGTACTTCCGACGCAACTTCGGATCCCCTGGCGTAATACCTGCATGAATAATGAGATGCTAACGGCAAGCTTTGAAAACTTTACGCACACACAATGAGGTCTTGTTTAGAGTAATCAGGCGACGGCTTCCTGTCCTGATTCGCTTTGCTCTTGTAACAAGTTGTCGATGTCTGGCGGCGGCATCTTTCATTGAGGCAAACTCAGTGTTACATTAGTGACGTTCCTAAGGAAACCAAATGTTACCTTATAAACACTTACACGGCCAGGCAAATACCTCAGTACAATCAACGGTAACAAGTAAGGCCTGGGAACTAAACACATGAAATCTAGGAAAATTTTCCAAGAGGTGAGTGCAGGAAGATACGTTAAGCTGCAAATACCGCAAAAGCGTTTCATTTTGAATTGCATTAGGTGCCTGCAGTTAAACAAGGCGAGAAATAATGTCGAAAGTCACCCCAGAAAGTGATTGACGATGAAGGCTGCACCTAATACTTTATATATTTCCCCCGCAGTATTGGCCCAACGCGCTGCAATTAACGATCTCGGCTTCGCCCGTCGTCCTGCATATAAGCTGGTGCTGATATCTAGCACAACCTAGACAATTTAGCTTAACGTGCAAAACTGCACTTCAGATTTAACAGAATGAAATAACGGTCTGCGTATAAAGAAAATTTTAAAATAGCAGTGCCCATTAATCGCGAGGCCGATTCAAGCGACAAAAACTAAAAAGAGTTTGCGACCATGCTCTTTACAAAGTCGACTAGGCTGTTTACGACAACTCAAAGCACGTGAAAAAAATTCGGCTCTCAAAGCATACTTCTTTGAAGCGAGAAATCGATGATAACAACAAAGCGCCATTGAACCCTTATTTATTTTGTGTTCCTCATGAAGATACCATAACATGTAGGAAAATAAAACAAAAAAACAAACGTTTTTTTTTTCAGACATTCACACTCAAACTGCTGAAAAGAAGACTGGAATCAATAGACACGCCTTTCGTGGATTTCTTTCGTTTCTAAATCGAGCCGGAAGATGTAGCGGCCTGACCGTTTCCCATAAAGCAGAGAATCACAAAAAGCGACTGACTTTTTTCATTCGAGACTTTACCCTGAACGGCATTCAAGCGAAATTTTCAGATAGGACTCAAAAATATCCTAAGGGAGGGGAGAAGGCCTCGCTTAAAGGCGACTGGTTGTGGAAGTGCTCGGATGTGATTTCTTGTCTGGTTTACACTTTTTGAAGCTACGTACTGTAGACGGGTACAACACAAGAACAATCGATATTTACTCAGCAAAGGGTCGCACAAACTAATAGCGCCCCCCGATTGGTATGATGTCACAACCGTCCATTTTGTACCTATGAGTAGCGCAATATGACGAGGCTGCTATGTGTGGGCTCGCGCTCTAAATGGGTTCTAAAGACACCGTTACTTCCAGCAAAAAAAAAAAAAATGTCGTCAACTGGTCATTTGCCCAAAAATGTACACAGGAGAAATTAGTTACTTTTCATTGGAATAATGAGGTAACAAGGAAAAAACAATGTAACTGCGATTATGTATCCAATGCTGGGCAGTACAGTAAAACAATGAAAACAAGCACTTTTTCGCTTTACGCTGTAGGACGGTGGGGCTCGGAGTCGCACTCTGACGGGACCACAGGTCAGAAACAACGCTTCCTCCGACCACCGCCACCACCAGGACAGGACTGCAGACCAGTTCAAAGACTAGGATGATGGGAGGAAGATAACGAGAGGATTTCTTTGCATTTTTACAGATTCAGACATCAGAAGTGAGCCTCTCTGAAAGGATCTTAAGATAGGATCATAATGGAGGATGCAAAAGGAGGATGATCTGCACTGCACTCGCTTACGAGTTTTATATAGTTCTTCGTCCCGAGATTCCCAAGCTTGAGGACGCCCACGCAAGGGTGGGAGTGGCCTCAAACTTTCATTCTCGCGCACATACTCGCACCACCGCGCATTGGGGCACGCCCCCGTCACATATCGAGCCAGGGAGAAAGGAGGATGCCGTCGGGTCTACGCAGATTGCGGAGTGGATGTTTTCTGGCCAGCCGAAAGTTCCCACGTGGTGCTGACACCGGTTTCTTCATTCGAAGATTCCGACGTGCAAGTCCGAAGCACCAGGTCGGCCTACTTGAAGCCAAAAAGCCGGCGAAGGTATCGAACGACGACCGCCAGCCCGCCGCCGTATTCCCACGCTGATCGTCCTCCACCCGGACCGATGCCGCATTAGTTCCCCCAACTTAGTCACGACCATTGTGGACTAGCTGCCGCTCGTTTACTGTGGCGGCCTCTCCGCTCCGCCCGGAATCCACCCGGGCGGCGCTCTTCGGGGTACTTGGACAGAAAGGCGGAAGCGATCCTTATCGCGTGGCTTGGAACCATCCCGAAGAAGCTTGGTGTTGGTTTCTAGCAGGTGAACATTGCCGACGACGCCGCAAATACAGACGGGTGGTCGCCGAATGCAACAACGCTAACCACTGCCACGCATTTATTACGACAAGTTATTGACGTTTTGCGGCAAAATATGCATTGGGATGACATTCTAGACGAAATCAAGAAGAAGAAATGCGCCTGGGCTGGGTATGTAATGTGAAGGCAAGGTAACCGCTCGTCATTAAGGGTAACGGAGTGGATTGCTAGAGAAGGCAAGCGTAGCAGAGGGCAGGAGAAGGTTAGGTGCGCGGATGAGATTAGGAAGTTTGCAGGCATAGGTTGGGCGCAGCTGGCAAATATAGGGTTAATCGGAGAGACATGGGAGAGGCCTTTTCCCGGAAGTGGTGTAGTCAGGCTGATAATGATGATGATGATGATGACGAGCCGTTAGGAATCAATTCAGACCACAAATTTGTTGCTCGCGGTGAAATTCAGCTCACAACCGGTTGCTTATTTTTCGACCCACTGCATCTCTTTCCCGCCAAGGACATCTACGAATGTGTTCCATCTTTCTCGATTAAGAACTCTTGATGAGCTCGCCACTCAGACGAAGCAAGAACAAGCGCTGCCCTGTCATCTGCAGCTGGAGACGGGAGATCGATCGTACGGAATGGGTTCGACCGCGCTGGTGAGTGACTCTCATGCAGAAGGCGTGGCGTTGGTTAAGGTTGTTGAGAAGCTGTTGAAGGCACTCCGTTACAGTGTTCACAGCAGTGGCAGAAAATGCATATTAGGCTTCCGCCAGGTGTTTCAGGGAAGATAAAGTTTACAGAAATAGGATTTTTGAAGTAAAATTGTAGCTTTTGTGGTATAATACTACTAGGTCTGGCGGACACCAGAAAACCGGTGAATAATCTTAACTAGTTTCGTGGTTAACTAATTTCCAATAATTAACTTTTTAGCTATTAGAGTTCGTGCCTGGTTGCAATTACAGATTTTTGTCGGTTGTTAGAAACCTTCGCATCAGCTTTTATAATTTCGAAAATGCGATTACCCCTGTCGCTCGGGGACAACAAATTTTGTCTACATCATGCGAAAATACATGCGCATTCGGAGAGGATGAAGGCAAAGCAACCCTTCCAGTGCAGTAACAAGTCGAAGTTTCCATATTTTGCCGAGCCACCTCGCCGAAGTATAGAGTTTCCGGAATTCTAAGAACTGGTATAGCTATTACTCGAGACCACCTACAATTCTAATTACAACCAGGCCCCTAATGGTAATAGTTAGAAAGTTTTTTAGGAAATTACTTAAAATGCTTACTAGTTAAGTTGATTCACGGATTTTCTGGTGTCGGCTAACTGGTAATACTATGCAGCAAAAACATATATTTACCCGCCGCGGTGGCTCAGTGGTTAGGGCGCTCGACTACTGATCCGGAGTTCCCGGGTTCGAACCCGACCGCGGCGGCTGCGTTTTTATGGAGGAAAAACGCTAAGGCGCCCGTGTGCTGTGCGATGTCAGTGCACGTTAAAGATCCCCAGGTGGTCGAAATTATTCCGGAGCCCTCCACTACGGCACCTATTCTTCCTTTCTTCTTTCACTCCCTTCTTTATCCCTTCCCTTATGGCGCGGTTCAGGTGTCCAACGATATATGAGACAGATACTGCGCCATTTCCTTTCCCCAAAAAACCAATTATTATTATTATTACCTCAAAAATCCCATTCTTGAATATTACTTAAAGCCTCCACTGAAACACGTGGTATCCATTCGTACATAATCCAGATCCATACCTCGGAAAGAGCGCAGAACTTTTTTCATAGCGCAGATTACTAGGTAGCCCGCATAATTAAATGGCTGAACGCGTGCTCTTGGTTCAGGCATCAGCTCGTCTGCCACACTCTATATTCTCCTGCATTCAGTTGGCCTTGTAAAATAATAAAAAAAATGTCTCGCCTCTCATTCCTGGTACATAATTTTACGTTTGGTAAGGCCAGACAACACAATAATTATGACATACCTATTTTTTGTTTTGATTCGTAATAATGGCGCATATTTGCTGACGAAGCCGCAAAAAAAATTTGCACGAAAAACTGACAAGCACCCACGGGCGCAATCTGAACCATGTTGCCTCACAGATTGTACGCGCATAGAGATAAGCATCTTACCCGAGCACCAGGTAGAGTGCTAGCACTTTTCATGGGAAGCTTTTCCAAACATGCCTGCATTACCCTCTGCAGTCCCACTTGAAAAAGAAACGTCCCTGCAAACATGGAAGAGAGCCTCACTTCTTCCAGATATCTTGCAGCATGTCGCATATATTTTTAAGGTAAAAAAGTGAAAGGAAGATGTACATATGCAAATGTTGACGCTTTTTCTCTGCCTTGCGTGAAATGGAAGATCCCAAGATATCACTTCTCAATTGTAAATGGTTAACTTGGCGCCTGCATCTTCGTCATATTTTCACGTTGCTTGAAACAAGGGTTAAAAAAAGTGGCGGGTTGGAGCAGGGTGAGACCAGCGAAATATTGTTTACCGTCGTGTGGAGCTCTTCGCCGTTTTGTTGAAAATTATTCCGATTAGTTATTGGCTCTGATTGATTAATCAATACGCCGCGGTGGCTCAGTGTTTGGGATGCTCGGCTGATGACCCCAAAGAAGACGCGGGTTGAATCCAGGCTGCGGCGGTCGCATTTCGATGGCGAATGAATGAATGAATGAAAACTTCACTGTCTATCGAGAAGGAGCGCCCAATTTCCCGGTCCCAACACGAAGGCGTGGAACGCGGGTAGGAGATGCTCCGCAGATGCATTGCTTCTTCACGGCTTCAGCCGCCAGGCGGGTGGTTTGCTGCTGGATGGCGGGGTCCTCAATAGGCAGCGAATCTTCCCAGGCTTCTCCGCTGTAGATGTTTCAGCCTGCGCCCGGGGAATCGGCGCGTTCCCAAGTTATGTGGTCAAGAGTGCCCCTTTAACCATAATTTTTACATTTTGAATCTTTTTCATCCACGGTCTGTGTCAGGTAGACCGAGACTGGGGAGATGTAATTTCCAGCTTGTAACCGCCTCCAAATGCGCGTCTCATTATTGGAGAGAGACCGATCTGGGGGTGGAAATATCCTCCTATGTAATTTATCGTGTTCGGTAAGTTCGTCGTATGTAATGATGCAATCCTTCATTCCCTTTCATCCGGGCTCTTCGACGGCCTCTCGGTAGTAGAGATCTCGAGCGAGCCCGTGTGCAGCCTCGTTGCCAGGAACAGATTCGTGCGCAGGTATCCATATGATGAATATTTTTCAATCAGTTGGGTTTGTGGAGAGGATGCATCTGGCTTCCTCCGAAATTCTACCCTTCGCATGAAAGCAGGAGGCCCGTGTGCTGAGCGATATCAGTGCACGTTAAAGGGACACCGAGGAAGAATGGAAGTTGGCTTGTATCGATAGAATAACAGCTCCTGATCACAAAAACGCCACTCTTACTGAAAACAAAGCTCTTGTAAGGTAGAAAAAAGCAAGTACCAAAATACAGGTATCGCCGCCACAGGAAAATCTCGCAAGTACAGGCGTGATGACGTCATAGGACAAGAGACGCCACCTTGGAGGAATTTTCCTTCCTACATGGACACCACGAATCTCTGAGGCTGACAGAGGAAGGTTGCGCGGTTCAGTATTGAAGTAAATTTTGTTTTGAAACCGATAGTGCACTTTTATCATACAAGGAAGACAGACGAAATGCAACCTGAATGTGAGAAGCAAAGAAAACCGATGCTTGTTGGCGCCACAGGTGGCCAGGAGAGTTTCGACTTGTTATGTCGATTCACGTCTGTGAACTTTGCGTGCCCCGTGGTTTTGGTTTTGACGCCCCTAGATTTACATGCGCCGAAAAGCACAGGAACTCCAAGTGCCGCTTCAAGTGCTAGTCAGCCTATGAAGGAGCCTGTTAAGGCTGGTCAGGTGATCTCCACGGTCACTGAAAAACTATGATGGCACGACGGTCGGTGACCGTACAAGGCAGTTAGCAGTATATATAAAGATCACATGTGTCTTCGTACGCTCGCCAGGCGAAACGTTCCCGGTTGTGCCAGTCAACTTCAAACTACTTAACGGAAATCGGACGGGAGGCAAGATACAAGACAGTTAAGAAAAAGAGATTTTGAACTTGCAGAGACCGTGACTACGCGCTCCTTCAACTCGTTTGTTTGCGGCTCCATTCAATAGCTTCAGCAGTTGGGCGGAGCTGTTTTAATCTAGCTCTCAGCTAATTTGATCCATTCAGAGTACACATCTGAAGGTACATGCAAGTGGGCAAAAGAGCCCTATCCAGTGGACCCCGTGCCTCAAAAAATGTGCGGAACCCGTTGAAGTTTCGTGCGTCGGCTTTACTTTCAGGACGCCAACTTTAAACGCGAGCGTCCTTGAGCACCCATCCGTTGGAAACCGTGGGAAAACCTCCTCGACGCCGCCTGTTGCACCATGCAAAGGCGCCGTTCAAGGAATCACAATCCGTTGGCCCCAAAGCCCAGGACAGCCCCGATAGGCGCGACGCGCTGACCTTGTCCTCGCCCCTCGCGACTCCCGCCCTGGGTTTACGATATTTATTTAGCAACGGCTGCTCGCTGAGGAAAAGGGAAACGAGCCGGCGGCGCCTAACCTAACCGTGCTCTCTCAAACGCATCGCACGCTCTGTGGGGCTGAGGTCGCTGAAATGCAGGCCGGAGTTTTTGCGAGAACTACGTCGTCGGGTTCGGGAACGGGATCCATCGTAACGCCGGCAAGACGCCGGTGCAAACGTAAACGAAGTGACGGTAGCCATCCCCGATAGATGCCTTCAACGTGCGGTGGCGGTAGCTTTCATTTCGGCTGCTGTTAGACCGCACCGCTAGCCGCCAGAAATCACGGAGTCTGCGTTTACATCACGTTTCACGTCCCTCCATCCTATGACGTCATAAGAGGACGCCGTGACGTCATAGGAGTTCCCCGAGTTTGAATCAAAGCGGCGGGAAAAACTTTTTGAACTTCGAATCCAGATTTCTTTGAGAGTTTACATCTTTCGCTTCCTGACAAGCAGCAACAAAACCATGATATGCCTAACTATCAAATTTTGCCAACCAAATAATGTGATAGAGTTCTCCTCACTGTCCTTTTAAAGATTCCCGGGTGGTCGAAATTTTCGGAGTCCTTCAATACGGCGTTCCTCATAGCCTGAGTCGCATTGGGATGTTAAATCTACATAAACCAATAACTAATCAAACTTTAATAGTAACTTCAGGGTACCGTTCGCTTCTATAAATTGTGAGAGTTACGAAACCACCGATTCAGTTTCCTGTAGCACCGTATCTCTTATGTGGTTGTTTTTTGCATCATTTAAGAAAGTACGCGAAATAAAAGAAACCACGTGACTGGGCTATTGCGCTACATTGCTCTAGAACTGCCAAACACGTTCTTGTTCAGAGGTTTTGTCTTTGCGTCGCTACACAATTCCTCGTTGGTCTAAATTGTCATGACGTCATTCCACCACTGTTACGCAGTGCCTCTTAAGAAAGCAAAGCAATTGCGCTGAAAGGAAGATGGTCAAGCCGGGACTCGAACCGCTGCCCCATTGGTCGTAAGCCGAACGCGCTACCTGTTGACCACTGAGGAACGTTCACTCGACTTAGTTAAACAAAAGCCTTGTGCGTCTAGTGGTAAATAAAATGGTAGGAGTTACTCAGGTTCCGCCTTAGGGTGTGTTCCATATGTATCCATATGTATCAGCAGCGCGCACACAATCAGGAAAAGGACGCAGATTAGATAGAGCGCTGAACTTTAAATTTTCTTTGAAGAAACTGAAATCCTCACTTATATACACAGCCGCTAAACACCCACAGGGCGAAAAATTCAAAGTTATGTGACAGGCAGTGCTTGCGAACGAACTGGGAATCACACGTTATGCAGGGCATCAAGAGATAACAGAGGAGCATCATTGCTAAAACCACACTAAACAAAGAATGCTTCAAATTTAAGTAGAATTTCACCGCGGTCGACTTTAGGATAGCTTCAATATGTGAGTAATTCATTTCGTTTTTTTTTTCTGCTGAAAAAAGACACAAAGCAACATTGTTTTGAAAAACGCATGCGACCATTTTCAATTCATGTCTTCAACGCCAGTTCGAACACGAAAGAGGTCTACAAGGCTTACATAACAATGAACAGCAACAAAAAAAAGGAGTTAGACAACGTAAAAAAAACAAGCCAATATCAAAAAAAAATTGCAAGACGGAATTATAGGAATTACTCAAAAGGGTCCTAAGTGGTCTTTTGAGTCCGGAGAAGTCGAATGAAAGAAAATGTAAACAGTCCAAAGGGTACCTGACTCATTATTGATGCCGATGAGAGATCCCGCAAGAGGTAATTTCGCTGGAGCCTGTGGAGCGCCGCCGAGAAGCATGTCAACACAAACCTCCCGAACATTGCCGAGACGCGTCAGCCCGGGAGGAAAGCGTTGGTACGTCCCTTCAACACCTACATCGAAGCCAGAGTTCTTCGTCTGCCCTCGGGGTTGGCGCACAAAACAGGCGTTGTCGCACATCGTCCCCCTCGCCGCGTTCGATGCGCGGCGCCCACATATATTTACAACCATGGATTCTGTGTATTTGCACAAACTTCTGGTTCCTGGATTCGCGCGTCCATGACAGCTGTCTTTCTTCCGTTTGGGCAGCCGAAAAGATTATTGCTTCCTCGCTGATAGCGGCCACGCTTTAGGCAGTCTGCTTCGTTCCATCCCAGTGGCTACGCCTGCTTCTTCTGCTGTGCACCATAGTTTTGCTTCCTCGTTTCTTTTCTTGAGGCGGTGTCTCCCTCTCAACTGTGACAAACAAACCGTGGAGGCTTCCACACCACACGCCAGCTTTCGTAACGCCACG
This sequence comes from Amblyomma americanum, assembly GCF_052857255.1. Lineage (NCBI taxonomy): Eukaryota > Metazoa > Arthropoda > Arachnida > Ixodida > Ixodidae > Amblyomma > Amblyomma americanum. The sequence continues at coordinate 71,253,683 of NC_135503.1, read as the reverse complement.
GATTGTGGGCACGCTGTCGAAGCTTCTGATCTCCTCCGCACTGTTCCTTTGCGCTGCTAGAAGTTCCTTTAAACAAAAATAAACCCACCACGGCCGCGTAAATGCTATTCGGATGTTTCCTTGCGGTTAGCAGCGTTCAATAATCCCCATATTCATTCGCGGCTATTCAGCAAACACTGCAGCGTTTTTGCAGACGGGCAAGCTCGCAGTGATTCGCGCACACATCAAGCACAAAACCATGATGCGCACAAGAACACCTCCAAAATCTGTGCGCTCTCCTGATTGTTTGAAAATGTATTTATCTTCTGCAGTCCTGCAAACAAGTGTTGAGAGAGCATAGACGCGGAGGCAGCGCACGCTCTCACTCAGTCCGTCCGTGATTGGTCGCATTTTGATATCAATAAAACGCAAAAAATAACTGAGAGAACTTGAGTGCTAAGGTGACCTTGACTAAGGCGAAAGCATTAGTGTGTCATCGTGAGCGTTGGACCTAGAAGTAGTTTGCGCACAGAGAAATGAAACGAAGACGCGCCTCCGAACACTGGACTCAAAAACGGTGAATCCCCAAAGGCCCGCGTGAAGCACTCTGACACTCGGTTCGAATACCAGTCGCGAGCTATAGCTTCCAACGTGACTTAAGAGGCGTATGATCTATGCAGCGAGAAATCCCATGTAATCACCCGCCGTGATGGACATCTAACGCTGTTGCTGTTGTTGCGACTGCAGGAAGAATGAAAATGAAAGTACACGGGGCCTACCAACTGGCTAAAGCTGAGTCACATTCGCTGCCACTTGCAGACAGTAGGAGAGTTGAAAGAGATTTGAGAGGAAAGATTGGAAAAGAAATACACCTTAAAAGAGTTAGATGTTGGGCTAGTTGGATTTGTGACAAATTATACATATTGTGTCCCTGTCGTGGTTGCGCTAAAAATATGTATAAATTGGAAAAGAAAGGACGCGCGCCGCAACAACCGCGTCATCTGAAGCGACGACGACGGTTTAGCAACAGATACCCCCGGTGACGAGGAGCCCTCCCCACATGTGTGAGAGCGCCAAGATCCCAGCCCCGTAAGGCCAGGAAGCCACCCGTTTTCCCTGACAACGAACCATTGCGTCACAATTTTTATATGCAAAATAGGTCGGTGAGGAAAGGATGCTCTGTAATTGTTCCACGTCTCGGTAGACGCCCCAACCGCGCCTCAAGCAAAAGGTCTGGGAAGGCATATAGCTGAACATGAATATGTCGTTGGTTTATTGGGAAGGGAAGTTAATTTAACTGGTGGTGTTTAGTAAGTCAGTTTCAACGAGCTGAAGAGCACGCTGTTATAAAAGGGTGCCGTATTTTAGGTCTTTAGGTCACAAGGCTCATTTACGCCACATGGGGGTTTTACGTGCCTAGAGACCTGTTAGCATTTCGGCTCCAAGCGCAAAAACCACTGAGACACATGCGGGTAATTGGGCAGCAGGCGTTTCTCTCCATGGGATAACATGTGATAATTAGCGCTGTTGTGGTGAGCTAATCGCCACTAACCGGGATCTGGTTTGTTCGCTTTTCAACATTTCGTCGTAACTAGAGATATTTGGCTCCCCTGTAGTGCTATACACACGCACATCCTCATTGGCATTTGCTATCGGCCCCCTGAACTCAACGTTCTTGCACACTTTTACTTCTTGGTGCCATTATTGGCTTAAAGCAATGTATGCAAACAGTCCCGTCCTTCCGTTTCGTTATTTTAGTTTTAGGTGCCACAGATTGGTCCAATCCTGCCTCTTCCTTATCTAAAAGCCCCGCCGCGGTGGCTCAGTGGTTAGGGCGCTCGACTACTGATCCGGAGTTCCCGGGTTCGAACCCGACCGCGGCGGCTGCGTTTTTATGGAGGAAAAACGCTAAGGCGCCCGTGTGCTGTGCGATGTCAGTGCACGTTAAAGATCCCCAGGCGGTCGAAATTATTCCGGAGCCCTCCACTACGGACCTATTTGTTCCTCTCTTCTTTCACTCCCTCCTTTATCCCTTCCCTTACGGCGCGGTTCAGGTGTCCAACGATATATGAGACAGATACTGCGCCATTTCCTTTCCACCAAAAACCAATTATTAATTATTATTATCTAAAAGGAGCTGACCAGTAATTTCTTTAACAAATGCGCAACATTTGGCTCAACACATCTTGTCACAGATCCCACACAGGTTACTGATCATTCGTTCAACATTTTAGATATTATAAACTCATTCTGATAAATTTACTCCTATCATTCTTTTCCGCTGTTTTGGCGACCATTAAGAAGTACACACTTAATTTTATTGCAGCGTACTATAGAAAATGAAACTCTTAGATATATGATAAGGGGGCATATGTCAACATGAACCGAAAATTTGCAGACAACTCTCTTACCTTCGCCACTCACTTTCCCCTAAATTCTACCGAGACGGATTGGTAGCATTTCAGAGCAGAGATAAATTAGCTCATGCGCCTTCACAGTCCCACTTTTACAATAGTAGAAAAAGTAACAGAACCTTGGTTTAGTTTATCCCTCAAACGACTGAATAACAAGGAAAAACGCCCTTTTCAATCAGCCAAACGATCTAGCTCTTCTTCTACGTGGCAGCACTATTAAGCTGTCGAGAACAAATGCGACAGTTAGACGGTTGAAACTGAAAGTCAGTTTTTCTTCTACCGCTTTACAGCCTATGCTGCAAACTAAGCCAAAGCGTTTCTTTAAAAAAAAAGTAATTTTCTAATCAACTGAGTTCGATTTCACTTTGTAACAGCTTCTAGCTTCCGATTCCTGAGACTGAGGTCGCAGATTTCCATAACACTGCATTTAGTTCCGTTTTTGCTAATGTCTGCTTGAAAGCTTTCCTGACCCATCATACCTTGCGCGTACAATAATGCAAAATATAGCATTTGATCCCGTCGGCATTCTCAAATAGTTGAATTATTGAAGAATTGTCATCGACCGGTGTGGCCGATATGAAAGCCAAAATTCTCAAAAATACTAAATATGTGTGCGACCTGTCTTAAAGCGAGAGCTCTACTACGCCATGTTTCGCTATTTCCGCCTACTGCGTCGCTTCGAGCTTCAGCGCCCTTCATCCGCCCCGGAGCTGCGCTGGCTTGACCACATGACTAGCCACGTCACTCACAGCCGTGGTTCCGCCGCCAGAGCGCGCTCTCTTGCCCCCGCCGCTAGAGTCACTAGAAAAATTTGACCACCCAGCGGATATCGCTCGCTTTCGCTTTGTATAAATGGGTTTAGAAGAGTTAAACCTTCAGCAATTTTTTGCCATTTATTTTGAAGGAATCACTCAACACCGATCATTCAATTTCACATTACTGGCAGGCGGGCAAGGTCCTCCCAGTCTTCAAAACAGGAAGCGGTTCTCAACCCAGTAAATATTTCCCAATTTAGATAACAAGCGTCTCTTGTAAAATAATGGAGCATATTTTGCTCGCATATTGCTAATTTCTTAACAACCGTAAATTTTTCTTTATCCAAGACCGCATATTTTCTGCAAAAATCATTCTTGTGACACTCAACTTGCTCTTTTCCTTCACCACTTACATTTGAATCTAGATAGCAACATCCGGACTTACGCAAAATTTTGGATTTCGAAAAAGCGCCTTATAAGGCTCCCCATGGTTACCTATTAATAAAGCTGTAACGCTATAGCATTCATCAGTGTGTTCTAGGCTGAATTATAGGGTTTTTAACCAACCGTGTGCAGTTCGCATAGGCCGACTCAGACTTTTCGTGCTAACCACCCGTGCTTTAAGGCGTACCGCAAGGTGCCGTGCTTGGGCTCCACGTTTTTTTGATATACATTAATGACCTTCCTTATAACATTTCTCCCCATATCGGCCTCTTCGCAGATGATAGTGTCGTTTAGCGAGCAACAACGAGCTCCGCCAACCATTTTGCATTACAAACTACCTTACTCGCGTACAGGACTGACGTAACACTTGGCCCATGTCATTAAATGTCTCTAAAACTGCCTTCATGCCATTCACCGTTGGCCTATGTACGTTGTGCATGATTATAGTATTAATAACACCTAGAATAAAACAAATAAAATCTTAAAACAAAAATATGCATATTTTACGTGACCTAATATTTACATGTCATTTTAACCACATAGTAACTTCTGCTAAACATCTTCTAGTTTATGTACGCCGTAACCTCTTCCTCGCTTCTCCCCCTCTTAAACAACTTGCTCTCCAAACGTTTGTGTGACTGAAGCTGGAGTATGCTAATGCTATTTTTTAACCACACCACAATAGCCTTACTAATGCAAACGATTCGGCTCACAACCGAGCAGCACGGTTCATTTTGTCTAATTATTCCTACGACTCAAGCATCTCTACACTGAAAGCTCAAATAAACTTACTCTGTCTAGCCTCAGGGCATAGGATAGAACGTCTTAATCTTTTTCAAAAAATTTTTACATTATTTGCGTTCTGAAAACCGGTATATAACAAGAACCCACCGCATTGCCCGCTCCAGCCACCGCAATGCAGTTTATCCCCCACAGGCCTATACTGCTGCTTTCAGCAGTCACTTTTTATGCGCACTGCACGGGACTACAATAGCCTGCCCACCGAAGTTGTCGTTATCACCGCCGCAGTACGGTGCACGTGACTGATCGAAAACAATTTATCGTGATTTTTGTTATGTCTTCAGTAGAGTTAGTTCTTGGGCTAGTTGGTATTCATGATTTAAGCTCATAGTTTTAAGCGCAAAGGCACACGGCCAAAGAAAAGAAGAACGAAGAGAATAAGGACGAAAACAGCGCTGACAACTGTTTATTTAAGGACGCACGCTTTGCTTAAATACACTCAGACGAGCGGAGGCGCACAGCGTGCAAGAAAAAGAAGAAAACAAAAGAATCGCATGACATCGCAGAAAACGCAGAAAAGTCGTCCCTTTCAAAGTTTTTACGATGAAGATGTGATGCGATTCTTTTGTCTTCTTCTTTCGTAGCACGGTGCGCGCCTGCGCTGGTCTGGGTGTATTTAAGCTGTGTGTGCATCCCTAAGTAAACAGTTGTCAGTCAGCGCTGTGATCGCCCTTCTTCTCTTCCTTCTCTTCTTTGGCCGTGTGCCGCTGCGCTGAAAAACTTATGAGTATGTTATATCTGCGCTGTGACGCTCACTCTCTCATTTAATGTCTCAACATGAGAGCCTTGAGGAATAAAATAAACAAATCAACGAATATTTAAAATGTAGGAGTGGACTTGAAGCTGTTTTATCATTTTAAATTGCCTTCCTAATTGTAGTAGCCTAAAATTCCTTGTTTGAAGATCTTTTGTCAATCTTGTTTCGATTCGTGGAGCGTTTTTTACTCGCACTCTCCTCCAGTCTCCAGCCTTTTGCTAGCTTGTCGCGTGCCATTATTTTTGAAAAAGTGCTTCGCAAACAAAAACTAGCCGAGTGAGACCTTTCTTTTCTTCTTGTTGGCGCTGCGCAGTCTTCGTGGATAGACCAGATATGCGCCTGCAAGAAAGAACGAACCAAGCACGTCCGCATAGCAACACACCCGCAGCACGCAGCATCTGAAATCCTGATGACATTAGCGTAGGGCTTTTAGGCTTAAGAGCTGGCGTCCGTAGCACTCAACAATAAAATGTTGTTTCTTTACAGCTCTTGCAGGCGCAGTACACGCAGATAGCTGCTGTAAACCTTATTACGGCGTTCAAAGATATTCTTCATAGCGTGAGCGTGGGACTGAAGTAAATGGGTATCTTGATGGCTGTGTGCGTCTGTTTATAGAAAGCCATAACTCTAGATTGGTAGCGCTGGATGATATTACAAGATGCGTACGCTTGGCGCCACCATGTAAAACCATATCGAACACTACCGAAGCTTGGTCACTATGGTGGGCTTTAGAACCAAAACAGGAACCCTATTACACGTAACACGAAGAACGACGAAAGCGGCATAGACGAGGCGAGAGATGAAAAATTCAGCACTCACTCCTGTTTTTGTAACGAGGTTATGAAACTTCATTTGCAAGACCATCATTAAAGGAAAATAACATGGTATGAGCGCAAAATTAGTTCGAGATAAATTAACGCAAAACCAACAAAACCCTCTGCTGCAAAGCTAAAAACGATGCTCACGTGTCAGAAGTTGAAGATGAAAAGCAACTAACTATGTAACAAATAAAATGAGACAAACTTGACCAATTGCAGGTAAGATTTCAATACAAGGTGCAGGGTAACGTTCATATTGAGCAACGTCGCAAAGTAAACGAGAGAACCTGTGAAAACAATAAAAAACTATCTGCTTGCCCACATGTGTGGTCGCCATACCGACTAACGATGAAATGTTACCACTGCTAGACCACAGTAGATAGAAAGTTCGTTAACGTGAGCCCTTCACAATCAGCCTCTTGACACCCATCCCCAATTCCCGTTAACAAAAAACTGCACATTTATATTTTACAAGTCACTGTGATGCACACTGAAATGCTGGTACTGAACTCCCCAGCGGTGGAGGGGCGTGGCTACTCGTTGCGTAAATCATGTAATGAATTACAGAAGTTGTGCATTAACAGATCAGATCATACGCGGTGCCCTACTGCCTAGCAGAGCAGCTGGTAGTTCAGTTACGAATAGTTGCGCTGCTCTACGTACATTGTATTTTGTAAGTGCGCAGGACAACGTTAACGCAAGGGTGTTGAGGCTCCCGTTCCGCAGGAAATTCGCCTTCGTCGGTGTCGTTGTCGGCGGCTTGTGCGCGAAAAAGCAATTGACCCACTTGGTACCTAGATCATGCAACCTTGTGACGTAATTACAACCTGTCCACCGTGGATAGTGGCAACCTGCCTACCGAACTGCGAGCAAGCTGGGAACCGCTGATGTATGAATATAATGTTGAACAACACCAATTACGCCTATATAAACATGTCGGTGGAAGATAGGCGAAGTGATATGCAAACAAGACTCCGGACCACTTAAGAGACCCATGAACGCTAACGCGTCGTACCCTTCAGGCGGAGCTTAAGTGCGCTCTCAAGCATTTTTCTCTCGCATAAATATTCGTCATGATACACATTAATACTAAGGGCTGCTCAGAGAACGTAAGACAACCACGCGACCAAGATGATGAGGTAGATGCGCCAATTCCAGCTAAGCTTTTTTTAATCGCTGCCAGCCTTGCAAAGAAACCACTTCTTACTGAGTAAACGCGAGCGACGAAGAGCGAAATTAACCTTAAAGGTCAAAAATCAGGAGAAATAAGAAAAGGGTGCCGTCCAGGTGCCAGATAACTTTTGACGCGCCTAGAGGTAACATTGCCTTAAGGACCCGCGTACTCCTAATGGTTTGAAGGTT